>NC_137259.1:15288870-15990450 GCF_965637545.1 Phallusia mammillata
AAATAAAAAAAATAAAAAATGTGCTGTTTCGTGCGCTAATATTTTGTTTTGATAAAACAAATAAAACATAGCGACAGATTTAGTGGTTTTTCACACTGAATTTTCTTCATCTGATTTTAATGACCCTGAACCGTCGCGGTCGTTTTACTTGAAAGGAGATTTCAATAATAAAATATTAGCGCACGAAACAGCACATCATAAAACAGGATCTTATCCTTGTGGCAAATGCGCCCTGTGCGGTCACCACGGCAAATCCAAATCAATGGTTTTTCCGGTGACTGACTTGCGGTCACAACAAAGACTGTTCCACTTACGTCAGCAACTTTCGTGTCGTAACTACGGAATATGTGTTGCCACGTGTTTGGCGTGTGAAGAACAATATGTCGGCCAAACTAAAAATAAGTTTTCGACCCGATGGATTTCACATCGAGCTGTTTGGCGGACGTCCGACATAAGTGTAGAGGGTGACCGCGCGGCCCTTCTTCAGCACTACCACAATAAACATTTCCGACTTTTCCAAAAAAAGTTAGGTATTGCACAATGCTATAATGTGGTTTTTGTAGAGGAGCCTCGGACTGAAAATTTGGACGTTTGTGAAAACAAATGGCTAATTTTAACGGGCGCCACAATAAATGTTCAAGCTATGGTCCTTCCTGCGGTTCGTTGACTCGTTGCTTTGTTGCTACAATCGTTTGTTTTTTCGTTTTGCGCCCTTATCTTTTCCTCGCCTTTTTTCGTGGTTTTATCAGCGCCATACCTCCCGGTCTGCATTTGCAGTCCTGTAAGACAAAGGATAGGCTTTTTGTGGTTGGTCAGGGTGTGTGCGTTTTTTGTATTTTTTGCTTTTGTCCCGCTTTTTATTTTGTTTTTAGACACTAATGATGCCTTTTATAGCGAAATGCATTTGTTTTGATAAAACAAATAAAACATAGCGACAGATTTAGTGGTTTTCCACACTGAATTTTCTTCAACTGAATTTGTTTATAATTGTAGAAGTTTCTATGATCCAAAACGAATACAGTTTAACACTGATATTGTGGATTTGATTTGAAGAAAACCGGAACGCTTTATTATTACGTTACAGACAATAAATCGATTATTTTTCGGCATGCCAAGTAAGTATATAACCAACTAAAAACATATCTAATCTGAACTGATCACATATTCACACAAGGTAATTCGAGACTTGACATGATCAAAACATATTACCCCGACAACTTGGTTGGGTTTCAGACCAACTTTCGGAATCCTGACAAAGAAGCGGTAATGTGTTGGTCAATCTGTAGCCGGATGAACATGTGAACGAAACAACTGTGCCCACTGGGTGGCGCAACCCCTCTTGAAATATAGGATTCATTTGTCCGTTGGTGATTCTTCTCAGTCGTGGGCAAGTTTTTTCTGCAAAAAACGTGTAAACACTTTAAATGATCTGATAGGCAAGTTTTTATTGTCTCTCACGGACAACATATCCTGTGTATTAACTGCCTTACTGACACAGGAGACGGTATTTGGGTTAGCATCCCATCGTTTCGTTATTTGACAGGCATATATGACTGAAGTTTGATATCGTTTGCTGTTAAGCTTGTAACCATCTCGGCATGTGTAACTGACTCTTGTCCCAGGAAGGTGATAACCATAACTTCCACGAGGATATGTGATCCTAACCTCGCCATTGTCAATCAAACGCGGAAAATCGGAACACTTTAGGTCTGCAAAGACGGTTTACGTAATTTGTTTGTGTATCATAAACATAATGTGTGTCTATTCAAAGGAGTCTAAGTTGTTTACACGTAGCGAAGACGAAAAACGTTATTTTTTTTACCAAATTCTAAACTTTTTTAAAGTTTTTGTACCTGCAGAACAAGTGGGTCCGGTAAAGTCTTGGCGGCAAAAGCACACAAAGCTGTCAACTTCATCACGACAGATCCCACCGTGTAAACACGGCCTCACTTGACACTCGTTACCTATAACACACTCGTTGCATAAAATGTACGGATGTCCACTGTGAAATGGATAAAAAAAATTCAAAATCTAACAGAACAGCCTGCGAGAGTGGTTAATACAGCCTGAATTTATAATTATTACGAGGTAAGTCAAATACCATCTCTTAACATAGGTCAAATGTATTTTGCCAGCATAAATCGGCTTTTTACGTAGGCCTACTAAATCTTCATGGGGTTTGTGCAACAAAGACTGAATTGATGTGACAAAACTAATCCCGAAACAAATAAAATAAAAACAAGGATAATAAAATGTCGAAACGTTTAGAATAATCACTCATGTCGCTTGTATTCGAGTAGTACAAAATCAGCGCAGTAGTGAGTAACTCACGACAGCACTGCTGATTATCAACTGTGCACAATTTTTGACATTGGTGATTTGACCGTAAGCGAGTGATTTGTTTCCTTAGTGCTTATTCCATTACTGGTTGTTAGTGTTTTTTTCGATGCTGTCCCTATTGATTCAATGTCGTTATCTAAGGTTAGTAAATAGGCTGCAAGGAGCCTGCAGCCTAATTTACTTACTGCACGATTCATTTAGCACAGTTATGTCATCAAGATGCACAGTGCCAGAAGTTGCAACAAATGAGACAGTTACTTCCGTATCACTTTGTGGCACGTTCAGTTCTCCAGATTGCCATCCAGCTCGTCGAGTTCGATACTCTCTTCTGCAACACACAAAAATAACGTGTGGAATTTGGTTGATGAACCAGCACTTGAACATAACTCTTGGGCCATTTAGTGAGCTAATCATTGTTGCTTTCGAAATAAATATTCTTTGAAAATACTTGACAAAACTGAAACAGTCTACTTTATTTGGGCACCAATCTGCACGTTCATCGCTGCACCAGCAGTTTCAAGCTTGTAAAAGAACTTGAAACATTTGCCATTATTTCTAGGCACTGGTGGTGATGTGAGAGTGGGATGAAAATCTCTGTACGCTCGGGCTACCGCAATGTAACCTGTGATAAAAGTTTGGTTTTTAAAGTCTGCCAAGTTGCGAAAAGCATTTATAGCCATTTACAAGGGTCGCTTTTGAAGTCCATAAAATGTATTTTCTGAATAGATAACTTATAAATAAAAAATGAAATATCAACACCAGACAAAATTTGCTTGATGGGCTTTTCACAAACACAACTTTGAATGTAACTGTAATGTACAAAATCACAAAATCAGTACCTTGTCGATCAAGTCTGGTTTGTCGCACTGGGGTCCGTGTCCAACCATTGCGTAGGTTTGTAAATCCACATGTTGGTGTTCGCTCGGTTTTAAAATCGCATTCCAGGTTGACTTGAAAAATACCGTTAGTTGAAAATATTTAACAAAGGTAACTTGTTTATCTTCGCAAAAAGTTACTTGACGTGGTACTTCTGTTTGGTATGTCATTGTAGCCAAGATTTTAATTTAAAGGTTGGAATTAAACTATTAATTTTTAATTTAAAAGCGATGTGAGTTTAAGTTAATTGTGCTTACGGAAATTTTGGGATTTTGTTGTGTCAGCAACTTGTATGCTTTCTTTTTACGGTAAAATATAGTTTTATGGAAAGCTTTTGCGTTAGGTCGCCAAAAACTTAATCAAAACTATGGTCATATGCAACACAATTTGAAACCACAGCTGCGGGCTGCACTTTAGACAACCCTGGCCCAAACGTTTGGTCGCAACAACTATTGTGCATCTTGACTGCGAAATCGGGAGGAAATCTTGGTGGATTGTGGTAGGCTAAGTTACGTTAAAAGAAATGCCACCGTTAATGTTTCTATAGATTTTGTGGAAAAAAAGAGTTAACCAACTCAGGTTGATATCACAGTAACGAACTGAAACGGGAAGGTTTAATTTTAGATTTTATGGACAGGCCAATTTTAACTTCACTGCAACCAATTTCTTCAACAAAATGCTTCTAGGTGTTTAGGATGTTCTTTCAAACCACAATGATTTTTTGCTTTACTAAATCATTTTGTATATTTTTAAACCGCATATCTAAGCACGTTCTAAAACATATGTGTTGCTTTTCCAAAAATACCTACCCAACATTAGGAAAGTTTAATCTGTGGTATGACTTTTTATATTTGCGTTATATAGCCGTGCTTATAACTTCAACATACCTGTACACCTCGGTATTTCTCCAACCCAATCACCACTCCAAGAGCAGCTTCGGGAATTTATCCCATTTAGTCTGAAGCCCTCATTGCACTCGATAGAAACGGTTGTACCAGTAGCGTAGGCATTTTGTTGTGGAATCAGACGACCTTCGGTCATTCTGAAACTCGTACACTGTATCACTGCAAAAGCGTTTCAAAAAATACAGACTGAATAGTCTTAATGAATCTGTAGATCTGCAAATTAATGGCCACGGTGCAGTTTTGTCAAAGAGTTTATTGAAAGTAAATTAATAATCGTAGGTGAATTATTCACTTAGAAAAATGTTGTATATAAGAATAAATTGTGTGTACTCATTTAAGTTGTCATGCCTTTATTTATATGCATCGGTGATTTTCATTTTATGCCTAATTAAATTCATGTATGTAGTAATTTTGCTTTACTATCTTTTTACTTGTCTTTAAACCGCACGTCTTTAAAGTACGTCATAGATTTAAAGTTTTGAAATTGTTTGTTTGGTTGTTAATTATGTAGACTTAAAAGGGGCGGTAAAGGAAAAATGTTGAGAAACACTGTTCTAACATATGTGTTGCTAGTCTAGCTGTACATGGACTGTACCCAAACATCAATGTCAAATTACCAATACCCAACACCCTGTTGTATGACTTTCTATACTTGAGTGTTATAATTGTGCTCAAAATTTAACATACGCGTGCACGTCGGTATTTCTCCAACCCAATCACCACTCCGAGAGCAGCTTCGGGAATTTATCCCATTTAGTCTGAAGCCCTCATTGCACTCGATAGAAACCGTTGAACCAGTAGGGTAGGCATTTTGTGGTGGAATCAGACGACCTTCGGCCACTCTGAAACTCGTACACTGTATCACTGCAAAACCAGTTTTAAAATATAAAATACTGAATAATCTTAATGTTTCTGTAATTTTGCATATACATCGCCACAGTGCAGCTTCTCTCGTCAAAACGTTTGTTGAAGGCAAATTAATGATTGTATTGTACTTAAAATCACTAATAAGATAATCGTATTGTATTTAAAATCGCCAATAAAAAAATAAAAATGTGGTCTATAGAAATAAATTGTGTCCACTCTTCAACTTGTTGTATGCATCAGTGATTTTTATTTTATGCATGAGTTGAGTTATTTATGCATCAGTGATGTGTTATGTGGCAGTTTGCCAAGCTGTTGCAGCGTAGAACTTGACCTAGTGTTAGTGTTCAGTAGTTGATCTTTTTGGATGATGTTCAGTTTAACCTTCATATTGACTTGTTTGCTACACTGTAGATGTTTATGCTTATGTTTATCAAATGTGTACTTTGACTTTATTGGAATACTAATCAACTGAATTTGTTTATAATTGTAACAGCTTCTGTGATCCAAACCGAATACAGTTTAACCAGGGGCGGCTCGTGCGAGCAGGGCTGCGGAGCTGCACCCCCCCTAGATATTTTTACTTTTACTTAATATTCCTACCACTATATTACAGATAGGTAATATTCATTATATTCTTACTTTTATTCTTTAGCAAGATATAAAAGGTATAATTTCAACCTTGATCGGCATTTAAAAACAATATTGATGCAACAAGTTTCCTTTTTTTTAAAAAAAATATTGCATTAATATGTTATCTATGGTGGAGCTGCAACTCCAGTTTGGTGACGTTTCATGACGTTTTGCAGTTGTGCGCATGCGCACTTGAAACAGTTACATGCTGGGCGAAATGGACGACAGGGGGCTGTGGCTCGCTCAGCACCTCCCGTGACGTGGGGGCTCATGGCGTTGTCTGCTTCGCGTCAGTGAGCTCCAAAGCCTAACCGGTGTACTATATTCTTAAGTTCGGCAGTAAGTACAGTAAAATAATTATTTTGCCATCTTATATTTTTTTAAGGTTAGTCGTGACTTTTTAAGATGACTTTAAGTGGGTTTCAGTCTCAAAATGCCGCTCCAACTGGTCTTGCGTCAGAGCTGTACGTAGCGAAGCTAACATTGTATCAGAACGAGCCTTGCATTGTGTTATTCTCAGGTGAGACTGGTCAATGCGTAGCTTTACAAACGCAAATCCACACTTTCTCATAATTTTCCTACCACCTGGAGAATTGTCAGGTGATTGAAAGTGCAAAGAGCGCGGCTAGGTATTTTCCTTGATACAACCGTGGTTGAAATGCAGGTGTGTCATGTGCCTCGCAATCGAGTGTCTCATATCAACGTACTTCTGATGGGGGAAAGTTTGTCGGGTCCATACAGACCTTTCAATTCAATAAAAATCTATTGCTGCAAGGCATAGTATCAAGTTTATAGAGCTCTTCTGACAAATGTATTTTTATTCGGACGTTTCGACGACGTCCTATACAGGTCGTCTTCATCAGGATAAATAACACTTGAAATTGTTCATTTGGTTGCTATCTATGTAGACTTAAAAGAGGCGGTACAGAAAAAAATGTTGAGAAACACTGTTCTAACGCATATGTGTTGCTAGTCTATAGCTATACATAGCCTGTACCCAAACAGCACTGTTAAATTACCAATACCCAACACGCTGCTGTATCACTTGCTATACTTGTGTGTTATAATTGTGCTTAAAATTTTAACATACCTCTACATCTCGGTATTTCTCCAACCCAATTACCACTCTGAGAGCAGCGTCGGGAATTTATTCCGTTTAGTCTGAAGCCTTCGTTGCACTCGATAGAAACGGTTGTACCAGTAGCGTAGACATTTTGTTGTGGAATCAGACGACCTTCGGCCACTCTGAAACTCGTACACTGTATCACTGCAAAACCGGTTTTACAAAATAAAACACGGAATAATCTTAATGTTTCTGTAATTTTGCATATACATCGCCACAGTGCAGCTTCTCTCGTCAAAAAGTTTGTTGAAGGCAAATTAATAATCGTATTGTACTTAAAATCGCTAATAAGATAATCGTATTGTATTTGAAATCGCCAACAAAAAATAAAAATGTGGTCTATAGCAATAAATTGTGTCCGCCCTTCAACTTGTTGTATCCATCAGTGATTTTTTATTTTATGCATGAATTGAGTTATTTATGCATCAGTGATGTGTTATGTGGCAGTTTGCCAAGCTTTTGCAGCTTAGAACTTGACCTAGTGTTAGTGTTCAGCAGTTGATCTTTTTGGATGATGTTCAGTTTAACTTTGATATTGACTTGTTTGCTACACTGTAGATGTTTATGTTTATCAAATGTGTACCTTGACGTTATTGGAATACTAATCAACTCAATTTGTTTATAATTGTAAGAGTTTCTGTGATCCAAAACGAATACAGTTTAACCAGGGGCGGCTCGTGCGACGGTGCTGCAGAGCTGCAGCACCCCGTAGATATTTCTACTTAATAATTCCTACCACAATATTACAGATAATATTCATTATATTCTTATTTTTATTCTTATTTTTTTTTATTCTAAAAAAAGGAAAATTATTGCCTCAATATTGTCTCATGTCAACGTACTTTCTGATGGTCGATAGCACGTCGGGACCATACAGACATTTCAATTCAATAAATAAGCTATTGCTGCCAGGCATAGTATCAAGTTTATAGAGCTCTTCTGGCAAATGTATTTTTATTCGGACGTTTCGACGTCCTATACAGGTCGTCTTCATCTTGGTAAATAACCCTGAATGCGACTAAAACAATGCACGATAAACGATCGAAAAAAAGAATGAAGCGCAAGCACGTCACAACGCAACGAAAACACCCCGCGATAACGAATGATTGGGCCCCTAATCTTTGAGCAGGTGGCTGTAGCACGCTGAAAGCATCACGTCTGTTTTGATGTTCATTGTGTGGCACCGTTGGTGAATATTCCATGACTCAAAAAACAGACTTTTCCTGTAGTCAGTCTCCCGGGCCACAATAGAGGACGCATTGAAATCAATACGGTGGCCGTTGTTATACCGCGTGATTGGAAAGGACCGACTCCTTTGCGTCGTTGTTGGCAACTTCCCGTTGATGTTTTTTTCGTCGGGTGTTGAGTGACCTTCCAGTGTCCCCGATATATATTAACGGACACTCGGCACAGGGAATGGAATTTACAACACTTCGTTGTTCAAAGATATTGATTGGAACTTTCGGGTGACTCAGTACCTTGCGGAGAGTATTAGCAGGTTGGACGCCAACCGCTATGCCAAAGTCACGGAACATACGCCGTAATATATCCGTCAGTTTCAGTATGTACGGAAGTGTTTTTGGCCCTCTGTTGTTTGTGCACAAGCGTCGTGCCTGACCTTTCAGGGAACGAACCACACCTCTTTTTTGTATGTGGGGTGATGAGATCAAAAATTGTGAAACCTGCTGGTACTCGTTGGTTTGTGGTACTCTCTCGAGTACAGTACACCGTCATCGGTTCTTGTAACTTGAACATCTAAAAATAGAAGACAGTTTACCGATTGGAGTTCCACGGTAAACCGAATGCCTGGTTGCGCCTCGTTGAGTTGCCATAGAAATGCCCCAACCTGGTTCTTAGTAATGACACAAAAAATGTCGTCAATATATCGCCGCCAGAATCTCGGTGGGTTGGCAAATGTTAATTAGGCTTTTTCTTCAAGCGCTTCCATTGTCATGTTTGCGACAACCACAGAGACCGTGGAACCATCGCTGTGCCTTAAACCTGTTTGTAAAAACTTCCCCTGAACGTTAAATAGGATTGCTCCAAGCAAATCCGCAAACCGTCCAAAATATCCAACGCAGACCATGTTGTTGCAGAGGGATCCATGTGGATTTTTGGTAAGCCGTAAGTGCTCGGGGCGGAGTCGTCCGTGCTATGCAGTTGATGGAATGTGGCTTCAGAAATGAATCGTCTCTCTGTGTGCAATTTCCCCACAAACTTATTGAGGATGCGTTCCGACTTACGTGTTGGATCACGCTTTAAACGCTTCTCAGTCGAAGTATCCAGAAATAAGTCTGACATTTTCTTGTCGTTATCTGGGCAGTTTATGATGACCTTTGTTTGCGGGTAAGATCGAGATTTCTTAAACTTCGGATCGCTTGGTGCTCGGTGTTACTGAGGTTGCTTTGACCCATTCTGTGTGTGCGAAGGCAGTTTGCGAGTTTGCCTTGAATGATTGTTTTAATGTGCGCTGGTTGCTGCCAAAATCCTTTCTCCACTGCAGCAATAGTTGTTCTGCAGCTTGATTGACAACCAGCACTGATGATGACAGCAGAGACTGTCGAAACGTCTGAACGATGTATTCTATATACACCAGTACCTTGGCAGTAATGTTTATGACAAAATCACTTTTTAAGTCCGTGTATTGTGTTTCCAATGACATACATTTTGTAAACATTTTACTTTCTTTTGTCTACTCGTAATCGATATCGAAGGTATATATACACGTGGTATTCGGTATCAGTACTCGTTTCAAAATCTGGTATCGTCCCATCCTTACCGCTTTGTGCGGCTCAGCCTTGCAGTTTAACCGTTTGGAGTCTATATAAAGAAGTTAAAACTGTTGCTCGTTGAAAATAAAGTTTCAACTGTTGCTTGTTGGAAATAGTTTTAACTGGCGCCGATTAAAGGAAGCTTTTCACTTTGCTCGTTGGAAAGAAACTGTTTCTCGGTAAAGAAAAATGCTTTCCGATACGATTGAAGGGAGTAAGGGTGAACAGCTATTCAAAACGTTTTAATGCACCCGAAAGGAACGTTTAATTGTCAGTCCCAACAACATGGCTTCTGTACATTCATCGATGCCAATTACAAATGAAAGATACCGACTTTTTGAGCATGTAACTTTCAATTTATCTGAAAATAAAGATCATAATGGTGATTTGTTACAGCTATGCGCCGAATAAAGGGCGGAGTGTGAAAGCAGGATTGCTAAATGGGTCGAAAAGCCCAGTCTGCTACGTACCCTACGCCACAAGTTGGTTCAAAATAGTCGGTAAAAAATGCACTTCTAGTTGCCCTACTTCTGCGCGTACGAGTTCCAGCATCCGCAGAACAGCAGCACGAATTAAGTTTGCGATGACTCGCACAAACCTTCGTCAGGCCAAAGAGGGACAAGAGGAGAAATGGGGACGAAGGAAGTTGCGTGATGAAGAACATAAGTTGCGTGAGATAGGAAAAAATTGCGTGAAGAATAGAACTTGCGCGAGACGGAGCGACAGTTGGCAGCCGACGCTGAAATTCGCCTGGAACAACGTGAAGCCGAATTAGCCGAAATCGATGCTCGCTAATGGGAAGGTAAATTTGAGCCAGTTACTTGTATCCGCCAACTACAGAGAGGCCTTTTGTGCACACGGTCACCAAATGTCAAAGATCTACACCGCGTTGTGATTGGCAGGAGCTCATTAAAGTAAGTCACCAGCCTCCTATTTATGCCACTCCGCAATATAACTTTCAAAACAGGGAACCGCGTCCGAAGATAATTTCATTTAATGGTGATCCGATAAAAAAGTGACGTTCATTCACAACTTCACGTTGCCACTAAAGTTCACTCTGACAATTTGCGCTCGCTTTATCTGCTGCAACATTGTGACGACGACATAGAAAGGCCAGTCGAGATTTACCGACAGGCACTTCAAGGGCTCTTTTATGAGTACGGACAGCTGCACTTTATAGCAAATGCCTGTGAGCGGCATTTGAAGAAGAGTCCTCGCTTGAAAGGAGATCACCTGGAACGACTGGAGCAGTTTGCAGATCTGCTGAAAAAATGTCTCATTACACTGGAGGATATTTATAAATATGCCGATCTTAACTCCCTTGACACCATGCTGCAGCTCATTGCCAAGTTGCCCTAACGTTTGCAAGAAAGATGGATAGAGCGATCAGTGTAGGTTTTTCATCGCCTGGAGCCGGGTCCAGCCACTTTCTTCAGTTTGTTTCGGAATGCGCTGAGGTGGAGAACTCCCCCTTCGAAAGTAGGATTATGGGATCTTAGCGCGACACGGATCCTTGTCCATAGATGGCGACAATTTTCGCTAGATGTCTGTTCTGTTGTAAGGCTCAGGATTTGCCCAAGTGCTATGGGTTCAAACGTAAAACGTACTTCGAACGTGTGGAATTTGTTAGTCGTAAGAGATTGTGCTTCAGATGCCTTTCGTGAAGTCTAAGACAACTGTTAACAGAATCGGAAGCAACACAGTGGAGAGAAATGGCTTGGAGAGAATGGCTTTGGCGTTTACCGAACTTTCATGACCTCTTTCTTCCTCGTTGTTTTACGCCCAAAGATTTCGGCGATGTCTAAAGTTGGGAGTTACACCACTTTGCAGATCCTCCCTTTCGTGGCCTACGGAGCCGTGTTTTATCTGAGGATGGTCGACGTTGGTTCGAGTGTTTATTGCGTGTTTCTTGTTGGCAAGTGTCGACAAGCGCGGCTGAAAAACAATGTTAATTCCTAGACTGGAATTAACAGCGGCATTTTTATCTGTAAAGCTAGAGAAAATGATGCGACGAGAGCTTGGCTTAGCAGTGTGTCGGTCTGTATTCTGGACAGACCTCACTGCCGTTCTACAGAGCATCACGAACTCGAAGAAAAGGTTTCCTACGTTCGTTGCCAACCGGATTGCCAAGATTGTAAGGCAAAGCGATCCTTAAAGCTGGAGACTTTCAAAGCTCAATCCGGCAAATGAGGGGTCGCGTAGGTTGAAGTCGGAGGTTTCAGCGACGTCTAGCCGCTGGTTAAAAAGCCCGCAGTTTTTGTTGGAGTCTGAGAATCACTGGCCCTTTTGTATTATCAGACGTACCAGCTGAGTTCAGTCCTGTAAAAAAGGCCAAAAGTCTCCATGCAATTGGTTGTATGGAAGCAGTCGATTGTTGAGAAGATCATCCATCGGCACTCTTCGTTGCATCATTTGGAAAAAAAGTATCGCCTGGCTGCTTGGATACGAGAAACTTTTACTGTCGCGTGTTCGGCGTGACAAATCTGTGGTGGAGTACCGTGGAATATTATCGGTTAAAGGATTAAATGCTGCCAAACTGGAGTTGATCAAATATGTGCAGCGAAACTTCATATGTTCAAACGGAATCCAATTGTTATCGATCGCATGCTTCGGTTTGGTGGTCGATAAGAAAAGGCTGTCAGTCCGTACGATACCAAAAATCCGATTCTGCTACCTCATTCATGCCGTTTCACTGACTTGGTTATCAAGAGACATCATCGTATTGTCGGACATTCTAGGATGGGCGACACTTGGAAATCTTCGCGCCAAAGGTTTTGTATACAAGATAGAGTAACCGTACGCTGAGTGATTGGAAATAGTCTGTTCTGCAAAAGACTAAATGCTCATGCTGGAGTACAGAGGATGGCAAACCTTCTCTCAGCGAGATATCACCCAGATAAGCCCCCGTTTTCAGACGTAGGGATGGATTTTTACAATCCCTTTCCAGTTAAGCAGATGGGACGGAGCGTCGTGAAACGGTTTGGAGCAGTGTTTACCTGCCTATCAAACCCAGCTGTCTATATCGAAGTCGCCCACAGCTTCTCTGCAGACTCGTTTACCGACGCGTTTTGTCGCTTTATTGTGCGGCGTGGAAATCCTGTAAATATTTATACCGATACTGGAACGACTTTTGTTGGTGCAGAACGAATTTTAATAGAATCGCTGAGGTCTGTGCAAATGGTGCTTTCCATTCAGACAATTTGGACATCATTGGTGACACAGCAAGTTGTTTACTACGAAACATTGTCTACGACTTTGTTGGGGTTGAGTCAATCCTCGACTTGCGTTTACTTGTTCCAGTCACTTTTGATGCCAGAGATGATGAGCCGAGAACATCCAATCATCTCTTGCTCATGAGATGCCACTTAAATTTGCCTCCTGGCTTGTTCGACAAAAAGGACTGTTACGTGCGGCGCCGTTGAGCGCAAGTGCAGTACTTGGCGAAAATTTTTTAGACCCGCTTTGTTTGTGAATATCTTCCGAACATCATTTCCAGGCAGAATTGGTACCAGAAGTTGAGAGATTTCCATATCAACGATGTAGTTCTCATTGTAGATGTTCGCAGCCACGTCCCAAGTGGTTGGTGGGTTGCGTTGGGGACATTTCCCGATAAAGACGCGATATAATCGTTTCAAATGACCGATTGCAAAACTTTACTTGATTGTTGCCGCTGAAAGCAAAGCTTAGTGTGGTGCGCTGTTTTGTTCATTGAATTTCGTTCAACGTTGGATGTTTGTTTGTGTGTGAAACGTACTTACCCGGGTAGGTAGATTCCTTTGTTTTGCAATTTTAGTGATGAATAAGGCTAAATTGATGTTTGTGACAAGTAACTTATCATTCTTCAAGTAAACGTTGTTTGTGACTGTCGGCGAGTGTTTATATTTTGACTTGTTTCCTAAATTAATTAATGTTTTACGTGTGGCTCATGACATGCTGTATTTTCATATAGTGCTCGCAGCGACTGTTTCATCGTCTTGCAACTGTTGCTAATTGTGCAGTACCTGTTGACCTGCGTCTGAAAATAGTTGGTGAGTTGGTCATAACGGCATTTTTTGTGCTTTGACAAATGTCAATGTGTTTCGTTTTTCTTGTTTAGAAATCCGTTTTTATTCCTTTTTCTGTTCTTTCTTGATCGTGTACGACGTTGTGGTTGTTGGTGTTGTAGCTGTGGATTATTACATGGGATTCGGATGCGTGATTTGTGTGCTACCAACCCCGAGGCTAAGCCTTGCAGATCGGCCGTTCAAAGTCTACAGCAACAATTAAACTTCTAATTTTCAATTTAAAAGCGTTGTGACTTTGAACTAATCGTGGAAAGAAATTGTTCAGTTACACCACATGTGGCAAAACAATCCGTATTTTATTTAATACTAAAAACTGCTACATTTTGAGTATGTTTAATGGATTGCCTGCAAGCGTACGTAGTTTTGTGCCATTTTGTTTCGTAATGTTAAGACAAACAAAAATGACTCTGTGATTAAACGGATTTTGAAGCTTTTTTTTACCACGGTTATAAGCTTGTTCGTCAGCAAACATGTGTGGTATATTTATCTACAGCTAATCTAAATATATTTGTTTTTTATACAGAATTTGTTCAGCCGTGGCCAACTTTTAGAGCCTATATCATTGCTATCCAAACTTTATCAATGGGGACAATTTTTATCAGGTGACGCCCTCGGGCCGGCGATCTAAAGTTCTTTTAGCGAAGTTTCTTTTTACCGTAGAACAAGAACACAAATGTATAGGAATTTACGGAAATTTTGGGATTTTATTGTGTCAGCAACATGTATGATTCCTTTTTACGGGTTAATAAAGTTTTATAGAAACTTTTGCGTAACAAGTCGTCACAACAAAAAAAATTAATCCAAACTCTGGCAGGCCATAGGCAATACAGTTTGAAACAACAGCCGCGGGCCACGTGAAATGCACCCACGGGCCGCATTTTTGGACACCTTTGGCTTAAACGTTTGTGCGTAACAACTATTGTCTTGAGTTCGAAATCGGGAGGAAATTTTGGTGGATTGTCGTACACCTTATCAACCATTAGGCAGGACTACGTTAGCAAACGGTAGTTAAGTGTACTTCAAAAGTTGTATTATAATCTCGTAGCATACATAAATTACTTAAGTAATTTTTTGTTCACCGATGCAATTCGCCGTTCCTTGCCATGTAGCGTTTTCGTTGCAAACCGCTGAATTGCTTCCAATGTTCTCATAACCTTGGTTGCAATTAAACTCAACACGAGATCTGTAGATGAAATCCATTCCTTGGTGGTTGACGGAACCATGATCTGGTGCCACTGGTTCATTGCATCGCAAAACTTACACGTAAAAAAAAACATTTGTTAGGAAAAGTGGGGCAAAAAGTGACTGCACGAAAACTTCGGAACTAAGCTTAAAAATAAAACTACCCGGAAACAGAAGGAAAGCTTCACTGTTCCTAAACTTGATTTAATATGTAAACGTTTAATATGTACAATTTTTGGGTAAAACACGTACATTTAATTTTGGGGATGGTGAGTTTAAACCAAAAATAATAACCCAGAAAAAGCAGGTAAATTTAATTTATACCCAAACAATATTGGGTAATTTAATAGGGTAGAACTGTATTCAACCCAACCAGTTTTGGCTTAAAACTACCCAAAAACTATTTTGGTGTCCCCCCCCCCCCCCCCCCCCCAAGATACCAAACTTTTTTGGTTTTTTTTACCCAAATTTGTTTACAGTGTACAGCAACAGTAAGAGCTTCACGGGGTCTTAGGCTAACCGGCATTTAGTTAATACTGCGAGTTTAGTGAGCACAACAGGTGCTAACAGAGAGGTCTATACGGTCTACTGCCAGACAGCGCATTTGCAGCCTCAAGGTAGCACAATATATTTCAAATTATTGTTGTCCCCCCCCTCACCCCCCAAAAAAACGATCCTAGATACGCCAATGACCCAGCCCACATTGATGTCCATTATTCTAAAGACAAATTTCAACATACCTATGCATCTTGGCTGACCGTTAACCCAAGGACCATCCTCTGAGCAGGTTTGAGAACTCGTCCCATTTAGTAGATAACCAGCATTGCACTCGATGTTAACAGTTGAGCCAATGGCGTAGACACTTCGTTGTGGAACTAGGCGACCGTTCTCAACTACAAAACCCGGACACTTGATTTCACCTGCATGAAAGACGTATATACAATCTTAAATGTTATGCGGCCAATCGTTTGACGAAACGTATGGTTTTTGAAAGGTAAAACTGCGGTAAAGTTGTAATTCGATTTAAAGACTCTGATTTTATATTGAATTAACGTCCATCGCAAAAAGTCAATAGAACATTTTTATAACTCTTTGCAATTAACAAATAAATATTTTCGATGTTACAAAAATAATTCAGTGCATCATATCAGTTAAATATGTAATGCAGAAAAATCAAAATATACTTTTAGTGTTCCGAGTAGAAAAATATTTAACACTTTTCGGACAACTGTTCAAAAAGTTTTACTTTACAGAATCAATTTAAACCCAACAAAATTGGACATACGAGTTTGCTAGCAAGTGAAGCTGAGAGCTAAATGAGAAAGGCGTTTTAAGAGCTCTATCGTTTTAGGCAAAAAAATGAAACATTTTGTAATATAACTTATCACGTTGAAAGATTCTAGTTGTTAAACTGTATTGAAACGCTTGCTTTGGAATTATGAGGCATCAGTTAAAATCATGATTTCTTTGTCAAACTAGTTACTAGAAAAACTGATTTCATAGTTTAGAATTATGGATAATTGCAATAGTCGTATTTACCAATGGTTATATCAATCCAACTCTGAACTTTGGAAACATCGGTATAAAATCCTGGATAGCGGAAACCTGTAGTTCTGTCTACTTTACCACATCCGTATCCAAAACTGACGATTCCAACTTGAATCCAACACGAATCTGAAGTGTTTGGGATTTCGTACTGCCAATAGAATTTTTTTAACATTGTTTCCAAAGTCTACTCAGAAAGATTGTTGCATGGCAGATTTGACCACGGCACATTAGGCCTACTAGATTAAGATAGGTTATGCTACCAAACAATTAATTATTTAAACAACTAGGTATTATTTTTTTAATTAACTTTTTACTTATTGTACACAATTCATTGTTTTCTCCTTGTTTACTAAATTACAGACACCTCTGCAACATATAAAATTCAACAACAGATATGCAACATTTGAGATTTAAAAACAGCTCTGCGACATTTTTTTCCCTATCTTTTCCCGCCAGCTCAGACAATTAAAATATTCAAAAAAGCTTTATTTTTATAAATCCTAGCTTTATAACTACGATTTAGGCAAATAGCCAAAACATTCTAAATTCAAACTTTACTTCAAGTGAGGCAGGTTATTGCGCTGTGTCAGAATTGGTATTAAGTTATTAAGTATTGTACAAAATATCGTTGTACCACTGTTAAACTGATAGCGTTTTTTTTTTATAGATTTCAGCGTGATGTCTGCATTTTCTTTTGCTAACATACCTTTCGCATCAAAGGTCCACCGCTGCTACCCGAACAAACATCCGATACTTTACTCGTTTCAGGTCGAGCACAAATCATACGGTCCGTATACCTTACATCCAGTAAAGTTTCATCTGCTATTTTGTTGACAGCAATTTTACATCTGAAGATGAAAAAGACTATTCTAGATTAAGACTAAACACTACTCTATATGAAGAGTCAGATCGAATAGCATTTTGCCTTACATTGTGTCAGGTTGAATTTGTTCAGTTGTTTGTTGAAGTTCGAATGGCATTACTCTGCGTGTCAAATCCGTATAATAGAAACCTGTGACGAACATCGGTGCTCGATCTTTAGTGTAATGATTCGCAAGCCACTTTCCTAAAAGCAAAATAGTCTTGTACCGCGTTGTTGGGTTATTTTTATCCTAATTGTCTCGCATCGAATTTTATTAGCTTCACAGTTCAATAGTATTCAACTGCAATAAGACATTAATCAGTATTTCACTTTAATGCATGTTTCGTTGAAAGTCACATCAAATCTTTCCATGTAGCCCGGACATCATTTATAAGAAGTATAGTTAATCACACAATAGTTTAGCCAATATGATGCTTGACTGGAAGTTACCTTTCTTGAAACATTTTACACCTTCGGAGTCATTCTCGTTTATTAGTCTGCTTCCATTTTGGAACAAGTAGTTTTCTATCGAAATACATGAGTTACTGCAGGGAAGACATATAGGGTTCACATAGGTTGAGAGTGGAATTGTCCCATTAAACTCAGGTGCACTGTCGGTCCAAATCCACTCTCCATTTTCTTTGATGGTACGAAGCTCTATGCCCACGCGAATCTGAAAAAATGATAACAGCCATATTGTAGAATGATACTTCTCTTTTTCTTTTGTGCCTAGAAAGGGGAAATGCCTTGTTAACTCACACGGCTGGAATCCCCCTGCAAATATTTTTTGAAGGTCACTGCATCGATTCGAAACTAACACTGATTTTGATTTGCAAAATGATGTTGGCCTAGGTCCAATAGTACCCTGCTCGATTTGAGATAATTTGTGGTCGTTTAATACTTCACAAACTTTTAATCTTACCAGTGCAACATCGTAATCATAATTGCTTCTGCCATGTCGATCAGATCGATCGAATCTGTCATGTACAACAATATTTCTCGGTTGAAACACAATAACATTCGAGTCGATTTTACTTCTTGTATTGTCAGGTCTTCTGAAAATCCCTTTCAAAATAGATGAGAAGTTTGTTGTTTCATGTAACATAGGATGCAAATCCCTGGCATTTTTTTATCTTTTATTACCTACGGCCACTACGAAGCGTTTTGTCCAATTCTCAATGTTGGAGTAACGATCAAATATATGTGCTGCTGTAAGAACCCAATGTTGATTAATCAGACTTCCACCAGCAAAACTACTCGCGAAGCTCTAAACAATCACAAAAAGTCGACCAAGTTAGCCATCAAGACCGAGGAATAAAAGTAAAATCGTTTTCTGTCAAGCTGTTTGTTTAAGATTTTGTTTTGGGGTCTAATAAAACTGTACCGTTGCTTACGTTATATACTTTTCCATTGTTAACCATAATTAAAGCTTGCCATGGCCAAGACCTGTCTGCATCAATTCCTTCGACAACTCGACCAACGGATCGGGGAGGTGAAGTGCTTATGCGGTTTACAGTTTGTCCACACTTCAGTTTTATACCTACATAAAAATATTAGACTGTCAAAACAAATTTGCTTAATGCCGTTTCATAAAACCGTGAATAATGCGCATGCGTTGAGAAGGCAATCTGCAACTTTCGCAAACTGAATTGGAATATTTTAACTTTTGTCATTCGGTTATTTCAAAAAAATTCGTTAAACTTATACTCAGAAAATTTATAAGATTTTATTTGCTGTTTGATGTTAGGATTTTTAGTGGAATATAAAGGCTTGCTTACAGTAAACCAGCTTTATATGGTTGAAAAACTTAAATCTATAACAATAGCATACTTCTTGCTCTAAAGTAAATTCGCTCACCTGTGCAATTCGCCATTCCTTCCCAAGTAGCGTTTTCATTGCAAACTGCCCAAGTGCTTCCAATGTTCTCATAACCTATGTCACAGGCAAACTCAATCCGAGACCTGTAGGTGAAATCAATTCCCTCGGATACGACAAAACCATAATCAGGTGCTACAGGTTCACTGCATCGTAAAACTGTCACAAACATATAAATATCGAAGTTTATCGCTGCAAACCAAGTGGTTTTGAACGGAAAAAATGAAACATATGAATTTACCAAGTCAAGACGATTTAAAGAAATCTGAAGCGACGAAAGAACTCACTTAAACACCGTGCTGCTGTCCCCGACCATTTCTTGTCACTACGACATGAACGGACAGCGTTTCCCCTTAACACCCAGCCTGGATGGCAACGATATTCAGCCTGAGATCTGTATCTTGTGTTTCGTGAACGATAAATGACTCTTCCAAACAAAATTACTGGTAATCTGGCACACTCCGCATCTGTTGACGCAAAACGCGATAATAAGCTCAGCAGAAAACATCAGTAAAGACATTGTTTGTTTTTTTCATGTTGTGGACAAACTCTTTGATCATATTCATAAACAAGATTTTTGAAGGTCATTAAATTGATATCAGTGAACAAATACTTTACGATTTCAACTGTGGCGTTTATAAATACCGTTGTGGAGTTTTTGCAGGCTAAATGGGCAATAAATGTTGACGTATCTCACGACTAAATAAATTCAAGGTAAAAAATATATTTAACAATCAAATAATAAGGGCAAGAACAATGCATAAAATTAGAAACCATTCACAACAGCAATTTAATTTTGTGCGATAAACTTAACTTTGTGCAATTATATTAACCAACCTATGACAAAATTAGAATCAAAACCTTTCACATACCTTTTACTCAAACATATTTCACAATCATTTTTTGCGTAACTTAATTTCGTGAAACGAAGGTGTCTCAAAACCGACACAAAAGTAAAAATCCCGACTTCTTCTGCTCGTGTTTACAGATATTACCTGGCAATCTATGTTTTAATTCCATTACCATGAACTTACTTGGGTTGAAACACGACATGCCACAAACATCGTCACATCGGCACCGCTTCAGGCGCCCTCTGCAATCTGAATCGCTTGAACACGGTTTCCGACAAAATCTGCCAAACTCGATGCGACTCAGATCTCTGCTGGAGCAAATTGTTGGTGAAGAACCTGCAAAAAATATTCAACTAGTACTAACAATCCTAAAAGCATTTAATTCGTGTTTGCCTGTAAAAGATACAACAATAAAAGGAAATACTGTACATCATCCTAAAATAAGTTGGAAACGATGGGTCAAAATTTATCTTTGAATTAAACACGACGCTACATCAATACAGTAAATGTAACCGTCGCGTTACAAATTTGATTGCAAATAAATAGTAACTGATACTTCTTACTTACCAGGTCGTACAATTGAAACTGAACGACAGAATAGTGACAAAAAGAATATACACAAGGTTTTCATCCCAATCCTCTAGTTTTCCTGCAAAATACACATCAGTATTAATACTAATTAAATTGATGCAATTTTTGCCAGGGCTGCAATTAAACATTAAATTACAAAAAAATACTTTTTGACATTATAGCAACAAATGTAACTGCGATTGATAAATCGGCTGCGACAGTTATGTTTTATTCTAAACTAATCAAGCTCAAGTACCTCCTAGTGTTTTCAAGCACTATTCCTTCTGCAAGCGAGTTACAACTGTGACAAACATTGCAAGGTGCCAAAAACGAGCAGCTACATACAAAGTGCAGGACAGGAAGTTGTTATAACTATTTGCGAACCGCTGAAAGTTCACGTTTCATTCGACAAATTTTCGATACAATTACTTTAAACTTAAGGCTACTTTAATTGTTTCCGATTTCTGGAAAACAGAGTCATGCGCGCAGTATGGATTGTATATGATGCTGCTGTGGCGTTTAAAGTACAAAACCGACAAAGCCAATCAAACCTTTGATTTAGTTTACAGGGATAAACAATGTACCACTTAAAAGTGGATTTATCAGAGTGATATAATACACATGTACGAGTGTATGGTGCAGGGGTGGCCAACCGGTCAAAGCCTAAGATCCACATTTTTACTGTTTTTCCACAAACAGCCACATTTCTCTCCCATTTTAAAGGCTAACTTGACAAAAAAATTACTCAAAAGTTCTTCCCTGCTGAGAAACTTTGCGGTATTTTCATCTAAAGCACATGCGCCCCAAACTTAAAAATGCCAAGTGGCGAAACTAAATTCATTTCGACGTCACTAATGCATTTACCACCAACAATCGCTCAATTCAAACCCAAGAGAAACTGCCCATAAAATATAACGTTCGTCATAACCCAAAAAACACTGATTGAAGCATTATTATTTTGGAACACATTTGTTGTAAATATTGCTGTTGCTTTGTGTCTCATTTGAATTGTACGCAACAATTGGCAACCAGTCATTGTTCAACAATTGAATATATGCCATCATAATCAAGCCATTATTGCCACATAAGGTTCCAGTTTAAAGGCACGATTTGTGGCCATACGGATAATAAGTTTGTTCAAAAGCAAAATTGTTAAAGCTTTATTTTATATTTCACGATTTTTGTGCCAGATCGCCACATACTAACCAAAATATACACAGTGGCCCTAAACTTCGACAACGACGTAAGAGCCGCATAAAACAAGACGAAGAGCCGCATGCGGATCGCGAGCCACGGGTTGGCCACCCCTGGTATAGTGTATACAGCAACACAACAGTACAACTTTTGTACACTGACTGCATATTATGTAAAAACAATATTAGCAATTTGCTTACCGACAAAAATCTTCTTGCAGCCTTTTACAAATCAGCTCATTTTTTCTTTTCCACATGATTTCATCAAAATATGTGTCTCAGTTATAAAAAGCATCTTTACTACACAACGTAAACAGTTTTGCCACATGAATCGCGATTGTTTTCATTTTTTGCTTTCCAAACTGCAACAGAAAGTTTTCCGCAAAGTTTTTGATCCAACTGTTTGGTATTAAAATACTGACAAAGTTCCATTTGGTGCGCGGATCTTGCACGATAATAAAAATCAACGTAGTTTGCCGATAGCATAAAGCGCCTGTCGGGCACAAAATCAAGATGCTTTAACTATGCAGGTGCTGTGTCGTTATGCAGCCTCTTTTTCAATTGCTTTTTTATGAAGTGTGTTAAACTCGATTGGCGTTTGTTTCATCATCCAAAAAAATACTAAATTTTTCATAAGGTTTTGTTGCCTAATGCATTTGCGCTTGCTGTGCGGTACATTTTTAAAGTCGACCAAACAAGGAGAATATGGAATCATGGTTTGTTCATAGCAAGGGCGAAAATCCATTAAAATTATTTGGGGGGGACCTACGACCGCTGTGAGTAGATGACGTCACCTCGATTGGAGAAGTCATGACGTCACCAAAAAGATTTGACAACAGATAATACGTTGCCTCGAAACCTTTGCAGCAAACGTAAGAAGGAAAAAAGAAAACAGATTTTAAGTTTTAACATTTTTGTGTATTGTAAACAAACAACAAAATAACAAACGAAAAAATCTATGACACATAATCAGTTTTGTTGTCAAACATGTCCAAACATGTTTCGACGAATTTCCGAAACAGTAACAAACTCTTTAGTGGTTTCTTCAACCGGTACTTGATCGAGTAAATCTGAATGCACGTGACAAACAGCTAGATGATTTAAGCGAACCTGGGTAGTCGTGCTTCTTAGCCAAGTTTTTAGACTCCGAAGTGTTGAAAAACTTCGCTCGCATTCACAAGAGCTGACAGGGCACACCAAAAGCAGTTTGAGCAAAATAAACACCTGTGTGAATAACTGGCGTAGCTCGGAACTCATAGCGCGATAAGCTAACTTCGCTTCATTTACAGAACTTGCCCCCGTGTGCTGCTTAAACATCGGCAACTGTACAGATAGTTGAGTTACATTCAATTCGGGATATTTTGAAATTAAATCTAAATTTGTTGCTGTGCCCTTCATTATCATATTTTCGATTTCCAAATATGTTTGGAAGCTTGAGTTGCGGACATCATACCGTTTCTGCAAACACCCAAGTAAACAGTCAATAAACTCCACGTACAACAATCTGTAATGGTCTTTGGCACATTCGGCGTGGAAGTGCGGTGAGGATCCAGCGAAAAGCGGTGTCGGCTGCCGACGGCGTGGCACAGAAATTTCATCAAGCCCCAAATTCGCTGATATCTTTGTTGCTTCATCAAAAAGGTTCGTGTACATTATAGGGTCACGAAATACTTGTATCTGCTTCGCTGTTGTCGCTACAGCCTCTATTGAACCTGCATAACATACAAACCTAAGCATTCTGTGTCTAAAAATTGGTACAATTTACTACCTGATAAATTTGAAGAAGATGCCTGCATCGAGCTGTTTAGTTGTTCCAGCAGAGCTATTGGTTTTTTAACAAGGTATAAAGCTAAGAATGTTTCGGTTTTCTCGAAACGATTCAAAAGAGCATTGGCTTTGGTGGCAGAATCTGTACTCCCCTCCGACATGCTGCGAAGACTTTCAGTTACAGCAGAATAATTTTCCAATACCGATAAAATTGCCGACAATCGACAAAGCCAACGAGTTGGACAAAGCGGCCGAATCGATGCTTTTGTATTGATGAACTCCGTACTACAAGCAACAACGCTTTCAAACACAACCTGCAAACATTAATCATGATTTAATAATCACATAAAAAAACGCATAAAATAGTTACGTCGCATTACCTTAAACTTTCCAGATCTCTTAAATAACACGCCGAGTTCATGGACCCATTGGACGGCGTCCCTGAAAAATGGACAACTTGCAATTGATTCCTGCATAACCAAGTTTGCTAATTGTGACTGGCAATGGAAATATGTGGCGAGTGGGTACTGACTGCTAATAACGGCTTGACACCCATTGTACTTCCCACTCATATTTGAGGCTCTGTCGTACGTTTGTGCACGTGTTTGACCAGCAGATAGGGAAAATCGAGTCAGAACGTCTAAAATTATCCTTGCAATTGCATCTCCAGTTGTCTGCTGCATTTTGTGCAGACCCAGAAAATCTTCATGTACACATAGCTCCGAATCGACATGGCGGATGCAAACAGACTCCAGCTCACTTCCACAAATATCTTGTGTGCCGTCGACCATCACTGCGAACATACCATTGGCTTTAATTTTAGACGCTAAAATTCGTAAAATAAAGTGACTGAACATTTGTGTCATTTCCTACTGACCACGAAATGAGGTGAAGTTGGTTTTTCGCTGGAGGAACTCTTTTAACTCGGAACTATCTTCAGCACGAAGTTTTAGGAGTTGGTGGTAATTTCCTTCTCCCTCGTCATGGCCTCGGATAGCAAGACCTTGTCGCAACAAATATCGCAACGACGTGAACAATTTTATCAGCGATCGCCTGGCGGCAGCTTGTTGTTCGTTAAAGCCTGTGTTTATTTGAAGTGCAACAGACTTCCGCTTTATGGCATCTAGTTGCATGGTGGCAAAGGTATGTGTTTCTGTTAGTTGGTGCAAATCAAATGAACTCTTTCCCTTTTTTCCAGTTTCGAAAACCGTCTGATATAAACGCAGGCTCTTTTTTTGAACTGCGTGCAACAAACCCAGTTTGTCTGCTTTTGAACAAATAAAACAGAGCACCCCATTAACACCTGGTACGCAATGGATCCACGGGAATAAAACATACCACTTGGTCTGAAATTTTACAAATATACCGCCGCAGTTCTTTGCTGGCAAATGGCTTACATCTTCTGGTTGGTTCGGGCAGGATTGTGACAAAAGATCCGCAGAATTTATTTCTGTTAAACAGGAGTTGCTTCCCCCATCTGTTGTTGTGGAACTGGTTTTACCTTTGAGTATTTTCAATTCCTTCTCTACTAAAACACTTTCAGGCACTGCAGAATTGACCTTATTTACTTTCCTCAAGTTTGTTTTTCCACTCGCTGCGTTGGAAACGAAATACTGTTCTATCTTGCTAACTTTAAGCCGTTTAACGTTTTGAGACATTATTCTTGTAGTGCCGCAAATATTCCATCAACTAAATGCACTGTCAAGCTTTTTGCACAGATATCAAACAATTCGATTGAGTTCCATTGTTGACAACAATGTGGATTATGAAGTAGTATTATGTCGTTAGATTTGTGTGATATTTAACAATAGACTTATATCTTATTTTTAGCTCAAGGGTAATAAAAATATTGGGGGGACAGATGAATGGAAGTAGCCCCCCAACCACATTTTTGGGGGGACAAGTCCCCCCCCGTCGTCCCCCCGTAAATGTTGCTTGGGTGGTATAGCTGCCTGTTAGGAACTTCTTGGTGCTGGCATTGCCGAGTCTGAAGGTTAGTAATAGAAGACAGCTTGACCAATTAAGTCGCCAATTTAGCAACTGTTTTCTTTTCGTCGTTTGATCCTTTATTCCCGGGGTCGACAACCTTTTTTGTACTTCCGGGGCAGTGTTTGAAGCAAAGTGGTATTTTTAACCTAAAAGCAGGGTAATACACAGCAAACTTGCTTACCGCAGTAGGTTGTTCTTGCGATAGAATGACTCTGTTTTCCCCCTTGCATACTATAGAATAATTATATCCTTTTGGTCAGTGCACTGTAACGTCGAAGTTTAGATGGCTATATTGTACAGGCGACAAGCAGCAATAATAAGGTCTTAATCAACTAAGTGAGAAAACTAGAGGGTTATGGAAACTTTAAACCAGGGTATGGATCAGACGTTTGGAATCAATGGATAAAAAAATTTCAAATATAGTTTTATTTTCAACCATCTGCCTCGCTTTGCCTGGAGATCACATAAAAACCGAATAAGAAATATTTCTTGTCGAGGCAAGTTTTAGTGACAATTACATTTTCAGAAGTTTGCTTTGAGCAAAATACACCTTCAAAAAGAGCAAAGAGACATTAATGCACATACAACTGAAACACTAACTATGGAACAAGAAAATTCTAATTTCAAATTAATTTCCAGAATCATTGAGGGTGCATTAAAACTATAATTACAAAGAAGAAACATTACAAAGTCTTAACAAATTGTTTAAAAAGTTTGATGCTACAAATCTATGTATATTTACAAACCTAATTAATATATTTGTATGACATTCATCGGATAAAATTAACACACAAATTTTGGTAAACAAGGCGATTAACAAAACAAAAACGTTGAAAACAAGATGAGTATATTTTGAGTAAACTTTTTCGAGTTTGTTTACAAAATTGCCCCGATGTGTAAACAGCAATTATGGCTGCCACACATATTTAGGGATTATCATTCATCGTGGATTCAATCCAACTTTGGAACTTGGAAACTTCTGTGTAAAATGAAGGAAACACAAATCCTTTTCTGTCAACGTGAGCACATCTGTAGCCAAAGCTGACAATTCCAACTTGAATCCAACATGATTCGCCGGTGTTCGGGTTGTTGTACTTTAAACAATGTTTGTTATGTTTGTTTACTTGCATTGGTGCAATTAGAACAGCGCATGCTATGAAAGCAAAGCACACATTTCAGCGCATCTTATTCTGTACCCTTGCCAATCAATTTAAAAGATAAAGGCAAATACAAAGGTATTGTGATGTTTTATGCCACAGACAATATGGAATTTACATTGGACACAGTGTCACGTTTTTTCTCAAACGAATGAGGCCTTAAAAGTAAAGTCCTGTCAATTATTTGACAGTAAAGTGGTGTCAATGAAAAAATCATTCAAAATATCCGTAAAACACATTTAAATCCTTTACACCAGTGGATGGTTTAAAGCAGTAGTTCTCAAACTGTGCGTCGCGACGCCCTGATACGTCGTTTCAATTTTCCAAGGGCGTCGCAGAATAGTTGCGTTTCGTGGCTGAACTCAGTTTATCTCATAAAAATTAGGTTAATACGTTCAGTGCGGTTGACGTATATGTACGTCCAAAGACGTTTTGCGTAGAATATGTATTGACGTTAAATTACGTTCTTGATCAAAAATGCTGCTGCCCGTTAATGTACGTCGAGACCAAAAGCCCATGCAGCAAGTGCGTGATCGGCGCGTGTCTGGGGCGACGCTTGGCGGGCATTAAATTTGGTTTTAAATTCCTCATTAACTTTTATTTGCTGGTGCGTCGCAAGTCCAAAAAACTTTTCCAGAGGCGTCGCAACGAAAAATAGTTTGAGAAGTTTGAGACTGGTTTAAAGTATTAGAACTGTGTTTATTTGTTTCAATAGTTTTAATTTGACCCTCCATCGATTACAAATTCTCCTGGTTTTTGCTAGATTGTTTGCGAGTAAAGTAGAAAAACGAAAAACGATGTGAAAATCATGCAAAATTTGCGACAGTGCGTCTCGTATAGTTTACCAACCTCTCGCATAAGAGGTCCACCACTGTCTCCCTGACACGTGTCAGACAATCCGGTTAGCCAATCAGGGCTCTTCACGCAAATCATGCGATCTGTATACGTCAAATTTATTCCCGCAAGCCTGTTTATCTCGGTAATGGCATAATTGCATCTGTTGATTAAGGTATACAAATTAAAGTATTTAAAATATATTTTTAGTAACCAAATACCCTGAAGACATCCTAAAACTTATAAAATCACAAAATCTTAAAAATAAAGCTAACATAACCTCAAATAACTTACACGGCATCTGATTGAATTTGTTGGACAGCTTTTTTAAGACGGTATGGAACCGTACGGTCGTTTGACAAACTCCATCTACCGAATCCTGTAACAACGAAAGGTATTCGGCTATCTTCAACAAAGCGATCGGCAAGCCATCTTCCTGCATACAGAATTAGTTGTAAATTCTTGAATAGAAACTGTCTATACAAATTTACGACAAACCGCTCTGACAGACGGAAAACGTTAACTACAAAACCTTTTGATGCAATCATGTTTTCTTTTTAATCCACTTGCCTTTCTTTTGACATTTCACATTCTCAGAGTCTCCATCTTCAATTATTTGGTTTCCATTCTGGTTCACGTACTTGTCAATGGGGACACAAGTATTGCTGCATGGCAGACATATTGGTCTCACATAAGGTGAAAGGGGGATAGTTCCGTCAAACTCTGGTCTTCTGCTTGACCAAACCCAATTTAATCCATCCCTGATGGCGTGAAGTGCCACACCGACTCGAATCTAAACAACTTGTCAATAGTAATCTCAGCAACGACCTGGGCAGACGTTGCAAGTTTTTACTTTTTACTAGGTAAGCAGTTTATGAAACAAGAGCTTAGAGAGGTAGTAAAGCTGCTCTATGAGGAAATTAGACTTTTCTAAGGTTTCGAAAACTTTGGAGTACCAGTGCCACGTCATAATCAAAGTTGTTTCTTCCATGGCGATGTTCTCCATCAAAACCTTCATGAATAAAAATTCGTCGCGGTTGGAACACTTTCATGGCTGGGTTAATAGCTTCTCTTGGCTTTGGCCGCACGAAAATTCCTCACAAAAATATGCAACAGTTTAAAGGTTGCCATTGGACAAAGGTGCGCGTAATAACATTGTCCAGGTTGTAATTACCTACTGCCACAGCCAGATGCCGTGTCATCTGTTGAATGTCCTCCCATTGGTCAAATAGAGACGCGGATGTAAGAACCCATTGCTGATTGATAAGGCTTCCACCACCGAAAATGCCTTTAAAAGTCTGTGAGTTTTAAAAGTCTGTGAGTGAGTTTAAATAGTTTTTTCTCAAAATTCGATTTCAGTAACACTTATATTGCATAACAGAGTCAATTCATAAAATGCGATTAGGTAAGAACTAAGCAAGCATTCAAAAATTGCTGCACAATATATCAAATGCAGTTAAATTAATATGCTAAATCGCAGGACAATTAGCTTCTTTGGAACCCGAAAATCGTGGTTGTAACAAATGCAATTTACTTGGTAAACAGTTAAACCATCTTTAGGCATTATTGCAGCTTGCCACGGCCAGGCGCTTTCCGTTTTGCTTCCTCCGATGACGCGACCAAACGATGATCGACTAAAAATACTTTCTTTGTCGCCAGCTTGACCGCATTTCTTTAAATCTAAAAGAATTTGTTGTGTTGTTTGTGTGACTATTACATTTCAATTTTGGTAACATTTCGGCAAGTTAATTGCGCCCCGTCAAACCGTCATTTTTAAAAACAATTATTTAAAACATAGTTTATGTGTATAAATTGAAAAAATAATAACATCTCACTGTGGCAGCATTGATCTATACATAAGGTCAAAAACGCATAAAAGCGCGTTGTATGTTTTAAATTTTACAACAATACTAAAATCTCCAGTTTAGTCAGGCATGTTAGATCGTGTACCTGTGGTAAAGTTTGCGACTTTGTCGAGGTAAGCATTGAGAAGGTAGTAGTTTTCTATTTTGATAAATTTGTCCCTGTCGCTTGCTAGCAGTCTCATCTCAGTCTCGGCATAGCTAGTCCCCGGGTACACAATGTTGCATGGGCTACATGCCGCGATAACGTATATCTGACGAAAAGTTAAACGTTATGTTTATTGGTTTATATTTGCCTAAGACACAATCTTTTCGTTATTGTGGACGCATTACACGTGCGATTATCACCAAGTTTAAAATTTGCTTGTAATTTGAAACCTTGTTTGTATAAACTCTCAAAGACTTTTTTCACCTTAAGAATATCACCAAATTGATTAAGCATTGTCGTTCTGGTTTCATACGGATTTCCTCCAAAATTTGTTTTTCCTACATAAAACAAAATATCCTTTTTAAATTCTTTTAAATTATTTTAAATATGACTTGAAGGTAAACATATATCTTTGTTAAACAACGTTAAATTATAAAACAGTTTTGCCTAATTGCTAATGTGGATTTACTTTTCACACTAAACAACCTGTTATCTTGTGGGAGTTAAGAAACAGCAAACTTTAACACCCTTAATCGCTAGCTTCGTTTATTCTGCCGTCAAACAATTGTAGTTTGTCCTTTTTTAATCTCTAGTCTAGTATGGTTCCGAAACAAAAATAAGCTATTATTTTTTAATTAATTTTATTCACGACAGCTCATTTTGTTTGCATTTGTATTTTTGTTCTATATTTTAAACAAAATTGTTTAGGATAGGCAACATAATTGTTTTCAACATTTGAAACAGTAGGCCACATCATTTTTTTTATCATTTTTTTTTGTTGTGACAACTTCGCTGCTATTCCCGAGCAGTGATTGTAATGTGTTCTACCAATCCAAATGCTTTGATATGGGTCCTCGATTTGTTTATATGGGTCCCCGGTTTGAGTCATTTTCTGTAGGTGCCCGTTCGTGGAAACGTTGTCGTGGAAATGGTGATGGGTTGCTATGTGTCTGAGGTGACACTTTTTGTTGCATGCTACTTTTAGGCCTCGAGCCCATAAGCTAAACCAGTGTGTGTGAATTTTGTGAGCCGCTATTGCAAGGCTCTAAGTCTTTGTAGACTTGGAGAGACAGTATTTGATGTAAGATCAAATTAACTGGGGTTTTGCAACTAATTCTGTTTAAACTGTAACAAAACAAGTCCAACACCTTACCATCCGTAAACAAAAAGACGTGACGTTCTTTTTCGTCATCAATATGAAAACCTAATATCAATTGCCTGTGAACTTCCTCAAGCGCCTTTTTAGTTGCCGTATTGTTTCCTATTGTTGTAGCCAAAACTCCTGTAAGGAAACGTTGGAGTTTTTGAGGCGCAACATTTGGTATCAAATTGTTTTGTATTGCAAGTAAGTTGTATTGTTTCCCACCGTTTTCAAAATCCGCTTGGCACTTGTCGAGTCGCAAAAGAACAGCGGTTGAGTTTTGTTCGTTGTTTTGCAAAGGAATCCTCACTTCGAAATCACTAGCAAACACCATTAAACCATAGTTTATGGTTCCTCGATCATAATTGGAAAGCTGTTGAAAGGTACGAATTTAAAAGATAAACGTAATTTGTGCACCTTACCATCTTACCCGTTTCACTAAGTTTTTCGCAAACGCGATTGCATACTTGAACTGTATGGAATTAATGCTTTCTGATACATCGAAAATAAAAGCTATTTCGTGGCGTTTGTTCTCTGTTGTGGAAATCCAAGGGGCGTGGCCCTGCTGAGGAAAGCTTGCAACGCTTGCAACTCGTCTCCGAGGATCTGTAAACCATGAGAAAAAAGTTTTACCAAAAGATTATAATAGACCATTTTCAAAAGATGAAGTTTTTTTAACCAGCAAACACCTAACGATGGGCGTAAAACGAACAGAGACAAACGTTTATGTAATTAAATAAATGATTTAAATCATTCTCACACAAGCTTCGGCAGGTCGTCAACAAACCACTCCATCGTCCGTTTTCCGTGCACATACGCCTCGCTGCTCCGATTAAAACATAGCCTGGCTGGCAGCGAAATTGTACGATCGAGTTAACAGGGTAAGAATCACGACTTTCTGACTCAATAACAAGGTTTCGGCCATCTAGATGTCGCGTTGGATCATCGCAGAAAATTTCTGAAATCGCAGTTTAGGGTTTAAGTTTTAAAACGTTGTAACGCTGCTTAACAGTGCTCACACAATTAAAGAGCAAATATTGCGAAATAGTCAGAATTTTAAACACACGTGTTACTTAGCAGAACCATAATAGTAAAATACTCATATTAGTTTATATGTTATAACCTAGTTATGCTTCCGTAAAGGTGCGTAAAAGTAAAGGTATATATTCACCTGCACACTGCACTTGAGCACGTGTCCACGATCTTCGGGAAGTGCAACGAATTTGAGGACCTACTTGCCCCATCCCGGGTGGACAAGTATACTCAACAAAGTCGTCAAACTGAAAGTTTTCGGTCACCCGTATCACAGTATTGTTGACGAAACGATAAACTTTGAATCCTTTGCTTCCGTAGGCGCTAGGTGGATTTCCATCACACTGTGATTCTATGGCAGAAAAAGCAAGAAGTGCAGACCGGAATGTACGTTCGGTCTGGGTTTTGTAAATCATTTAAATTTATCCGATAGCGAATTAAATCTTTTGCATATGCCTATATGTATCTCAAGTGTTTGGACAAGGTCGAGTTACTTGATGTGCTATATGTGTTAACCACCTTGTCGATCCAATATAAAGTCCTATTGGGCAAAATATTTATGATAAAATTGTGGAGGCTTTTTGCCCGAAATAGGATAGCTTTTTTGCCTTACGAGTGCAACACAGTTACGCAACGCGGGCTAAACATTAGGCGAAAGAAAAAAAATACATTCAGCGCATATTTTAGCATGGCTTGCATTGAAGCTTTCATTTATTAACCACTTCTTTCAACTATTGTTTAGTGCGGCATTAAAAATATATACATAAATGGTATCATGTTCACTAAATCACTTAAAGAGAAAGAAAATACGTACTCGGATTAAAACAGGACATCCCGCAATGACCGTCACACTCGCAACGCTTTCGTCCTTTGCAATCAGAATTGGAATTGCAAGGTTTTCTGCAGTCTTGTGCTGCAGCTTGAGCCAATTCGGAATTTCGCTGAGGACAATCACCTGAATATTGATCGTTGTTTAACAGTTTCATACATGTTTGTATTTATGATCAAAATATGGTCATTCTTATCAGGCGCTTGTGTTTGCTTATTGCGAATTTTGCGTGAAGATCTATTTCTTTTTTATGTACAGACATTGATAGAGTCAGTAACCAGTTTAACGAGTTTGGCCAGAGGTTCTCATACGGGTTCCAATTTGCTCGTTTAGGGGGACTTTTTTTTTCCTGGAAGGAAATTTGCTGCAAAAGAGGTTTAAAGAAGAAATTCTGTGGTTAAAAACTCGTTTTTAATGTTTGTTTACTTGACACATAAAAAACCTATCACTAGGAATATCTACAATACACAAGAAATGTTGCGGGAACAGCTGTGACAAAAAAAAAACTATAAGAACAACTGGATTTAACTTAGCTTTTAAATGTGTTGAAAGAATTTGCGCATTTCATGTGCTTACCGCATCTTGCGTATTCGTAGCCTTCATCTTCACTCGATGAGCAGTCATTCCTTCCATCACACAACTGCTCATTGTTGAGACAAACGCCATTAAGACATTGAAACCTACCATCACTGCACAAGCGTAATCCTGGAGTTGCTGCATACAAATGTGCAATTAATTGAACTGCCAAATATTGGTTTTGTGTTGGCAACATTTACAACACATTGCACTATGATTTTAGAAACTTTTCTCCATTTAGAATTTAAACACAGATGTTACAAAATTTGTTTTGACAGCCTCGGAATTAGGCCAACCTGGTATGGGCGGCGGTAATTACCTTGAAATACTAGTTTTAAAATCTCAGGGAACCTAATCTCACAACGGGGGCTGTCTCCCGAATTCTGTAAAGGCTTAGATTACTGCAAAAACGTCTCACCAACAAAGTCAATATTCTCGCACGCTGAGGTATAGCTTATGGCTAAGAGACTTTAAACACCAGATACAAACTCGATCAACGGCCCTAGAGAAATGCCTTTAACAAACTGACGATGCCCTACCGGCCTACAGTGTAGGGCACATTCTAAAATAGAGCAATCAACGGTTATGAAGCACCCACCCTTGAGGAGAAGCAACAAAGGCACAACAACACAAAAAAACTAAGATATCACAAACAAACATAGGACTCATCAAAAATTGACTACTTAGATATTTTCATAAAGATCAACGACCGGTTGTGTAACTGAACACCTTGCATTGGCCTTTGGATTTGGCCAATAAGGTTTTAAACGTCGGCGGTAAAATGTCACATGTGTTGTTGTTGTACACAACTACAGATCAACAGAAAAGTAGACTTACTTGTGATGCAAATGACAAGAACTGCAAATTCTAGAATGGCACGCATGCTTCTGGACTGAGATTTTGACAGCTTACAGAGAATTCAGATTGCAGTACAACCAAGACTTTTAAAAAAGTAAGATACTCGATCTTTATTACTACTAAAAGTCTTTAATAACAATTTTTATCAATTATTTTTGATAGCAGTTATGAACTATGTTTAGTTTTTCGATTAAACTATACTTGTAGCAGTCAGCTACAATCAGCCACAAGCAAGCACAGTTTAAGAAGTAACAGGAAACATTTCAATTGCTCCGTTTATTGCAAAGTCTTATTCGAAGCAGTAAAGTTTCAAATACAGTTTTGCGACCTGCAAATAATTTCCGCTTTCAGGAAACTGCTTGACTTGACGAAAGCCAATTGCTTTTTGTTTATTATAACAAGTATTGGATGAAACTCAACCTCGTTTTAATCGGCAACTATTCGTTGTTAAATTGGCAACAATATATCATTCACTAGTTATCAGTAATGCCAATACCTTTTATGCAAAGGTTTGATTTCGTGCGATTTGAACTGTCGGATTCTGAAGATTATCTGACCTTTATGCGGTTAAACTAAAATCCAGGATATGGACTTCAACATACGCATTGAAAAAAGTAACTACCAATTACTGAAGTTGGTTGGTATTATAAAAAACCTTACCCAGGTACAATATTCACGGTTTAAAAAATCTTGCAAGAAATAGGTAGGCCAATATATTGATAAAAATATGACGTTTCGAAAATAATGCGGAACTTTTGATTTATTCTCTCGCCGTTTTGCTGCGTTTACTAGTCTGATCATTGTTGGGTTTTACACTCCATTTGAGATTTAAATTAGGATTGTCGAATGTTTTTTTTACAAATATATTGGAATAACCGTTTCTTGTTTCACTTACCTTTTAAAGATTTTCGTTTCAGAAGATAAGAAGCTGCAAAATATATACGTTTTCTTGTCAAAGAGCGTCTGATTTTGCCAACTTTCTTGATACAAAACTCAGGCCATACAATACCACAATCCAGAATTAAACAAATATTAAGAATCCTATCCCCTTTTTTCTGTTCAATGTGCAGCGTTCTTGTCTATGCCCCAGGACCCACCTATCTGTAATTTGTATGTGGTTTAACACTGGTTAATTGCCTTTGTACGTTACCCTTACGTTTGTTGTGTTTTCCCTGCTGATGACAGCATAAAATGTCAAACCGTTTTTAGGTCAAAAAAGTCCAAATTTTGCTCTTGACTCAGTGTTTAATATGAGGTCGAAAGCGTTGGCAAACCTTTATGCTCTTCTGTTTTCCTATGCTCTGCTGTCATAACTGAAAAGAATTTGATTCTGCAGCAATGTGCTGACATGGCAATATACGTTGTAGCGTTTCTTGCTTGGCTTATGCACAAATACTTTGCTCTTTAACTGCGGCCCTAAGATATGGCCAATTAAAAAAAGCTATCAAATTCAAACTGTTACGATTTTTCTTCCCAACTGGGGTGCATTTGAAAGCTGATTTATAATGGCTTCTAGTCGGGTCAAAAATCTGATGGATTTGTACTTGAAAATATGCAAATATACCAAGGACAAATGAATAAACATAAAAGGTTTGTTTTTAAGGTTTTGCCTAAATTGATTTTTTGTGTTTCACGCTTGACTGACCAGCATACAGTTGCTTCATGACTTTTTTGGACTTTGCCGGCGCATTGCGGAAATCTTTGTTTACAGTTTGACACTGCTGTACAGAAAATGGCAAAAACTATGTAAGCTAGTGGGTAATTTTTGTCAGGACTAGCTTGCAAATACAGCTTTACAAATCAATTTGGGTTTCCTGCAAGTAATGACTGCAGTTATTTTACAAAAATAAACTTAAAAATAACTGCAGTAACTGCACTACTAATTCCAAATGTCCAAATCTGATGCCCTGCATATTAATTGTAATTACTTGCCCATGGATTGCATTTACTATTGCTTTCACTATTTCAATAGAGAGAAAAAATATAGACAATAAATTATGAAGTACTCTGAAACGCATGTTTTGTTGTTTGTCATCACATTCTTTGACGTTTCTGTGTTATTATGATGCAAAGATATCTAATGACACTCAGCTTTACCAAACGGGTTTTGAATTCAATATGGGTATATTAATTTATAATATTCCTCACAATAAAATATTTTTACACAAGTTTCAAGACCGGAAAACATTTTTAGTTTGTAGTACGATAATAAAATAAAATAAAGTTTACATAGTTGACTTCACAACTAATTCATGACGTCATCAAAAATGTATATTTTGAAAACGACTTTCTGGACAACTTTAAACTAATATTTACGCTTAAAACGGTATTAAGTGATATATCTTCACAAAAACACAAAAAAGCAATATTTTAGTTGCAACTTAGAAGTCCCGTAGACAGTGTCAGGGCAAAAGAACTAACTACTTGCAGGATATTATGATATTTGGATGTACAGTTTTTCTGAAAACAGTAGGAAGTAATGTTGATTGTTAGTTTACCATTAGCGGTTTTGCAAAGCACTTTGTGACACATTGGTGAAGTTAGGTAACTTTTAAGACCAGGAAAAACAAAAGGTTTAAATGCAAAACGAAACAGAAACATGCCCTATGATCAACCCAGGCACAGCAAATGGTGGCAAAAGAGAAGGCTCAAAAGTAAATGTAGAAGTTGGACAACCTTCTCCTGAAAGATGGGTGATAGTTTTCATCACGTGTGTTGTGACGAGCATGCGATGTTTTGTATTGGCAGCATTTGGTCTCACCAACAATGTCATGGCCAATTACTTTAACGTGGAGCCTTGGCAAATTGACTGGCTTTCGAATGTTCGCGCTTTAACCATTGTTTTGGTTTGTATACCCCTGTTGTTTATATTAAGAAAATTCAGCGTGAAAACGTCTATTGTTGCAATGATCGTATGTTCTGCTGTAAGTTTAAGCCTGTCCAGTCTGGCAGTTTCATTTCGTCAAGGTTATTTTATCGCTATTTTTGGCGAGGTTATGTCTGCTCTCTCCACAACAATCTGGTTCCCACTGAAAAGCTCAATCGCTGCTGTGTGGTTTCCAGCCAACGAAATCGCCTACGCCATTGGTATCATGTATATTGGACGGGCTGTTGGAGAAGCTGCTGGTGCTGTGATCGCCCCTTATTTAGTTTCAATCAGTGATAGTGCATCAAAGGTCCAAATACGTTTGTCCGCATTGTTTGGATCATTCGCAATTGTCACATGGGCTATCCTTATGTTTGTTGTGTTGTTTACGAAACCACGACCCAAGCATCCTCCAAGCATTGCTCAACTCAAAGTGTTGCAGTTACAAGAGTTACAAGAAAGCACTAGCTTCAAAGAAGAGCTAATAAAATTCAAAAATGTGCAACTAAAATTGTTGACCAACGTCCACTTTTTAACAGCGTGGTTTGCACGAATTGCTATCGACCCAGTTCCACGATCCACAACCACCTTGCTATCATCGATACTTCAAGCAAACTTCAGAAAGAACGGGAATACCAACGTTGACGGAGGCTTTATGATTATGGGACTTTGGCTCATGTCGATTGTGGGCAGTTTTTCAGCAGGTCGTTTGCTGGTGGTAACTGGTCGTTATAAAGCATCGGTAGTGGTGTCCACTGGCATGGCAAGCGTTTCTTGCGTTGTTGGGATAGCTGGACTAGCAATTACTTCAATTTCGATGGTTTATGCCAGCCAAATATGTTTGGGATTTTTCGTGGGACTTGCATTAGTGAGTGTTACAGAACTTCTGGTCCAAGTTACTTACCCGACCCGAATCACAGATGTATATGTTGTCAATCCAGTTGGCGTAGGAATCATGTTGGTCATTCAAACTACTATTGCTAGATTGTTACTCGAAAAGTTTGGACCTATCGCAGCATTTGCTATGGAACTGTTTTATCTACTGTTACCAACATGTTCGTTGCCCTTTACAAAGATGCCATTCTACCGCCAAGAAGCAGAGGCCAGCACCATTGAAGATCGATAAAAACAGTTGAGAGCATATCTGATTTTCTGTGTACTTGATTTTCTGTGTATTAAGTCGACTCTTATCAGTCACTTCCGAGTCAGCAATACTACTGCGCCATAGGACACAAGGCTCGAAATCAGTTGCTGATCATAGCAAAACATTAGAAAATACAACGCAACCATGGAAATCCTCAACACCATTTCATGCATTTGAAATTATGGCATAAAAATACAAATTACTACAAGAAAAATATCCAATGTTTCGTTGGCTATACGTAAACGTGACGGTAAAGATGACTAGTTTGCCCAATTATATTAAGCGTATTCGTAGACAAAATATTGAATTGAATTATGCGAAAATAAGGAGATGCGAAAAATATGCAAAGATTAGTACGCCGAATGCCTTGTCAGTTAAATATTGCAGTTGGTTCTTCATTTAGATTTGTACTGACTTGTAGCAAAAAAACGGCGTGGAATGCTGAAATGCCGCAATGTAAAACATACTGTAGCATTGCAAAACAATGCCGGAAACATCTGCTAAGTTAGCGTTAAACATGAGATGATAACGAATAGCGTAAACGGCAAGGCAGCTAAAGTCAAGTAATGCAAGTAGCTACGTGTTACGAAACACAATACATAATCCAGACCGGACACACAACCTCTGAATGAATTAAGCAAAACACGTACCAAGTAGAAGCAGTTTTAGACATAAAAAGTGGCTACTATGTAATACAAAGAAACTGTACAAGTAGCAACAAAATAAATACCTGGTATAGATTTTTTAACCAGTGTCTGGCTCTAAACAGAGGTTGTAACATACTGTCCTTAAGCTTCTCCCAAAAACCAACAACTCATCATCAAACTAGTAGCAAGGGGAACTTGGTTGACTGGAAACCAAACAGCCGCACTCGAACATCTCAATGGAAAACACCCAACCGTTGCCAAAACTAACGTTGTCTGACCAAGTATTGCCACTTGGTATCCGTTTGGAATATACAGCGCCCGACAAATCAAGGAAAACCCGATGGCAATGCAAAAGGTTGCGGCGGCGATTGCAGGTTTGAGTCCGAACATTTTAAGTCCAAGAAGCAAAGGTGCACTGCACAACGTCATGATTAGTGCGTGGACAATTGACAAACCAATCAATTTGCCAAATCAATTTGTTCTATGTTGATTGTGCCAAACGCCGTCAAGTTATACCCTTGAAAAAAAGATATAAAGAAGTTAAGAGATGTTAAGAACCACTTTTTGGCGACGACTTGATAATGTATTCACATCGTTCCAGGTTTTCGCCGTATCCGATTTCTGATTATTTATTTATTAACGGGTTGGTTTCAGCTTGAACAACCATTTAGTCGTTTTCAACAACTTAAAATAGTTTTAAAGTTAAAGTTTTTACGGTCAGTTTAGGAATTGCATTAACCTAGCCCCTAGGTAGCAGTAACGTCATGCAACAAATTGGTAGAGCTACTAACACGATATGTTTCAGGAGATCCAAAAGTGCTTAATTTTCGACAGGTGGCGCAAACAGCACTTTTTTTATTTAAAACGGTATATCTCAAAAAATGCTAGCGGTTAGGGCTATTAGGGTCGGGGTCAGGTATTAGCATTTAAAGTTCAATAAAACTAGCAAAAAAATAGTTACTAATGCAACATTTTCAAAAACTTGCATCCCAAACCAACCCCTCTTTAGCCGCTAAATAAATAATTCAGCTCTTTACGCCACCTATCGAAAATTAAGCACTTTTGAATCTCCTGGAACATATCGTGTCAGTAGCTCTACCCAACAAATTTTCCAACCAATCGACACAAGGATAATTAACAAGACAAACGCGTAACAATTTGTTCTTTATATACCAACATAACGGTCCTCTTCTAATTCTTAAATAATTTTCTACAGGTCTGTACATGCTCCTATGTCTAAGTTATTGATATAGAAGCAAATATGCTTTTGTGTGGGTTCATGAATGCATCCTGTGTTGCACATTTTTACCAGGAAAATTCACCAAAGATGAATGAAAGGTTAGTAAATGGCAAATTCTAAACATTTTCTCTCCAAGGTGATTTGATTTTTTGTGACTTTTCAACAATCAAAGAAGATAAGGTTGATTTCCAGTTGTGGAATTGATTAATTGAATCAAGTCAAAGTTCCCCTAATAATGACATCTAAGTTTCTTCGTTTCGGTTTGGTAGCAATTGGTAATTTACAAGTTAAACGGTTGTGATTCTCTTTGCTCAGTAACAACAAAGCACCAAGAGTCATACAAAGGCCTGACCTTCAGGTTCTAAACCAGTGGTTCCCAACCTTTTTGACCTTGCGGAACCCTATCAAAGAGATAAATAGTTTGCGGCACCCTGGCAAAATTGGATCAATTTTATGAGGTTTCTGTATTTCAAATAACTGTATGAAATAACACAGAATGAGTTGTACAGTATAGCGCGTGTAAATAAATGTATCTATTTAAAAGTCAGTGTAAAATTTGGGCTTGGCTTCTTGCACAAAGTCCCTTAATAGCCCATTTGGTGGCGCATTCGATAAAGACACCCGCATTTCTTTCCTCGAAGTTGCTGTTCTCGTTTTTTAATTTTTTTTATATTCGTTAATACGAAAAATGCCGTCACCCACAGAAGCCATTTGTACATATGCTTTCAAACGCACCTTAGTTGGCAAACAAAATTCGTACCAGTTTGTATTCTATCGCAATTTACAATTGACCATGTCTTCGAGCCCATTTGTGGGCCCGCCGCGGTTAAAGGGTTTGTAACTTAGACTTAACTCGATGAGCTGTGTATCGATGGATTAGCTATATATCGTATCCCCATGCAAAGGTTTCCAACAATGTTATCATGATGAACCAGGCGAAACGCCGTCTAGTGTTAAATGAAATAAATGAGTGCTTAACATTTATAACTGAAACTCGGCAAAAAATAAATAAATTCCGCACGGGTTAAAGTTAAAATAAAGAATGGGCCGCAGTAATGCAATGTTAATATCTCGCGGTACCCTTGAGCATTGCAATTGGCCGCGGCACCCCGGTTGGGAACCACTGTTCTAAACGAAGAAAAATTTACATTTTTTTTGCTGCTAAACTTAAGAAATCATAATGTTTGAAAGATACTGTTTACAAGATTAGACTTTTGTTATTGTAGGATTATTTTGTTAGTAAAATCATGGAGTAAGTTTTATCTTCAAATACGGTCAAGATTCAAACAAACCTCAACGAATGTGCTTTTTTACTGGAAACTGCAACTTTATTAAAACGAAAGAAGCATACGACGGGTGAATATGCAAAGATAACAAGACAAATTTCTTTCAGCAGTCTGCTTTTCGCTGTGACACGATTCGACAAAATACGGGAAACCAATGTGTCAACATACGACGTTTAGACAGTTTCATTAAACAAGAAATCTCCCTTCAACAATTTCCGGAGACAAGAAAATCTCTAACTAAATACATTTGCAAATGCATGAGTATGCATACATATGCATGAACATGAGATCATTTTTTTCTTTTAAATTTGAAATAGCAACACCGCCTTTGTAAGAATTGTTGTGCAATTTAACTTGGTAAAAAAATGATTTTATTATTTATGGATGTCATGTTCACTGCAAGATTGTTCAAACTATGCTGCGATTGTTTTATGCGACTTTATTTAAAATGAAGTGAAATAATAAGATATAAATGAAATCAAGTCAAGAGAATTCCAATTTTGAAGGTGATTTGTAAAGATTAGGCAAATAGTTTCATTGCGCTAACCTAACTGAAACAACTATAATCTGTTGCCAGATTCACAGTTGCCGTTTGACTGACAGCATGTCTGCGTATTATTCCTTATGCAGAAAGAACCGGGAAGTAGTTTCATTTCCTTGTCAGATTTCCAAAGATAAATAATTACTTTGGTAAAAAAGGAAAGCTACCAGAAATGCGACTTTAACTAACTCAAAGTCGCTTTTTTGCTTTAAAGTTTTTCAAACCGTCTTGCTTCGTGGTACGTCCTTTCAAAAAAGCAATGCGATTTTAGCAAACAAATGCGTATTTAGATTTTTTGATAGTTTAAAAATTAGACCGATTCGTATGATTCGCTTATATTACTTGGCAAAGAAACAGATTTAGTGGCAAGATGCGTCTACAATAAACAAGGATATAGCTAAAAACATAATGTTTCAAATAGCTAAAAACAGCGCAAATACGCATTTAGTTCAAAATAGATCAGAGTTCAGGGTTTGAAATATCTCTTTTTCACTCCAGGTAGAGAGTAATATTTTTTTTTTCATTTAAGGGTTGAGTGTTAAATAGGTTTAGTGGAAGAGTCCTAACATCAAAGTTAATGTGTATATTTTTAAAAGGCGTTGTTTTTTTTACACAGCTTCACAGTGTCACATCAAAGTTTTGCTGTATGTTAGTTGGAGCAATGGATACAGGAAAACCCACGTTAAAGGAAACTGTCTGCAAAGTTGGCACGACCAAACCCCAAGAAGCAATCGGCGAAATAAAATCGTACAAACTACGTTTCTTGATCGTGGTTCTTACCTTTATGACGATATTTTTTCGTGGATTTAACCAGGGCTGCTTCGGGTCCATCAACAACGTTCTGACGGGTTTTTTTCATGTTGAACCATGGCAAATAGACTGGTTTACCATTATTCAATCGGTTGTATTCATGCTTGCTACCTTGCCGTTGTCGTTCCTGGTGACCAGATGCGGGTATAAGTCCACGTGTCTACTTATGATTGGTGTACTGATGGTGGGTGTCATGACAATCACAGTGGCATTTTTCCTGCCTCACGGCTACCCTTTGGTACTTTTTGGACAAGCAATTGCAGGTTGCAACAATTTGCTGTCTTTGTCGATTGAAACAACAACCGCTGCCGTTTGGTTTCCAACTAACGAAATTCCTACTGCTATCGCCTTCATGACAGCAGCACGGGCTCTTGGCGATGCAGCAGGTTCGGTGACGACCCCTCACTTAGTTAGTGTTGCGGACACAAGAAGTCAAGTGCAATTCAAGCTTGGGCTCCTGTTTGCCACGATATCCGTCATTTTAACCACAGTTTTCGCAATGGCTGTATATTTTTTTGAAGACAGACCACCACTGCCGCCCAGCCTCGCACAAGCTAAAGCCCAAAAAAGTCAAGAAGCCGAACGAATAAAGAACGTTTCTCTTAGCGACGGACTTAAAAGTTTCAAAGTACTTCTTGTGAAACTGTTCTGCGATCGCTATTTTTTGGTGGTTTGGGCTGTTTTTGGAATCGTCAACCCTGTTTTAAGGAACAACACAATTCTCCTGGCTTCTGTATTACACAGTGAGTTTGCCGCCAAAAATGGTTTGAATTCTTCAGCCGGACTGGTGCTTATGGTATCATGGCTTTGTTATGCCATTGGGTGCTTTAGTTCAGCGCCGATCTTAACAAGAATCAAGCGAGCTAAAGCCTTGGTGATTGTAACGGTATCTTTGGAGAGCCTCTCCTGCATGCTGTGCCTTATTGGGGTCAAAATGTCATCTATAGTCATAGTATATGTCGGGGTTGTGTTTATCGGTTTATTTCTCGGTGCTACTTCAGTTGGACTATACGAGCTGCTGGTTGAGGTTACCTATCCGGAACCAACATTGCAAGTTACAATGCTAAACATGATTGGCCTTGGATTCATGCGAATGACCTACCCGATCATCGGTCGGGTTTTGTTGACCACTTCTGGCGCTGTGGCGTCTGTGGCATTCCCATTTGCAATGACCTCTTTGGCTGTGATATTGCTGGCCTTCAATAAGTTACCTTTTCACAGATCAGAGGCAGAAAAAATGGAGAACCAGAAACTGCTACCTACGAAGAGAGGGGCATGACAACCCTGTTGCAGCTCTGTAACTGTAGTTTATGCTCGATTATTACGCCAGGAATTTTGTTAAAGAGTTTTTACGTTGTGTCATAGTCAGTTACGAACTGTTCATTTATGTACTTTATGTTAAAATGTAGATTACAATATGCTGTATACTGTTTTGTTTTTTGTAACAAGGTTTTTTAGTGCCAAGTAAATTCGTTGCAATAGTAAAGATGCTTTTTACTTTTACACAGAACTGTCAAATGTTTACAAATGTTTTTTAGCGACTTGTCAATTTTGTAAGTGTGTTTTTGTACAATTTTGTGCGTGCTTTTCTCATCCAGAACAACTTGTGGTCGTTTATGTAATAACATTCTACTACTTTGTTATTCCGTGGTGTAGCCTACTCCTATGTGACGACAACAACTTTGGCCTGACTTGGGATCAACACAATCCAAGTTCAAATTAATAAACGTCTATTCGAAGTAAAAGATTCATTTTTTTTAAGTTAGGCCCGCGGTCTAACAGAACACATGCACATAGGTATATGTCATCAACTAGTAGCCTAAATATTCAGATAGTGTATGCTTTGTCAATCAAATATGCAATCTACCCGACTCTAAACTATGAAAATGCATCTATGCAATGTTTATAAAATCTAGGCCTTACAAGAAACACTTCTTTGACAAAGTGCCTAACAAACAATTTCACACACGTGAATACAAGTTATAACGTTTGTTAGGCGAAGACTTAAGATTGAAAACAAAAGTTTTTATCCACACTAGCTCACATAAAAGTGGAGAGTATAAATCATAGCTTTATTTCCATTCATAAGTGTATGTTGCATAGGATCCGGCTTGCTGAACCCTACTGTTAAGAGACAAGAAGGAAAAATTAAACCATCAATCATGCTGAAATCCTTGCGCCGGCTGTTAGAACGACAGCTGTTAGATTAGTGAAAATCTAAAAGAATGCAAATATACCGTAACTGTCTGACACAGTTAGCCAAGTTTAGCACTTGTCATTGACTTTCTTTCCAAAGCGTTCATTTGCGTCCGCGGACCGGCGGTTGGGAACCACTGGTCTAACCTACAGAAACAATTGCGCGCAAAAAATATGCCGCAAATATATGTTTTGTTTTCTATACTTCAAACACTAAATATTCAGATTAAAGGGCCTGGATCTACTCTTAAAAAGTATTTAATGAAAAACAAAGCTATGATGAAAAAAATATCAAAAGGTGGAGATGCCGGGGATCGAACCCGGGGCCTCACACATGCAAAGCGTGCGCTCTACCACTGAGCTACATCCCCAAGCGACGAGGATGGGATTCGAACCCACGCGTGCAGAGCACAATGGATTAGCAGTCCATCGCCTTAACCACTCGGCCACCTCGTCGTCATGCAAAAGGGGACAGAAAAGTGGTTATCTTTCACAAGCCCTTAACCGTTCGCTTGTTATGATTGGAAGTTTGTGTTAATGTCGAGTTTAGGCTTGATTATCTTGATGTCCTTTGATATACATGCATGTAAAATGAATCAATCAAAATTATGCCATGGACTAATTAATTGACAAAGATGCATTGTATCGTAATCATCAGATATCACACAAAAAACTTAAGCATTCAATTGAGAAGTTACTTTTTTTGATTTGCCACAAAACCGAAACGCATTTTGAAAAAGCATCCCCAAAACTGAGGACAGTAAGCTATTGGATGACAGTTTTGCTCACTGAAAATCATTATGTATGTTGTGCAGTTGTCTTAAGCACGTGTGTGGCAACCCGCGGGCCAAATGCGACCCTTTGTAGCCTATAAAGGTTGTACGGCCCGCGGAAACGTTTAAGGTGTAAATGAAGTGTAGTGGTAGCGAGCGATTCAGTTGTTATTTGTTCCTGAACAAATCAACGCACTCTTTTTTAAAGACTTTGCGAACTTACCTGACTGTTGCTAAACTATAGATACAAACGTGTTTAATACGCCACAATATAGGCAACTTTTGTTGCATTAAGGTCTGACCCGCAATCTGAACATGTTAACTTGTATTTAGCCCATCGCAGTTTATGGTTACACGGCTCTGCTCGAGGACGTAGTTGGACTATTCGCCTTAGTCCACAACTACGAGAAATTTGCATGTGCTATATGCACAAGTTTAAAATGAGCTTGAAAACGAAATATCTTACTTAATGGGGCTAATCTGTGTTGCCAAACATTGCTAGCGAATTTGTTGCTACAATTATTAATTTAACACTTAACATGGCATTGTTTTTTGAAACCTGTGAAAACACTTGGCAATGAAATAAAAAGAAAGGCTGTGTTTAGGATTAAAGGGCTTAATGTATCACTATTGTTCAAACATAAATGACAATATTGTTCCATAAATATGTTTATTTTAGTTTGTGCACGACACGGTGTAAAAACTTTCTGATACAGACCAACTTTTACGCCCCATGCAATGCTGCCTTATTATATTGAAGTCTTGCTTTAATGCCATGGCAGTGTGTGCACACACTGACTACATTGTAGCAGCCTTGCACATTGCTGTTTAGGAAACCGTTGAAAGAGGATTAAGTTACATTGCGACAGCGTCGTCTATTAAAGCGACACGACCAACGCTACAGTCCCTTAATATTGGCGTGTACCCAACTATAGTTAAAGGTAGAGCGTAGCAGAAGCAGCTGTGTTGCTCAAAGGCTATGTGATGGGGCCGCGTTAAGAATGACGTTGTACGTGTTGGCATCGATTTTACCCGATGGTGACTGTCAAGCGGTTTCTCTAATCTATGTTTGTTTGACAGCAGTGAATGCGTCCAAGATTGATGTAAAAACGCGGGAACCCTAAATGAGGGGCGCGGAATAACAAATTGAAAAGGGTAAGAAACGCACTTCGGGGAAAAAGCCTTTGGGACTTGTATGTCTTACTAAAGGTCAAAGCGAAACGAAAAACATGTGTAATACGTACACAACAAGCTGATTTCATCGGGATGATTTTTCACTTGAGGAAAAAGATCTAAATCTCGACAAACGTCTAGAGTAGTCTGTTTGACGGTATTTGGACCAGTATTTCAGCCAATTCCAGCACCGAATTGTTTAGTGAAGTGGTACATTTTGTCCGTCTTATTATTAGTGATTATATTCTGTACAAACAGCTAATTTTTAGTCAAGGACAGTTTTAACAGGATGTGATATACAAGAAAACGTTTTAGATACACAAGAATACACAAGAAAACATTTTACGTTTTAGACTAAGTTACTGTAGAATGTTTTAGTTGTTTCATAACAACTGCAGTAGCATACGTATAAAACACGGAAACTCAGATGTAATATTTCAGGAGCTTGCCGTAAAACATATTTTTGCTTTGCTAATGTATAACGCATGACATCTTTGACATCTAATGTCATGTATTTACCAATAATTAGGTTTGTAATAGGCGGTCAGATATACGTTATGTTTTTGACAGATGACATAAATTTTCTAAAGTCAGTTTTGGTAAAACTCAAACTTCATGCCTTATAACAGGACCACAAACGAACCGCAAAATCGGTCAAGCCCGAGACAGTTCAATCGATTTGTCGTTAATTTGGACGAGGCTGCAACATTATCCGGTTAATGAATTTTAGTTTTTGGGCCTTTTGCTGATTATGAGATAGCTTTACCCTTCGTCGGGCGTTCTATAAGAAGGTTATGGTGCCGCTAACTTAAGGCTCTGCATCAAATACGTCAAGAGCAGCTTAACTTTGTTTAGACGGCGATGAAAATACTCTACATCGAAATATTGTCACGTATGTTTCTGCTGTTTTTTTTGCGTTAATGATTCGATTTTTGATAAATCTTCTAGTTTGTTTAACCTCTACCGCTTAAACATTGGCCGTGTTTAGAGTTATGGTCTTAGATAAAGATCTTGTCAGAATCGTTGGTCCAGTCCGTAAAATATTTCTCGGTTCTTAGCGCAAAAAACCTTGACCGAATACTGACTTCAATAATAGTAATGAAATAACTTTAACATACGATGTTTGAGCTAACAGTATTATCAAGAACTAAAAAATCTGCCTTTTTGAATATAGGCATCATTTAGCCCCGGGTTAAGGTTTCTGCCCTACCAGAATTACAATCTGCCATCATCGTATTAGTTGAACTATAGTTGAACGATGTCTATTAAGTTTGATTTAATTTCGACTCCATCTGTTCGGTGTCGAAAGAGTCAATTGTATTTGATATTGTAATGAAATTTGTTATAATTCGCTGTCACATATAAGTGTGACATGTGGAAAAGAGATACACAACTGTATCGCAAAAAAGGTTTGAAGTACTTCCAGAAATTGAACATTAAAAAGTTAGGTTTGTTACTGGCAAAACGGGTTTTGCTTTAAGGGAAAGAGATTTAGATGAAAAGATACTTAACAAATGGAGAACCTGTGGTGGGTTTTGAGATGTTTTCAATGTATTGTGTTCGTAACAATATGCGCACCAAGGCGGTGCGTGTTGTTACAAAGCAATTAGTGCAAAAATAAAACATATTAGGTTTTGCAGCGTAAAGTTGGGTTGTATTGGTAAACAAAAACGCCCACAAAAAATCATTCAAAATTCCAGTTCCTGATGAGATAATTAAAGGACTAAATAACACACCTTATAGAAAAGATGAGCTTAAATTTGACGGCAAATCCTAAGTTTGCCAAAATGCACTAAATGACGTAATTCTTAGAATCAATAAGCTGACAAGTTTGCATCTTTTGTTGCGGCCACATGCAATTATCTATAGCATATGTTTTTATGTGTAATGAAAGGTGAAACTTCTTGTTAGTCGACACAACATCTGTCCATATTGATGGTTGCACAAAAGCAAACCGTATAGCTGATGTTTTCTTGCCTGTAAAAACTTTATTAACGGTTAAATTTTAATGACTGGCGGTTGTCCAATTGGTTATGGCATTCGTTTTGCTGTGGCAGATACCGTAAAAACGATTAATCGGACGTGTACTCAAGCAAAAGACACTCAATATATCCCCTAATCAGTTAATTATTAATGTCAATCAACAGGCGTAGTGACACATTAAATTACGGGATATTATGGGTCGATTTAAGCACAGTTTACTTTCAAACGGTAACTAAAATGTCAAGTTTTCCTACATGCCTTTAATGCAATATTGCGGTCTATGGGTTGTCGTTAAATAAACCATAGTATCATAAAATGGTCACATGTGCTTCCAAACCCAACAGGTGTAGAACTTTTGTTGAAAGAGCAACAGGTGTAAGGAAAACCGCAAACAAGGGAACTTAACCTGAAAATAGTTGCAGTTCTAATGCCGGAATTCGATGCGTAACATTTAGCCACTTCTGTCAGAGTTGTAAGTCGACCCGGACTTTTGGCGTCGGGAATCGAGCTTAATTCAGAATATAAAACAAGCTTCATTCGGGCCTGAGTTGACACAATTCCACCAACTTTGAGGCTTAAATTAGCTTTTATTTTAGAATCGGGTTCGGTCATGTTTTAGGATACTTTCGGGTTTGGGCTTTCCTTTAAAGTTTAAAGCATACTTCCAATCCAGCTTGTGTCAAATTAATGAAAACGTATAGTACACGTCTGCTATAAACTAGAGATGTACCGAATATTCGGTTTGCCGAATTTATTCGGCCGAATCGGCCACTTTTGCAAAGACTCGGTTTCGGCCGAATAATTTGTTGCGATTCGGCCGAAACCGAATCTTTTATGAACACACATTTGAAGCGTTAAGCGTGTCTTTCCTGCTTAGTACCAACGAAAATCCTGTCAGTTATTATATTTTTTACCACATTATCGTTTTCCCCACTGCAGACAACTAAATAGTAATTCATTGCCGGGTTGGAAATTATGCTTAAGGCAATGTTAAACCGCACAGAACTGAAATAAGGACGAAACACAACCATTCTGCACTAATTGCCTGGTAGATAAACTTATGTTTTCATGTCAAACGCGTGCCGTACGACTTCGCGTGACATCATAAATGATTCGGTTGATTCGGCCGAATTTATTCGGCAAAACCGCCGAATATTCGGTTTCGGCCGAATCGAAATTTCGCCGATTCGGTACATCACTACTATAAACCGTTGGGATCCGTTTTTTAGCCTAATCGCCCTGTGACTGTGAAAAAACATAAAGTTTACCAAAATATAAACACATTTCGTTTACAGTCTCCAAATGTCGAATCAAGAAAGTTTGTTTTTTTGCACACTGCTTGAAGCGATTAGGTAAGCGTTTATACACGTGTTTGGTATTTGGTAGTGCTACATTCCATGCACTATGGCGGCAACGCAAACGCCCTTTTTTCTGCCTGTCTGAGAATTTAGGATGCACGTCAACTGATCGATGGCGCTTAGAGAAAAACAAAGTGCCATGTTGCCGTTAAAGGCCCAGAAGCAGACTTTGCTAAGCGTGTTTCGCGATCAACCATCTTAATTTAAATCATTTTTTGCAGCTTATGGTGGATAGATACGAGGGCAAATGCATTTGTTGTGCGATTTTCTGGTTGCCTAAACATGTTTGTTCACTACAAATAGAGAAAGGTTATAACTGAACAGCAGTGTTTTAACATTTTGACATACCCTAACTTATCCAAGTTAGTGACTTGTATCCAAGTTAGTGACTTGTATATCTTGTCAATATACACGATACTCGGACAGGTTTAGAATTGAAAATGACTGCAGTGTGTATAGTGAATATTCTACTGGGTTGTGTGATTGTTTTTCAAGCAGTAAACGCTGGACAGCCACTATTGACATAAAAGGCGGACCAACTACCTGCTAAACGAGAACCGCGGAAAATATTGACTAAAGTCGCCGCACCGATATTCAGTCTTAAGGCCTGTGAGAGTAAATGTCAGGGCAGGTAGCATATCGGGGGATATAGAGTTGATACGTATAGTGGCTAAAATTGTAGTACAGTATTGTTTAAACATCTTTGCGTTGATGGTCACAACAACGAGTGTTGGAGCATCTACATTGTGTTTACTTCATAAAAGCTCTCTGACGGTTTTGTTTTAGATCCGGTTTACTTTAGCGTTCTAAAATTCTGAATAAGATGACTTGAAAGTCAGTGTTTGTTTGTCAAAAAAATATGTAAAATTTAAATAGGAAAAGCAACTTTTTTTCGATTTGTTGTTTTGGATGGGCAGTTAGGTAATCAACATGATAATCAAACAATTCATAGTTCTTGAAACTTTAACTAACATACAAGGGTAGTAGGTTATATTTACATGCGAGTTTTTTTAGCGGACCCGAAAGCCCGAAACACGTTCCCATTGCCCGATTTGTTTTTAACAAGACCTAAATTAGACCCGAAATATGGTGAAATTGCGGTACAAATTTTGTTCAGTGAGAAATCAGGCAAAAATAAAGCCCATTTTATTCAAGCCTATTCCTCAACCCGACTCAAAAAGCCCGGTCCGATTCTCATTTTAACATTGGGGTTTGTCTTTTAGGCTATTCTTTCCTAATTTCGAACAAAAATTTAAGCAACACATTACGCACGGTCATTAACGTTACAGTGCACTTTACCACAGTGCGTGTGAAGAGGACGAATTGTAGTCGTTTTCAGCATCGTGAAATGTAGCATACAACAGTTTAACATTTCTAAATTTATTACAGTTTTTGGTAAACACTTTTAGGTCGTGCGTTTGGTCTTGATGTCAGAAATTTATAACCTTGAAGTGGCTGCATTTACAGTAGGTGGGTTTGAAATGGAATCCGAAAATACAAGCCCTAAACCGATTTAAAACAAAGCCCGAAGTAGGCCTGAAACTTTCAGGCTGAAAGTCAGGTTGCGACACAAATGGGGCCTATAGTGTGAAGTCAGATTTGAATCAAGACCGTTTTAGTGAAACTTAGGCCCAAACCCGACCTAAAAAGTGCGACCTCGCTTACAACTATGGCCAGTTCAGCGTAACAAATGTGTACCACTACTGGGCCTTTATTTTTGAAATCTTATATCGTTTCACGTCGAAATGCCCCTTTAGAGCAGTTTCAGAAGAATATGCAACATTCTATTTTAATGAGTTAAGTCGAATTAATTTGCCTCGGTGAAAGAAATTGTAGCAGTACAAATTTATAACAGGCATATATGTGACTGTTCGTAGAGCTTTACGTGGTATATAACGGGTTAATCGATGGAAATAAACGTATTTCCAATGATACGTGGCACCTCCCTGTGGACAACTAACCTTCTGGTGGTCCCAATGCAATCATCTGGCAGTCGCATGCAATCTTCATGTGTAGCATTCAACGTTTTAACTCAATTAATGTGTATGTCAAAGCTAACGTCTTTTCCCACTGGGTAATCAGTCAACCGGCGTTTACGAACAAGATTGAGCAACTGACAAACTCGTCAGCAGGTTGCAGATTAATTTTGTTTTACATTTCGATGGCTGAATGACAGGTGTCGAAAACATAGTGCATTACTTCTGCTGGGGTAACGCAATGCGATTACTGATACTATTTTTTTATCTGTAACGCCGTTATTACGGACTTGCATTTTCAATCAGTGCGTATACTGTCATTGGTTTATATATCAAAACTTCTTTATTAGCATAGAGCTATCGTTGCAAAAGATGATAAAAATATCACATTCAAATCAGATTTACTACAGTCTCTCCGACAAAAACTTCGTGAAAATAATTGATTTAGCCAAGTAAGAAAACGTTTTAATTCTAGGTTTTGTTTCAGCTGTTTAAAGTGTTACTGGATAATATTAACTAAACCTGACTGTTAATTCCTATGATTTCAAGCATGCGTTCTACCTGGATGATTGGATGGATGTTATTACCGATTATTACTGTTATCGGAAAGAACACAAGCATTAGTACATCGTCGAACCCTGGTAAGTAAAAGATTACATTTTTCTATTTTCACATTTTTAGCGCAATATAATACTTTTAGGATTTTTTTCGATAAAACTAATGAGGCAGATTATAAAACGTAGTTTTAAGGCCACAAGTCAGATTCTAACTTGACGTGTGTAGTGTGCGTTCGATTTAAATTGTAACCATGGAAACTTTTATCAAGGTTTTGATTTTGTGATACAACATTTCGAAAAGGCAACTGTGTTGTTTGTTTCGCTGGAAATAAACGAGCCATTGAACTAGAAAAACGTGGTGTTGTAACCAAAAAAAACAGGCCTTGAAATCAAACACATTCACGCAATTACTTCAACATTTTGGCTAAGCTGTTGTCACTACTTGTCATTACGTGTAATATATTGATGACAAGCCAACGCTGCGTATTTGAGTGGAAAACGTCGATGGATCTAGTGATTAAATCTCGTTGAAAGGCAAAAGCAAATTTATGAAATGATATACTGACCACAAAAGGTCAACCAGTCCGACTTTTTAAAGCCTAAACCAGAAACCAGAAGGGCACTTTACCAGGTCCAACTGGTGTGGTTTCCAATGGTAGCCCTTCCCTTTTCCTGTTGATAAAAAACAAAGACTTTTTCCAGTTTAGTGTCCCACCGCAATACCGCAATGTGTGCTGTTGTTTGATAATCGACAAGCACGTAAATCAATTGCCGAACATTTTTATCAGTTTGTTGAATAAGCAAATACCAATGAGCTATTATAAGCTGTTGACAAACAAATATAATTCTTTCGATCTCCTACAAGGAGGCTGGCGTTTCTACACACAATAAGATAGCTTGGATTAACAGAAGACAAATGGACAATATCGATTCATTGATTCCGTCGTACGTATTGGAACGATGTTATCTTATTATTAATCGCAGTTACTTTTGCGCTGCGTTAGGCCCTTGATGAGTTAAACACGCTCCAGTGCTAATGAAATATGTGATTTTAAGAGTCTTAACATAATGCTCATAAAACCCATCTTTGACATGCTTGATTATGGGCTCAATATGGTCATCGCTAAATCGTGCAAAAATAGTTTTTACCGATCTTTTGTTGGTTATATTTTCACATCGACTGGACAACAGTCTCCTGTTAACGTCCAAAGAAACGAACAACGAAATGTATTTTATATCTGAGAAGGTTAATTTTGCCCGTCGTCAAAAGCTTAACGGATTTATGTGCTGATAGAGTGATGAGTGAAGCTTATGTTTTTCGAGCATAGAAATAAAGTGACAGAATCCAACATACAAAGACCGAAAGAGAAATTAGATTGTGGTGGAAAACCTAACACTTGATATTACTATGAAATGTTCAAAAACATCAATGTTTCACTAAGTAGTGGCCAAACGCGTTTTTTTGTACACAATTATTCAATATTTAAGCCTATGGGAATAAGCATGCAGTGGTAACCAGTTCATTCCCGCCATCTATATCACGTGGTGGGTTTACGTGACCGAGGCAGGCAGAAGAGGAAGGTGTTGTTACGGGAAACAAGAACAAGTTCCTCCCGTTTACTGGGAATACTGCAGGCGAGCGTTCAGCACAATTAACGATAAATTTGGGTTCTTCTTTTCCTAAACCGGTTAACAAGTGGAAGAATTCAAATGCATGTAACAGTTTTGTCTGCCAGGGCGTTCGATTGTAAACGTTGCTTTTTTATTTGAATCTGTTAACATTGTTAGTGTGACGCGAAATCGTTTATGTGGATAAAAATCAATTGTTTTGTAACCCTATGGTTTGGGGGAAACGATATAATGCCTTGCACTAAACAACAAAACACCTATAATACTACTCACTTTGCAAACTAATTCTGTTTTTGAACTTGTTTAAACCCAACCAACAAACGATATTCATTTAATCGGACCGGTGGTCCATGACCCAAAACAAGTTGAGAGCCAATGACATGCAAGCAAAAATTATGCTTTTTGCTACTATAATAACGGCTTGTTTAATTCTATGTCAGGTGTTTCAAAGGTGGCGTTTGGAAACAGTAAATGACTATAGGTGGCAAGATATAGCAAGATATCGAGATATATCGGTGTTTAAATAAGTGGCCTGCAATTTGCGGCATCAAAGGTCATAAATCTTTAACAGAAAAAGGTCAATTTCGAGATTGATAAAATAAAACAGGCATTTAACTAAACAATTCGCCATTTGTTGGCTATTTAATTCCAACATACTTTCGTAGGGGAATTGTTAAGACGCGTGACACTTCAAAAACCAATTGTGACGTCATAGACCTCCCTGGCACTTTATTCACGTTTTTTATACATTCTTGAGTCACCCCTCTTTTTAATTGATATGCTTAAGACTGGGACTGATTGAAATCTCACAAGGGTATTGAATTGCCGCAACAGGAAAAGCCTTTTATGGTGAGCATGAGGCGTATCGTAAGGGCGTTCAGTGCACAACGAGGGTTTACATTTTGCCCACTTAGGAATACTGTATGCGACCATGGGTAAATTTTTGAGCAAACAAATTGCGTAATTAGGCAAATCATAACCACGCCAACTTCAATCTGAACAAAGACTTTGCTTTTTGAAACGCGACGACGTGCGTTGTTGTGGTAAGCTCAAGAAAAAAACACATCATTTTTTATTCAGTAAACTGTTTGGTTAATCAGAAACATAAAACATAGGATCCTGCACAGATGGCGACAAAAGTGATTGCTGAAATGTCTAGCAGTTATGTTGCTGATTAAATTGATATTCAAGTCCGTGTCTAGTGTTTCTAAACTGTTTGTTGTTTGTTAAAACAATAACGTAAATTTACGCATTGTTAACAATATAGGCATAACATCTAAAACCTCTATAACAAACTAGTTTTAAATAAAGAGTCCTGCCAGACTGTTGGGGCAAAAAAACTGTGTTTCACAACTTCCATATGGTAAACTTATTGCCAAAGTAACAAACGGTTGGGCAAAAACAAAATGAAATACATTTTTAAATATTTCGTTTACACCCCGTTATTATTACCTTACACGCGGTCGATCACCTTTGAAACTGATTGTTCAAATATTTTTTTTTCTGTTTAAATATTCTCAAGGGAAATATTTACCCTCCATCGATAAATCTATTACCAAATAACATCCTAAAGATCCATACTCATATAGGCTTCTTAGTTTAATTTATTTGGAATCAATATGGCTTAATTAGGAAGAGCGAGTCAAATAATGACGACATAATCGGGATGATGGTGACGTCATTGCCACGTATACGTCACGCATTGTGACAAAACACATTTTAGCTCACAACATTTTGTAGATAAAACATGTAATCTGCGTGCTACGTAGTAAGTGTATAGCTTTTCTATATAGACCAACAAGGTCCCTAAAAACAGCTATTGAAACACGAATAAGATAAATTTAAATGACTTGCTTCTTGCTTATATTTTATTTCGTATATCTACCGTGAAAACTATTAAATAACAAAAATTTTAATTTCAGCTGGCAGCAGAAGGAATTAAGAAAATCCCACTGCTTAAAAGAATTCATACAAATTCCCCTTGCATAATTCATGCTTACAGTAAACAAAAAAGAAGAAATTAAAATTACAGACAGGCATCATAGAATACAGAACTAGTAAAAAAAACAATATTTATGCCAACATATATTATTTTAATGGTTGCTTGTTGTGTTGTTGCTAACGTAAGACACTGATAATACGACATGGGTTGTTACCGAGAAGTCAAAAAACAATATGTCGACTTTCTAGTCCTTTTATTGTAATGAGCAAAATGTGTGTTTGTGCTCCGGCCAAAATGTGTTTCTCAAGTTTAAGCGTTCAATAACCGTTAAAGTGACGTCGCTTGTTGCTTGTCAGTTATTATTAGGCATGAAAAATTTACAAGCGACAACCTTGCTGTGCTGTCACATGTCAAGTCAAAGCAACAACAAAATTTAAACTATGTGTTTTTGTTCTAACTCACTTTTCTCAATATTTCTAGACACAGATTTTTCTCACTTGGCATAAATTTCGCGGAATCGACTAAATTTTTAGTAATGATAATGAGGTAAAAAATGGGGTGGACTCGAAACCTTGTACGAACTCTATTGAATACGTGGACTCGGTGTTCAATAACTATGCACAAAGAATATGAAATTTTTCTTTTACTAGATTGTTTCATAAAAGCTTACATTTAAAGATACACAACCGTCGCCGACACCTTCCTCAATGCCTTTATTCACTACTTCTAATGTTACAATCTGTGGTTCGGATTACTTTCAATGTTGGGATACAACTTGTCTTCCACGTGAGAAGTTCTGTGATGGATTCAATGATTGCCCTGATGGTTCCGATGAAGTTGAGTTTATCAGCTTGGAGAACGTTGTGACTGTGCCTTGTATGCCTCTCTGGCAAACTGGCCCACCCAGGTATAATGTGTTTTGGAAAGTTTCACTTTTAAGTGAGGTTAATAAAGGGTAACCGAAGTGCTATGGTTACATAACAGGAAAAAAATCTTCATATTAAAATACAATAAATAAAAACTTTGACAACTTAAACCATTAGATCCCATCAGGGGGGTTCCTACTTTTATTTTATTTTTCTTGGATTAAAACAGCTAAAATTAAGATTTTTGCTCTTGACACTTCTACTGTACCCACGACATAAATATCCAATTAAAAAAGGCTTCTAATAATTTTATGCAGATCAATACACTGAAAAGGGTTAAAAGACACTTAGCTGAAAAGAGGATGAAAATCAAACCATTTTAAAATTTGTGCACACAAATTATCACGCAACCATTTTTTCCAACATTAGGTTTAATAAAAACGGCTAAATCGACTATGTTGAGATTTTTTCGCCTTTTTATCAGCAATTGCATTTACTACCAAGAGACTTTTACTTTAGGTTTTGCTTGCTGTGGAACAACAACTGGGTGTGTGATGGTCAGAGCCACTGCATCGAAGACAGGGACGAAGTTTGTGCAAACCAATGCCCCGGTTTACCTGAAACTTATGTTTGTAACGGATACCCCAATTGCCCAGGTAGTATTTTTGCACCACTACACTAAAACCAATTGTTCACAAGTGCGTACATGTTGGTTAAACATCCCTGGACACAAATGATGCTGAGCGTAAATTCAGGCCCAAATCAAACCCGGTTTATTGAAACTCAAGTCCGAATTCGACCCGAGTTACAACTCTACAAATCCGACCCGACTAGAAACTCATTCTCATTCAAAAGTCATTGCAGGGATATGATAAGTTTGCATGCTGTTCCGGGTTGGGTGACACTAAAACACTGAATATTGCGGAACGTCGCAGAAACCGCTAAATATCGGGTAAATTGCTGACGGTTAGTGCTATTGGGGTTGGGTTGAGGTTTTATAATAGTATATGATTCAAAAAATGTCCCTGTCTAAAACTTATTCAGCTATTTCCTGACATTAGGCAAAAATGCTATTGCGGGATATTGCGGGACGTCGCGGGTTATGGCGGGACGTCGCGGGAGATGGCGGGACGTCTCAGGCGCGGAATGTATTCAGCGGAATTTTTTTCATGATTTTCTATAATAAAACCTTATCGCAACCTTAGTAGCTCTAACCGTCAGCAATTTAACCCGATATTCAGCGGTTTTCACGACGTCCCGCCATCTCCCGCGACGTCCCGCAATGTCCCGCAACATTCAGTGTTTTACTGTCACCCTACGGGTTCGGTTTGAAAAATTGTTTTAATTGGGTCAACATTAGCATTCAATACGACAGTTTTGATCAACAGAGATGTTTTTGTTGGCAAGCTAGTACTTTTTGTTTCATGTAATTCAAACCCATTACGCTTCGAGTAAAAAACCAATTGTCTCGAAATGTTTTTATATAAGTCATGCAGCTGAAACTTTTTGTTACTATCGGCAGAGAAAAAAAACACAAAAACGTAGGCAGACGAGCATTTGAAAAGAATAGCACTTATCAGGCAGCGATCGGTTAATTTAAGAGCTGTCCATTTTGCTTCATGCGTCGGGAGTGTCTCATTATTAAAAGTCAAAATATTTTGTGAGCTCTTTACTGAATTCACTGTGTCATGAAAAAAGAAAAGTTTAGTCGGCGTTTTCACTTATACTTCTCAAAATGTAACAGTATAACCACCGACATGTTGAGACACCTAGCGGTAATAACCAAGTACTACAAATTAATTACTAGATGGCAGTGATGAGCTGAATTGCACGGCGTTTTCCTGTGGGTCCGACACGAACATTACTGTGTATGAGGGTCAGTTGTGTGACGGAATAATGACCTGCCCAGATGGAAGGGATGAATGCATGTCCAGTTGTAACGATTGTTTTTGCGATGGGGTAAGTTACAAACACTTCTGAGGTTAGGTAATTGCACTTTTGTTTAAAATTTCATTTTACTGGTGTGAACATATTGGCTTAGAGATATGGGATAATGTTGATTACGTAAATTGGGCAGTTGGTACAGAAAAGTTTAACTTAAAGAGTGTACTTGGTCGTAAAATGCGGATAAAACAACTGTTGGTCCATAAAGAGCAAGAACATTGTTACATACATACTGTTTGCTTCCAAAGCATTTTTGCTGCAATTAGTTTTTATTACACAAATCTGCAACAAAAATACAGTCTACAGATTTTTAGACCTTCAAATTTTTAGTTACAAATACCACTAGCAGTACAAAAGGGTAAAAAATATTTACACTCTAGTAATTTACAATTGCTTGAATTGTATTCAGATTTACGACATATGCGCAAACGGTGAGATTTGCCAGGTTGCAGACATTTTCTGCAGATTTTGCGCTGACAAGTCCTCCATTTTCCCGTACGACAAGGTATTGTGACAATTTTTCTAAAGTGATGCACAAAAGAATTCCAGTTCCCAAATCAGTGGTTTTTAATCGGTGTGAAATTGTGTACTTTCGAAAGGAAATTGTATACGAATACAATAATTGTTCTTTTAAGTTTTGGTTGAAAACGTTAGTCATAAATCTGCTCGAAATTCGAACATGGTGATTGCCTTTAGTGGGAAACTATACTAAAAAGATTAATAACCACTGACCTTGGGAATGTTTAGGTTTATTTACTACAAGTTTAAGATAAACTTTTCTTTGACTGAGAAAAAACAATAAGGCAATATTCCCAAAATACCGTAAAGGTACGAGGCCAAGCATTTCAAAATTTAGAATCAAGACACATATTCGATACCATTTGCCAGTTTGCGTCACTATAAGAATGAAACTTGGGGCATCAAAAAATGAAACAGCAACACAAAAAATTTCTACATGAGGTCTTTTCTAACAGATTTGTGATGGAGAAATAGATTGTCCAGACGCAAGTGACGAACTTTTTTGCAACCAGACTTTCGTGTGTGACAGCGGAGAGGTGGTAAGAAAAGTACACTTCTGTAAATAACATTTAAATCTACTACAACTTGATATTTTTCGCAACTGCTTTATCATCATTTTTTTCTATTTGCAACGTGTCTTTCTTCGCCCTTGTTGTGGTGTTGGTTCTTCGATACTTTGACTTGCCCAAGTAAACAACTTTATGCTACAATATATACTCGTAGCTGTTGATGGTCTATTTATCAAAATGTTTGTTTGACCAGCAATAGACGTGTAAAAAGTTCACAACTCTGCTTTCGTGTTCAGATTTATCGCATTTCTATTTGCGATGGAATCAGAGACTGCTCGGATGGAAGTGACGAAGCAATTTGTTCAGTCTGTCCCAACAACAATAAGTAAACATGCTTGCGTTTTAAAACATCTGCATAAAGAATCAACGCTTTCATTCAAGATAGAGTTTTGATTTTTTTTTCCTTTCTAAAAATAATGTGGCAAAATAAAAAAGAACTTTGTTAACTTGTTAATTAAAAAAACTAAAGCAACATACAACAAGAGTTAAACGACGCACTGATATACCTCATGTCCTTCTGTATACAAATATACATATTGAATGACAGGCAGCAAAGTTTAAAAACTTGCCAGCTATACCAAGTTTTGTGTACTTAATCGTAGTTTAAGTTATGTCAAGGTTTTGTACGCCAAGTAAACGTTTAAATGCAATTGGACCGCTACAATGGATTGCACATAGCGCATTAACCCAACTCAACTCAATTCGAAAACATTTGATAATCAACACGTTTTTTGGTGCAGATTGATTCCGAGATTCCAGTTCTGCGATGGCATTAACGATTGTGGCGATCATTCAGACGAATGTGGCGGTCATTGCCAATCTACATGCAAGTAGGTATTACAATGAGCTTATCTATAGCGGGTAAGTTGCCCTGCAGAGGAAAACAACCACTTGGGGCCGCTTTGTGCTCAGATTTATTTGCGGATCAGGGGAGTGCATTTCCAGCGCTTGTTTCTGCGACGGTATCATCGATTGCGCTGATGGCAGCGATGAGATCATCGGTAACTTTCCGGGTGAAGTTCATATCATGTGCAACAACACCAGAAATCATTACGGTGGTTCATGTTTGCTTCAGCAGGTATGAAGTTATGGATTCGTTTTCTAGTTGTTGTGAGACAAGAATTTGGAATGAAATGAAAGTGTATAGATAGTTGAAAAAAGGTTGCATTATTATTTTCGCAAAAAAGTACTTGGAACTGTTGGATTGTTTTTGTATCTTAAATTACTGTGATGATATTTGGTGCATCTATTTAAGGCAATTGATTTACTTACTTTCAAACGAATTTTAGGTCAGAAGATTTATAACATTAGTAATGTTATAGCGAGTCTAAGTTAAAAACATAAGAAAAAAACACTGACTTTTTCAATCCAAACTTGATCGTTAAACTAGTTGTAGAAAAGTCTGTAAACTTCCCTGAAAACGCACTTTTGTGCTGAGATCAGTACAACTTTTCCTATTTTGAAAATGAAGAAAAGTTTTGACAATTCTTTGACGCCTAAACAATAGTGGTGTGTATGTGATGCTGGGCTACCAATAACGGTTTTGGGTTTAGTTGTAAGGTGGTATACTCCTGTTGGTAACAAAACCAACACAACATTTTACTACAGGATTCATGGTTGTGTGATCTGGTTGACCACTGCGAGGGAAGAGTGGACGAATGCCAACAGGATTGCCACAAAGCCTCGTTTTGGTGTGATACTGGAAAGTGTATAAGAGTTGAATCGTTTTGCGACAACGTGCAAGGTACATAGACGTTAAAGTTTTGATCTTTTGTTGAAAACAAAGTTAAAATCCCTTAAATTGTTGGCTAAAATGGTACTTTAATTTCTCGTCGGTTGGTAAACCAGTTACAAGAATTGAAACAAAATCACAACCAATATTGAATAAAAGTTTCCAAATTTGACATTTTCATCATATTTGTTGTTTACTGTCTTAGTTCGTGCTGTTATTACAAATATGGTTTGGTCCACTGATCTATTTCAGTGCAGTTCTGGCGAGTTTTATTTCAGTGCAGTTCTGGCAAGTTTCGTTCTCATAGTGTTTGGCCAATCAGTAACAAAGGTTGCACACCCCACCTTTAGACACATACTGAAACCATTATGCTTTTGAACTCAAAATAGTAGAAGAAGCAGAGTTGTAAGTCAGGCCGGATTCAGGGTTGGGTTCCTTCATAAAAGCGGGCTTGATTCGGGCCCGACTTTACACTCTGTGTCAGTACTTTTTTAACTAGCTAAGTAGCCAGTTGTTGGACCTGACCTAATGTCAAACAGTCCTAAAACGACTTGTTCAGACCAATTGTCTATCATTGTCTATTGCGTTTATCGTCTTGGTCTTTCCTGATTATATGCTTCAATATATGGGCCTGTCAATCAAACGTGCGGGTCTAAACGGGCTTCTCAAAACGATTCGGGTTCGGGTCGAGTTTGGGGCTCCAATTCCAGTCCCCTTTACAACTCTGAGACGACGATATTTATGTGATACAGATTGCGAAGACGGGACAGACGAAGTGCCTTATGCTGGGCAGTCTGGGCAATTTCCATGTAAGAACGTGTTTCACAACGATCGGGAATGCTCACTTAGTTTGCAGCATCCTTGGACATGCGATGGACTGCAGCAGTGCACCAATCGAAGCGACGAATGTTTACCTTATTGTGAATCATCGTTTATTTGCGGCTCCGGCGAATGTATTAAAAGAGATTGGGTAGGTGTTTTGTTCGGCTAACATGATTCATGATGTTTATGAGCGACATCATAGAAGCTAACTATTGTAACCTCTTTGTTTTTCATCTTTGGGCACATTGTATCCTCAATGAGGCAAGATGGTATTAACATAAAAAATTCAAGTTGACCTTTAACTACAAACATGAGCATAAAAAATGCATCTATCTATTAAAACGCATTTTTTGAACTTTAAACTGGATATATAGCCATAAAATGCTAAAATTGTGTTAAAAGAGGACTGCAAGAAATTACCCATGTTAAAAGGTAATGTATCATAACTTATTTCTTGCAACAAATTCAACTGTATCATATTTCTTTGTTTTTAAACCTTGCTCCAAACGTCATTTGAATAATCAACTACAGATATTCACTAAATGCAAGTTCAATTCAAAGTTTTTATTGTTTCAATTTGCTCAGGTGTGCGACGGAGATATAGACTGTGGTGACGGAAGCGATGAACACACAACAGACAGCGAAGCCTTCACCTGTGCAAAAACCCGGCATCCAATCACCAGAACATGTCTTTTGCCTATCTCAATAACCCAAGACAATATAAGCGACTGTGACCGAGATATGGATATCTTAAGCCGCGTGATGCCAGTAGAGAGCGACGCAAAAGGGGTAAGCACCTGTTACATGTTGATTAATTAATTTGGGTTGAAATATTCTTTTTAATAATCACAATAATAATTTTTATTGAAGTTTTAATTTCTCCATGTTTACCTACTAAAGATTATAATTTTTAAATTGATATCCATACTACTTTTTTAAATGTTAATAAATTTCTGCTATTACATTACTAACATGCAATATGTGCAAAAATCTTATTTTGTAATCATGTATTTTTTTATTAGAATAAAAATCAGAGTTTTTATATCTATGGCTTGGATGCAACCAAATTTTGTGAACAAAAAGTTACCAGTATTTTCTTAAACATTTCAATGAATTTCTGTGATGCACCTTTTTGGTTCAACATCCTCGATCCGACAAAAATGCGAATTTCATAAACACGTGATTTCTCAAAAACTTTTTTTTCACGGGGTTCGAACCCAGGACTATCCCGGGGACGAATCCCGATCAGGTTTTTTATGTCTGTATATGGGTCAGGCGCGTCAGACCGTTCGGCCAAGTTCCTTTCCTTACAACGGAAAACTACTGGTAAAAAACACCGGTTGTGGCCGAACACGTGTTCTGGTGTGACAAGCATCAAAAACGGCAAAAAACGTCGGTAAACACTGCAAATCGAGATTTTAATTCATTCCAACATAGCAGATTGAAACCACAAGAGAGCTCAACCTTCTCGAAAAGTGGTAAACCAAAAGCAAAATGGCGCACAAGCCATACCAGCTTGGTGAGTCAGCAAGAGGTCAAATCGCGGGGGTGCAGCATTGGCCCTCTTATCTTCAGTTAGATGACTCACACAGCCAACAAACAGCCGTTAATTGGCATATGGCATTCAAAACGTTGTAGCGGTGGTAGGAAAGCGTCAGAGATTAGAAAAGCTAAAATGCAAATACGTGGGTAGGAAAAAAATGCCGTTGGTCTGCATTGGAAATCTAGAATGCTATTTTCCCTGATTTCACATCGACCCGCTAAAGCCGTATGTAGAGAAACTGAATCTGACTGCAGCAAGCATGAAGCGAAGTGAAACAAAACGCAGTGGGTTGACGTTCACAAGTTACGAACAACACATTGACATGACCTAACTTGACATAATTGTACCGACGTGGTAAAATTGAAAAGTATATTACCTCGTCAAGATTACAGTAAAGTCGATTTGGCTTGAATTGTGTGCTTATAACTCCAGTATAATTGAACATAAAACGACACACCAGGCAATGCCACTGCAAAATATATTTAATTGCAAACTCATTTTTAAGCGTTTGTTCAACAAATTTTCCACAAAATGTTTTTTGTTAAGTAAATTTTTATGTGACGGAATACAAACCTATAAACATTCCCTTTTGACAAATGTAGCTATCAAAGCAGTTGTTCCGGAAAAATAAAGAAATTAAATTTTCTCATCAAAGTTTGCAAAAAAACTAAAGAAGGTCTTTGATTGCTTCATTTACATACAAGGCATTATTTGCTAAAATTTCCTTAACGACGCCAGCGCTGTGTTTTGCGCAGTAAAACTCAATTTAATATGTTTTTAGTAGAATTTTTTTTTTTTTGCGAGGAAAGCTATAGCGCAAAAATAAATCCTTAAAACGCGTAACTAAAAGAGTACTAAAAGATAACTACAACGTCATACGATCTGGATTCAAATTTTGCGTAAGGCCCATATCGGAATTTTATACCCGGGTAAAGACTTATGATTGCGGAAGGTAGTTCAACAAAGATCGGCCGATAAGTGAACTAAGCGACGCATGGAGGATCGTACTCAAAGCGGAAAAGGCGTAAACTCGAAAGCGGATCCTGAATTGAGCCTCCGGCGGTCTTTGCGGTTCGCTTTCGCCACGATAAGATCAAGATGAGTCGGTCTAGCTCAAAGACGAAAGGATAGGAAGATGGCATGACCCTTGAGTTTAGACTGAGCTGACGCAAAGTATAATTGGCTGTGTGTGAAAAACCGGTGGCGTAGCTTTTTATGCAAACGTAACGCTTCACTTTATCGGTTGGCGTACATATGTCAATAGTGACAACTTACCACAACGCAAATCTGTGTTTGCTTGATTGTACCAAATAATTGTAATCAACAATGGTATTCAAAGCCATATAATTTCAACACCAGTGCATAACAACGTTTTTCGAACCCATCTAAATAATTTTAAAATATAATTTTTCACAATAATAACCATTATGCCATAAATATTGTTAGTTGCATTTTTTCACCAAACTGGACTGGTTGTTAAAAACATTTTGTATTAAGCTGCGACAAGAATTAATTACAGACAACTGTGAAAACACTGTTTTAAAGCAGAGTGTTTTTCTTTAACGTAAAATTCACCAACCCATCTTGGTATGTTATATTTTTGCAGTTAACTGTTTTCCTAAAACAAATGAAATACATGCACTTTGAAATGTTGACAGAAATAGTAAATTATTTTGGTTATTTTCCAGACGGGCGGTTTCATGTCAAACGTCGAGACACTGGCTGGGAATTCATACTTTCGATGCAAAGGTGAAAAGCGCATCATTCCAGGTTGGTGAATAATACATCTTTGTATCTCAAGTTATTTTTTGCCAAAACCCGTTAAGTATGATTTGGTCACAGGTGAAAGTGTCAAAATATGTGATTGCAGATGTCTTCGGTTAGTTACATATCCATATGCGTACAAATTATAGTTAATTCTGTTTGAGTTGATGCACATTGTGTTTTGAATTTTTCAAATTTCTAAAATTGTTTGTAACAAAATTATTAGAATTAAAAATCAATATTTTTTAATTTTTTACCCCACAGCCCACATTTGCACTATTTCAAAAGATATTGAAATCTTTAAAAATAATGTTTGCAAACGTGTAAATAATTTCCTACCTACATCGCAATTTTAGAAAACGGAATATTTTTTGCAAACGTTTACAAAAAACAAAGATGCGCTGTACTACTAAAGGTTAGAGGTCCTATAATCATACGCGATGTGTTGACGACCTATATATGCCATTTTCAAAATGCATCCTCCAAGCTTTTCTATAATGAGGAACATTTTTAGTGGAGAAACAATGTGATGGAAATTTCGACTGCCTGTTGCTTTCCGACGAGTGTTTGTGCGAAAAAACCCCGACAATCTGCGGTCTACTGTGTTACGGCACATACTGGCCACTACGAGGCGATAAAGATCCATGTCTGAGTTGTGACGTCGGCGAGGTCAGATGCGAGGAAACTTGCATACAAAGACACCAGGTCAATTAAATAACCAACTCTGTGTCGTAAATGCAAAGTATTGTTTTGTTGATAAATCTGGGGAATACTCTTTGAAATTTCCCATGATTATGCACTTTATGAATGAACGCTTGTTGCAGATTTGCGACGGCAAAAGAGATTGTAGCGACGGCATAGACGAGCAATCTTGCACTCCGGACGTACAATGTGCCAAAGAAGAGTCCGAACATTGCAAACCTAACTTTACCTGTCACTCAGTAGGTAAGCAAGCTTACGGAAAAGTAAGCAGCAAATCAAAATCAACGCATTCAAAACTATATAAGGATAGGAAAGATCAATAATCAGCAAAATCACTTGCCACGTAAAATAAACTTTCAGACACGCATTTTTTCAAAAGCCCAATTAAGAAATTTTGTACGTAGTAACCGCAATACAAAGGTAACAACACCAGAATCTTTGCAAATACTTGTAATGTCATTAATGTGTTTTGGACAACTTTCATTCCCATATAAAACCTTAAACTCTTTAAGGCTGTGTTGTTTTCTATCAAATATAGCCTATAGGTGACAAATTTTAGAACATAAATTCTTATCGTGTAAAGAATCAACAACTGTTGTATGTGTTTTGGTGAAGACAAGGACAAAAATCAAAACCACACAGCTTTAAAGTGCGATGGCCGACCAGAATGCACACATTATGAAGATGAATGCGATTCCTGCCCAGAACCGCTTCCAGCATTTTGTCAGCGGGTCAATGGACCAGCAATTTTCAACATGTAAGTTAGAATATAATCCAGTACAGGTTATGTAGAAATAGGTTTGTCAATTACACATAGAAAAGACAAGTAAAAACCAGCAAACAGCATCTACTGCATTTTGAATCTGTAGCAAACTATACCCACTGGCCACAGACCCCAATATTATTTTCAAAAGTGACAAACCCTTATTATTTTCACAACTGATAAACCCCATAGGATAATCGGTGGGTACGAAACATATGAAAAAGCAGTTTTTATCGAAAAGGACAAAATTAAGTTAAACATTTAGTGTGGATTTATTGACTGGGATTTTATTCATGCAGCCTTTCAAACACATTAACGGCCCCCACAGAGGTTTATGGACTTTTTGAGAACCTGGTCTACTTCAACCATTGTAGAAGCTTGTTAAATCGCCCACGCCCAAAAAGACTTTTAATACAATCCCCCGACAAAAAAATAATTATTTGGAGCCTTTCCGTCGAAAAAGGGGTTGTTTTTCCGTGGAAAATGTGTTGTTCTGATTAGACAAAACTGTTATAATTGAAAACACTATTAAAAAAAATCACGACAGTTTGCTTTGTTACAAACGCGTCCTATTTACTTGTTTTCTGTGAGTCCAGGTCAAATTTTCTCCGTAACTCATTTTCCACTAAACTTTCAACTATTCCAAATCGCCAAACGTGAAATTTCGAGTCAAAAGGTCACAGCAGAATTTGGATTTCTAGGAAGTTATATTCGTGCAACACCGGAGGAGTTCTGCTACCGGCTTCCGAGGTATGTGATGGATTGTCCATGGACTGTCCGGACGGAGCGGATGAAAAAGACTGCCCTCATCGGATTTACTGCAACAGCAGCGCTTGGTTGGAGCACGGAAAAGAATTTGGCGGACCCATTCACATTTCCAAATCACAGGTGAAATAGTTTATGCAAAAAAGTACAAGTTCTTGTTCAATTCAAAATCCACAAATTAAAAGTAAGAAATTGTCGACCATTACTGTTCCAGCTTGCCTGAAAGTGCTTAACATTGTATGGCCAACAAAAAAGCCTTTTGGGTACCAATAGCGGCCATTTATTTACATCAAGGTTTGGTTTAAATGATTGTTTACAACCTTGAAACTATTACTTTGAACCAACTTAAAATGTCTATTGCACTTATTTTAACAACGTTCACTTCTAGATTTGCGATGGGAAAATCGACTGCAGAAACCAAATGGACGAATCAGATTGTCCCGACCACTTTTACTGCGAAACAGGTAGATTGGTACACTATATACAGATCTGTTTGTAAGTTTAATGATGAAAATTACGGCCCAAATACACGTAAAAAGCGACAGGACCACATCACTTACACCCATTTACATCCACTTAAGTCACATAAAAGAAAGGTAGGTTTCCATTTTATCATCAGGAAATCCACTTTTTGTTCCCATTCGCGCAAAAACTGATGGCAAGGCAGACTGCATCGACGGAAGTGACGAATGTCCGTCGACGAGCTTCAGCGATGACGTATTTGCGTCACGTGAGCACATGATTCGTGACGCGGCCTTACGTTACTTGATCTGGGTGATGGGCGGCCTGTCAATCATCGGTGAGGAGGTTTTTGTTTGTGTTGTGTTTTTGCATCCGGAAAACGTTGAGTGGTAACAGAATGATAATTTGGAGTTTTAGTTGAAAATTAAGTCCGCAGAGAGATACGAAAAGGTTTTCCTTGATCGTGTGGCTCACTCAAGCCAAAACTCAAAACCACAATACTCCCCCAAGAAGAAACACGAGACATAAATAAAGTTTATCGTTTACCACCTTCTGTCTTTTTTGTCGACGCATTTACTTTTTGTGGTTTATGTCAAAGGTTATTTAAAAGAGTAAAAGTTTGATTTAGTAAAGAAACAAAGTTTATGTCCTTGCACTGCAGGTCATATCGTATCGTCTTTAGGGAACAACTTGGACCATATGTAGAAAACACTGAACTATTATTACCCCTTATTAAAGCTTAAATTTAGAACAATAGGAAACTGTGCAGGCAAAATGGAGTCATGACTGATAGGCACATTGCAATCCCAAAATCAATGAATGGCAACAATTTCTCTATTCAACGTGGCATTGGAAGTCAAAAACACATGAAATTGAATAAAAAAGTTTTTCGCCCTCCAACAACACCTTAGTACTTTTCTAAAGATTTTTTCTATTTTTTAGGAAACTTGGCAGTTCTGGGTGAGACCTTATACGATCTTCTGCTCTCCAAAGATCGCTTCAAGAACAAACGACCGTTCGCGAAGGTCAACCACGTATTAGTGATAAACCTGGCGACGGCAGATCTTCTCATGGGCGTCTATCTCATCCTCCTCGGCTCTATGGCCGCATCCACCTCCGGAAGTTACTGCCTGGAAGACAAATCTTGGAGAAGCTCTCACACATGCGCTTTACTGGGCTCCATCACTATTATCTCTTGTGTGACGTCAGTGTTGATGCTTGTCATCTTGACGTCATACCGGCTGTACGGGGTGCTACGACCCTTCAAGTGCCAACACGTCAGCTACGTCACAGCCCTGATGTTTGCCTTCTTGGCGTGGTGCACGGCGTTCATGTTAGGTAAGTTTACGAAAAGCAAAGTTCATTAATACCGTCAGCTGTTTGCTAATAAACCATTTCTCGCTACTATCCTTTGTAAATCACTCCCAGTTTCGAATGAAAACTATTGAAAGGAGAATGTACCTAAAAAGATAAATGTTTTCGCCCGAAACTGTTGGGATGTAATTCTGTGTCAAGATTTGTTTTTGGTGTAAAAGAGCTGAATATGATTTTGATCTGTTAATTTCTAACTATCACCTTATGACTGTTTAAAAAACCAGGTGTTTTCTCCTTGTACTGGCAGTTGTTTTCGAAATTTTTAGTTTATTAAATTGCTGTGTGGCCCAATAAAACTGTCTCTATGTCCGACAGTTTGGTTGCAAAAATGATAAAAATTTATTGGGCAGAGGTAAAAATCGAATCCAAAACCTTGGTCAGGCCTAGACAACTTTGTTTGTTCTTTTAGAAGTCGCAAGTTAATCTGATAGTACGTATAATAACCGAATATTTTGATGGGACTTAAGCTCTGCTTCCAATTGCAAATCCCTTGTCGTCACGGTTCATTTCACACGCGTGGGTACGTCACAATCCATATTTCGTCAGTGACTTGGTGGATCGTCGAACCCTAGAGGAGTTTATCAGAAGGGTCAACCTTTTTTACGTCCATGATGTCACCGCGCTAGCAAATGATTCCAAACCTCTCTCAGTAAGTGCAATAAATTTAACAATTTCAGAAATGTATTTTTACCGAACTAATTGGACAACACCTAAAAAAACATTAAGAGTTTAATTGCAATTATAACGCTGGTTAAAACACACACTAATGAGTAAAACACAGACTAATGAGTAGGTGTTGCATTGAGTGCATGAAAAGTTTGTTTTGTGCTCTTAATAAACACGTCTCTTTAGACATAATGGTATTGCAAACAAACAATCTACTTGTATTGACTAAAGTCATATCATCGACTGTTGGAATCAGCTCCATGCCCCTATTGCCAAAGTTTAAAACTGACGACAAAGCACAGTTTTTTAGGAAATTTATTTAAACAGATCAAGGCACTAAACCTAATTCAATAGGATTCGTATGAAGTTATTTAAGGACTTGACATATACATGTTAAGTTGTAACGTTCACTATTGACGTAAATGGTATTGAAATCCGTACAATAAGCTGATAGTGATTACAAAGGCAAACAAGTTTGTGTATAATTCCACGGAAACCGTTTAACCGAACGTCTAACTGAATGAAGGAAATGCATATCCGGCGTAGGCGTTTTGACATTTTATTCCATACGTTTAATCAGGTGTTATAACTCGAAATGGCGTTTGCTCCCGCACATTTTGAGGCGGCCGTCTGGCATTTAGTTAACGGCAGATTACGTTATTTCGAGTCAACCTGGATTTACGTTGCGGTTGGTACGCAAAGGCTTTTCTCCAAGACACATAAGCGCCTACGCAAAGTTGACATTTAGAATATACGCTTTTGGAGGAGGTTAAAGGTTAAAGAGAACAGGTAACATTTTATTTCTAACCACAAAATGCGTCAAAAATGCATTTCGGTGTGGGAAACATGCAATATGTGGCGAATTGCATTTTTGCGTTGCGTGGGTGTTGTAATGGCATTGCGGTTGCGGGTAGTTTTGTGGCCAATTTTGTTTACCAGCATGCAATACAAAATGTTACTGCGGCAACGAATTAAAACAACAGCAACGGTGATTCATAGCATTTTATATGCAAAGCAGGGCAGGCTTTCTATTATTTTTTCTATTAGTCACAGAACCTTTGACATGAAGAAAGAAATGCATTTCGAACAGTAAAAAAGCTCCTACTTAGATTCGTATTAATATTGAAACGTTTTATTTTTATCTTAATTTTTACTACGCCCCTTTTTAATCACCTAAAACATGAGAAAGTTATAATATCGACAAAAAATGCCATCTTTTCAATAAACGTAAACGTCAAAAACATTTCAACAATTTCTTTGTCAGGTGACCACTGGAGGGATCACGTGGTCAGAAATTCAATCAACCATGACGTCAACGTTTGGTGCGGAGTCCATACGAGGCGTGTTCGGCTACTACAGTGCGCATAGTGTTTGCATGCCGAAGTTATACGTCACCAGTGATGACGTGGGATGGGTGCAATCAATGGTAAGCCCAAAATCAAAATAACACCACTTTTCTATTTGAATAAGGCATCCAAAATGTTTTTCAACAAAGCGAAAAATACACTTCATGTATTTAACTGTGGATAAGTTTGAAATATTTTAAATTCAGCGAAATTGAAACTTTCGGAAAATATTCATAATTTTGGAGTGATTGACAGCAAACCAGATTTACAGTGAAACAAATTGTAAGTGGTGCAATGTGAATGGAACCAAACAAAGCCTTGTAGTTACATCAACAAGACACAATTTTTAAGCAAATGAAAAAAGGGATGATTTCCATGTGTCACTGGGTGAACAGTAAAGCGAAGCATCCGGTTTTTCGGTCGCGAAGGGGGGTAGAACACACGCCCTGTCGTCAATCGTCAAACCCTGGCTCTTTGCCACACGCCAGCCTTCGCAAATAGATTCCAGGAAAGCAAACTGAACGCAACTACATGTTTAACCCGCGCGCGCGTTTGCAACGAATTCGGTGATTAAGGGGAACCAGGGAGTCGGTTTTGCAAAGGACAAATGACGACGGTGACACGAAACAAAATCGTGATTGCTCGAAACCGATTTACAGGAACGAAAAACTGAGCAGTCATTCGGTTCACGACCGGGACGGAGTAATTCTTGAATTAATCATTTCGAACATTGCCAAAATTTGTTGGCTAGTGGACTATGGACTGATGAACCCCTATAAGGGTTGAAAAGCCTCCAAATTGGCACAAGCACGATCACATTAGCCGCTTTATAAGCCCCAAATGGAGTTAAACATGAACGAATCGGGATATTTCGTGCCCACTATCAATGTTATTACTTTGTGTACACGTTTTGCGTGTTTAGTTGGGGAAAAACCTATTTTAAACATTGCAAATCAATCAAATCGCGTGCAAAGCCTTATGATAATTATTTTTCTCTGTAATCTTTATTTGAAAACTACAAATTTAACAAACATTTTTCGTGGAAAATGTAAAGACCAATTATATTATAAAAACAAGAATACTGTAGCGCTGTTTATTGGCAGCTGCCGCCACAATACAAGGAATATGCTTTATCTTGTTTCAACAGGTGATCATCATATTTAACTTTGCCGCGTTCATCTATATTGTTGCATCATACGTGTTTATCTTTTACAAGACGAACGCGACAAAAACGAGGCGCAGCAGGTGAGCCATTGTGACTGGAACACTACTTGCAACATATCTAAAATAAAATATGTTTCTAAACTGATTTTCACAAAGTGAACAAAAATTACGTTCTGTTAAAGATTTGCAGTTGAACTTTTGTATTGATTTTTAGGATTTTTAGTTTTTTTTTTTTTTTAATTTAGTAAATCCAGAATGGAATAAAAAACTATTAAAATGTTATATATGGTCGACAACTAAAACTATTTTGAAACAATTGAAACCGTTAACTCTTTATTTGAATATTTTTATTGAAGTACAAAATGTAACCAACGCAATATATTAGTTAAAGAAATCAAAGAAAACCGCTGTGCGTCAAAAAGGAAACTTTAAATAATAATTTAATGTTGATTTTTTCAGGCAAAACTCGATGCTTCGACGCATTTCCTATCTGGTTGCCACAGACCTTGCGTGCTGGATCCCGATTTGCGTCATGTCGTTTATGAACTTAGCAGGGGCTCCGGTCCCCGAAAACGTAAGTTCAATCTAGCGGGGACAATTTCTGCGTAACTCCAAAAATACCATTTGCGTCAAACGTCGCATAACGCGAGTCCTTGGAAAAAACAAAATCCGCACGCTTTCAGTCAAAGTACTCATGGTGAAAAAACAACAACAAATATCCGGTTTTGATTCGTTGACGTAATCCGCTTAGCCCGCTTCACAACTGGCCGAAAATAGATCGCCAGTCGTATGGGAGTCGAACGTAAACAGTCTGATCGCCGGTTACGCCAAGCAAGCACGAACCTACGGAGCCTCCATTCGCCATAAACCACACTTGGCTAACTCGAGTCTATTTCAGTACCGTGGTGACGTTGTGGTGCGTCAAGTAGCGCTTGCTGACCTTTACTTGGCCGTGGCCGTTCGCCGTCGGTACCAGTTAGCGAAACTGAACTTGTCCAATAATTAGCGAAGCAACAACCGACCGACGGCGTATAGTTTTTTCGGCCCAATAATTTTCCGACAAAGCTGTCAACTTTTGTCGAAGTATTAAGCCACGGATTACTAGTTCGTGATGTTTTTTTGCCCGGCGCGCGCCATATTGAACTAATACCTAGGTTAATGCGTCAATTGATCTACCAGTATAGCTAATGCTTGTCTTTTCGGTGTTTTTTGCAGGCTTACGCCATTTCGGCTGTAATTTTGCTTCCGATCAACAGCGCGCTAAATCCTTTGCTCTACTCCAACGTCATTCAGCGGATCGCTTTCAAAATTGTTACATGTGGAAAAGGGTAAGACTGAGATTTTTTAAATTTGCATGAGAACATGAGTAAAATGAGAAAAGAAAAAGGCTTTGTAAATTGAACCAAAATAACACGTCACTCTATTTAAGAAAATGCAATCTCTCGTTTTGAAAAAAATATTACAAACAAGATGCTCTTTTGTTCTTCTTAAATTTAAAGACTGTTTGCATTTGTGACGTCAACAGAAAACTGACGTCAGAAGTGACGAGACCGCACGAAACACGTGACAACCGGAGCTCTGACAAGGCGTCAACAGCTTCCAGGGAGCCTTCCCTCCGACGAAAAAAGGCCCAAAGCGAGAAGCTTCACGTTGCCATGAGCACCTTAAACAATGAGAAAACTGGAGAAACTGTTCTATCATCCGTTAAAACACCTGGAATCGATGATCAAGAAGTTACATCTCCGATGTTGTAGCTGAATATACATGTTTTACCACCTATAGTGTTGGGTTAAGGTCAATTGCCTTCGGACACAGAATAGTGGTAAATAAAGTGTGTTAGTTGTTCAGGAATACTGTATTTTGTTACTGACTCAACGTGGGGGTTTAAATGGAGTTCAACATTCGTATTGCAAGTAAACTATTGGTCGACTGCCGGCATTCAATTGTTTAAAAGCATTGAATGTGTAAAATGAAAGTCGACCCTTCTACCAAATTTGTCAACAAAATGTAGTGAACGCTACAACTGCCACGTGTTCTGCTATGCCATACAAGGCATTGTTGCATTGCTCTTCATGCCAATCTTGCCAGTAATGTGGTCTTTAGTAAGTGGTTTTTAACCTCTTTGTTACGGAATTTTTTTATAAGTTTTTAGGTCTTTATGGAACCTTACGTACAACTTAAAGGTGCCGCGGCTTAACAGTGGTTAGCCCTTCTTTAACAGTGGTTCTCAACCTTTGATATTCGTGGCCCATTTACAAACTAACCCTTGTCACTAGTCATTTCGTTCATTCGTGACCTCCTTAGGGGACATATAGGGAAATTTGAAAACGCTGTCCTAGAACCACCCTTTGATTCCCCGGGTCGAAAAAACCCAATTTTCGAACCAAGATACTTGAGCCGAAGTCCCCATTTCCCTTGGATAGATCTTGTCCAAGTACACAATGACCGCTTGTGACCACGTAAATTACATTGCCTCTGGACCATACCAGTGTACCTTCTCTACTTGGTCTCCTGCACGCTTGTTATTGTGTTATTCAATGTGTCTGAGTGGGTTATTGTTTTCGTTGTTTTCAAAAGTTTCAAAACATTTCGTGTTGTGTGTGCCACGCAGAATAGACATTCGTATAGTTGCAATCTTGACTGCATTTGTCGGTAGATAATAAAAAGTTCAATTCAAAGTAAAGTCACAACTAATTTAGAAGAATAATCAGCTTGCAGTTCCCGATATTAAAAAAATATAAGAGTGTAAAATCGAGTTTGAAACGGTATAGGGTGTGTTTTGATCATTTATTGTATAGTATTCGTTCTAAGTTGTTTATACTTTTTTTAATCTGTCATTATTAGGCGTATTATGTATTGTAGAGGTTAAGCATATCTTTGACTTCAATGAAAGTATTTCCTATTCCAACGATCAGTTGCGCCTCAAAACAAACCACAATTCAGCAGAACACGATTTACGCTTATATCCAATTTTGTCTTTCTCCAATCCATACAACAACAACCCATGCGTCCTGTTAAAGTTATCAATTTTAGAAAATGAGACACTTCTGTTTGTTTTTGAGTAAAACGCACATTTTCAGACGTAAACATAGAAGACGTAGGTCTACGTATATCTAAACCTCAAGGTGACGTCAAGCAAGGTGCGATGTCAAATAATTGCTGGCCGTGCATCCTTAATAAACAAACCGTTGCTGTCAGACTCTATATTCATTAAACGGTTACTTCCTCGGAATTAAATTTGCTTTTCTTCCATGGTTTTGACGTGTAACACTTAATACGATTTTAAAATAGTTAAGTTACGGAAATTGGAACATTTAGTAAAAGCTATCAATGTTATGTAAACCCATCAGATACAGCGACACGTACTGATATGGAAGCTTAACAAAGAATGAAGCTAACATATAACTTTAGTATTTTATCATTCAAATGTATCAACAAAAAACAAAAGATTATTTTAGTAATAAAGACAAAAAGTTTTATCATCAGGTCAAAATAATAAAATGATTGCGGTTTTCTTGTTTCCATGGTAGTTTTATTGTTATTACAGCTTCCATATTTTAGTGCTAAATATATATTCGATGCACATATCTATTTAATTGCGTCCAAAATCTGAAACCGGTTTCCGGCGTGGATTATCGTGCAAATCGTGTAATTAGGCTCTGGGGCTATAAAATTTCCCCGCTAGAAAAATGAATCCAGCAACACGCCTGTACAGTTAGGTGGCAATGCATATCATTCTGGCATTGAGCGCAGAGTTCCCAATGTACAAGTTCACGCGATAGACATCTTAACTCCCAAACTATGTTTATCAGGGTGTTGTAAAAACAAACGCTGCAAAGATTTTCAATCAGTTCGCCCCCTAAGGCCCATTTTCTTCCGGAAATAGAATCTTATTGCAACTTATACACAACATGCTTTTCAGCTCTGAGGTGTTAAATCACACTTAGGTAAGATATTTTTTGATATTCGAGTACGCTGTGTTTTTTCAAGATTACAAGTAGTTGTTTTGTACAAAAAATGGCAGGCTTTTGTTTCGCTAAACGTTTTGCCATATCCTCAATAAGTTAATAGCGTTATGTGCCGAAGATGAATACATGGGAATGCTTCGGAGACCGGCTGATTGGGTACAACGTCTTTAATGGCTTGGTGTACTATGATTTGTGTGTTATGTGCCGACACGTGTAATACAAAAATATATGTTGATTTTCAATTGAATACAAGCAAGCCGTATCCGTCATTCGATCGATGGTTGTTATGACACATATGATTTTTGTCAAAAAAAATTGCCATTTTATGTCCTCTAATAAAACACATATTAAATAAATTTGCACTTTCTAAAAAACAAAATAAAAATATCCCTATTACTAATTCGCAGTTTAAACCGTCCGAAATCGGGATCGCCCACAACAAATATTCAGTTTTGGAAATACTTTCGTAATGGATTGTTTGATTGTAGTTTCTAATATGATAAAAGCCAAGAAACTGTAATTATTGTCTAACTATATTAAAATTTTTGCAATAGTATGACATTTTACAAGAAAGCAAAACCTCATTTTTCGAGACTATTATAATTAACTAACCAAACGCACCGCGAAAGATTTAATACAGCGGCTAAATGACATAATTATAGGTTTCCGAAAAAAATTTGTGGTTCAAGAGTCTAACCGAGAAGTTGGCTAAACCCACATGCAGCAAACCGTAGAAAAGTCCACGTAGCCGTCGTAGCCTAGGGCAGTAAAGACAGCTGTTCATCTCGTCGTTCGAATTTGTTTATTGGCAACCAAGCAAAGGATTTTGCAACCTTCTATCAAAATCAGACTATCTATGCGTTCGCGCGTCTGATAGAGTCGTGATTTTTTAATGCATTATATACTTACGTAAACCAACTAAGCACTGAAGCATAATAGTCAGCATTTTATGGAGACCAAAATGACAAGCAAAGTAACAGAAAAAAACACGTAAAAATATTTTAAGTTATGGGTGATGAATACATTGGTCGATATGATAGGCCAATCCGACAAGTTTTCTCCACCAAATGTTTAGCTAAAAATCTATCGCATCGCTAGTGATATAATGAGGTGTACTCCACTGTTTATTTGAAAATTTACCAGATCCATATTCGGTCTTCAAAAATACTTTCCAGTTGTGAAAAATGAAAGCCGGTTTGGAATGTGGCGAAAAGTTACATGTCAATTTTGCGATGAAAAGATTACCAAAAAGTGGTAGAACGCAACTATCTAACACTATAGCGTGTAAAACGAAGTAATTATGACCACCTTGTCAATGTTAACAAGAATCTGTATTTCACATCGAAAGCTGGAACCCAATTTTTAAAGGAGGATGTTACAGCGTTGGTAAGATTGTGCACAGACCATCTACAAATATTGTATTGTTTCGAATCTACAGTCTATGTCGCAGAAAACCATCGGCCATCACCTTACGGGAAACAACCATAACCAGCCATTCGCGTTTCGTACAACAAAGCACACTCCGCAAAAGGCAAACTTTCGGAAACCCACTACATTGAACCGAAAAACAATACCCAGAAAAAAGCACTGTTTACCAAAACAACCCAAATGCAATCTGGCAGTCGACGACCACCTGACGTAGCAATGACGCACCTCGAGTTATTTCGGTACCAAGCCTGTGTTGCATGGCAGCAATCTCCACTGATGCTTACACACAAATTTACGGCTGGAACGAAACCGCGAAGAACTACGGGCCAAGTTCCCCTGACGTCAGCAACGCATCACCGTGTCCAGCCAAGCGAGACGTTGTCTGGCCGTATCTGTGTTTTCTAACGTTGAAAAGCCCAATACGGCAAATCTGGCATCGTTACGACGGGACTGTGGTTTGTTGAGAAAGGCGGAAGGAAATGTTTACCAGGGTTGGAAATATTCGAAACCTTTCCAGGAACGAAAAACGCATTTTTGCGACAAAAGGCGGTTGTTTAAAATGATGATTATACCCTGCTTGAGCATTATCATACGCATGCCACTTTAATAGCACTTGCCTAAACGTAGTTATGTTTTATACCCAAATACTGGCTTTGATTTGTTTGCTTATGTCACTTTAAATTAAAGCTTTTGAATTAGTAACAAAGATGCTTTAACTTAGATTTTTAACGGTCTTGCGAATAATACACAGAAACCTGTAATAAACTTGTATCCGAAAATGGAAAAGTATTGTTTTATCAAAGATATTGTCACGAAAATAATACAAATCACCCCCCAAAAAACTATTTTAATATTTGTTCAACATGCGACATCTTTAAAATGCGTAAAGGTACATTGCAGCCAAGCTAGCCTTGCGGCATTCACTCTAACCATGGTTAATTCGATTTTCCCGTCGCTGTCAGCAAAACATCACCGAAAAAAGATATGCGCTTACTGCGAGATCAAGTTAAAAATAGACTTGCGGCGGGGAAACATGGCCTGTTGCGCCGCCGGTAATGTCTCGCTTGACGCAGATCGGTCGAGTCCGGGTCCTCTGTCCGTTTACCAGTGCCTCTATCATCACCCGCAATCGGCGAAAGAGAAACAAGCCTCCTTTCGAAGAGAGTCACCCGAAAAAGAAACTTTGAAATGGTGAGAGAGTGTTGGAGCACTAGAGCATCTGCCCCCATTTTCATCTCTAGCTGTTGTGATGACTTTACCATATACCACAACATAACAACAAACTTATGTTGCAAGTTTAGTTGGAGCTAATCACCAACTTCAAAATTAAGCGTAGCGTCTGTATCCGCACCACACAACATCCACATGGTGTCGCCAATGCTTCGCTGCTGGCGTATTGATGCGCCTGCGCCAGGCATGTAAGGGCAAAGTCTCGTAACCTTCTTTTACTGTCGCTACAATTGCTCGGAAAACGGCGGCACATTTAACACTAAAATACGGGTAACAATAAATAAAACAGAAAAACAACTTGCGATGTAAAATATACTTTATGAAGGATTTGTGTTAGTTTTACAGCAGTTCGCATGCGAGCACAGTCGCTGTAATTTTCCATGTGTTATAACAGTAAAAAACTCCCGTTAAATATTAATGAAAGTAAATTAAGTTGTACCGGTAGTTACAATTTGGTTCACTCTGATCTGTCTCGCAGCGGTCCAGCGTTTTAGGTACTCGTTTAACTTGGTATTACTTTTCATGCAATTTCTGAAGTGGGTTGTTTGTGTTATTTATTTTCATCCACGTCATTCGGGGAACGACAAAACGGTCTATGCTTACATTGACTGCCTGCCGAAATAGCTTGTCTGTTGGATAATTTATTGTTTTGGTGATTGCAATTTAGTTTAACCATCAATGAGATTCCAATGAGAAACAGTGAAGCGCAACTAAGTTATCTATGAAATCTACAATGGTTTAACTGCAAAAAATAAACCAAATTTATGATGCGGAACAAATCGTGAACTTTTGCGGTTTTGTGGTCCGTCTTATATTTTTCCAAATTTTGTTAGCACATGTTTGTTGTTAGCAAGTTTGATCAAGCATGCGTAGTATATTTTTCGTTCTACGCCAGACCGTGCTAATGTTATAAATACTGCATTTAATGAGCATTATTATCGAATCCAAGGTGAAGGACTCAAGCAAATCAAAGTCAAAATTCCACATCAACACGCCGCAAGATGCAGGTTAGATTAAAAAAACCTGCGGTACGAACTGAACCTAAAAGAGCTGCTGAAAATCAAATCACATTACTAATCGTTGCGCAAGCGTTTTTCATTAAATTACCGTTAACCTAATTGGCACCTCAGGATATATATTTGCAACATACTCTATTAATTTGTTTTACATCTCCGTTTAAACTGTGTTAAGGTGCACAAAATAATTGTTTTTGTTTTTTGTTAAAGAACTTGACATTTCGATGATTTTTAATACGATTAGATTATTCAGATCAACTTTTTTCATATACAAACCGGTTGACAAAACGCTTGTGTAGTATTCCCCTAACATCATTACGTCAGCATTTCTAATTTTGCCGCAAAACGTATCAACAAATGTCAGAAATTCCAGGGTATGGAGAGAACGACACCGTCGCGGTGTTTAAAACCGGTAACAGCAAATACGCCCGGCAACAAGTTACGACAAACTTGAAAATAAACCCCTATGTTTGCAGACGAATGTCTACAAAGCTGGGCAACTACATTGCCTAGCCCAGCAAAGGGAGAAAATATCCCATAGGTATCCCTTCGTCACACAAATCGTTAACCAGCCTCAGTGACGTAAAACATCGTCGCCATGATATGAAGCGAGGTACGCCAGGAATTCAATTCACGCCGAAGCTACTGTCTATTTCAGTACACACGACGGTTCAGGTAAACATACCAGGCTTTATTGACATCGGCAACGCCAAACAGACCCAACGTGCGTCCTTCTCCGCTTTAGCGAGGTTTTCATAGTGCGTGAACCCGCCAGCCTCTTCCCACTCCTGTATAAACATGCACTGGCGGTGAAAAGTGAGAAGTCAACACTCCTTGATGTGAGACGCAAGGTCAAACATTGTAAGGTTCCGGTATAGCAGACAGTTTTGCAAAGGAGGAAATCTGAAAAGCCACAGGTTTTCAGCAACCATTTTGTGGTGCTCGAGAGAAACCATCTTCTAGCGCTCAGCTTTTTTTTATGAAAAGACAACCAATTATCATCAACGATTAGTCAAATCCGTAATACTATCTTCAGACTAAACTTTTTGTCACTACATTCATATTCGAGTTAAAAAGAAATTCAAATACAACATGAGTACTATTAGGGCGAGTTTTTAACTTTACGTATTATGTCATGTAAAAACTCAGTATAACCCTCAGTAATAACCTAAGGTAACCCTAGATAAGCAGACAAAATTGTCGGCACGACCTTCGATCTACAAACAAGGGATTTCATCACGCCAACGACTCACGAAGCCATAGTTCTCAATTGGCTGATTCTCTTGACAAATCGCACTGTAAATAGAAATCGCTACTGTGACATAAGCACGAAAATCCATGCGATAAAATAGTGAAATGCCAAGCCGGCGTTGGCCTTCAAACCTGCCAGGAAAAGCCGGTATCAAAAGCCGAAGTCCAAAAGTGCAAAGGGAGAAATGTTCGAATGCGTAAGATGGTGAGGTAATCCACAAACAAAAGCAATTTGACGTTTTCTCTAAAGTTAGAAGATCGCCCACTATCGAAATCAGATGAATCGAACTAATCGCGTCGTTTGCGGCAAAAGCGTGATTTACGCCAAAGAGCGCGGTTGGATTTTTGACGCACTTGATTTATTTTCACTGCCAGATACAGCGCGAAATTGCCGCCACTCGTTTATGAGAAAGCGAGTGCTCTGGGCGTTTTGCGTCAATTCGCGCAATTCGTCAACATATGGATCCTAAAATACTCTGCCGCGATTTTTTTCCGGTTTTTGCGCCGTGCGTAAGGGGTGCGCCAGTAAACGTCGCATGCAGCCCCACTAGCGCGTGAAAATGCCTTATACCATGTATCCAGGGCGCGGTCGGTGGCCAGCATCACTGTACGTCAAAAACGTAAAGCGACAAATGACTTAAGTTTAGTCAGACTGGGGGCAAAACTCATATAATTCGCTTAAAAATAGAAATGCCGGCATTTCATGTTGCAGTAGCGAAGGAGCATGTTCGTTGAGACGAGTCGTGCCAGATCAAATGTCGCCTTTAGGTCCAACTATGCATATTGCGTGCTTCAAAGAAATGGCATTTAGAGTTTTAATCTAACCGCCACGTATATTGTAATGAATACACGCTGCCTTTGCTGTTTCTACTAGTTGGCATGCGAATCGAGAAATATCATAACCTCCCTGTGACTTCCAACGACGATAGCGGCATTTCAAATCACAAGTATTATTCCTTAGCAGTTACAAAGCAGCTTCTATTGCATGTTTAAACTGGGTACCTGATGATTTCGTGTGCACCGGTAACATTTAACAAATAACATATGTGTTGTTGTAACAAAAGATGCAAATCGGGTTACCTGGGGTCGAATTGTATTTGTTTTCTATCACTACTTCAAAATCAACCAATCGTGACATATTATTTACATTGGTTGCACTGTATAAAGCACCTTATGCGACAGTAAGCAAAAAAAGTAAAAGTAAATCTGGCCAGATTCTTATTGAAAATATATATTTACCCGAGAAATATTGTGATGAAATCGAACGATTAAATTGAAATTGAAAATTTGGTTTTGCACAAAACGACAGGTTAAAATGTAGCTCACCAACTCACGGCTAAAAATTTGCTAACAATCAGATTTTCGGTTAACTTGATACTGCAATGTAATTTCTAGAAATAGACTTGAAGGATATTTTAAAATGCGTGTATTTGTGGCATCTTTCAGAAAGGGTACGTTTCCGCATGTAACATATCAAAAGATAGAAACACAGTGCACTATACCACTGCCAGTCAAACGATACCACATTAGGAATCAAAACCCAAAGCATCCGAGTGGCCGCTGACATTAAACTGTCAAAAAGGAACGTATAGCGTAAAAATACAACCCAGAATGCTATACAACCGCAAATATGCCACGCATTCAACGTGATGGTTGCCCAGGCGTGGATCCAGCAACACCCAACAATGGCAGTGTATAAATACCTGGGTCACGTTTGGGGATGCGCTCTATTCATTGCGGTTAGGAGGATAAACAGAGCATAGGAAATCGCGTCTATATTAAGCGCGCGTGGCATTACCTGTGACGCACGACGCAAATTACGTAGCGCGACGTTCAAACGCACGCAGAGGCGCAAATATAGACGCGGCGGTTGTGGGCGGCGCGCTACTGATGGAAGAGAGGCCAATGATTAGAGAAAAGAGAGGGTACACAGGTTAACGTCATGACGTACGACGCAAAAACGAGGAAGGCCGCGACGCAGATTAACAAGAAAGGTCGGGCGACGTACGACGTGTAAATTGATTAGACGTTTTCTGCCCCACTGAAGTTGCCGACATGCCGACATTCGTGTAGCTTGTAAATCGATATTTGACGTAAAACGCTTCGAAATGCTTAGGGCAAGTCCTTAACACGTCGACACTACATGCAAAAATGAGTTTGCGGCTAAATCGGGACTAAAGTCTGCGTGTGCAACAAATTTTCCCTCATTTGCTGATGTACTGCAATTTGGTATACATAAATATGTTGTCTCATTTCAATTGCATGTCAACTTTCAATTGCAAATGTAACTTTTTGTGAATAATCTTACATATTGCGTACTACAAATTCTGTATTGCACTATGTTTCACCAAATTCAAATTTGCAAAACAAAGCAAAATAAGCAGCACTGCGTTGCGTTGTGGTGATTTTTCGCATGATTCACTTTAGTTGCAAAGGTTTTTAGCTATGATTAACCATAATTTTCGACATAATCACATTGTGTGTAAAAATGTGAACGCAACACTTAGACCGTTGTTTGCACTTAAGGCGTTCGTAACACTTATCAAACTTTATCTATAGACAATCCATTTAAAGAAATTCCGGAAATTGAAAGTTTGGGCTTCAAAGTTGTGATAGTCAAAGATTAGGTTTCGGAAGAATTGTAAAAATCGCAACAAACCGAATGTTCTGCCGAATAAATTCGTCAAACCGAGGCTACGATAAATCACTGGTAAAAAAGGTTTCAAAACCAATATTATGCGGTTACTATATACGTCACAGTAAAATTCACTTAGATACTGCGGAAAACGGGAACTGATATCGCGAAACCGGCGGTTTCGGCAAAATACTAATTATCTCAAGTAAAGGGATTGTTGCGGTGAGCTGTTTCACAAGACTCTTCCTGCTACCTGTGTTGAACGGTGCCCACCTAAACCCAGTGATCGAACCGCTAGATACTGTCGTGGTCAGCATATTCTGCTGGCGCCTGTTTCACAGATACAAAGGTATATAAACGGTGTGGTTATCGGGTTTCCTAATTCAGGAATTAACACGAACGCATCGGGAAGCCATGGAAAAATGACAGTCGTTTATTCGTGGAAACCTATTAATGAGGCGCGGCTACCCTATTAGGCGTCAACTTCCTCTTTCGAGCAACGACTGGTTGACATGTGATTCCTTGTTGAATATAGAATAGTGATCAAAATCTTGTTGCGCAGTGCGTTACGCGACGCAAAGTCGTGGGAAACTGCGTGGCCCGGGCGTTCGCTCTGCGTTCTACACGTTGCCTATTTCGAGCCACGGCGGAAACGAATCACCGGTTGTGCTTTGAACTTCGATGCGAAGAGACGATTAGGCCCCCACAAGCCAATACGCAAGCCAACTACTACCGGTTGTGCGACGACCGACAAGCGATTTGGGTTGTTTACGTATGCGTCCAAGTAGCGTGTGAAACTTCGACAACGACGCAATTGTACGTCGAGTACGGACTCGCATTACACGTGATGCTGTATTTGCCCAATCAATGTCGCTCGCTATTTGCGACTACAATTCTGACGAGGTATATTTAGCGGTGGCAGGGGCCGCTTCGAAAGAGGAAGCCTTCGGTTTGGATTATTTCTGGCATTTCGGCCGAACACTGACGCAAAAACCGCCAGAACACGGCGGCGTGAGAAACAGTGAATATGTGATTGGCGAAATGTGGCGGCAAGAACGGAAAGTGATGTATTTTGGGTGAGGTTAAAACCTCTCTGTTTCCCGAGGACAATTGTTTTATTTTATTTCAGCAAGGGCCGCGGCAGGATGGGATGAGTAAATGGGAAGAATATCGGGTTAAAATTTAAATATGGTTCCATGTTTTAAATATATTGCGACTGTTGCTAGTCCTTTGTATGAACTGTGCGTGTTTTAGACACATGTATATCGGGAATGGTGTCATTTGCTGCAATTCTTACAAGCACAAATCTATTAGGAATATGTCGCGGCTTTGGCGAAAGCAAAAAGCAAGTAACTTCACACATATCATAGAGTTTCATTCGATTTGCAGCTTGAGCCTAAACTTCAGTAACTCCATTTAAATAAAAACAATCTTTGGTTGAAAAAATTCTGGTTGGAAATAATTAAAGATGGAAACACAGTGCATTTAAAGCTTTGAAACTAAGTTATTTAAACTTTATATCGCTGGTAGCAGTTTACAAAACTTTGATATTGGAAAACCAGTATAAACTTTGATAGTGGAAAACCAGTATAAACTTGATAGTGGAAAACCAGTATAAACTTGATAGTGGAAAACCAGTATAAACTTGATAGTGGAAAACCAGCATAAATCAACTTTTAAATTGTGATAAAACCACGGTATCGTTTATTGCAGCGATTGCACAATCAAAACTGCTATGACCTAAGAAACAACTGCCATGACCCAGACATGCCACGTGCCGCTACAAAAACAAATACGCACTTAACGCCTGAGCACCAGAAGCCGCAAGTGTCCTCAACGGCGTGATCAACCAGGCGCGACGAGATATCGACCACGTGGTTTTGAAGCGTTCAAGCCCACCGCCCAAAGTCAACAATTAGCGCCGCGCAAATCCAGCCCGCAACGAGACAATGGTGAATGGTTGAAATCCGCCGGACCGAAATAGACGCGTTTGACGTCATTTGCCCGTCGACGTACGTCACCTTTGCCGCCTGGGTCCTCTCGTTTTTCCCACAGCGGCGGCCTCTCTCAGCCGGCGAAGCACGCTGTTTCTTCCTTCCGTCAAACCTGTGTTAAGCGAGGCGCATTTGGGAGGGCCCGACTCGATTCCCGACGACAACGACGACACGCATTCCAGAACTCATTGCACCGAAGTTTCTCTTATAGCAGCACGGGGCGTCACGCTTACAACGGGAACAAATATTGTAAATTGGCAGACGCCGTCGTCGTTTGAACGTTGTTTACTCAAGCTAGTTATTTTGATCCCACATTCCGGCGTTCCACGCGCCATTGCAAACAAGCGTGGCATGTTCCAGACGTTCCTGAACTGAAAACTTATTAACGATTTGCTGACTAAACTTTCACCTCGCCGTAAATTGTCGGCAATGCATATTAAAACTTTTATACCATTGCTACTGTTTTTTTAGTAACTTACAGGTATGACGAAATAAGTTAACCCAGATAAAAGAAAGGTAGTTTGTGAACTGTTGGTACATTATGCAATAAAGGTGCAATCCAAACAGCTAAAAATTTAAATATCTTGTTTGCAATGGACTTAAAACACTTTCGTCAAGGGTCGTAACTTTAACAACATTTCAGTATGTTCAGTAATAGCCTAAATTAAAAAACATCGACACCAGAACTTAAACGCATGATCACTGTTTGCCAGTTACAACTTATGTAGGAGGTGGTGTAAGTATTGTTTTTTCACGTGATTTGTATAAAACAACACTTAAGATATAAAACAACAAAATTTTCAGACCTCTATCCGCAAGTGCTTACTGGTGCGTGACGAACAAGCCTTGTCTAATCGCATAATAATCGTGTTCATTCATCCGCGACGCTTAATCTCAGCTAAGCGGAGATAACGTAATGCTTCAGTAAGAGCATCTATTAGCTCATGTGTTTTTGCCGCGGACACAAAACACAGCGCCCAGGGTCTGCGTCAGCAGACTCAAACGTCATAAAGCTATTGTATTCCGCACCTAGGGAGACTCACAGGTTCCACAATCGTAAACTCGACGAACCCATTGGAGATTACGGAGTTCAAATCTCAGATCAACCCACTGGTTATTGCGTTTCTCCCTTTCTAAGCGCGTCTGTCCCTTTGGTTAATGATTCACTACATACCGCTCTTGTGTTTGGAAAGCGCAAAGACGTATACGCCTAATAACATGGCATTACGTTGCCTAAGAGAGAATATGTCTGTTGCTAAAGCAAAAACACAACGGCAAAGATAGAAAGATACTCGGCATCAGGCTATACACCTCAGGGTACAAGTTGTTATTTCAAAGCGGAGATAAGGCACATTAGTTTCAGCTAATGCGCCTTGCGTGGTTGCACCAAACAGCTTTTCCAAGTGCAAAAGTCAAGCTTAAAATAGCATCTAACCTAACTGTGTAGAACTCAACCAAAAACATGGCAGTTTTATAAGTCACAACAAAAAATGGGTTGCACCCTTTGATGCACGAGTGCAAAAATGATTTTAAATCACAATCAATCAAGGCTGGCAACTTTTGGTATTAACCTAATGTATTTGTGCTGATTATTATAGTTACGTTAACGTCGACAATTGCAAAACTGAATTGCACGTACCGGTTTGTCCCGCTTGGCAGTTACGGATACAAATAAGGAAAAGACCGTAGCAAAAGATATGACAGAAATTTGTTCACACATATCTTGCAAGACATATTTCTTATAAAGCGACAATTATGCCATTATCCTGATGAAGGCGTCTTGAATGGTACGTCAAAACGTCGATTATTTGTAATAAAAACTGCTGGAAGAGCAATACTCGTACATTATGTCCAGCAGCAATAGCTTATTTACAAACAAATATATTGGATTGTTTTCTTACGTTACACATTCCTTAAGTACTGACAATTAACCGCAGTCCTAAACCAAACAACCGGTTACATCAGCGATAACATTGCCCTAGCCTTGCCTGCCTCGCATAACTCTAACCAAAGATATTTTTAGTGCGTCCGCCTCTAAAACTAACCTTGGGTAAAAGTGCGTACAGTCGAGCGCATGGTCTCGAAATAGCGCCGTTTGACGTCAATTGCTCCTGCGCGCAAGATAAAAAGAGAGAATTTTATTTGGAGTGGGAGCAATAGGAGGGGAGTGAGAAAAAATGCGTGCCTTCGTTACACGCTCTCTCGCTGGCTGGGTGGCTAATTTAGAAATGGTCGCAACTTACAGATTGGGTCAGTTAGCTTCTGTAGGCAGTGGAGAAGCAGGGATAGATAGAGCAACGTCGTGCGTAAACTGATGGATACGTAATTTTGATTTGACCTTTTGTCAAGTAATTACGACACGGAGCTTGAGGCGGTATGTTTTTATCTTCGTGCAGAATGAGATGCGTGCAAAAGGGAAATATAAGGGAATTACTTTCTCCGGCTTTACACGCTGGAAACTGGTATTGGATGAAAATGCAATTCATAAGCGAAAGGTCGTGATAAAATTTATTAACCAATTTCTGTAAGCTGTTATATTTTTTCGCTTGTATTTAATGTGAAGAATTGAATTTAGCATGCCGAAGGGCGAAGACCAAATATAAGAGGACAAATGCTGAAATAACGGGTAAAACATTTTTAAGACAGTATTACATGATAAAAAAGTTAGAGCACTTTCGATATGGACGTGGACAAAGACTTGATATATAAAGCAAACCGCAAGAGAGCTAGTACATACATCTTACTGCTGGCGTTTTAACCATTTACCATTCGTGCAAGATTTGTAGCATGTGGTGTTTGAAACCTGTTTTCCTCTGTGGGTAAATATTTGTGCGGTAACGTTAAGTCTATCTCTAAATCTTGGCAAACGTTCAGGTCGTCAAAACAACAGTTTAAGTAATGGATCAAAAAAACGACCACTGTGTGTCTTTATTCAACTATAAAACATTAAAACCAATAGGCTATAAAATTCTTGATTAAAATAGAATCAGATTTAGTTGACGGAATGTAATAGGTTGGGGTTTGCCATGAAATAAACGTCAAAAGCTATGAATAAACGTCAAAACAACTTTGCCTCACTAACAGGCCAATCCAACCACATTTGCAAAATGCTATAGGTGGCAAAAAACGTGCAGAAACCTAAACCTTCGTGCGCATTCTCCGATGGCAAAAGTCATGCACAAGAGTCTGCAATTGCAAGCCAAACGTTTCTCAATCTCTTCTCCGGTGTAAGAAATTGGCAAGGCGAGTTAATGACTCCTTGGAAACTTGCAAGCGGCATACAGTTCAGAGCAAGGCCAAGATTATCAATCAAATTTCAGTAAAAGAAGTAAGAAAAATGGCAAGGACAGGCATGAAATGTGTGTTCGAAATAGCTTCGCAAATGTCTATGTGTGCGAATGTAACGTTGTGTAGGTATAGCGACCGGATGTATGAACAATTCAAACGCGATGCTTTCACAATCCGTGTTTTTGCCGAGCACGTGGAATATTTAACCAAAATAATCTGTCTGAAAACGTGTTTCCACAGGTTATAGATTTTTCTACTGATGCCATATGCGCTAGAGTTAATTTTTGGATTTATTCTTGAATTTTGCAAATTGGATTTAAAACAAAGAATCGGATTTATTTGGGATTTCCAGATCACCATAACTCGAAATTGCGCCAATGGTGCAAAAACTTGTAAGTAAACAAGTTTGTGTAACTTTGAGCATGTGACAAGCTTGCAACTTATATTGCAACAAGCTGCAGCAACCTTACGAGTGCCATTACGCATATCATGCATGCAAGCGGCAGCGAAGAAGCAAAAGCTACGTAGAAACATGGCCGTTAATTAATGAACGTCGGATGACGCTTCTGTTCCTGCGCAAGAGATAAACGCTTTTGGTGCATACGCAAAACACATGACGAAATACGCAATGCAGAGTGGCCGTGTGCACAATGCATCCGTTGTACAGTCCGATGCGTACGCTATGCGTGAGTGCCCAGCCGCGTGTCGAAATCGAGGTCACTATAGGTCAGAGAACGAGCTTTTTGTTGATTCTGGGAACATTGTTTCGCCTTATTTTGGTCTCTGTTGTCAATCAATCCTGGTTTTAAGCATACGTGCGCATAGAGGGCGTGACAAAAAAATTAAAAGGGGTCATTTGGACACGGTAAAAGTATGTTTTGACTCTGGTTAGTTCGCCTACTGATGGAGTTAGACCAAAAACCTTTCCAAACACATTGTAAATTAAGCGTTATATAAGTATGCACACCCAAAATGACCAAAACTTGGGGCCGTAAGCGAACAAAACTTGCATTTCAAGCTGAATGTCAAATGTGATTCAAAACTGTTTAATTCAAAACTGTTTCTTTGCTACCAAAACAGATAGCAAATTGGATTAAAATTTGTAGCGAAAGAGATTAAAATAATCCATAAGATGTGTGCAACCCTCTGATATTTCGGTATCAAAACAGACTTATTTTTGCCAGCAACACACTTCAGCAATAGGGCAACGGAAGCCAAACAATGAGAGTTTGTTGTGACAAGGGTGCCTATTTGCGATAATGCGCGCATTACCTTGATAAGCCCTGATCGATTAAGGTTTAATATTAGCGCGACTGTGCGACGTACGATCAATGAGCGTGACGTCACTATGCGTCGTTACGCATTCTGTGCGTAGCGTCTTAGTCACCCTGCGCGTGCGTAGCTAACTCGTAGATTAGCACGCAAGCAATAGGGAGAAAAAACGAGTGGTATGCGTACGTAAGCTCATGGCTCGGTTACGCACTTACGCCAGTAAATAATGAATGAGCCACGCAAAAGCGACGTACCAGCGCTCGGCTGTTAGCCAAGGCATATCACGCAATAGAAAAAAGATAACCCATCTCTCATGAAGTGTATAGTTCATGCTGCATAAAGGCTATAAGGCGCCGTGGTCGCTATCAGCACGAGAAAGCCTGCTGTGCATATATACAGCAGATGTCACTGGGAGTTCAGTTGTTAGATTGCGCGTTGTATACTACAGAGAAACGATTTGCATTCTTTGACAGCTACTGTAGAAAGTCGTGGTGCGCGGTCGAGCTTTTGTTTTTCGCGAAACCCTTATTTGGCATCGGGCCAACGAGTGGACGAATGCGACCCCATGGGATTCGGCGAAGAACGTGTAGGTGTTTGGCACGACAACAAACAGGTCACATCAGTGCAAAATGCTTACAAGCTTTGGGGCCTTCGCAGCCTACGCGTAAATTGAAAAACGCACTTACCACCAGAAAATAGCGACGTACGGTAGAATGATTGAAAAAGCATAGTGTCAAAACTCGTGAGCAGATTTTAAAGTTTAATTCAAGGAAACTTTACGCAAGAGAAGTCAGAATACGTGTTAAAAATTCGTTTCTAACATTCCAAACGGATTCCTACAAGGTAAAGATTTTTTGTCGTGAAATTCAGTGCACAAATAAATGTTAGATAGTGCGTTTTCGGCCATTTTACAAATAATTTTGCAGCAAATTTTAAGGATCGTTAAAAACGCACTGCGATCCCGTTGCACTTGTAGGTTTAAACGAAATGACTGATTGTATTTTTCTCTCTGACGAAAATCAAACCAATGAACCGGAATTTCCTATTAATAAAGCTCAAAACTAAAAACAAAACAGGAAAAAGTTTCCTTTAAACCACTAAAAATCCAGGGCAACGATACGACGTAGTTGCGTAAGCGAAGGAGACCGACTCGGGATTTCAGAGAAGAAGCGTGCCAAGCGCTCTGAGATCGTTTGCGGTGTTTCCGGGCAAAATCCTGGCAGGCGATGGTTCGGCCCTATGACCTCCAAGCTCAGTATTGTAGCCTGTCCATGATTAATGATTGCTACATGAGGGTAGCCATCATGCGTTGGCTATGATTTATTGCAAATTGATTCGTTGCCACCCAGCAACGATTAAGCAAAACCGAAGTCTGCACTTGGGGTTTGGTTTGATAAGGTTTTGTAAAATAATTGGGAGATTTTACTAAAACGAAAATGTCAGCGATGTAGAATAAAACGTAGACGTTTTTTAAGCAAACGTTTCGGCAAGTACAAAACGTTTACTTATGATACTTCATCACAGGTAATTTTGTTTTTAGTAAAACTACTTTTCAATCCTTGTCCTAAATGGGACATAGTTGTGTACCTATAAATGGAAGGTTACTTTAACAACAAAAAACTGTGGTATTTATAAACCTGCAAGTTTCAGGCATATAACTTTATTCGTGTTTCTTGCGTTTAATTTCAATGATACAAAACCGAAAACCTAGAAAATTATTAGCTGTTATACTGCCAAAAATTATAAAACAAAAATACCAAAACAGGATTGGTATCAAAAACGTTAAACCGCCATCGCGAAAATTTGTACACATGTTTTCACCCCTTAAAATTAGTTAAAAAAGTTATGTTAAAGTCGAAAAGTACAAAAGCGTTTCAAATCATGCGCATACGGGTCGGTTAGATGATGAAATAGGTCACAAAATGCCAGCATCAAAGTACTTGCAATTAATTTTTGATTTTTCACGTTTGGCACATAATACAAAAATTGGAAATGATTAAAATTTGAATGTTGGGTGTGGTTTTAAGAAGTTGAGGATTGCCATGTTTGAAGCAAAATAAAATGTCTTCAAAAAGCCGAAGAAAGATTTTAGAAGTTATGTGGTTCATATTTAGTTTTATAATTTTTGTTTCCTATTTGACAAATTGGTAAAACTGGTTTAAATCTGTACAAAAATCAAGAGGCACAGGGCTGTATTGATTTATCGTGTATAGTATGAAGGTCAAAATAAAACAGTATAAATGGCTTAAAAGTTTTTAATAAAGTATTTATGCCAAAAATGGCACTATTTGCCTCAATGTGGAATTCCCAAAAACGTTTTAAGTTGTCCAAAATGTTAACACCTTTTTAATGTTTGTTTCCACACAAAAAAGTGCGTCGAAAACGTCATAATTGCATGGGCCTACTAAAATTTTACGCTCTAGGGCCCTAAAATCTACGCCTGCGCACAAAATAATTAAAAAAAGTCCCAATTTCGTTTTGTACGTAATTCGTACGTTACATTATTAAACTATTTTCCAACGTCAGGTGCCGTGTGGAAGTAAATGCAAGTTTCCAGTCGTTTCTCCGCTGCGTCATACCGAATACGTCATGACGCAAGGATTGCGCGCACTTGTGACGCAAAGTCGTGGACACGAATCAAAACCAACTTAGAAATATCGTGGCGAAATCACGTTCGTGTGGTGACTCATCTCATTTGACGCAAGCTTTAATGGTGTAGCTTCAGTGGACTGGGAAGTTTTTAGGCTAAATATATGTTTGGAATGCGGAACCCCTTAGCCGGTATAGGTCTATTCTTTAATATAAGCTTAATTGTAATTTAGACTTTAACCACCTGCAGCTTTTTGGATTTCGTTAGTAACTTACGTCATGAAAAATGATAAACAGTAAAAAAAATGAAATAAATTATCACAGAATATCAGTGTTTTTTTTTTGTAATGTTGTGCTAAAAAACACATGTAAACTTTAAAAAGTTACGAAAACTTTTAAAAATATATTGAAATATATTACATCATACTACAACATTTTTTTGATATTTTAGGAAATATTGCAAACTTTAGAAAGTTGCGAAAAAGTCGATTTAAAACATTTTGCGAGTGTTTTGTGGGTTTGTTTTGCATTTTACATAACCAGTTCGAAAAACAAGCATTGACGTTCGTTTTTCATGGGCCCTAATTCAATATTATTTCTGGCGTTGCATAACATTTTTCTGGAACTTAAATACGATCTTCATAATTGATAATGCAACATGAATTTTGTGGTAATGTTAGCGTCATTCCTGTTCCTTCGTTTGCGTTTGACCTAAAAGAGAGAATAAACGCTTCGAAAAAACACTGTTTAAAAGCTCAGCCGTATGCCAGTGAAAAGATAAAATATTTTTTTAAACTTATTATGGTTAGCCAAAAATTTTACGGTAACTCATTTCGTCAATAAAAAATGTCAACTAGTTTTGCAAAATCTTTGATATTTGAACCACAAAAAATTCGTCTGATATTTGAACCACAAATTTGTGAAAATGAAACCAGTCAAACACACGACAAAGAAATCGTCAACGAAAACGAAATGCCTCGGTCGCGCGTCATTCTACGTAACAAAGCGTGAGGTAAGCATTTTATTGTGTAAATGACATGTCATTGCCCTTAGATGGCCAAAACACTATTTTACCTTTGTTTGAACAACTCGTAGACGATAACGTTAAAGCGAGAACGCCGTATGTGCAAACAGCCATTGTAATGCCCGCGGACAAAATGGCGAATATGTCTGGGTCATTAAAAATGTCGCGCAGGTCTCAGATGCATTATCGACCGAAATGATGCAAAATCAGTAGAAAAGATTGCAATTATTTATCGCGGCAAGTTCAAGGCGTGTAACACAATTTAAGTATGTTGACAATATATCAAGACACTTCTTATATAAGGGGTTTTAAAGCAAGATTGATATTCTGTATTAAATTTTGGTGGAAATAAATGGCGTATTTACATCATGGTGATGCTTACCAGATGTGAATTTGGGTTGGTTACAGATTTCTACAAAAAGTAAATGGAATTATTACAAACCATTTTTAGCGAAGCACTTTCTAAATAATTCAAATACTGAACGTTTCATTTGAAAACCTTACTTCGGCCACCAGAGGCGAATCAAGTAAACGCATTTGCGAGAGCATACCTCAAGTAAAATTATGCTGCGCGTTTATTATCGACTTCAAGCACATAAATTACGAAAAAATCCAATAAAAACGCGCCATAAAAGTTCTACACCGCTTTCCGACGTCAAATGCTAGGCGTATAAAGCGGCTTGTGAAACGAAATAACGCACAAAAATACGTGTTCGCACGTCTGGCTATATTGACCACGGCTACTAAAAACACTACTAACATGGCGAGAAAATGCAAGTGGCCGCTAAGACCATTCCACAAACCCAATTTGATAGCCAGGCCGCAAAATAACTGACAGGCAGGCTAAGCGTGTCTGTGACGTAACAAACCTGGTCTGGCAGAAACGAGGAAAAAAGGCACGGCTTGTTAGATACAGAGTGCCGGTATAAATCGTTGAGCAGTGCCTCGGAGACCAGTACAAGCATTGCGTTGATGCCGAAAGTCGGGTTATCCGTAATCGGGGGATTTGGTGCCACGGTATGCTTGTATTGTCACAAAAGTATAATATTCGAAATATTTGAAAAGTTTTACCTTAAAAATGCTAGAAGGACTTTTGGTAGAACAATTTTCAGCATTCGGAGAATTCGGAAAGTTTTTGTGTTAGGTTTAGTTAAACAGAAGGTAGTATCAAATGCGCAACAACAGAAGTATCAACAATCTACTCAAATGTTTTTCTTTACATCTTCAAATTAGGCCAGTTAATCGGGTTTTATCACTTAAAATTCTGGCTTTGCAAACTGTTGGTGACTTTTAGCTGTAACAGATCGAAAGCGGTTTCTAACCCAGCGATTATTCGGAATATGCCAACCGAAAACAAAACGCTTACTTAAGCTAAGATTTTACTCACGCATTATTTATTACCGGCCGCGCCCTAATCTTGACGCCATTTTCGTTTTACAGTATATCAGCTGTTTTGCAATTTGTTGTTCTGTTGCAATGTGGTAGTTGTGAGTTATAAAGTGAAAGACAGAACAGCATTAGATGCAATAGTTTGACCACGATTTAAAAACTAGACAAACTTGTGAAATTGTGAGTACGTGTTAAGTTTTTTTTTGTGTGTGATTGTGCAAAACAAAAGTATCGCAGACAACGAAATTGATTAAAAGATAAGAGGTGTAGTGTTTTTCTTTTGCGAAAAAATGCAAAAAATGCCAATTTGGAATTTCGCCTTTTCAAAATAACGCTGTACGAAAACATCTACTGAAAAAACTTGGACTGCCAATTAGGTGTTTAATCGATAAGCATACAGTCACACAAACCAGTAACGTCGGCGCTAAAAGCTACAATTTGGCAACGTCTTACGGTTTTAAGTCGCGTTTAAGGTTAATATACCGTTTTACATTCAAATTGTACAAAATACTTTTTAAATTAATGCAGTAAAGAAACAAGCGATTTTCTAGGGATTTATTGACAAAACGGTGTGGGATTGGGCTAAGTTTACAGCCCGCAGTAGTTTAGCGCTTAGGCCTGATCGCGCTCAGCCCAACATCCCCGCCGCCGCCCAACCAAGGCGCAATCACAAACGCTATGTGTGTGTGACGTAACGACGATCGATTTAGGCAACCTACGCAAATTGCGGACGTCACTGGAGACGGTTTCAGCGATAAACGTCAAATGTCCTCAGGAGTGTTTCTTTTTACTCCGCGCGCCGGCGGCTGCTCTCGGCGCGCTACTGCTCCTCCCTTGTTTCTTTTTTCTCCGCGTTTTTTCTGCGCCGCCTGGTATAAAACGGCTGGGTCCTGTTCTTGTGGAGTTAAATTACTGTGGCTGGCCGGCACCAAAGGCAGGACAAGAAAACACAGAAAGTAACTAAGGCAGTGTGCTTTTAAGAAAGTTGCATGTAGTATCACAGGCGTGTTAATACACACGCACATTTTAATGATTTAGTTTAGCAGGAAGCAAATTGCACATACCAATCAAGGGTGCAATTGAGACTGTTGCTGAGTTAATAACATTGTCGAAATTGTCAGTTGCCCTTAAGTGAGCAAAGGGGCCATGCAACGGGATTAAAAAGCTGCCAAAAAGAGATAGTTTACGATTTGCTAATAACAGCACTTGCCAGAGCATTGACGTCCAAAGCCTTGCGCTGCTGAGTTTTATGACTGGGTGCACACGTGCAGATAGTTAAAGAGGTGACAAATGCCCAATGACCGAAAGTTATAAGCAGGCCGTAAACATGTACGGGCAATTTGGAGTGACTGCTTTACAATCGAAACACGCGAATTTCAGGACATGAGCATTCTTGCAGCTGTGTGCGGGTCAGCTGATACCCGGCATGGCCATTAACTCGGTTATTGCACTTGGTCAAGTATATGCGCCACTGGAACTCAAAGGCATTTGTGTGCAATAAGGACACACACATTGTAGCTGGGCAGGACTTATTTTAAAACTGGAACTGCACGATTGCAGCAGCAGCAAATAGCTTGACATATAAATCATATTTGAACAAATAATACATGTGCTTTGTGTATTCAGCTGATAGCATGGTTGAAAGATAAGAAAGAAACAATAAAACAAATTTAAAACTGCAAAACTTTTGCAATCGATCTGGTCAAGCATCGTGCATTCGGAAATATTTAGCAAATACAGCCGCGAACCGGGTCTGATATTCCCGCTGACCGACACTGCTAATTCCGAGGCCACCGCCCTCGACCAATTCCTTATGTCTACGTGAGTTTAATGTGTGGATGTTGTCAGTTGTAATATTAGTTGGTTTTGCGAAAAATTAAAAATATATCCAGCTTGTAGTTGCATGGTTTATTTTAATTTTTACTTTGCTTTTTAATATTTGCATTCACGCTTTCGCTTTATATTACTGTTCTTTAATATTAATCTTAGGTAAAATTTTGGGCTTTACAGTTTGCATTCAAAATGCCTTCATATATTTGAAAACCGAACTTAAATTTCTTAGGAATCATTTTTTTTTACGATACTTTCAACGGCAAATAGCCCATCAGTTTTTCCTAAATACGACATGAACGCACTCTAAATTAGTCTTGTATATTTAAATTGAGACCAAAAAATAACCGATATCTTGTTCATATTTGCAGTCTCATTATGCCAAGTGATTGCTTTGGTAACAACAACGAGTTGCAAACAATCAGCCCTACCAAATACGAATACCAGCTTTCTTCAGCCTCCGACTTCTCCCATCCCTTCAGTTCAGTTGCTTTCTGCGGCAAGCAACAAGAAGAAACTTCTGAAGATTTCGCTTTCGTCACTGTCCCCGAAAAACAAACATTCGGTCTAGAGTCGTCCGCTAATAGCAGGTACGGCAAGCAAGGAAATATTTCTTTGATAGAAAATATAGTTAAAAAAGTGTTGTTTAAGGTTACTTGGCGCGCAAAAACAGTGTTTTGTGTTGTCAATTTTCATTAATTCCGCGACAATTCTTCAGTATTTGCAACTTTTAACGGCTACTACAGGAGAAAAAATGTACTTTAATTAACTAGGGGTGCAAAAACAGCAGATTTTGCGTCCTAACATTCCATTTTTTCGTCACAATTTTACTACTTCCCAAACACACAGAAAAATAATAATATTTCCTATGCCAATCTGCACAACAACTAAAATGGCTGTTTTTGCAGCGAGGGGTTCCAAAGCGAAGAGGACAAGTATTCAGACCTCGAAGACATCGATCCAGTATTTATGACGTCATCGCAACATCGTATTGCAAACGAAGCCCTCCCAGCAGCATCGATCGTTTGTGCGCAACAGCAGCAGTCTTCGTCTCAGTCTACCGTCGCATCGGTTATCCCGTTTGACGCAAACGCCACCGTGATTCACAGTAATAAGGGTAACATGACCGCTACCGCCGTGACCAACTTTCTCGGCTACCAACAAGACTGGGCATCAGCCGGCACTGTACTCCACGAGCCAGCACTCAGAGAAGCTACACGCCAGCAAGCCACCAATGGCGCAGTGTCCGATGTCTTTAACGGATCCCCTCAGCCAGGAGCAGTACGCGGATCAACCACTGGAGGTCGCTCCCCGAATCCTAGCGCTAACTCTTTGGAAATGCACCAAAGACAGAGCAACGCAGGCTTGATAGATCATGAAAATATTCCCGCGTCTGTTCAGATCATGACCGACACAAGTGGACAACATTTTGTCCAACAAATGGATCAGAGCATGTTGTCGCCGATGGCAAAGAAGAATAGCACCTTGGTACCACCGGGGGCGCTGCTGAGCGTGCCAAACACGCCCCACACTTGTGGTAGCCCAGCTTACTCCAACCACTCTGAAGATGTACAGGCTGAGTGCATGCCTTCGTTTTCCAAGACTCCGCAAACCAGTCCATACAACGTAGGCGGTGGATATTACGATGATTTCACTTTCGCCGCCGGAAAACTCGGAGGCGATGAAGTCGAGGCGTATTCCATGGAGCAGCCCCAACTTGGGTACCAGCAGCGCACACAGTCAGTGCAGTCTAGCGGACGCAGACAGTTCCGTAGTTCTTTCTCTGACAGCCGTCGTACTTCTAATGTAACCCCACCGTCTCCCAACTCAGTAGAAGATGTATTTAACGGCAGCAGAAGCCAACCTCGTCGCGACTTTTACAACGAGGGTTTGTGCTCCAACGCTCAAGTTGAGATCCGTAATCGCATGGATGGCTTTCAGGCTTACTCGACCAGTCCCACTGACACCAAGCCTTACATCATGCAGCAAGACGTCAATTCAAATCACTTGAAAAAGTCGCTGTCAGTTGGCGTGACAAAGTCCAACATCATGTCGCAATCGGCCCTGACCTCTTCAGCGCTTTCTATGCCCTCTTTGATGACTGGCAACGCTCACGCCAGCCTCCTGTCGCCGCTACAACAGAAGAACATGCGAGCATTTGACCAACAAGAAATGTCAGGAGTAGATGTGAAAAATCATTTTACTTCGATGTTGAACTCGCCTCTTCCCACGACCACTGCAGCTACTTTTACCGAAGCGGAGCAGTCTCCCCGCCAGAGCTCACAACACAGCCCTACTGACCTTTCAGTAACCCGCGCCCGACTTGAGTTCGAGAATTACCAACAGCAGCAGCAACAGCAACAACAGGTCTTCGAAAGCGCTCGTCTGTCACGATCAGTTAAGGAACAGGCGGCTGGCACGGCATCAGCAGCTGACATTGCTGATATCTTTGGGCATTACCGCCAAGAACGTGACCAGTTCCCGCACTTGCCTGATGTAAGCGGTCACATGCAAAGCAACGCGTTTTCGAATTCGATCCCAGCCGGGCTTCTGAAGCAACAAGACGCCGACTGTGTTTACCCGAGCCCGCTTCCATACAACGGACAGATGTACTTGACTATCCCGAGCACACACAGCAACCCGTTTCACCCCTTCCGATCGCACTACTCGGGCCAACAACGGCATCACCCGTACCAGACTGACCGCTTGGTTGGCGGTTCCTCGATGACACATACCCCTCGTCCTTCCAGCGAAGGCCTCTGTGCAGTGTGTGGCGACAACGCAGCTTGCCAACATTATGGCGTAAGAACTTGCGAAGGATGCAAGGGCTTCTTCAAGGTCAGTTTAGTCGCACTTTTTACTTTACACTTACTTGATGTTTAGACAAATCAGTGCAATGAATGTTTTTGAAACTTTTTTTATTTCTATCTTTAACAAAGACAAATTGCCGTTGATGTAGCATAACCTTTTGACGAAATAGTACATGTAGTTTTTTCGTCTTACAGAGAACTGTCCAGAAAAAGTCAACATACGTTTGTCTGGCGAACAAGAACTGTCCAGTCGATAAGAGAAGGCGCAACCGATGTCAGTTTTGCCGCTACGAAAAATGCTTGGCAGTCGGAATGGTCAAAGAAGGTAAGCATAAGTTTTTTACATAGTTTAGTACAAACAGTCCAGAATCTTAAACATCTTTTTATTGATCGACAGTGGTAAGAACTGATCACCTAAAGGGTCGCAGAGGGAGACTTCCATCCAAACCCAAGGGACCCCAAGACCCCGTTGCACCTCCATCTCCTCCTATCAGCTTTATAACTTCGTTGGTACGAGCACACGTCGACACCAACCCCGCAATAACCAACACCGACACTTCCAAGGTAAATACAAAAAACAGCATGTAAAAACTTGTTATTCTTTAACAAATGTTGAACAAACAGTTTTGTTTCGACACGACATCATTTTTAATAAATATGTCCATTTTCTTGCAGTATCGCCCCCCGGGAGTTCCCCCGTGCTCGCCCCCGCTTACAACAGCCGAAGAGACCCACAACTTTTACGATCTCCTTGCTTCTTGCTTGTCAGTAGTGCGGCAGTGGGCAGATAAGATTCCAGGCTTTGGAAACCTCTGTGAAGAGGACCAGACTATCCTAATTGAAAAGGCATTTCTTGAGATCTTCCTTTTGCGTCTTGTATATAGGTAAGTTGAAAATCAATTCATAAGACGTCCGCCATTTTTTTGGTCGCGTTAGTCAAATGTATAATCGTTCCGTTCTTGTTTTTAGATCTGAGATCCAAGAAGGCAAACTGGTTTTCTGCAATGGACTTGCCCTGCACCGGGACCAGCTTTACCGAAGTTTCGGCGAATGGATTGATTCCATTATTTCCTTCGCTTGCACATTTTCCGACCTTAACGTCGATATTTCGTCATTTAGTTGCATGCTTGGACTATTGCTTTTCCAAGGTAAAATATACACATGGCCGTTTCAGTATGTACACACTTTTTTAAAAGTAAAATAAATAACTGTAAATTACGTTTAAAAGAAAAAGTTTAAACATTTTTTTGTGTTATTTAACAACAACTTTTGATCTAACTTCGTAAAATGTTTTTTGACATAAAGCCCAAATTTACCAAACTTAACCCAGCGCATTTTTATTACAGAACGCCCCGGCCTTCGCGACAGCAAAAAGGTTGAAGAGCTTCAAGGCATGGTGATTGACAGCCTAAAAGACCACGTCAGCAAGAGCACCATCACAGCCGACCGACCCAACTTTTTCAACAAGATCCTCGCTGTTCTTCCCGATCTACGGGCGCTGGCAACGATCGGAATCGGTCGCATGTACACGCACAAAATGGAGTCGCAGAACGTGCCCATGCCCCAGTGCTTGCAGAGAAGCCTGGAAATTCCAGCCAATCACGTGTGAGCACGTGATCAAACAACGAAAAATGGACGCAACGTTTTCTTGACCATTGTCTACAGGGCGAGAGTTGAGAGGAATCGCCCGCATAAGCGCTAGGAGATTATGCAGACTAATATTTATTGCCAACGGCCCGCTTGCGGAGAGGCAAAAGCAAACCAACAGCGCCGTCTACCGGCCGTTTGTGGTTCTTCCACCAGGGGTAGCTGAGCTACCGAGACTATAATTATTGTGACGTCCCAAATCACTGCCGTCATGTGTTTTGTTTCTGATAACTACGCCGCTTACTAAACGTTCTTAACGGAACCTCAAAGTAGCTAAGCTTCACAGCACGCGGGGACCCTCAGGCTGAAACACGTGATTTCCACCAAGGGTCTGTTGGCACCATCTCCTGCTTAAAGTTCCTGCGATGCCACAAATCGTCACCGTGCATACGCGTTCTTTGCACAGATCGGCGCACAGAGATTCCTTCTTTGTTATACATATCTATATATTTGTATGTGCGCGTGTGTTTGTGTCCTAACGTGCGTGCGTGTTTATGTGTGTGTGCATACTTACAAAGCTCATGTACATTACGAAATAATTTAAGGCTAACGTCACAGCTTTGTACAGTCGACGATCCGCATTAATCAGCTCAAAGCGATTCTTACATGCTCGTATTGTTTGTTTTTTATAACTTTCTTTTCAATATTGCATTCATGGTATATCGCACCGATTCCCACTGCCACCTGTTGCATATATAACAGATGACGCCACGGGGGTGATGACGTCAGGCTACGTTTCGTCACTCTCTGACGTTTACGTTGTCATTTAAGCAACAAGTGGTGGCAATAACATTAGCTCTAACTCCTGTCGCGAGATTTGAAAGCGTTTTTTTTCCGCCTGTTATTCGTTTCAATTGTTGCATTGTGATTTCATACTAACGCACTCCCTGCCGATTCGCACTAAAACTCCAAAGCTGTCTTGTAGAATGGGATTTGCTGTGCAAGTCTTCACCGAGCTGCGCTTTGGCTGTACGCAGCGCTCAAATTTGCAACTTATAAGAAATTTACATGCAGTGTCACGTATTTGAAAACGTTTTAGCAGTATTTCACGTTCTTTTGCTGCTTTTAAGTACTTATGAAATTCAGCGTGTTGAATGGTGCACCTTTCGCAAACGGTACAACTCCTTTATATTCGCAAGGCAATCAGTAATTACCTTTGTTTTTATTTATCACACGTCAGCAAAGTTTCAAGGCGATTTATGGACGTTAAGGTGCACTTGCCTTTTAACCCTTCGAAAGTTGCATCGATGATCTTAAAGTACAGCGTTTTGCAAGTTTCATGTTGAACTATTTACAATGAACTCATTTCACACCTATTAATGGTTTTCATTCATAAAGGTAGCGACTGTTGTTGTTTTATTTTTGCCTTTTTCAGTTTTTCCACCCGCCTTTGGCTTGTGAAAGCCCGAAAAAAATTTTCTATCCCCGTTTACTTACAAGGTTCACATATTTTTATCATCGACGTTCTGTTATCGACATTCTTTTATCGAAATGCCTTTTGACGGTTCCCCTCCCCTTACGACAGCAGATCGCGTGGGCATATAAATAAAAAACACCAACGTGGAAAAGAAAGTTGTGCATTTGACAGCAAAGTCAAAATTTGCAGTAGTAATTGAAGCTATGCTTGTTCAGAAATCGTCAAAACACAGTTAAAAGAGAAATCTACGCTACAACAACTAAAGCATTTAATACGTTTGATGCCAAGAAGCATGTTTTTGTGTGAAACTCGAATAACAACACTACTGATATGGGGAAAAAGTTTTCAAAATTGGTATGCGTAAAAAATGCACAAATGTTTAGGCGGTTCATTAAAAAGAATTAACCCAAGGTTGACTGATAGGTCTGTAGATTAAAGTATTACCCGACATTTTGAAATGTTACAAACGTTTTGCTAACCTTTTACAGCCCACACAAAATCTGTGACACCAACGTTTGGGCATTGCAAAACAATGTTAACGAAGTAAAAAAATTAATGGGGCCTTTTCAGTGCTTGTTGCGCAACAAAGTTATTTAAATAATTAAAAAAATGTTCCAAGATCTCCCAGGTGACACATCAAGACTTGGCAAACCAGTTTATCACTCATAGTGATCTTAAGAATAAAGAAATAGCTATCGAGTTTTAAGCCAAAATCGACTACATCTTCAAAACACTTTTTTCAACTGACAAAAGCTGTATCCAATGTTCTTATTAACTTGACAAACAACTGGACTGAAAACTGGACAAAAGTTTAAACCTGTATATTTGTAAGAATTATTAAGTACAAGTTATCATCAAGACAAAAAGAAAAATCTATAACTCATAGCGACTCGAATGCGCACAAATAGTTTGCATTGCACTGTTAAACTATAGTCTTGAAAGTCCGGGCTTTTCGGACTGGGTTCGGCACTAGGTTTCCAATCTACGGGTCTGATTCGGGGCCGACTTTACACTCTGTGTCAATGTTTTTTTCAAATAAATTTAAATAGCTAAGTAGTCAGTTGCAAGACATGACCTAATGTCAAACAGCCCTAAAACGTTTTGTTCAAGACTAATTGTCTATTATAGCTTATTGTATTTGTCTTGGTCTTTCCAGAGGCATCAATTCTTAGGCCTGTCAATCAAACTTTTGGGCCTGAACGAGTGTCTCAAAAATGATTCGGGTGCGGGCCGACTTCGGGTTCCAGTTTTGGCCCCATTTGCAACTGTGTAAATAAACTTAACCACCAAATGGACTCTCTATCGCCACCAGACGCAATTTTAACTAAAATCAATAACCACAAGATGTCGCCACCGATTTACATAAAACCAAATGAAAGTTCCATGATAAGAAATTGGTTGTGAAGTTTGGCAAGCAGTTTACTACGAATTAATTACTTTATGCATTGCTTTTTTATCACACAAAGAAACCACAACATCCAGGCACGAGTTTTAAGTATCAAGAAAGAATACAGTAGTTGGCTTTTACCTAATCACGAACATCAGAATAAATTTATTCACGCAAACCTTTATATCACGAAAAGCATTACTTGAAATCGCATCGCGTGGCGCAGCAAAGACGAAAAATTTGTTGTGCACCCACAGGACTGCGCATGGAAATCAATCATGCGTATCTGACGTAGGCTTGATGTATGCCAGAAAAGACTGGCCACAGGAAAGTGTTATGTTGTACACCACCAAGGCTAAAAAAGTACTGCGAAAGTGTGGCGTCGATTTCAACGTTTTTACCAGGAAAGCCCGTATTAGAGCAGGCGTCAAATTGTATCAAACAAGCGCAAAATGTCACGAAGCGCACGCAAATTATACAGAAAGACAGGCTTTAATCCTCTTTTGGGTAAGTGTGGTGGATAATCTGATTCTGAAATGCCTAATAATTTAGTAAAAAAGTTTTCTGTTTGTGTCTTTATGTGCACTAGAAATGTTATTGATTGCTTGAGTAATGCAAAATGTGCTGTGTAGCTATATCTTCCAGATGACAACATCAGCTGGTAATAACGCAAGATTTCTGGATAGTTCAGCACCAAGGTTAAAGCTAATTTCGGATTGTTAGAAGGCACCAACTGTTCTAACTGTTAGATAACAACAAAATAGTATACAAAGAAACAAAACAAATATTATGTTTTGCGATTATCCAGCAAATTAAGATGTCCATAATGCAAAAATGGCGCATAAAGCCATGGACCAAAGAAATGGAATCTTTGCATAGGTTTGTAAGCGTGATAATGTCACCGAGTTGATACGTTTGTTTTTGTCTGTCACTCCAAAGCAGTTTTTGTTTCCCAAGGAGGATTTTATGACTATCTTGCAAGATTTTCAAAGTAACAAAGCTTTTGTTTAGTTTTCCAAAAACAAAGCGGAAAACTAAAAAGATGTAAGCGGTAAAATTAGTAAAAACTTTTGTGTGATATGGTTGAAGGGCGACGGCTTTTCTGCTTGCACGCAACGGCGGCTAAGGGCTCTGGTTGCGGTCAAACTTTTCAGTCGGTTCACCGGTTTGCCTTGCGATGCCTAAACAAACAGGAAAACGCACGCAAAAGACCAGGTTGTCTTTGGGAGCTAGTTGCTTGCAAATGGATTTAATTGCAGCCGAAAGTGACTTTACTGACTTTTGTGGTTTTCCGCTAGCTAGTGTAAAAGAACTGAGAGAGATGGTTGGCTTTTATTGCACAAGAAACTGGGTTTAAGGCACCTGGCCCAATTACAAACATTAAAACTCATCGTACTTGGGAAAGTTCACGATGTACTATTGTTTTGTTTGGTAATGGCAAATAGTCAAAACTACACACTTTTGATCAAAGTTTACCTGAAGAAGTTAAATTTGCTTCACACTTACGGTTCATTTGTTTATTAAGAGTGCTAAAAACTTATGCAATCCTTTTAGTAATAAAATAACAGTGATGTGTGCCTAATCAAACTTACATCCTAAACGCAATTGTTTTTTTCAATTAACAAGAATCGAAATAAGCAAGAATGCTACAACACCAAGACAGAAATAATAATCTTTGGTGACATGCAAATCAACAAAACGTTCTTTGATAAAAAAAAATGTTGTTTAACTGTACTGATACCATAAGCACTCAAATTCGTTTTCAGTTTTGTTTTTAGGGTTGTAGTTTTGACTGCAAAGCAAACTTAAGCAACAAATACAAGCCAATATTTGTGAGTAAAGCATCACTGTGTTTCGACAATAGCCGTTTCATTGCAGGTAAAATTTAAGCAACAGAAGAGAACTTTGTATCGCACAACGGAAGGTAATGACACCGTGTAAAGATAAAAGCAATTAATCGGTGATAAAAAAGCAATTAGGCAAAACTTGCTTCTGACAAAGCTTAGAACTCTACTGGAAATGGTGAAAAAACCTAATTGGTCGATGTCAAGAGGGCGTAAAATATTTTCGGTAACACTACGGAGAAAATAAATCAGTGTGACGGACAGTGTCGCGACAGTAAAAATGTAAATGCTGGTAAGTTTAGAAGTTACATCCGCTTTAGTAACTTTCGGGACTTTTTCTTCTGTAGAGAACGTAGAGTGGATTCGTTTTCTCAACATACAGATTTAAAGATTTGTCAAGAAATGCATGTTTTGACAATTTGTGAAATTTGTTAAAAAAGCAGAAAAAGTAGCTTTAGGCACAAAAGATTGATTTTTACTGATACAAGCTATTATTTATAATATTTCTGCGGCCGAAGTAAGAAGAGGTAACTAAAAGTAGAAAAAGAGGGGTTTTTTGCTGATATAAATCATTATTTCAGGTATATTTTATCACATTATCACGCAATGGCGAAGTATGTAAAACCTTTTTTTCATAAATAAAACCATGACTCGTCTAATTTATGTAATGAGTGATTCTGGTTTTGTTCGGCCATATTTTGAAACTGGCGGAAAAAAATCTACAAAACCCTCGTTTTAAAAATGGCGCAGTTTCCCTAAGAAACATCAATCAACATAGACGGGGTTCCCAATTCCCGCTCTCAACCGATGCGCCGGCACCAGCTCATCTATTGTGGCGTGTGCGATGAACTATGTCGGGTTTCATACAGCTTCGATTGACCGCAACAAAACTTTGCTCTAATGTGAACCGGTTTTGCGGCGTCGCTTGTGTAAACTCATCCAGTATTCAAGGACCAGCCGCTCCGGGCTAGTTCTTTGGGAGTTGGGGCAATTTGTCGATGCCCCTCTTCTCTCTCGCGCTCTATACAGACGAATTCGTCATTTTTGTGTCGCGAATTTATTCAACATCACTCGACCGTCGATATACGTTGCTACGGACAACCGCGGTGTTTGCTAACGCTATTGTGGCTTTTATGGGAAACTAATACGGGTTTTCCTATGGAGTTTATCAACTCAATAGGAATGTAGAAGCCCAGTGTTGTAATACAGGGTCATGTTATTTGAGAGCGAGAAGCAGGTTTGAAAGAAAATCGCAACACAAATATTCAAAATTTAACCTGCGGCATTATGAGTAAATGTGCATAGCGAATATTCATTTTGTTTTTACTAGCAACAAATTAGTCTCCAGCAATTACATAAAATATTCGCTAACTTCAAATATAACTAACGCGGTCTCAAATTTGTACCAAAAGCTCTGTAATCCAACCTTGGACGTCTGGTTTTATATCTGGTTGTTAGTTGAGGCGTCAACATCTAAAACTTTCGCTAAAATGTTTGGAGTGTCGATTAAGACTCAGATAAGAGTGTAATAGAAACGCCTGACTTTCTCAGTATCCATTGATTCAACTTGCGATAACGCAAATAACCAAACTCGAATATGTATCAGAGCGCCAAGGTTGTGTAGTTTGCGAATTCGAAAACGTTTTTGTTGGTGAGATAAAAGCTTTGGTCAAATCGGGCTTAAAATTCGTTGTAAACGGAAAAGATTTAATCGCGAAGCCATGCAGTTGTTACGTAGTCACAAAGAACGTATTTTGGTCCCTTTTCAAAGCAACTGGGCCACAAAAGCATATAGAAGCATTGGCTAGCGCGCTTTTGTTCGATGGTGGGTTGGTTATTTATGATCAACTTGGGAGAAAACTCTTACCAGCGTGATAGTTTAACTCAAACGAAACTTTAAGCACAAAAGAACCGGGGTTCTTAAGCCCGCCCACGCAACATACCCTTGCAGTCAACTGTTACATAGGAGGCAGTTTAACACGCACCTCAATGAATGTTTGATTCTATTTTTCTGTTTCGGGGACGATTGCGTTAATGAATGGCCGATTTATAAACAGCAAATCTTTTTTTGCAAACTTCTCATATTAATATCAACATATGAGCGTGACATTTGTTACATGTTTTCACAATTAACTTTGTTACGTCTACACTGGTTTCAAATTAAATAGATAATCGTCATACTTGGCCTGTTATGCAAATAGTTTTATGAGGTAAAGGTGCTATATTATAAAAACAAAAAATACCTGACCGAACACAACGTAACCTTGGTGTAACTTACAAATCATTCAGATATATTTTTAGCAATATTGTACATTATCTAGGCTCAAGGCTCAACCCATAAAAGAATCATACACAGATAAAGATATATGTTTCTGAAAAATCTCTGCATTCAAAAAGTATGAATCAACAGTTTTACCAAAGTTTGTTGGCCAGATAGTAGATTTTAGGCTATTATGACGTATTTTTGGAAATAATAATTTCGCATCAAAAATAAAGAAAAAAGTTAAAGTTGATTTTAGATGCTGGTTTCATAGGGTCGGGAAAAACATTCGCGTTTATAACAGTGTTTTTCAACCCAAAGTCCGCGAGCTCATATGAGTCTGTGAAAGGTTCTCATGAGTGCGTGTCCACCTCACGACAGACAAAAATGTTTACTTTTCACCGAGATCACAAACCGGTAAGCTGATCCAAAATAGTCCAATACCTAAAACTGTTTAGGAACACTAGTTCAAGGACAACATTAAATTCGAGAGGCTCCTGTCTGTATTCATAAGTTCACGTTTAACATCTCAAAAGGTATGACATAATCCACACAGCTAGCGTTCCTTCCATTTAGCAGCACTTTATGAAAACCGCAGAGCCTGCTTCAACCGTAGACGCCTGACACAAGCCGAGTTTTCATAAACATATCTTCAAGTATAGATGCCATTGTCCGCTACGCCAAGCGCCTCACACATTGCCAAATTGAAGGCAGTCAAGTTCGCCCACCGATTTGTACTCGTCATAAGACATAGACTTGGTACTTGAGAATTTACGTGCCGTATATTCAGGTGTGTGGTCGCATATTATTCCCACGCGGGCAAACGAGCCTATAAAAGGCCCTGGACTGATTAATTGCCAATATTCTATTCAATATAGCTGTCGTTTTTTCGGCATTGGGTTTGGCTATGTGACTATTTTGTATATTTCCTGAGCATAAAGGTTGACGGTGCATTTATTTTCTGTAATCCAAGATTCTCTAGAAAGATAAATTTCTTGTGAAGGTGTTATTTGCAAGTGAAAGAAATTCATTAAGGTGTTATTTGCAAGTGAAAGAATTAAGTTTTAAGCCGTTGTCAATAAAGTACTAGTGCACATAAACAAATGAAGTACATTTTCATTTAGAGACAAATGATAGTTAAGTCCATAGTTGCACTTTTGGGTGCTAAAGGGCAATTTTTTTGTGGAGGAATAGTGTTTAATACAGCTTTTGATCGCGATGTTTCCATTGAGCAGAAACAGATTGCAGGACTTATTACCACATTTTGCCTGTCTTTTATTGTATACATACTCTGGGCATCATCAAACAAGTATTTGAATAACGTGCTTACAAGGCCGAAAAGAGTGTGACATTTTGTTTTTGAAACACCATTAAACTGTTTAGCAATCAAAACAGGCTTTCGATTTTGAACCGCGGTTTAACATACCTTTGAATAGTCAATAAACTGAAAATAATCATAAAATCAAGCAATGTCTCGTTTCGGTTTTAAGGTCGTCTACCTCATTCAACGAAAACATACCATATGTGCCTTGTGTATGTTATGTGTCAGTGCCCGGGTGATGACTCTATCGCCTGTTTGCCTTGCTAGAACCGTCGTTACATACACAGAAATGTTTTCAGAATAGAGAAAGGCATTTTCTCACCACGCTAACAAAGTATGACATTCGAAATCAGGTAACAACACACAGATTGCGGTTGTTTGTTCCTGCTGTGGTGTAAATACAACCGAGTGGTAGCACGTGTCGAAGTGAGATGTTATGATTAATTAAGCAAATGAATTTTGTTTGTTTAGTGCATGGTGTAGTAGGCAACGTGTGGTATGTCATGTAGTCCAATGGTGTTTTGATATTATAAGGAGCCGTAAAAGATAATTCACACGTTAGAAATGGAAGCGATTTGGCGACAGGCAAGTTGTTTTTGCAGTGAAGATGCAGTTTGTCTTGATGATCAGTGCATTAGGATGCAATATGCCACCAGTATTGCACAATATGTTCAACATGCTTTATTCTCTATTAAACTGCAACCATTAGAGAATAAATAGCAAAAGGCAGGCATAAAAACTCTTAAAACGAGGAATTCTGCGCTAAAAACGTTGACCTTTAAGAAAACAGTTTTCTCAATATTTGTATTATGTGGAAAACTACGAACAGTTTAGTTTTGTTGCTCGCAATAATTAATGGCGATGTAAAATATATTAAAACTAATATTAAAACTAAAAACTAATTGCACACTTATGTCATGTGAATATGTCATTAGTATGTTGTATCCCCCAGGAAGCGGCACAGTATTGTTAAGGTGTTACACTATTGAGGATAGAGCCTCTGCTTGCTTCAAATGATCAGCCAAGCTTGGCATTTTTGAGGTGTGTCCATGTATTATACCCGTCATAAGGCCACTAAATTATTAACGAGATTGCGAGAGGCGTAGCCATGGTGACCTAAGAGTTAAGAATCTGCTGGAGCTTGGCGAGAATGGGGTTTCGCGTGAGCCTGTTATTTTTTTAGCCAGTTTAGCGGCAACAGTCAAAAGCCCGCGGAACCTTTGACAAATGAGGCGAAAAGATATGAAATCCTTACGCATTCACTTGACTGAAAATTACTGGGGCTGAAACGCTGGCTAATTGAATAGCTCGGCCCTTACGACCCATCGAATCGAACTAATAACTAATATATTTTTTGGCTTTTTGGATCAAGAAATAATTGTAAAATGTCAAGTTATAATCGAAAAGAGAGACTGACAAACAACGTTAAGAAAAAAAAGTAGGTTTGTAAAACAATATATGCTTTCAACACGCACGGTAGAACATTCAAATACATGCGTCACCAATTCACGTCCTAGGTCAGGGGCGGGCAACATACGGCCCGCGGGCCGGATCCGGCCCGCGACGGGATTTTGAGCGGCCCGCAGACAGTTTCAGGTCTTACATGATAATGTGGCCCGCGGCCACATTCCGCCGCAATCCCCCACTACTTGCTTACTGCGTCAAATTATAGTTGCAACGGACAGTAACGCTCCCCAATAGCAAAAACTTTCCCGCCATTGTTACCATTGCACCATACGTCCATTGTTACGACATAACTGCCAACCATGTGTGTGGCCTGCTTTCACGGTTTCCTTTGTTTCCACAAGTGTATAGCCTAGTTAGTGTTTCAGCAGTATCTAAGTCTGTGGTGTATGCATTAAATTTGCTGTGGTGAATAATTTTATGTTATATCAGTTAGATTGTTTGGACTGTATTGTATTTGTGATGTTCTTGAGTGTATTTGGTTTAGGTGGTCAAAAATCCGTCTTAAATCACTGGATAAATACGCGATTAATGTATCGATTCAGGAATCCGGCCCGCCAAGTACTTGATTTTCCCATGTCAGGCCCGCCGACTGGAGAAGTTGCCCGCCCCTGTTCTAGGTGATTTCAATTTCAAAAACAAATTTAACACGAATCAGCCAACGGGCACCTAGAAGCTATAGACATCATATTCTATTTGAGAATAACAAGTATTTGTGTACAATACGAGTTTACAAAATAAGTTTCACAACTTATTACGCCAAAACGGTCACAAACGCACCTCAATGGCGCTTTCCCATGGTTTTGCGGTGCAGCGGGCAGTGAGAGTTGTTTACACAAAAGATTTGACCAGTATGCGGCGAAAAAGCGTTTCGTCTCCGGCGTCAGAGCTTTGCTGATTTCAAAGTACTCTAAGCATTACGTCGTATAAGTGCGTATATACGTATTGACATCAGTGTTATTTTGAGTCGAATAATTGATACATAGCAAATCTGCTTGGTATTTTGAAACATTATACATTGATCTGTTCATATTTCTAATGAGGAATATAATGGCCCAAAATTGCGTATAAAGCGACATGCTTTGTTGTTCAAACGTTTCAACAGATGTTTTGTATTAGAAGCATAAATTTGCCTTTCTAGGTAGGAAAAATGTTCTAAAAACCCAAAGGTTTGAACCTACTAAAATAATAAACACATACTTTAAACTTTAGGTGGAAATCTATTAAGAATAGTTTTTTACTTCAGGTAATGACAGTTTGATTTAAGTTTCATAAACCAAGTTTGATCTAGATTGAAATTTAGAATCTCAATTTGTTCACTTCAAAACACTTGTGTGTCATTCCATATAAATTGCACAATTCGCCGAATAACCTCAGGCGATACCGATTTCCATGTGTCATTCAAAACGAGATTTTATACCAAATCGGAACCGTTTGGACTTTCTAAAGAAGGTATCTGTTTATCGTATTTGTATACCTGCGCATGGGATATTCCGTAAAACGATAAATCATTCCTGATTTAGGTATTTCAAAATTTTCTTTTTCTTAAAAGCATGAACCAAAAAAGCGATCTTTCGTCATTATAACCATTAAAATTATTGTTCGTGCAAAAGCACATTCGTATAAGGAAACTATGTTACGCGGAAGCACCTTGAAATGATTTAAGCAGATTTGTAATCAAATTATTTAACAGATAACAGACACAAAGGCATCCATTAAACATTCTGTAGCATTGGGTAACGCCGCAAATACTCTTTCGTTCAATAGTTACCTGAAAACATTCACAATGTATGTTGTAATTTGCGAAACAAACTACGCAACGGCAAAGGAAATATTATAGTCGGTCTGGGGCTTTGCGTTGCTACAACAACCAACCGTCGCATCAAACCCGTCGAATAGAACCTTACATCGTTTGCGATTTTCATTTCCACTGTAATCCATAGCGCAAAGATCAGGCGAATTAATATTAATAAGCTCGGCCGGTTGAAACCGGATCATTTTCTATCGCACGACAGCGAGCGAGTTTATTAACGCCTATACGCTTCATTTTCGGACTAGTAGGTCGCTGTATACGTATGCTCAGGTGAATATCAGCTAACACAGTAGGTAAGGATGAAAATATGCAAAAAGTGATTACATGCAAGTTTGAGTTTTGAAACACGGTTATTTGGAAGGAATTTGTTGTGTTGCAGTTTGTCATTTATATATTACATATTTTTTCAGGTGATGTAAGCAGTAACGTGTTTATTTAGAAAATAATGATGTTAGGTGAAAGGTATTGGATGTAGAATGCAATGTGAAGATTTTTTTTTTTCACTTTTCTTTTAAACATAACTTAATACCCGTTGGGGAGGGGGGCGTTTGAAAAAGTATAAAAACAAGTAGACTATAAATTACTGATGATGGCATGGACATTTGTAGAAACGTTTGAACAATAAAGCATGTCGCTTTTTACGTCTATTTAGGCCGTTATATTCACCATTAAACTTATGAACAGGCCCATATATATAGTAGCCAAATAGTTAATTTATATGTGTTTTATAGCCTACAGAATGACAGTATTACATTTATGTAAAAGACAATGCAGCCAAGAGGTTTTCAGTTCCCACATCAGTTCAGGCGAGCTATGTGTTTAGCCATTCCAGAAGCAATGTAATCTATTCCTTCAATCGTGGCTTGTTTTACGGACGCCACCTGTCGAAGTCTTATGTAAATCTCAGGGCACGGCCAGGTATTGTGCAAGTTTGTTTATCTTGTCGACGAGTGGCTGACGGTAGACGACAACTAACGGTCTCGCACAATGCTCTCGCGGCCAAGCGACTATACAGCGAGGTGCTACACCAATAAACAAGCCGTGGCAAAGTAGCCGAACGGGCCCTGTTTATCGCGTACCTAAATCCACACAAAAACAACTTTAGGTCGGACTTTTGTCCAGGCGCAACTTGAATAAATGTTTGCCGTGCTTGCGTACGTCAGAAATCGCGACGTCCAAGACAGAAACGCCAGGATATAAGCACTACGTTGTCACCACTTAAAGTAGAGGTCAACTGTGGGTCCTTGTTGAATAAGATACGTAAATATCCGCTCTTTTGATTTACAAAGGATACTTCTTGTACGAAATACAGCTTATATAAACGATACCATTGCCAAGTAAAGCTATATTTTTGTTTCATAAGCAAGGATAGAGACTAATACGATAATAGGAAAGGCCACCCGTTTTGGGGGATAGAAAAAGATAAGGTAAAGAGAAAGGTAAACAGATTGCTTAGCTGGAAATGTTGTTTATACCTACAGAAAACAGTTAAGCACAGTGCTCTGTTGTTTGACAATCAGCAGTTCGATACTTTAACAATTGCTGTTTACTAGTTCCAACATTCCATTCGTGTGTGTCGCTGACGTTATTGCTCGATTCCGATTTCTTTCTTTCACAACAGTTTGGGCGTGAAATCGTTGACTAAACAATCATGTGGAAACCTTAATGGCCAGATGACAGGCCGCACAAGTTGGTAAAGTCGTCAGGTTTGGCCACGCGTTGATGGTGGTATCACATGAACAGGCAATTGACACAACAATTAGGCAATGAGGGGAGACAAAGCCTCCGCTATTGTCGCAAAGGTGCGAATTCGCGCTTAAATGTAACATAATACTGGTTCTTTCTCGTCAGAGAACAAAACCTTGCTCAGGTGTGCGAGACACGGAAAGGAATATGTTGCCACGCGTCCTAGACCAAAAGTATCATTCGGGATGCTTGAAACAAAAACGAGCGCTGAATTCTTGCTAAGTGAGCGAGCAATTTAAATTTCGTTCCGCTGACTAACTGTAATAAAAACCCGGTGTACGGCGACGGTAGAAAGAGCCATTCGGGTAAACAAATGTTGGCCCTAGATTTAGGCAAGCTGCTTAGTTTAGCCTTGAGTGTGTCAGACGTATTTGCCTCTAAGGCACACAGAACAAGATTGGCCACATGAGATACTGAAAGTGGTAAAGATGAACTTTTAGCCTTGAGGTTGTGGAAGGAATTTAACTCGTGAATTTGGGTATTGTTGCTTGGTTACCTGAAGTTATGTTTGCCAACTTAAAGCTGGTGAATGCGTTCTCTTTATAGCTGTAATCGGTTACCTATTTACTAAAATCAGCTAATAGATACTGCTGCTGTTGTGATTAATATGTTCATAGGTGAACGTTTGTATGAAATTGCCGATTGTTTAATTGATTTTAAACACGAAATATTTGAAACCGGTACCATGGTGGGTGTAGTCAAAAGTCTCGAATACCGTCACAACCTTATATAGTTTTCCATTCGAGGTTTTTCTTGGTAACAGTGGTGGGCTATTTGACTAGCAATAGTTTTTGCGGTAAGAAAAGCAGCTTTACCATGCTTGTTTATTGTGTACTGGTTGTCGGGTACCTGGAAATGTATGCGCAGATGAGTGCATTGTCATTGAGGCATTATCGTTTCCTCGTATCTCTTCTCGCTTGACTGGTGAGGCGTTATGTTGCGTTCGGCTGTAGCGGCGTTATGCAATAAATCAAGACTTTTCCTTAGTTAAAACAATGGCACGACTGAAATAGTTTTTGTGCGGTGCAAAGACACGTTTGCCCTTTTCTTGGAGTTAAACCAGAGTCAGTATTTTGCTTTGGTAAAGTTTGACACGGACTTGACAAAGTGCTACACCAAAACAAAACTGTGTGTTGTTTTAAAGCCTTTGCTTTGCTGCATGGAATTTAGCTTAATTTAAACATCTAAACAGAAAGGACAGCTAAATGTTGTATTGTTTGATGCAGGTACAAGCAGAAAAGGTGTGTTTGTGTTAAATACGCGCAGCATCAACAATTAGTACATCCACAAATGCGCACAAAGCACTAAAGACCTGATTAACATGTACAGATTAAGCAAAACGAGCTACTGAAAACTCCGCTCAAGCCTGAATGTAGAGGTATTTATAACTTCGATAAGAATGAACTATTAGGCATGTGTGACCTAAATATGGTCGAACGTGTGCACGAAGCCGCTCCTAACTAATTCTTTACGACGCTTTGTTGCCTTTGATATGTGACTCCAGATAGAGCTTTGAAAAGATTAATTCGCTTGCAGTAATTCGCATTTAAAATACTTATGCAGCTGTATAAAGACATGAATAAGATTTTTGGGTACATTATACAAGTACAACTTGGAAGCCGTTTACGAATTCTGGATTTTTGTATCAATGGTATTTGTATGCAAGGTTTTGGTCCATGCTACAACTGGAAAAATACTGCATTTCTGTGCTTATTTTGCCTCGTAATAATAACGGATAAAGGGCTTTGTGTTGCGGCCAGGCAAAAGGTGTTTGTCAAACACAAAGATGTGGTTGAAAAGGTGTTTCTCCTTAGTAAAGAGCCAACACTTTTGGGACGTGGAACAAGAAAAAAATTAGAACGACAACTTTGTTTCGTAATTAGACGATGTAATTCGATGTAAAGTTTGTGCAGCATGGGAGGTTTAATCAAAATTTTGGATTTTATTTGAAGATACAACGAAATATAATTGTGACAAATTAATCAGTTGACGCTTATGGACAGCCAAAACAATTTGAACTCAAATTCAGGTCGCTCGTTCTCGGTCAATGACGCAAACACGGTTTGACGACACATCCAATTGTGTGTTCAGTGATTATCGGAATCTGCCACTATGACCTTGGTTGTCTACATCAGTGTGTATAAAGGTCGTAAAGAAATATGGGTTACCGGCTTTCCATTTTTTCGTTTATTCAAAGGTAAACGACGGCTTTTGTTGGCTCGTAAAGATTTAACCGTGTGGACCACCGCTATCGTAAAACAACCGCAATCGCAAGCATTTAACGTTTTATGCTACAGTAAATTGAGTTTTACAACGTTAGTATTGCGAAGGTATGTGGGCTTAACACAGGTGTTTTTTCGGTTTCCTTGTAACGATAAGGATTCTACTTACGCATAAAGATCGATTTTAATCACAATTTTCTGGAAAAGGTGCGTGTGACATTACAAAGGATTTTAGCTGCGTCATTTGTCCATGTAAATATTCATGAAGAATTGGGGAATGCCTAGTTATAATCCACACTCAGATATAGTGTACAAAATGCTGATATTGGTGTGTTGTGATAAAATAAATTGACGAATATGCTATATTTATTACAGCAATGTCCATAAGCGCAATAAAAGGTTACTTTAATGGTAAAAATAACGGCCCAAATAGAGGTAAAAAGCGAGATGCTTTATTTTTCAAACCTTTCGATAAATGCTCATGCCATCATCAGAGATATGAAGGGCCACATATGAAGACTTTTGACATAAAATAAAAAACAAAACTGATGCTTTTTTCGCAACCCTTGCATAAATATTACACTTCGTCAGTTGTCTCAGCGTTAACACAGTATAAGGTTTATTTTACAACAAAGAAATTTACATTACCGGTGACAATAATAAGCCTCAAATTTTAAATCTTTTTTCTCAGGCTAGTTAAAATATAGGATTTATACTAGAACGTTTCAAAGCATGAGCTTCGAAAGTCGGCTTCTGCCCCACTGGTATATCAGCACTCTGTGACACACCTGTGGGACGTAATGGGCACAGGCGCATCGAAAAACAAGGACAAGGGTGCGAATGAAAGACCAGAGGGGAGAGACAGAAGAATTCTAATCAAGGTACATGGTGATGCCCTGTGTGAAATGTATATTGAACACAGGAACTTCTTTTAATCTTAGTTGTTGTGAAAATGAGTTGCACCCGTCACACCAAGGCTGCGAATTATTGTCGAAAAACAACGTTTTATTTGGTATGCAAAATGTTGAACGAAACCAAATTAGTTTGTTAACATGTTGCAAGTGGAACAGAATAATGTATGAGAATACAAACTAGATTTCTATGGACTTAAACTGTTATAGGGGTTAAGACAGGACTCCGGTAAAGTGTATTGGCATAAGCAATTTATACACTCTAGACGCCCCTAGGGCAGATGGTTGATATAATCAAAGCGTCTTTTGGACGAGACAAGTCACATTTGCACTCCTACCCCAGCCAAGTTAAGCACTTTGACATTCTTGCCAATTTAAAAAGCTTGTTGCCTAAAAGAGTGGAATTTTGGGTTGGTAATGTATTAGAATTTAAAAAAAAGTTTTGTTTCCTTATTCTGAAAGGCCATAAAATGAGATAAAAGGTTCGTTAGTGGTTCGACTGATCCATTGGTGGCAAAACCGAAGCGGGTCAGTTGGTCCAAAGTGCGACTTACGCCTCCTATCTCTGTGGAATTTCTAATAAAATCGGTTATTTGCAGACGCTCGGGGGCCACACAGGCGGCATCAACTGCATGGATATCTCAGCAGCACATCAGTTGCTCTTAACAGGTTCTGACGACAGAACGGCGCGACTTTGGGACCTGGTCACGTACGAATGCAAGGTGAAAAATAAAAATATCACCCTAAAAGTAGTTGCTTAAGCCAGAGATTGATATATTCCTGAAGTTATGTTCTAAGCTAATACAGTGCTATGGGTGTAAGGTATAAGTGGAGAATAAACCCCAAATGCTGTTTGGTTAAGTTCTACACAATTGGGGTGACGTTGTCATAAAAATGGACGCTACAACAGTTTCCCAGACACAAGTGGACAAACAAACAACAACGTCCTATTAGTAATGCCCACATTTACTCAAACAAAATTTACCAAAATAATTGCCCAGTGGGGTTTAAAGTAATTCACGACAGATTGACGACAACTTTTTTAATCGGCTACTAGCAAACATACCGTTCCAGTTCTTTTTTTTTTTTGAACGGAGAATGCTCAATTACAGAAACACCAGTTCCATAAAATCTCTGGCATGTTTAATGGCTTAAGCCGGAATATACTTGATTAACACCTACATTTAGCCTGCAAAAAGACGATGTCTACAATCGCCAGCAAGCCTGAAATCACATTACTTGGTTTCTGTTTGTCGCTGTACGTGGCGCTTTGAATAGTAAATTGAAAACTAAAATAGGAGAAACTCCCTATTCGTCGCTAACCCATTGAAACCGACTGAAGTCTAAAGGATGGAACAAAGACGCGAATTTGATTCAACATTTGATTACTGTTTCGTGGTCGTTAAAGCCGAAACCCACGCGCAATTTTAGATTATAAACCGTAAAACCTCGTAACTCTGTTTAAACAACAACCTGAATAGGGCGTGTTAGGAGGATATGTATAGTTTGTGAATGGGATAATAATCTCGCTAGATTCGGTCTCCGAAAGTTATGCACAATAACAGCTTCTACAACTTTCTGAAACAATCAAAATATGTTCAAAACCAATTTTCGGCCAAAAAATACAACAAATCACATGCCATGAAACAATATAAAGTGTTAGGCGTCAATTAATAACCCTTCGACCTTTGGCATATTGTTGCGACTATCATATATTTACACTGTATTGTGTACAAAGCAGTTGACCAATCCACATGACGTACACAAGGGCCTGTCCGTGGTTTTAAGCAAACAACGAGATGCTACAATATTTTGAAGGTTGGAGCCATTTTAAATTTTATAGCAGTCTGCTTTTTGTGGTTGTGGTTAAATTAAGGCTATATTTGCAATGCGTACCGTTACTGCTAAAAAAGCAACAGCAACAAATGGGTGGTTTAGGTTAGGTTCTGTATTTTTGCGAGCATCCCATTACTAGTTTACAATCGAAAATACATCAACGTCCCTTTTATGTGATTTTAACTTCATCAAATTCTTTCGAAAGTTAGAAACTGTGTTTTCAAAATGACATCAGTATATAAGCAACGCCGGGTATTGAACGCAATACATGGTAAGTACATGAAATATCAATAGCTGATAAACTACAACTGCAAGACTAAAACAACTGCAAGACTATAGAATGACAACACAAACGCATTTTTGTACAATATCAAAAATGTTTTCAACAACAAGAAGGCTTTTGATGTTACTCGCAGTCAATTTCTATTTGTTTCATACAAAATATTCCTAATAAACCGAAATTTGGTAATTTCATCATTACAGTAGGCCGTATGATGCAAGTATCGCATTTCAGATGTTTCATAGAGGTTAACTACATTACAGGTGGTACTTGAAGGACATACGGGCTATGTAAGTTGCTGTAAGTTGTGGCAAGGCCATTTCGCCTTGACGGGAAGTTTCGACAGAACTGTACGAAAGTGGAATACGGTGTCTGGAAACTGCGTCCTTAAGCTTGAACAACACAGGTAAATTTTCACACATTTATAATTGAAGACCCAATATACGGACAAATCTGGATAGTTGCATATTAAATATATTTGCAGAAGATTCGTGAAAGCTTTAATACAGTGGTTCTCAACTGTTGGTCCACAGGACGTCCACTGAATTTGGTGATAAACTGAAGATGATTGTATATTATACATTGAAGAAGAGTCATAATCTTAATTGTCAATAATTTTGGCACACTTCTAAAAAAATCAGTTTTAAAGATGTGTGTTTCAAACTAAAATGCTTGTTGCGTATGCTAACCTCAAGCTTGCTTAAATTTTGGAATGGTACACAATATTATTTTTACAGCGCTGGTCCATGGCCTGAAACGAGTTGGGAACCACTGCTTTAATCAGCTTATCATATGTTATAAAAATCTATTAGGTATACTGATAATTTCGTAGTTATAGGTCCGTAAAGAACTCTTTTACTAGAGAAATACCTGCTAGATGAAAGTTTCATTTCTAAACACCATGTTAGTAGTGGGTTTCTTGCATCCACATTAGCTTCGAAAAGCACACACACAAAATATTTTAGCGGCAATGTTAAGAGTCATCAACGTCTAATTCAAACAATGACAAGGCCATATAGGCAACAAGGCATTTTTGAAACGCCTCCTGCTCTTAATCCAAGGTCCAAATTTCAAATTCCAAGTCGTCAATAACCTCGCGAAGTGGCTGCTATCTATCAGTTATCAGTTCAAGGTCACTAAACGACCTTGACACCGGCGTGTCCACATTTGTAGTTCGTAGGAAGATGTAGTAAACAGTGCAAAAGTGCGCTTTAATTCACTTTCAAAAGCAAATGTTTTACTCTGGATATGAAAAGATTTTATACGATTTTTTTTATCGAGAAGGGACTATTTGCAATAGGAATGACTCGCCACTTAAAAGGATAACTTCGAAACACAATCTCGTAGCAAGTTTTTACAGGCCGCAGAAGTTATACTCATCGAAAAAAAGTCCAATAAAAGAAAATCATACAACAAAGTAATACCCCACTTAACTTTTTTTTTCAAAAAACACAATTCGGTATTTATTTCCAATGTCGCCATCTATTTTAAATGTGAACCACCATTTATTGCAGTTAAACCATTTTTAAATATTATGAAAATTGGTAATTTCGATAACAAAACCCTTAACGGAAAAACCATCATTTAAATCAGCTTATTGCATTCAATACAGTGCAAGGGTTGTGTACATAATAGCTAATACGGGAAGTAGGCTAGCTCTACAAGAAGCTATACCATACGGATCTACATGATATTGATACCTTCGCCAAAGCTTGATCATATTGTACAGAAAATAGCCTTGGTAACAGTTGACATATAAAAACCCAACATACACACGTGGTTGAAAATATCAATAGCGGAAATTAAACTTAATATCGACGCAATTACTGGGTGAAAACCACGACAATGGGACGGAATGATAGCGATAAAATATGAGCGTCTATATTTTCTCCAGCATTTGCGTCAGCGAGTAAATTTTTTATGAGTCCTTCATGTCGAAGTAGTAATCAGCAGAGTGTCGTTGCCAGGCCATGAATAATTAGCCCAAATCTATCGCCCAACACCTGAGCGTTGTTGCGACTTCACACCTTATTTCTTTCAATTCATGTACGCTATCTAAGTTAAACAACCTTGCGTAAAGTTGAAATTTCGTCCAATGGATAATAAGGATCAGGAGAAATACGAAGTACCGAACTGAAATGTTCTATTGAAGAAAATAGCGTGTATGTCATAACAAGACCTAACATGTACCAATATAAATATTTTGCATTGAAAAGACTGAAGTTCAAAATGTTTTGATGCAAAAACGAACTGTGAAAAAGACTGAGTCAGAGCGGATCATTGTAAAAGTGACTTTCGACGAAACAACGTAACATGAGTTATCAGTCAATGCGCTAAAAGTTGCACTTTTTTAATAAAGATTAAGCGCAAAAACTGTTTTTCCATTGGTAACTTTCGTGCACCAAACGACCACTTTTTAATGTAACACAAGGTACGATTGCACAATTAACACAAGATAACAACTGACTCTTAAACTTTTCATGCAGTGGGATCGTCAACCGAATGTTGGTGTACGGTGAATTCTTGTTCACAACATCTTACGACAGTTGTGTTGTGTGTTGGAACCTACGCGATGGGGAAGCTTCTAGAATATTTCGCGGTCATACCAAGAGCGTTTTGCCCCTTGCGTACGTGGAAGGCCCCGAACACGACCTCAATGGTGCGACCGATTTGGACAAGAACAAAGACACGATTATTACAGGTATATTTGTTGAAAATTAAGCCAGCTCTACATGAAAGTTTTGAATGTAAACAAGATGAGGAATTCTTAAATGTTATAACTTTTTGAAATTAGAACTTAAACAAGATGGCAGCTTTTGTTGGTAAAAAGTCCTTTGGGTTATATTTTGCTAAAAATGAAAGATAGCCTACATGATCACCAATCATTTGTGGTCAACCAATATTTTTTTTTGTTATTACTGAAAACAGGTTCAAGACCCTTTCCAAGCATAAAGAATAAAAATTACGGTTTCTACTCGTACAAATCACTCTGACTACTAGACGAAATGTATACATAAACTTTCCTTCATACTCAACCAGCAATTATACACAACTAATCCTACATTTCGACGTGTCATTCGGGGCGTCCTCATCAGGGTAATCAGTTTACCCTGAAATATGCCTGGCAACACTATATTCATTAAAATGTATATATATTATAGAGGTCAGCCCAAGTAAATATATTTTTCTTACTGCTTTCAGGCTCAATGGACAAAACCGCCAGGCTATGGAGCGTAACTTCAGGAACGTCGCTAAAAACTTTTCGAGGACACAAGGGCGCCATCTTGTGCCTAGCGATCGATATGGAAAATCGAATGCTTTTTACAGGTTAGTATAATCATTCACAATTAGCTAATATTAAGCAAATTCAAATCCCTGCTTTTTACTTGTCAATGCTAACTCGTTCGTTTGACCTTTTGGGCTGACGAAAACACACAATAAAACAAATATTTATCCATTGTTGAGCAACGACAACCTTAAACATAGGTCACCAAATTACGTTCAAGGCGTATTTAAGGGATCTTGTCGACAAAGGAAATCGCGTGCGACACCGAAAGGCCGCAAAATTAATTTTGTTTTCTGACAAAGCCCTCTATTGGTGGAGCTCGATTTTGGAGACATTCTTAAAGCGGACGACCGCAATTGTAGTTTAATGTAAACCACACACTTGAATACATGGACTGGCGGGTTACTTAAATTATATAATGTTGGCACCTCGCAATTTCATGTGTATTTTCTAGCGCTTCAACGAAGAAAGAACGACCTGCCAATTTAATGCTGTAAATGTAAACGAACGCATATTAATTTTAATTACATGTTAAACAAACAATATTTCTGACTAAACCACGTGTGCAACATTTTCTTATTTAACATACAACACAAAACAAAGACAATCCGCATAGTTACCCAATATGTACAAAAGCATCGCTTGTTTCAACGCAATAAAAAACAATTCCTAGAGTTAATAAGCAAATACATGAAACCAACTTATAAATTGACCAAAAACCAACAGATAAAGCTTTCCGTTAACAGCAAACATTTTTGAAACCTACTAATCAAACAGATAGATACCCAAGATGTCTTATTATCTTATTACCACAACGTTTCGTTCAACAGGTTCGACCGACAACACAATCAAGAAGTGGAACATGTCAACGGGCGGGCTTCTTAAGTCGTTTCGGGGTCATGAAGGTTCAATCATAAGTTTACAGGTAAGCAAGATAACAATACATTTACCAATATGTCAACAAATATTTCATTAATTACCATATTTCCTGCTTTAATGAAGTCATGCTGTTGTTATCCACCATCAAAAAGGCAGGTTTAGGCGAAAACAAGATGTAAAGATCACATTCTAGCTCATGAAATAACTGTTTCGATTCTTTTAACACATGTAAAAAAATATGGCAACAATTGCTCAAGACAAAATTTGTTACACCACAGGTTCACCATCGGCTACTGTACAGTGCCAGCCTCGATGCAACCGCGCGTTGTTGGGTAGCGGAGTTTGGCGACACCACGCGGAAGTATATCGGCCATGATCATATGGTATCCGACATGAAGTACCATCATGGAATAGGCAAGTATTACAAGATAGTTATAAAGCAATAATAAAACTGTTACTTACGAAGAGCCACTGATATAGCATTTAAATTTTATTTTGGGATTTTATTGTAAGTTATTAAATTTTGCTGCTGACAAAGAGTTGTAAGTCGGGTCGAGTTCGGACAAAAGTTTAAATGAAACTGGCTTACTTCTGGCCTGATTTCGCATGCGGGCCCATTTGTGTCGCAATTTATCGACTTTTACGCCTGATTCATGCCTGCCTTAACAAGATTTTGGACCAAGTTTCAGACATGATACTTACTGGCGGGACATTTCTATGTTTGTTACGCTTATAACAAGATTCTGTTTTAGTGTTTACTGGTTCGGGTGATAACAACGTTCGTGCGTTTGACGCGAAGTCTGGAACATTAAAGCGAACGTTCAAGGGCCACAAATTTGTTGTCAACTGTCTACTGGTAAGTTCTTAAATAAGACTTCTGAAAAATTCATTTTAGACCGCAGCTACGAATTTAAACCACGTAGGACCCTTGTCAGCGTAATGTCATAACAGACTACAAGAATTTTTTTAGACGGAAACTGACGATGTCTAAATAGGCGAAATTAATATTTTCTGTTTTATAAATAAAAGATTACACTGACGCTGACCGTCTGCCACTCTTTTCGAGTATATTTTGTATATACGTAGGACCATTTTACCCTTTTATGTCCTTAAACAGTGTATATAGCTTAAAAAACAGCCAATTCTAAGTCCATAGATTAAATATTTGGTCAAAGCAACCACCTGTATCATGTACATTATTTACAGCCATACAACGACACAGTATTGAGTGCGTCCTATGATGGCAGCGTAAAAGTGTGGAACATTGCCGACCTGCTGCGTGATAAAATCGGTGCGTCCACCACAACGCTTGGTTCATCAGGACCAGTATCGCGAAGCCACCGACGAAATTCATCACTAAGGGAAAACGACATTGTGAACATGAAACACGACAAACCGACTAACGGGGACCAGCACATGAAGGCACAAAACCCCGCCATGTTTCAAGCAGGGAAAGTTCCTATATCGAGAGAACGTTCAACAGTTTCAAGAACCGAGCCACAGAGAGTTAAAGGGCCAAGGCGGGGTGGAAATACAAAAGTCGCACCGGTTAATAGGAACGGAAACAACAATGTACAGGGCGGTGAAGACTTCTTGGATTTCGATTATATAAACGACCAACTGCAGGATTTGCTCGAAGGAGAGGATTATTGGGCCGAAGGTTCGACTCAGAGTTCTATGGTTAACCTCAAAGCCTCAACGGAAAGCGGGAAAAATTCAAATGCTAGCAATGGTGTGAGAGCTGCGCAAAGGACAGCAACTCCTAAGAAAACCTCACAAGGAAAACCGTACGGCAGGTAAAGCATCCTATATTTTTATACTCAACGCAATTTGGCTTAATGTTTTCAAACCATTTCACCTTCATTGTAACCTATGTAAAATATACTTGACAAGCGAGTCACTGGTAGACAGTGTAATTATAATGAAAAAAAAACAAGTTTCATTTGATCTTAACTGAAGCATTTTATTTCCAGCCCTGCAAGGGTGCTCACTAAACGCGAAAGTTCGGATCTTCTGAAAAAGCGCCCTCGAACGGATTCAACCGCGTCAGCACGCAGCCGCGAGATGGCGAGCGAGAGCGACCTCGCTCTGGTTGACGAGGAAATGCATATGGTTGCTATGGAGACGTCTTCGAACACCAGTGGTTACCGCACAGCCGAAAACAACAGTCTTACATCGTCGCCACTGGGGACGTCGAAAGCAAGAACAGAAAGCGTAAATAAATCGTCAAAAAAATCATCGGTGTCGTTTTCACCCACGGTGTCTATGACGCCAAGTCGAGAACGCGATTTGACGTCACATGGTGGGTCGCGACGGCCTCAGACCGTTGAGACGTCCGAGATACGTACTAAAGCTAAGTTAAAGCACAGAGATTCGACTGTATCGAATGGGAGTGTGCCACGTGCATTGAGCGCACGCGAACGTAAACAATTGGAGCAGGAGATTTTGGACATGGTATGACACTGCCATATATCAAGGCCTCGTTTGGTACTTGGAGTTCATCGACAACACCCAGTGTACAAACACAAGCAGCTTGTTCAATCATATTTGAAAACGATGTCACCAGTGTTTCGATAGTAATTTGTTAGTATTTTCTTGTCGGTATTGCAGACCAAGAGCGTTATGTGTAATGAAAAAGTCTCAAAAACATTTATTTTTCATGATTTTCAGCACCTATATATGTACCTACTAACCAAATCCATGACCGAGATTATAGACTTCACATATTTTTATTGTCTTGATTATAAAACTGACACAAAGAAAATTTTAAGAAATCTGTCCAAACATTTATATTTCGCCCTTTCCTGTTTTCGTCAACTCATACCATCCATTTGTGCAATGTTCCCACATATATTGTCACTTGTGGCCCGCCCAAGAATTTTATGGATTTTCGTCTGCATTGAAGCAATTGCTTTGAACACTGTGAGTGTAAAATAAAACCACACATGTGATTGTTACACAACAACAATGTTGTGTATTGCTTTGTTCACCCGGAATATTCCTAAGACGAAAGTGCTAGCAAAATGCAAGCAATTAAGAGATACTACATTTTGCCTGAATTCTGCTGTACCATGGAGTCCATTGATACATGTTGGGACAAATATCAATTTAAGTAGGAGACAGATTGGGCATACTAGCCAATGTGACTTTTGTCTTGTCACCAACTGTACTGCTAAGAGCTTATAGGTCGAAACAGTGTGCACTGTTTGTAGCTTACTTGTCAGTTATTGGCTTGATGCTTTTTTAAGAGCTAGGGTAACATCAATGTTAAGTCGTTAATAGAAACATACTGCTGTACCAACCAGAAACAAATTAACTTACTTACATAATCAACCTCATAATTGCAACTATTGTGTCAATTTAACAATGGGTTTTTTCGGCTGTAAGGTAGGGCATACAGTAAATAAATGAGCAACACACACTTGCAAACAAACGTTAAAGCCCAGAGTGGACCAGTGATGTCCTTCACAACACCAACAGGACATTTGAATCAGTCCAGTCCTGAACCTTTGACCAAAGCAAAATCAGCCTAACATGCTTTCTCAGCACATTATTCTATTCTACTGTATGTACTCAATAAAAACTGTCTATTATAGGAACGTTTGCCCACCTTTCATCAAGCTGTTGACCTTATCTCATCTGTATGAATCCACTTTCACTGCAACTTACACTAACAGCTTCTGTTGAACATGTTGGTTATCCAATAAAATGAAAAAAAACTTTTATTCTGCTTGAAGCCATCATCTCTTTTTGTACAGACATGGTTGAAGTTTTAACTTTGGCATATTGCTTTCATCAAATTTCGCGGCGGTGATGTGTTTTGTTTTCCGAAAGTCAAACATATAAAAATGGGTGTTGCTGACATCCTGTCAAATCATTGTATAACAATCAAAGTACATGTACATTATGCTAGACTAAAGTTGATAATATGTTCAACAGACTAGATAAGTACCTTTTTAATCAATTCAAATCCCAGCTTTTTCAAGTTCAAAATGAATCCTTTAGGGTTATGAAAACGACTAGCTACTTCAGCAATTTTTAAAATTGATCTGCAGAGTAAACCATATATTTGTCAAAAAAAATGAATGTCAAAACTGTTAATTTCTAGTTACAATGTTTACCAAGAAACACAAAACACAAAGCCCCACAAAAATTTATGTTAAAGCAAAGATGTGTTGACAAAAATTGTACTCTATTATGCTAGCACAGTGGCAAAGGTAGCAAAGGTATGCTGCAAAACAAAATAATTAAAATACAAAAATTTATTGTTTTCACCAGTTTAAAACGTCTAAATCAGGGGTGGGCGACCTTTTTTACTGTGGGGCCAATTACAATTGTCAAAATTAGATCGCGGGCTGCACCTGTGAATAACACAAGGCATTTTACTTTGTTGCTTACTAAATATGCTTAAATACAAGCAAAATTCACACTTGATTCCAGTCACATATTGCCAGGTTGCAGAAAACTAGCATTAGGCGCATTAATCTGCTCAAAAATATCTAACAGTTGGACTCGTTTGCCAGTACATTTTAAATCCAAGCGTCTCTGGGGGCCGCACAACCTTTAATGAAGGGCCGCATTTGGCCCACGGGCCACAGGTTGCCCACCCCTGGTCTAAATAATACAATATAATGGAAACTAAGATGTGAATATTGCAGTGCTTTCAAAAAATTCTGATTAATATTGGATTCCTTGCCAACGTCTTATTGCAAATATATATAACTTACTTTATTTTAAGAACCCTGTTTGCCTCAAGCAAAAACTCAACAAAGTTAGTTCCCATAAGTGATAAGCAAAAGACAGCAACATCCACAGACTGATCTTCCAAAGGAACCTACATAAAAAGATTAATTAGTATAAATATATTGCTTCTAAACAATTAACCAATCATAAAAATATCACACCTTATCACACTATAAACCAAAAAAGTTTTAATGAAAAAACAGCCAGTAATAATAATAATAATAACAAAAAATGCATAGGTTTAATGGACACATCTGAAAGACAAAACATTGTGGTTATTCAATGATATATCTGTATGATATTTAACGTACGGTAGAAACAATGATACATTAAAAAAATACTAATCAAAATTTAAACAAGAATGATTTAATTTTATAACTTGTCACTAAAAAAAGCAAATTGGCGTCGATTTAGACATACCTTGGTTATATCTGCCACAGTAACAAACTTATTGACTGCAACTAAATCAAATGAATGGACAACATTCTTTACATTTTGAGCAAGGAATGCTTCTCCACAACCAAAGTCAGCAACAACAAGTTTTGGGGATCTGCAAACATTAAAGAAGCTAAACAAAAGTTTATGGTCTATAATTTTTAAACAGATTAGTCCAGGGCCAGCAAACTTTTTATATTAACCAATCTCAACCAGATATTAACTTGCAGACCGACAAAAACACTGAATGCTTAGTGTGTGCAAAATATTACTGGCCTTGAGACTAGGTGCTTATGTAAGATTAGATTACCAATTTTTATTTGCCAGTAACAGTCTACAAAGAAAAAGTATATGCATTAAACCCTGGTTAAACAAGATTCGGTCAATCAGGATAATCACCTAATTTTGACAAATTTTTTGGCTCAAATGAGTCGGAGGTATACTGTACATATCAGTTACAGATGTGTTATATTCCTGCACAATCATAAATATATAATCAATCCTCACAAAAATTGTTAGTAAAAGTGAATAACAAAAAAGAAAACAAAGTAACTAAAAACTTATCAAGTGGTGAAAAAAATCATTTATGATTCAAACTTGTTAAATATCTTCATTTTTTATGTTTAATTTAACACCAACCTTGCTTTTATCCAGGAAATCATAAGATCTAGAGGTTTTACAGGCCATTTGGAAACTTGGTTTAAATATCCTTTGTGATAGATGCTAAATGCTTGAGGGTCATTTTCAAATAATTGTACTGTTTCTTTACTATGACTGGTATACATCTGCAAATGAAAACACAGATATTTTACAAAAAGTCAAATCCCTGCTAAAAATGTCAAAAGCTAAATTATCTCATAAAGTTTATTAATGTAAGTGTTCTAAAATTTTACCTGTTCATTGATAAATCGAAAGCGGGAGGAACTTAGTTTATTTAAGAGTTTCTCTTGAAGGCCTCCCACATTTTCCTTTCTCTCATATGCATTTTGTGGCGTGGGCATTGAAAAGTTGATCTTGTCATCATCATTGGATTTCCCCTCAAAACGCTTCTGTTTTGCCTTTGGAGGCCCTTTATTAATTTTACTCAAAGGTTTAGTTCTAGTATTTAAATTTAATAAATCAGTATCTTCAGTGTCATTATCTTGTTGGGGTTCCGAATTTCCATTTAAATCTGTATTTTTTTGTGGTTGTGTGTCTCCACCGGGGTTGTTTCGCTTCTTTGCTCTTCTTTTGTTCTTCTGTCTTCTTTTCCAACGTTCTCTAGTGAGTTTTAACTTTGGGTCAACTGCTTTTGTGCTTGTAGGTGTAGCTTTCACCAAATTCTCAGTAGCATTGGCAGAAACGTTTCCAAACAATGCATCAGTCAGAGGCTTGTCATTCGTGCCAGATTCCCAATCATCTGCCGACTGGAACATCTTCACAAAAGCAATTCTGGTTTTATTTGCACAGTAAGACGTTCATACAGCAATTATAAACTCGTTTTTAACAAGCAGTTTTTTAAAGAATTTTGAAAAGCAAGCACACACTCCAAAAAAAAAACAAGAACTTACCGTAAAATGAGTCAAATTATTTCTTAAACATGTAAACTAAAAAATTCTCAGACCATGTGGCATTGTTTGTTTCTCAAAACTTGAGTTCTCGAATTACTGCTCACTCATCCGTGAAATGTGGATAAAATGGAAAACAGAAAATCCAATTTTGCAAACCAATTAGCGTTAGGAACCAAAATAATTTTTAAATCTTGGTAAAGACAAATATTAAAAGCTAAAAATAAGAAATTAAAAAAGAACAAATTAAATGTTATGTCGGTCACGCGCGACTGACTTTCTCGAACGTTCGAGAACATTCGGGACGTTTCGGAAAATGAGGTAATGCGCACAACTTCTAGAGCTGGCTGGAACATTCGCGTGCTTTCTGCTGGCGTATATATTATGCTGGCAACTCGTGTCTCATCATACTAATCTTCGAAAAAACTACTAAGTGCAACTTAGCGAGAACTGAGAGATTCTACCTAACTGTTTCAATAGTTTATAAAGTTGTGAGACTAAACAGAAAAATGTCTACTGCTATCGGTATCGACTTGGGTACGACGTATTCGTGTGTGGCAGTTTTTCAAAACGGAAAAGTTGAAATCATCGCCAACGACCAAGGCAACAGAACAACACCGAGCTATGTGGCTTTCAACGACACGGAAAGACTAATTGGAGACTCAGCTAAAGATCAAGTGGCAAGAAATAGCGAAAACACAATATTTGATGCAAAACGACTGATTGGAAGAAAATATGACGACGCAACTGTCCAGAGCGATAAAAAGCATTGGCCGTTTAAAGTCACTAACAAAAACGGAAAGCCCTTCTTGGCTGTTGAGCATCAAGGCGAACGAAAGTCATTTGCTCCTGAAGAAATCAGCGCAATGGTCTTGACCAAAATGAAGCAAATAGCTGAGGCTTACCTTGGCAAGGACGTTAACCAGGCGGTTATTACCGTTCCCGCTTACTTCAACGACTCTCAAAGGCAAGCAACCAAGGATGCTGGCTCTATTGCTGGTCTTAAAGTACTAAGAGTGATCAATGAACCAACTGCGGCAGCCCTGGCCTACGGACTTGACAAGCAACACAGCGGAGAGAAGAAAATCCTAGTTTTCGACCTTGGTGGTGGCACCTTCGATGTTTCAGTACTTGCCATAGACGAAGGTTCGATTTTTGAAGTTCTTTCCACCGCTGGAGATACACATTTGGGCGGTGAGGACTTCGACAACCGAATGGTAAACCATTTCGTCAAGGAATTCAGCCGGAAATATCACAAAGATATTTCAAAGAACAACCGAGCAGTTAGAAGATTGAGAACGGCATGCGAAAGAGCTAAACGTGTGCTATCATCTTCAACGGAAGCTTCGATTGAATTGGAGTCACTCTACGAAGGAATTGACTTTTACAGCAAGATCACACGGGCAAGATTTGAAGAGCTTTGTTCAGATTTGTTTCGAGCCTGCCTGGATCCAGTCGAAAAAGCTCTACGCGACGCTAAACTTGACAAGTCAAAAGTTGACGAGATTGTCCTTGTAGGCGGTTCTACAAGAATTCCACGCGTTCAGAAGATCCTTAGCGACTATTTCAACGGGAAGAGCCTCAACAAGTCCATCAATCCCGATGAGGCTGTAGCATATGGCGCTGCAGTCCAAGCTGCGGTGTTGACTGGCAGCTCGGGGGTGAAAGATGTCCTTCTGGTGGATGTCGCTCCTCTTTCACTCGGCATTGAAACCTCCGGAAGCGTTATGACTAAACTTGTGGAGAGAAACACCCGAATTCCACATAGCACTTCGCAAGTGTTCACGACCTATTCAGATAACCAACCGGCTGTGACTATTCAAGTCTACGAAGGCGAAAGGGCGCTCACCAAAGACAACAACCTACTGGGCACATTCAACTTGACAGGAATACCACCAGCTCCACGTGGAGTGCCTAAGATTAAGGTTTCCTTCGATATAGACGCGAATGGAATTCTCCAAGTATCTGCGAAGGATGAAAGCACTGGAAAGTCCAATCAGATCACAATTAACAAAGGAAGACTTTCCAACACCGATATCGAGCGCATGTTAGCCGAGGCTGAGAAGTACAAAGACGAGGACGCCAAGCAGATGGAAAGGGTCAAGGCTAGGAATGAGCTGGAGTCTTATCTATACGGAGTCAAAAATGCAGCAGAGGACGGAAGTGATAAATTATCCTCAGAAGATAAGACAAGAGTCTTGGATGCATGCAACTCCGCACAGAAGTGGTTGGATGGAAACTCACTGGCTGAAAAAGATGAGTTCGAGTATCAGTTGAAGGATTTGCAGAAGACCTGCTCACCCGTTATGTCAAACCTTCATTCATCTGGCGCCCAGCAACAGCAGACTGGTTCAGCAACGCAGGATGGCCCAGTTATCGACGAAATGGACTAAAACAACAACAAAAAATTTTTCTTTGCGCCAGTTTAACAACTCTTTCTGTAAATAGAACTTTCCTGTACTATGTAACATGCATTTATGGAGTATCAAATCACCTAAAGTTGCATGCATGATATAATCATGATTCTTTTCCGCAGCTTTTTTTATTTCATCGTGTACACAATGTAAATTTGTTGTAGATAGAAATATGTTTTGTCGTACTATTTGTTTTTAATAAATTTACCCTCCGAAAAAATTAATCCGCCGATTATGCAAGATTTGTAGATTTGTAGCCTAAAAGTTGGTCACTAAAACGTCTAGTAAAGAAAGATTTCTAAAGGACGGTTTCCGCTAGGTGCTGATAGAGCATAGTATTAGCAGCTAACTTGAAGGTGCAAAATTATAGCATTTTAAAATTGAAGTACTCTTTCGTAGCTTGTGTCCACAATTTTGTTAGTCCTATCGCCTTTTTGTAAAAAGACAAGTAATTTTTTAAAGTTATTACTGCTATGAAAATTTTATCCTAATATTTCGAGATAAATTTCGCTAAAACTCAAAAAAACGTCAAAAACGCAAAAAACGTAAAAAAAATCAATAAAAAACGTTTCGTTCAGCAGCCATTCCGGTGGGCTATCCAGACGTTAATGGCTCTTTTGGTGGTGATGAGATTATTTTAGCCGTCAATCTTGCCAACTTGGATCCAAAACCAGCGTTAAAAGGTGTCTTTTAAGGTTTGGGCGTTATCACAACATCAATACTTTGGCCACTAAACGTCTACTTAATTATCGTTGAACTTATTTATACGCTGACAAAACACTTTTATGCGCAGATTTTCATTATAAGTTAGTTGCCGGTACAAATATTCACACAAAGGGATAGTGTAACTTCAAATTGTAAAATTCACATGTTTATGAGGTAAATATAAAAAATGTTTTTCAAAATCACTGCGCCAAAGAAACTTATAGGATATAAGTTATTTATCACCAAATGGATGAAACGAGAAAAAAGGGTAAAGACATTTCCTCTAGTAATGAAAACTCACTTATTTATTGTTTGGGACGATGAATGTTCGAACTTATATGTTAATAAAATTAGTCCAAATAAAAAACACATGTCAACCTGACAACGAGTCGAAGCTTTTTTAAATCAAGATCAAGTTTAAATCCGGTTGTGCCCTGTCGTGAAGTGATTTGGATTTGGAAAAACATTTTCTGCTGTCATGACTTGACAAAATTGAAATGATAAGAACTGCCATAAGAGGATTAGCGTGATACGTATTTGAAACTATAGATGAAAGCTGGACTTCCACGAAATAAACACTTTCTGACGTTTTGTGGCGAAAAAAGCTTTCAAGGCAACGTTTACAACAGGTTTTAAAAAAACACATTTCACTATTATCGGGTGCAAGGACTTTTAATGTTTTTTTTAGATTAGCTTACAATTTTGCATGAGCAAAAAACTGTGCAATTTATAAAGTACGGTAATTGTGCATAGATGGCTACATTTGTCGTCAAATGTTATTCCTGTGATGGATCTAGCGGCTTACTTTATCGAAAGAAAAACATTCTGATTCAGTTAGAATGTGGTGCCATTATGTCATATTGCATATTAATGTTTCACCACACTTAGGATAAGTTGGTTACGGTGAGGGTGCGTACGAATAGAAATAAAAAAAAACGTAAAACCCATCCATCACAAAGGTACACAACACACGGACTTGAATAGCAGCTTTTATGAGCAGAAATTGTCAATCCATTACAGAACATAAAAACATATTAACCACATTATTTTAAACATAGTGATTAAGGTCATTTTAATTACTATGCATTGTCCTAACCCAGCGGTTCCCAACCTTTCTGGTGCCGTGACCCCATGATAACATTTGCCAAGTTGCGATGACCCCAAGGTCAAAAAGTAGTTGGCTCTAAATTAAAATTTACTGTATTTGTTTGATTGGGGCTAGTGGTCCTTGGCCTAAAACGAGTTGGGAACCATGCCTTAGGCGCAGGTGTGTCAAACTCAAACAACCTTGAGGGCCAAAAACAAACTTTAAAGTAAGTCTAGGGACGAACTATTGAAACATTGTGACAATGTAACATGACAACAACAAAAATTCAAAGATTTAAAAGAAAAAAGTTCATTACTGCCACTATATACAGATACAGGCTACAGTGGCGCAGTGTGAAAGAACCAACTGTACTTCTAAAAGTTACTTGCGGGCCGCACAAAAACCGTTGGATGGCTGCATGTTTGACAGCCCTGCCTTAGGCGACCCCAAGCGAATTGTCAGGCGACCCCAGTTGGGGTCGCGACCCACAGATTGGGAACCGCTGTCCTAACCCCTTCAAAGCTTGAGATTATAATGTGGATTGATCAATAATTCCCTAGAGTTTTGACTCCTCCCATAAAATCAATTAGATAGTTTCTGCAGTTTTGACATGTTACATTTGATCATCATAAACAGCAAAACATGTTTTTAAATAAAAGTGCAAAAAAATTTACAAAAATTAGAAACTTTTTGCAAGGTTAAAGTCCATGCCTGGTGAAGTTATAATGCATTATAGTTACTACAACAAGATTAACATTTCTAAAGGTCATTTGCCCAAGGTTATGTAACGAATTCAGTTTCGTCAGGCGAACGACACTTTGAAAAGGATTAAAATATGTGACCTTAAGTTGACGTTGGTTTACCGGTTTTAGACAGTTTCATCACAACTGGTAAGTAACGATAAACCGATTTTGAAATTCATTTCAGATGTCATGACATCAGCGCTTGTCAAAACGTCAAAGGCGTTTTTCGCACAACTAATTGTTCATATTTTACTGAGATTTTTGTAGAATATTTAAACTTCAAATTCGTAAAGAAAAAAAGCTTTCTAATTGCTAAAAAATATAACATTCCTTTTAAAACTGCAACGGTGAAGACAATCACCAATTCGTATGTTATCCAATATCAGTATATATTTATCAGGCCAAATCTGGAACGTTTTCGCTGCCAAAATCAACACGACTTTTGAATGAAAACCAACGTAATTGAAGTGAATTATTTCGTAGTTAATGGAAGTGAATTATTTCGTCGTATGTTCAAATGTTGCCACAATGTATGGATTGCAAATGTCTGTTGAATGCCTTTTTTCTCTACGGATTTATCATTTAACCGAAAACATTAGGTGTTTTTCCTACTTCGGGAATCAGAACTTGCCTTTTGTGGATTACTCGGAATGTGAATGAAAAGATGGAATCGATTTATTTGACCGGATAGTACATCCAATAAGCTTCTTCCGGGTACAGATTCGACTTTTGTCTCATTCTTGGCAATAACATTTTTTACAATAATCAGATTATGTTTTTTTTCTAAATATCGGTGGTATTTCAGAAACAAGAACCTCGTTATACAACAAAGTATGCATTTCGACCAATGTCAAAGTGCAACCTTTACGATTTTGTTTTCGTTACTGACGTTTTTTCGGGTAACGTGTGTGTCACGTGACGTGTAAACAGTCCGTCGACTGTTTGGTATTTGCGCAAATAATTTAGGTTTTTAACTGAAAATAAATTTGAATCCAACGGGAGTAAATATAAGAAAGTGAAATATTTTAGCTTTAATAAAAACCAAATTGTCAGCGATGTAGAATAAAACGTATTCATTTTATTAAACAGACGTTTCGACAAAAACAGTTTTCATCATCAGTGAAAATTTATTGTACAAGCGAAAACAAGCGCGTTTATTTTATATACACAGAAAAGTAAGGAGAAAAGGTTCACATTGATAAAAAGTTGCAGACAAAAGAGAAGATAGTGCTAAAAAACAGTGATAATCAGGTGTTAAAAAGCCGCGGGGGCATAGAAGTTTTGTCAATGTTCAGCCCGGGTGCGTGTCGTTAGATTTGAAGCGACTCTAAAATTAATAATTGATTTCGATTTGTTGCGTATAATATATATATTTTAGTTATGCGGGATTAGAGTGTATTATAAAACTCAAAGGTCGGTTGGTCTACAGCAGCTGTCAAGGATGTACGCAAACGAACTCTGGTTAAGAACGGTTAATTCCAATCTTATGAAAAAACGTGTTATAACAGAATATTTAGCATTTTTGTGGTTGATTTAAGACTTATATTGCAACGATGAAAATAATTTATGTGGATAAATGGTCACGTAGATCGAATTTTTGAAAGAAATTGTCCGATTATTTACCACTGGAATGGCGTTTTGAACTCGTATAATGTACGAAACTCATTCAATAAGTTAACACATCGTTTCTCGCGCTGTTTCGGGGTTCACACTAAATCCTGTTGGCACGTTTTCTTTCAAAATCTAACTTTATTCGAAAATTTACATTTCACAAACTGGGGTAAACAGATGTTTTGGGGTAAACAGCTGTTTCAGTTTGTAAGCTTCAACAGACTTTGACCTTTAATATTCTGGGGGGCTTCTATTATCAGAAATTCGATCGGTCTCATTGACATCATTTGCGTGTTTTCTAATTAGAAGCGATCGACAAACCACAACGAACTTTTTATCGCAAGAGACTTAGGCGTTATTCACGTCGCCCGGTGACAGAGCAAGTGACTGAAAAATTGATTTGGGGGGGCAGGTTACTTTGTGTATCCCAAATTCTGTAATTAAGGCCTGTCTACGTGATGTGAACGATTTTCCAAATGTTGTGGTTGCTATAAAAAAGCACAAAAGCCCGAAGTTCTTTCAGTGTTGTTCATTACGTCGCAATGTTAAGCCTTTAATGGGATGTGACGTAACTGGGGATTATCCCTTGTAGCAAATTTTAGGGGGAGCGCGTCAAATCCATGCGCCGGTGACATTCTGCGAGTGGGAACCGGCAAGGGGGTTGATGGGAGCGACAAAGACTGCTGTTAAATTATTCAGCTCCTTGGCTGGAAATTACGATGGAAACATGGGAAACATGACGAATGTTCAGATGCGACAACAACTCAATTCTTGTGACCGACCGACGTTGTTTCGTCCTCCCAGAAACCGTGAAGATCGCAGCAACCACTGCCCCTCACACACACGCCATTAGATCACGCTATCAACATATAATTGGCAAATATATGAGCTACTGCTGCCAGGCATAATATCAAGTTTATAGAGCTCTTCTGGCAAATACATTTTTATTCCGACGTTTCGACGTCCTATACAGGTCGCCTTCATCAGGGTAAATAACACTGAATGCGCGTAGTATACAGTGCACGATAAACAAGGTAAAAATATAATTCGTGAATTGGTACAAGTGGAAAAATGATACATGTTTGCACGGCTTTGATAATAAATACACATACTTATTTTTGCTTATCCATTGATTCTTGACTCTGATGTTAAATAACCAAATTTTTAATTGGCTTTGATAATATAGGAGGTATATTTTCACTTGAGTTGCCCTAATGTTTATGCTTGGCTTTGATAGTTGATGCACAATTTTTTACTTGGCTTTAATAATTCAAACACAAATTTTCACTTGGATTTGATTATGAACAAACAAAAGTTACTTGGCTTTGATAACAAATACACAAATTTCTACTTGACTTTGTTAATAAACTCGACACATTCTTACTTATGGCTTTGATAATATATACACTAATAATATACTAGTGTTAAAACAGACGATAAGAAAACTTATTTCTTACTTTGCTTTAAAAGTAAAGTGTTTTCCCAAATAGCTTTAAATTTCCATCACATTAAAAGCAAAATACAAAATGACGGTACATAATACACATACATTTTACCTGGAATATAATATGGAATACAACTTGCATACAAAATGTCACAATTAATTTAAAGAAAATATTTTGACAGATTTGTTTTCAATTCGATATGTACCGACCTTCGATCAAAAGGCTGGAACCAAAGATGCAACAAAAACATTTAAATCGCAATGAAAAGTTTACTTATGAGGCGTATCGGCCATTAAAATCTAAGTAAATAGTAATCAATGCATCGAAAATCAACAACACCACCAACACACAACAAAAATAACTCAGCTGTCATTGGTTTTCATTTCTTATCGTACTCCATAAGATAATCTGGGTGATTTTATTTCCTAATGCAATTGTGTAGTCATTGAAAAGATTAAGAGATATTTTATGTCATGTCAAAACGTGATGTAAAACCCTACTACAACATTTGAATGTGCTTTTGTTAAGAAGACTGCAGTTGCACAAAATGCTCATTCCATTATTCCATAAGCATATTATTATTTTATTATTTGCCATACATTGGGCTATCTTTTTTAACAAACTCAACTCAACTCAACTCAAACACAACCAAAATATCAGAAAATATAAAATGTGCCACAAATTTGAAAAAAAATCCTAATCATCTAATATAAGTGAACAAGTGTTTTAATTGTTTTAACAAAACCGAAACACGACCTGTAACCTTACAGCAAATTAACGTAGTGTTTCATAATTTTTTATTTTTATGATTGGACATTACGTAAATAAGTTGCTTTCTTTATCAAAATGCACAAACATGTACTTGACTAATTTAGTGTATTAAATTTTCCCGTCAGTCAAACGTATATTTTTCTTTTGATTGCATTTATGAGTCTAAATAATCTCTATGCAAAAGATAAGGTAGGCTACAAGAAAAAGTTCTTTTAATTTCCAACATATCCAACATACATTTGTTCACACTGTTATTTCGTGCGCTAAACCAAATAAACATGATTGCATGATTGTAATAAAATGGAGTGGCAAAATACGTAATATCACCCTGCCTTAGGTAACACAAAGGCGACAAAAAGAAAAAACGCACTGCTCCAAAATACCTTTTTCTTATTTTGCAGTACACGTGCGGTCTTACGAATATAAAGAGCAAGTTTCATTTGAAAGGGGCGTAAAAGCGCAAATCTCGACCACAAGAGACGTTGTGTTTCTTAGAGAATCGGCAGTTGGTTAAATTTGTGGTGTTGGAAAAAGAATCATTAAAATATCTTGAAATATTTTTAATGGCTTGTGCATTTTAAACTAGCCGACGGTATTTTAAGAGAGAGTTCTTTATTTTATGAGTTTATTTTTCCTTTCGTGTTTAAAAACAATATGAAAATATCCGTGATAATTAGGTTTACAAAATATAAATCACTCGTATTTTACAGTTTGAGATGTATATATAAAAGTGTGAGATGTATGTATAAAAGCATTATCTTATTCAAATAGAATCAAATTACTTATAGTTGTTTTTTAATAGATCTAAGCTAAAGAACGAACTAAATATTGCAAGGGTACAAACACTAGGAAAAATCGATGCCAGTAGTTAAAATGAACTATAGTTGGCGAGCGGTCTCATTTGCATTTTTGCTTTTTGCCGTTCACGCAATCACTGGGCTATCAGCTGTCAGTAATGATGTCCCGAAGGACCGGGGCTCGCCAGATCTTGTCCGCGGGAACGATGAGCTCCGAATTCGGCAAGATCGATCGTTTCGAACCGGTAAACCACAACGATGTTAACTTGAAAACAAATGTTTTGTGTTTGAGAAGTGTTGGTATTTTCTTCTTTTAGTTCGGTCCCTACAAACAAGTTGTGGATTTTTCATTAAAGGTTAACGGCGAATTATGTTTTTTCAATGACTAATCTCGCAGTCACTAAAAAAGCTTTGTGAAGAGGTGTGGTGCAAAAAAACTGATGTAAAAACGTTTTGTACAATACATTTTGATGTGCAGAAAAATCGATGCGAAATGCACAACTAATATATTTCTGATGTCCTGATTTGACAAGCGGCGGGTTTTTGATTTGCAAATATTATTCTGACGAGATATTTCGGTTATTGGGCTTTTGATCCCGTAAATTTAAAATTACAGCCCGAACCAAAAAAGTAAATTGCAACTTGAAACAAGAACTAATCCTTCAAGTATATATTAGCAATCAGCCTCATGTTTACAGTGCTTTGTAATAGTTTTGTTAATTTCCAGAATTTTTTACAATCCAAAGCGCTTAAAAAAAACGCAAAACAAAGGGTGTTGAAAATGTCTAGTGTTATCATAAATCTTAAAAAATCAAATTTGGGAATCATGAATTGTAATAGAATTAGGAAAAAATTCAAGAATCAAATTATTAGGATTTGTGACTTCTTATTATTATTTGTACTCATACAAATGGTACTAGTAGCAAAATTTTACTCCGAAGTATACCTTTTAACAATTTTAATGACTTACAAATGGACTGATCGATAACAGTGCCGCAACTGCACCCAGTCTGTGATCAATATGTCGGGATCTGCCAAGTTCTGGAGCCACGAGCGGCCTTGATGGCTATCACCCCCCTCTTTCACTAGCCGATAATTGCACTGAGCTTGTCAGCATGGAAATGTGATGTTCTGACGCGAGCACTGACATTAAATATTTAGTTGGTGACCGCTAAAAAAAACTTACCTAGGGATAATAAAATCACCAACGCTATAGGTTTTTGGTTCACTTAATGCATTTTGTTAGCTTGCCTATTTTTTGGTTTCAAGCATTTGTTGATAAAGGTAGACGCTGGAGGGTTTTTACCCATTAAAGTATACCTCCATACAGATGGGCTTAACAATTCCTAAGACTTAAGACGATTATCTAAGATACTTTTAAAAACTGAAGAAAATTCACCAATAAACGGTTTTCAAATGGTTTTTGCTTGTGGCTGTAAGTTTAAAACGTGTCTTTCAAACGGCTGCTAAAACTGTTAGGTATTTTCAAGAATTTGATATTCAAGAAAGAGACGTACGTCGGGTTTGATGTTATACGCACTGTTCCCAACTTTAGGCCCCGAAGAAGCCCCAAACCCGGCCTGAACCTGATTGTTTTTTGCAACAAATCCCGAATTTCGGCACAAATGAGGCCGGGTGTGAAATCAGGACAGAATCAATTCCGTTTCATTCAAATTTAAAGCCCTAACCCGACCCGACAACTCTAATAAGAATTTTGGTCATGTTATTATATTTCCCATCCCTGTTTAACAATTCAACACCTTTTTTATGTTAAGACGATGATGAAGCAAGACTGGTGCAAAGCGCTCTAGCGAAGGAAGCAGCAAGAATGCTTATCCAACGGCTGTCGACAAAGCGACCAACTAACACCGAAAATCGGGTAAAGAACGGAAAAGGTCTGAGCTATATGCTGGAACGTTTAGTCAAGACAAATGAATGGGCAAATCTGCATCGCGCAAGACCAGCAGACAAAGACAGTGAGTATTAATCATAAAACAAAACTCAAAATCACCCGCTTGTATAAGATGGCGTTTTTGGTTCAGAATTGTGGCGTACACATATGGCGTTTTTATTCGTTAATGCAACGCCCAGAAAGAAAATATTAAACTTGGCGTAACATTTTCCTGAACTAATAGAGACACAACTATGCGCGCTTGCACTTTAAAACTAATTTCTGTTTAAATATTGCAACAAATAAGTTTTATGTTCAAAGACCCTTTTTTCATTTGGTATTATAAGTTAGATATTGTTAACACACGCATATGTATTGTAAATATCACCTGCTTAGCATTAGGTGCTGTCACATAATTGTTTCCTATTCAGTCAATCAGTAATAAATTAGCCAAAGTGTTTTGTTTGATCCGTTGCAAATATATCAGACCCCAAAATCGTTTTCCTTGGGGCCTTTCACATTTACCCATGTGTATAAAACAAACTCAAAACTGCCTTTAACGTGTCAATAATTATTTCAAGACGCCTGTAGCCGGCCAAATACAGGGAAACTGTTGAGGTTGATTTTTAGGCATAGTATTGATTGCAGCGTCTGTCCGATAATAATTGTCTACGTCGTGTATCCACTAGGGGTGTTTATTGCCCAGAACGGTGCTGGATCAATCATTTTAATGAGTCTTCTGGGACTAGTGTTAATAAACCTGTGTTGTAGTATTTGGTTCGATACTGGCCGATGCTAGAAACGCATTTTTTGGCTATATTAAAATTTGGATTTGGGTACCGTTAAAGATTCCAGTAGGGCAGAATAAATCTTAAGTGCAAAAATATTCAATTTGCAAATCTCCGCCCCGGACCAATTACCCGAGTTTAATTTGTATCGATTTGAGGTTTAGTGATGCCCAAATTCCACAATATTTTCATAACATTGTGTGTTCTAGTTTTCAATATAATAAATGTCAGTAATATTAGTGTAACCAAACCAAAGTCCTAAAATTTTGACTATTGGGATAACTTTGGACTTCAATTATACTTTTACCTAATTGTATTTAATTAAATACCTGAATTTCTAATTTATTTTTAAGTTTCGAAACTAAAAAAACTGAGAATGATTTATTTAATTTTTCATAATAACTTTTATTTGCATAATTAAAAACTCAGCTACCTTATTCTTTGTGTCCAAGCTTGTTGCCTTTTTCGAAATATCTAATATTACTTCATTACAACATTATAATAACGGCTAACACACCACAATACCTTTGCTTCCGTAAGCGGAACTGGTATACTTCCGGCAGGGGTTAATATTGTTTCTCAGTAAAGGTTTAAGTTCATTTTAACTAAAAAACTTCCGTTTGGGATTTTGCCTATTCCACTAATTCCTACCGATAGCCACGAACCATTTCAAAGTCAACAAAAAAGAGTCGATCTTTCGGGTGATAAAAAATAACAATAGCGTAGGTATAAATAAAGCCTTCTTTAATTAGTTTTGGGACAGGCGTTTCAAATTTCCATTTATTGGTAATAACGTAAAGGAAAAAAACGTCTGTTGATTTTAAAAACAATCAAGAAACATGACTTTAAATATATTCTTGCGTTTAGGAATGGAGATGTCGAACGAAAACGACCGGGATTCGGAAGCCGAATCGCCGGATGATGGATTGATGCGCTCCGATCGGAATTACTATGGTTGGATGGACTTCGGCAAGCGATCAATCGACCATGACGACTACTCCTACTAGCGCCAACTAGCGACAGAACTGGGACCGATAATAAAGTAGAATGCGCTGCAATTCGTCGATTATAACTGTGACGTTATTATTAGATTTTGTGATTTCCATTGTATGTTTAGACAGCGGTTCTCAAACTGGGGTCCGCGGTCCTTTAGGGGTCCGTGAGGCAATTTTGGGGGGACCGCGAAAAGGTTGAAGTAATTCTATAATCTTATTTAGTGTCACTTTGCGCCACTAAATAAGTTTAAATCAAATTAGAGTTGAGAATCGACTGTCTCTATTGCAAAAAATAACCTTTATTGAATGACATTTATCAAAAATGCAATTGTTCGAGCACAATCGTAATGCTTTTTGTCTTGTTTGTGATGTCACAAGCTGTCTTTGGATCATTATTACGCTCAATTTTGCATAACTACCGCTAAAATCCTGCAATCGAATTTCGTTTTTCTTAAATACACATTCCAGTTAAAGAACCGCGAGCCCTCGAAATAATGGCAAAGGGACCGTTTTGAAAAAATAATGAAAAAGTTTGAGAACCACTGTTTTAGAGAGAAATAAACGCCAATGTAAAACATTTTTATTTAATATTTTTTTTCGTATTCGTTACAACGTATAATATTGGGCAAGTTAAATCTAAGATAGGGACTAACAAACTATCGACTACTTACCCATTTTTGTTTTACAGTATGCGCATTTTACTGCATCTTTTTGCACATTTACCATTGCCGAGCTAGTAACATTAAAATAACGCTTTCATATTGCACCACTTTAATATTAGCACATTTTTATCATAGATTGCTTCACTCGACTTTTGTTATTGACACATTTGCATTATCTATTGCTATTTTTGGCGTACATTTCTTATCAGTGCGAGCAATACATTGGTGTACGTAATACGTATTTGATTTGTATGATACCGGCGCACTAAAGAACGTCTTCGTAATAGAAATTGAAAGCTCTGAAGGTTAAAGGTGGAGAATACAATCATACAGTAATTCCAAATGTCAATCATATGAAGTCGTAATAACAATATTTCATGTATTGATGAGTCTTTCCGGAAAACGTGACATTTACATGAGCCAAAGTTGCGATAATGTTATCTTCTACTTTCTCATTAATTATACATGAAGCAAGCAAAGGATTATGCGCCTTTTCTGTTGTATATACATGTAAAGGCGTCAGAAATTGAACGTCAAAATGTTGGCAAGATTAAATTAAAAATATCAAAAGGGCAAAACATTTTAATAATACATGAAAAATATCCGTCTAGACCAGAGGTCACTACACCACGATTTATTGGCTAGGTCCGGCCCGCGAATGTGTTTAATCTGGATATGTAATGTAAAAATATGTAACACCCTTTTTTCGTTTCATCTGCAATAACGGGCTGTCAGTACCCAAATTAACTTACTAAAAAGATATTAATACAGTAAAACGATAAAGAGGCAAGCAGCGCAGATGTACAGTCGCGACACAACCACCGCTTTAACACCAACTCCAACTGCCGGCTTCTCATGCGCGTGGGACCGAGTCTACTTGACAATTCGTTACAGCGAGACAACACAGAAATGCCTTATAGCGTCATGGGATGGTGCTAAAATAAAAACGTAACAACTCACATAAAAATAAACCTTGAGTTATATATTTCCTCCGAAAGTATTCTCGCAACAACATGTAGCCTAGATTAATTTCCGCTAGTTTTGCAGAACTTATAAAAGTCAAAAGACAGTTTGTTGTATCACATGCAGGTCTAAGTGTACCTTTGCTATTGTGCACAAACAAATGCTTTCTTTTATTTATTGTGATGGAATAAATGAATATTGCCAGCAGAGAAGACATTTCACTATGCCCCATAATATAGTGTTTGACAGTAGCATCATAAGTAAGCCTGGACTTGTCTATTGTGATTGTTGTCTTGGTCTTCCCTGAGGCTTCAATGTATAGGCCTGTACATTTGGGCTTAAACGGGCTTTTTGGGCCTAAACAGGCTTCTCAAAAACAGCTCGGGTTCGGGCCGGGTTTCGGGCTTGGACTTAGGGTTCGGCCGGATTCAGGCACCAATTTCAGGCCCGATAACAACTCTCATACAAAGTGCCCCCGTCTATAGAAATAATGGTAGTCCAAGACACCGCCATTGTGCCTTGACGTATAACCATATAACGTATTATTTGGGCGCATCCTGAAAACAATTTCCAAACCGACCGCAGTTTCGTCACAGCACATATATGCCGACTCATGGTTTAGGGTGGTCCAGACCCTGGCACCTTACAGACTAATATATGTCTGTTGTCAGGTTGCTATAAGGCGTTTTTGCGCTTTGTGACAATATAGACGTGTTCATATTTTTAATAATATTTATATTTTAGTCTCGAAGCATGTCATTGCAAACTAAATCTTTTAATACAAAAGAATTTCTCCTTTAGCCGCCCGCCAAATAAATATTAAACCCTTGGACCGACCTGGTTTAGATCGGTGGTTCTCAAAACAAGCAAACTGCAACAGTTTAAATTATGTTACCAAGCACTTGAATATAAACAAGCTCAAGCAAATCATTTGGTGTGCTATAAAAAAATCGCTTTAGTTGGCAGACGTTCCGGCCGGGTTGCTGACCCCTGCCCTAGGGTTACTATTCGCAGTTCGCACCACAATTCTGTTCTCAACCCAACAGAAAATGAGAATTTGCTAAAACGAATATTTTGCGACGCACTTGAAAATCTCTTGTGACGAATCAGAATTGTAAAATGCCTAAAAATTACGGCCCCGAAAGTCCAAACAGAATTGAAGGCGGGCCCGAAATTCAAACCCGAACCAGAATCATTTTTGAGGAACCCGTTTAGGCCCAAAAATTTGATTGAGGCCTATAATAATAAAGACATACACAATGGACAATAAAATGGGCTAAACAAGACGTTTTAGCGCTGTCGGGCATTAGGTTATATCCAGCAACTAGCTACTTAGCTAGGTTATTTGTAGTTTAAAAATTACTGAATCCGGCCCATAAATGCCGAACACATTTACAACTCTGAGCCAAAAACCCCATAGTTTGTAAAAAAAAATGGTGCGAAAGTAAAGCCAAATGTGAATTTAGGCCCAAATCTCCAAACCAAACTTTGTTTAGTCAAACAAGCTCAAGAAGCCCGGGCATAACTTTGTTTGTCAAGTCTGGCCTGGACTGTATTTCATCACTTGACTTTCTCACGGCACCAAATTTATTTTTTTAGCCCTGAAATACTTCCAGAATTTATTATCACGGAAGTACGTAAACTTGTGACGCAAGTGTGGCACAATTATAGGCTGGGTTGCCATCGACATGGAACTCGAAATAAGGACACATGAACAATTGGACTTTTATATCAACGAAACAAACGTTTTTGAACAAATCTTTGCATTGATACGAGCCTTGACATATCACGTGTCATTTTTTTTTGCCAGGAACAATGTGTTCCAGCAACTTCTTGTTCGTAGAAAATAATTCGTGCATCTCAAGACAGCCCAGGTCTAGGTTTACTTTTAGAAGGGATTTGACTTCTAATTGTTAAAAATTAGACAAATAAGGAAATCAAAAACAAGGACAGTTCTTAGAAATAAGGACAAAAACTTTTTCTAAGGCATTGCCCTTCAAAATAAGGACAAATCTTAGAAATAAGGACGGTATGGCACCCCTGATTATAGGTTTAACATTTATTTTACCGACAATTCTCAATGGTAGAATACACAAAGATTAAAACTTTCTGCAGGAAGTTGAAAAATATGGTAATTTTAGGATCGGGCAAGAGATTAACATCCAAAGGAAATTACTGACTTGTTAAAAGAAGTAGTTTATTTTCGCACTAATAAACTGATAAACCGGTCATTTTACTGTACGTAGGTTACGTTTTAGCGTGCGAAATTGGTACCCTGCTATTCCCTCCATAAAGTAGTTGCACGTACAATACGTCACCAAAACGTAGAATATGCCAGAAAACAGCTGCCGGCTAGACATCCACAAATTGCTAGGGTCTGCAGGCCAATAAACAATTTGAACTCCAGTAACCCTGTGTTTAAGTGGTGTTTTTCAACCCTGATTTAAATATTTGTTTTCACAATATACACTTGATTGATCCACTATAAAATTGCCCTTTGGTTGTATTTTTAAAACACAAATTTAATAGGTGAATAAAGTTGTACACCTATAGTTTAAAAGAAAAAGTACCAGTTTGGTAAATGTCCATATTGTTGACTATGTAAGCACCCCGGTTTTATCACGTATATTAAATAGTGTGCGTTTGCTGATAAACTGCATGCAAAATAATCTGTTGTAAACAAAGCATGTTGTTTCCAACAGGCTATTTCAGCACATAACATTACTCTTATTATATCGTCAAACATCCTATTGTGACATCACACAACATCAATTGCCATAAATGTGAGGGCCAAGCTGACAGCAATTTAATAATACTGGATAGTTGCAGTATTTTAACATGTCCAATTTTTATGCTATGCGGCACTTACGTAGGGGACCCGTGATTTTCCAGTCATGAGAAGTCTATAGAATTAGAATGCCATTACCCTGCTATTCTTTTTTCATTGAAATGCAATGTCAACAACCACAACAGACAAGATTCGAAGAAGGGGCGCTATACTTAACCCAAGAGAAAATGCAGAAAATGATGAAGTGCCCGAAGAAATACCAGTTAGAAGGTACTCGTTTGGTAATCATATTTTCTGATTTTAAAATGAAATATTTTAAAAGAGTTTGACTAAAATTTATTCTTATTTGAGCTGGCACATTTACAGGAATAATGATTTACATAGTAGTTAACAGTATCATTTAAGCAAAAATAGCCTTAACACTTATATAAGCTATTGCTGTCAGGCATAATTTTAATTTAATAGAGTTCTTCTGGCAAATGTATCTTTATGACGTTTCGACGTCCTATACAGGTCGCCTTCATCACTGTATGCCACTGATACAGTGCACGATAAACAAAGGGACATGCTTTTATTTGCCTATTCATGTTTTAGCAGAAGCCACCAATATTAGTAACACGTTTAACTTTGGCCAAAGCCAGCATTTTTCCAATTGCCGACAAAAACACACGTCACTCTTTTACATTTTATTTTTCAGGCATTCGGTGAGGGTGGGATGGGAAAGTCCCAAAACGTCATCACCGTCGCACCCAACTATGACGGTCCGAAGACAATCAATGGTTGGGAACCAAGATCTACCAGGTAAAGACTATTTTTAACCAGTGGTGGGATTCCAATTTTTTGTCAGCAGGTTCTTTCACAAAAGTCATATTTTTCTGCCGGTTCTGTTACAAGTCCACTGAAAGTAACCAGTAATGCTAACCGGTTCGCTGATCTCATAAAATTTCGTGAAAAGGTTCTGTCGAACCGGTGCGAGCCGGCTGAATCCCTCAACTAGTTTTAACCCAGGCCCTTGTGTGAAAAATTTATATCTTATAGTTTTGCGCCTACTATTTTTGTGTTTCTGAAGTAAAAGAGCAATGACCAGAAATTTAGATATCGATGAAACAAAACCATGTTTGAATCAGTCCAATGAGGTATTTTTCTCATTTTCCTGAACCATTTTTGCATCTGTCGCGTGGTAATGTAAATTTTTACACACGAAGTTTCGTAGAAAAGTATGGGGCTAAATGTTAACAGGTTTAAGGTTTGATTTTTTTCTACGTCCCCTTGTGACATCTGTTTTAAGGGGGGACGTCCAAGCTGTCTCACAACTTTCAGCGGTTGTCAGGAAATGACAGGCGCAGTAGTTTTGCTGGCGTCACCAGCACCAGACGCCAATCAACGCGACCAACAGTTCACACACTGGAGGTGGAACCCAAGTGAGTGGATATTTATAGGTATATTCATTGGTGGGATGCATTTTTTGTCAGCCGGTGCTATAACAAAGTTTTTTTTCAGCCGGTTCTGTTGTAAAAAGTCCATTGACAGTAACCAGGTTCGCTGATCTCATAACATTTTGTGAGGCGGTTCTACAGAACCGGTGTGAACCGGCTGAATCCCACCACTGGGTCTATTATATATAGGGTTGCCATCGACATGGACTCCAAAATAAGAACAAATAAAACATTTTTGTCGGCGAACCATGACATATCACATGCCATGTTTTTGCCAGAAATAATATGTTTCAGCAACTCCATGTCCGTACAAAATACTTCGTGCATCTCACGACAGCTCAGTTCTAGGTTTACTTTTAATTGCAGCAGGGAATTGACTTGTAATTGTTGAAAACAAGACAAACTAAGGACTTAAGTCAAAAACAAGAACATTTCTTAGAAATAAGGACAATCAACTTTTCTGAGACATATGCCCTTTAAAATAAGGACAAATCTTAGAAAAAAGAACTTGGTGGAAACAGTCAAGTTGGCATCTAATCTAACCACCCGTGTTGGGGAAAGAGGGTGGGGTTTGACAGGAAAAGAAACCAAAATCACAATTCTACTCAATTCAACAAAACGTATTTGTGCAAAAACACATCATTTTTTTTAAAAAATTCTCACCGATTTAAACCTGCTTCAAACGGTTTTGCACAAACAATTGACACTTCATCTAACACCCACATCAAAGCAAAGTGATTCTGTCATGAAGTGCAGACAGAATCGGGCGAAACTGGCACCTTAAAACTGCCAATTTTACCCAAAAAAATTGCCCTTTTATAAAATGAAAGACTCCGTCTAAACACACAAAACCTCAAGCATGCGTTTATTTACACTTCTAAACCCGTAAATAAGGCTTTTGACAGCAAAAATTTTTCTGTAATGCATGTTGGCATTTATGTATGCATTTTCACCTAATTTTAAAAGATTTAGGTAACAAGAAACACCAGGTTTTGGGACAGGTGGTTTTTATCACAATAACATTTTGCTGTAAAACAAATTCTTAAACTAGTGTTTTTCAAACTATTTTTAGGATGCGGTATTGAGCAGCAGGTTACAAATGATACCATGACAGGTTTTATTTTAATATTTGCAACTTCGTTATAATGAGTAAGACTGCTTTCCGTAACAAACTAACTAAAGTTAGATTTTTTATGTAATGTAGTTACATGGCACATTTCTGGCCTAGTGTGAAGTCAGGCTCCAATCAAGCTTGTTTTTTTTTCAGCAAAGACCGAACCAAGGCCCGAATTACAATTGTGTGTCATAGATACCCACAATTTGTCATTAAGCAGCAAAACATAAATTGTGGCGACTGCAATGAGAAAATGTGCAAATTTAGCTACAAAATAATACGTGCACTCTGTAAAAACATGTTTTTCGTCGTACTTGGAAATCCCTCAGGTCACTAGCGTACATTACGTAAGAATGGTTAAAAACAATACGGTAAACCACAACGGTAGTGGATTTGGTGAGAAAGGTTCAGTCTTCAAAACAATTATGACGCAATAAATGGGGTATTAACGTGGTTTTAACTTTAAAATTAAATTGCGTGTTGATTGGTCAGATCACGTCAATACGCCGTGGTACGTGGAAAAAGCGAGACAAAAGTCAAGATGGACCAAGAAAAGCACATGCCAGCGAATGAAGCACTTACCGATCAACAAGTTATGGGTAATTTTAAAGTAACGTAAAGTGCATATTACCTTGGTTCCTATCATACAACAAAAATCTTTGTTATTTTTTTACATTTTTGCCAGCATCCTAACTTATTTTCCAAACACATTTAATAAATAGTTTATGAACTATTTTCAAACAAAAGTTCGGTTAAAGACGAAAAACAAATGCTATATAGGCAGGAGTGCGTCTTATTGCGTTTACTTTTACTCAATTATTTTGATGTTTAACGTCTCAAACGTCTTAGAAAATATGATTGTACTCAAGAAATGGCCTTGCATTTGACCTGTGTTCTCGTTTGAAGGAAAATAGCAAAGTTCCTTATGCTGTTATTTCGGCCGATGCTATTTTTCTGCAATCTAACAATAAATGTAACTAAATAACTAATAAATTGCTTATTTTACTGGTGGTTTTGAACTAAATACAAGCGTGTTTGGTACCCGAGTAAGTAAAGACGCAACTTGTGTTACATAGGGTCCGCCGTCGAATCATTTAATAGTTGAATTTGACCCAACAGTGATAATGGCTGCACAAGCCTAAACTGTAACAAAAATAATCTACGAACGAAAGTCACAATAGGGCAGGGGTCGGCAACCTTTTTTGCACTGCGGACCGGTTTTACAACTAAAATTTTATCGCGGACCGGTCTTCAAAAAACTACAAATATATAGCTATAAAAACGCTTAAATTAGTTTATCATGCCCGGGATACATGGGCAAAATGTTTTATAGCATTTAACGTGAAAAATTATACGGCCCGGTAACGAACTCCTCGCGGACCGGTACCGGGCCGCGGACCGGCGGTTGCCGACCACTGCAATAGGGGATGTCACTGCTAAACAGTTTGTGCAACCAAAATTCATTTATTTAGTCTTAGTTTTTTAAGACTTAGTTTTGGATTTTGGTTTGTCGCTTAAAGATATCACAAAAGCAAAAATTCAAATTTTTAAATTCAAAAACGTTCAAATTTTAATATCTTTGCTCATGTACAGTATGCAGCTATGTGTAAAATACCTATAGCTTATAATCCGCCAAAAAGGTTTAGTAACTTATGAGAATGGAAATAAAACACCAACCTGGAGTTGGCGTATTCAGGAATTTTAGTAAATAAATACTTTTGCCTTTTACGTGCAGGAAACAGAAAGCACACAAGAGGATTTGGCTTATCCGAATTAAAAATTAATCAAAATCGATCCATGAAACAGATTCTTGGACCTAAAACAATGTTTCAATGCCGTTTTTATGTGTTTCGTGGTGTCAATGTTATAATCACGGGTCAATTAGAAATGAACTAGGCCCTAACTCAACTATTGAAATTAGGGAACTAAAAGGACAAAGATATGTAATGGTCAAACGCGAAGGATCTTTCCCGCGAATAACGCAGGCATTATAGGACGAATGTTTGAATTATATAGAACGACTAATGATGTCCATATGGGTGAAATATACATCGTTTTGAGACTATTTGTTGACTGATTCTGATTTGGAAGCACGGTTGCTTCGTCAATTATTCCTATACTCATAATAGTTCTTTGTTATTAGTTATTACCACTAAAAATAAAATGTAGGTATAGCAGATTAAGACGTAATAAAAAGTTACTATTTGTTTCGATTTATAACGAATTGCTTGAATATCGCCAATCTATTATATTTAGGGCCTATAATTTTCAAGTTAACATTCTATAAAACATCACAGCGCAAACGTATTTTTTTTTTAAATTTACTAGCTTCAAAAGTTTCAAAACAATTAATTTAAATCCGAAATAAATTGTACACTGTCACATCGTTGACAGTTTTTTGACACTTTTACGTAGCCTTTAAGGAGGCGTTCGACCTCTTTGACAACAACGGTGGAGGTACGATCGACGCTTTGGAGTTAAAAGAAACTCTAGAATCGGTTGGAATCGAGTTAGACGAGTCGGAAATACATGACGTAATGATGAGACTTGATAAGGACGGTAATTCGAAATTGATTACTTTCTGTCGTAACAAAATTTCTTTTGAAAAAGGTTTTTCTACGTTTTGCACAAAAATGGAGCATGTTTTTACGTTAACTGCGCTTTTGCTAGTTCATTTCTTAAAACACTAGGCTAAGTTTAGGCAATTATTCTTAAATGCACGAAACAAAATCAATTTTGTTTTTAAATTGCACTGAGAATTTATGGAAAAAATTGGTGCTCACAAAACTTTTTTATTTGTTCAAACTGCGAACATGGAACAGCTTTTTTAACACACTGGTTTTTACGACAGACTGGTATATTAAGTTATTGTACAAGAAACTTCTAAAAATACCGAGACCAAATTGGAATTAGTGTTGCTTCTAATTAAGTTCGTGGGAGGTTCGCGACTTTATTGGTTTCGTTGATTTGTTTAAGGGAACGGAGAAATTGACTTTGATGAGTTTCTGGATCTAATGACCAACACCGAGATGTTTCTGGAAGCGTTTGGTAAGTGGCAATCTATTTATCCAATATCATCACACCCCTTATATGACTTAAAATGGACAAACCGCACAGGTTTAGCTGATTCACACCATGTTTGTCAGTTTTCTTCGATGTCGTTTCAGGTTAAAATAGACCTGTTGTTGTTAATATTGTTATATTGGTCAAAGCATGAAGCTAATAAATGAAAAGCAAGCTGCAGACAGTGCACAGAAGTCGTATTGGCCTATGCAGTGGCGTAGCCATGGCCCCTTTGGCCCCTCCCAATTTTTCAAAGTTGTACATTGATAAACTTAAATTTAGTGTAGTTTCGTCTCTCAACTGTCAAAGGAATATATAAATTACCAAAAATGATTTTTGTCACCAAGTTGTATGCCGAAATCCATGCTATTTATGCAGACATGGAATAAATCAATAAAGCGTTTGGCTGTCCCGTCGAACCACGTACAGTTTGTCAAGTCACGTTTTTGGTAAAAGCACGCCGAGCGTTAGCAAAAAGTTGTATTAGACATCAAATTATTTGGCCCCTCTCAAACTTTTTGGCTGCCTACGCCATTGGGCCTATGTCTTGTCGCCAGCTGCACTGATGAGACTTTATAAGTCGAAACAGTGTGCACTGTTTGCAGCTTATAGTTACAACACTGTCGTGTAAAATGTAACAAGACATAAAAAATACATACAAAACAATTGGAAATATACCTGTGATCGACAAAAACAATACTGGGCCACCAAAGAAAATGTATGAGCTTAAAATTATTTAACCAGATTAAAGCAGTGTCGTAATAAATCAGTAAACACTAGAATTTGTCAGCAACTGAAGTAAAATTTTGACCCTTCCAATGACGAATGGGCCGAGAATTGTAAACAGTAACTTATACTACAACTAATGGACTGTTGTGCCGTTTTTTATTTGCTTAGGGGGCGTTACCCTTTGGGACACTTTGACACTAATTGCCAATTTTGACAGCGAATGCTTCTACTGCGCTAAATCATTAGCCAGTATACGTAGAATTACTATGACCTTTTTAGTTTCTAGATTTATATTTATTTATCGATTATAAACAAACCAACAAATAACGGTCAACGAACTGAAACGCTGTTTATTATCTGTCAAATTAATAATTCATGAGAAGCAACGTCGGAGCTCAAACCCGCGTGGAATCTGTTACATAACACGAATAGTCCAACTAAGTAATCTGGCCTGGACGAAGGTAAACTTACAGTACAATGGTCGTCATGACAACATGGCAGATTGCCATAAAGTAGCCATGCAGCTTTGTCGGACGTTTCTTTGTTAATATTGTTCGTTAATTATGTACGCCTTGTTTGTTAATAATGAGTGCTTTGTTCGGTAATAATGACTGCTTTTGTTTGCAGGTGCTGTAGCTTTACAGTGGAAAATGTGTCGCTTTGTTCCATGTGGGCGTATTTAAGTCCTCAAAGAAAAGTGTTTTTAAATTAATTTTAATGTTTTTTCCACAAGTGCACCATTTTGGTTGTATGTGTATGTTTTCTTGCAAATGTGTTTTGGGGTTGTTATTGGGGCTTATATGTTTGTAAATGGTAATTCGGTAAAATTCAATGATATTTTACAACTAGCCCTCACAATTGTGTGCACACATAATCATCTAAAATAATTACTGATAACCCAATCGTTGATCAATTTCGGTCAAAAATAATCAACACAATGCATTACTCATTCACGTTAATCAACTTTATTTTAATTCATACCTTTTAAAATTAGCCAAAAACATTGTTAATATCATTTCTATTTAAATGATCGTTGTTTGTGTTACCATTTTCACATTAACATTTAAAATTTCGATAAAGAATGTAACACTTTGTGACGTCACAGCTTCGCGTCACGACCCAACGAACAAGACGCACGAACGCGATGTTCTGCTTTTCGATGCTCTCACGGAATTCATGAAGAAATCAGCGTTAAAAGAAGCCCACGAAATTGTTGGGTAGGTTTGACTCAACAGCGACATATAGCGGACATGAGGTCATAATATTTCCGAAAACTAATATATCTCTTAGTTTTTTGCACACTTAGTCAGTTGTTGCACAAAAACTTGGTCTGACAACACCAAGAATTATGCTATTGTAGGCCTACAATATTTACACGATGAAATGAGGTCTTTTTGTTGTTGTATATTATTACTATTATACATTATTACCGCAACCATCAAATATTTTTTCTAACCAATGGATTTAGTTCAGTTTTTCAAAAAAAAAAATGGTTTTCTAAAAAACTTTCAGTAAACAGGAATTTAGAAAAGCTACGTTTGGCACAAAAAAGACCGTTACAAACGTTTCAATAAAAGATGTAGCCACAATGACAGGGGTGGGCAACCTTTGTTACTGTAGGGCCAATTATAAATGTCAAAATTGGATCGAGGGCCGCACATGTTCATCACACAAAGTGATTTTGCTTTGTTTCTTACCAAATATGCTTAACTACAAGTATAATTCGTATTTGATTCTAGCCACATTTTGCCAGATCGCAGAAAACTAGCATCAGGCGCATTAATCAGCTCAAAAATTTGTAATGATTGGACTCGTTTGCCAGTACTTTTGAAATCCAAGCGTCTCTGCGGGCCGCACAAGCTTTAATGAAGGACCGCATGCGGCCCGCGAGCCGCAGGTTGCCCACCCCTGCACAATGATAATGTTATAGCACACAAAAAGTTATATTTACGTGTCATTCAATACTTAAGCTCTCTGTGCAAAACCAAGATTTTCTAAGATGAAGTTCGTTTTTGTAGATATTATGCCAAGAAGTACAAGAAAGTGGTCAAGTCGTACAACGCAAATAAAGGGGCACATGTGGTTGGACATTATGCTGATGGGGCCAGGTTGATCGGGCTAACCGAGAAGCAAATTGCACAGCAACTCAAAAAACTTCGCCTACTGCAAAATTTTGAGAGTAAGCAAACCGTTTTCGCTGGCTGTCTGTTGGTTTGATATTTTGCCAGCTGTGTAAATGATTCGTTTGTTTTCAGTTTATGTACCTATTCTAGCTGATGAAAAAGTAATATAAGTAAAACAATGTTACATTGCAAATTAGAATTTAGCTCTCATAATAAACTAGCCAATGTATTACTTCACTGTCTACAATTATAAGATGATTATATGTTTCCTCATTTTAAGGGGTTGTCATTAAAATTGTGAATTACCTCATTTCATAACAGGACAAATTTCTCAAATGTACAGTTTTTATTTTTGTTTCAGACAAGGGTGATAAAGAAAGTCCTTACGCTCAACCTCTTCAGCTTTCAGTGTTGCAATCTGTTACATCTCCAAGTCCCAAGAAACCAAGGGGAAGAGGAAGGAAAAGAAAAAAACAACGCAGACCTAAACCTCCAGCAACTGCGCCAGGTAGCGACAATAAAACTGAATAACTTCGGCCACTAAATGCTACATTTACATTGTGCTACATTCAAGGCAATTTTGCAACGTGGTCAAGCAGTTGGCCTTGAAGTTGTAAGCAGGCTTGAAGCGGGACCCACAGCCGAATAAAGTCAAATGAGGTCCTAAAGTCGGTGAAATTGCGGCACATAAAACTTGTGTCAAACTTAGGCCTGAACCAATTCTGTTTTATTCACACTTTTGCTCGAATCCGACCCGCAAGGCCCAGCCCGACTCACAGCTCTAGTTGGTCTCTCATATTCACTTGATGGTATACAGACATAAACTGATCGGGGTCGGGACTCGAAATCGTTTCGATATTGACCAGGTGTAACATTCAGGGTTGTAAATCAAGCTGGGCTTTTCGGGTCGTTGTAAAGTTAGTTCTGTGTTTTGGCCTGAACGCGGGTTTGATTCGGGCCTGACTTCATACGTAAATTCATTTGTGAGGTAAAATAATTAAGACCCAATAAGTTTGAAAATTAAAGTGTTATGATTACATAATCTGAAACTCTATATTAGTTGTCAGAATATATTTTAAGGTTGGTATGAGTTGAGTTGAGTATAGCCGACTATAGGACTTAATATAAAGTTATAGTATGTTTTCAATTCGCTTTAGTCAGTGCCGGATTAACCATTGGGCAAAGTAGGCACGTGCCTACAGGCCAGTCAAAAATCCAGGCCACTTTAAAATCAGTAGAATGATTTGGCAACAGTGATAATTCCAATTTTTTAGTTGGCAATGCTGATTTTCGGGCCACTTATAAATTGTGCCTACAGGCCAGCAGACCCTTAATCCAGCACTGGCTTTAGTATTGCATCAATTTGTTTTGTTCCTTACTTTTCATAATAACTTCACCAAGCTGCATAAGACTTTTAAAATTTAAGCTTTAAAAGGTTAAGAAAACCTAAACCTCTGCAAGAGGGCGACAAACGAGTTTCTGTGATGACTTATAGCTTTAGAAAAAAACAGTTTTAGTTTTCATTAAATTGGTTGTGTTGCTTTTCTCGTCTAAGCGGTCATGCAAAAGCAGCGAGAACGCACAAGCAGTCTTAAGAAAGATATTGGAGAGGAACTTGGAATGCCTCATGCAGTTCCTTCCCTTAACAGACAGACTTCTTCTTCAGACACAAATCTCAAAATTCCACCAAAAACGACAAGAAGAAAAAGAATTGTGTTAAAGGTATTAACCATCACAGCATATAAGGTCCAAGTCCCGGAAAGACTACTTTCGTGGGATCGAATCCTAACGCACGCTAGATTTCTAGCCTTTGTCATGTGGGAATGCTGGGTGACCGGCTGATTCGGTATAACGCTTTCAATAGGCCTGGCGTAGGCTACCATGATTTATATATGAGTGTGCCGTGATCGCTGGTCTGCAAAGACGCTTTAGGACTGATCCCAGTTATAAATTTATGTTTATCTTAACTGATACTGGTCAATCTGGGGATCCCCTACTACGAAGCTGACATGTGCAGTACGCGAGGAAGTCAACGGTGCTTGTGATCAAAATTTCGGCAGGTTCAATGCTGAGACTGTGTAGCTCAGTTGGTAGAGGGCAAATCCTGCATGGACCCTTCAGGACTGATGGCAGTTATAATTTTATTTTCATCTTTAAGTATTAACCACATATTTCCTATTTATAAAGATTAATAAACGGATGATCAATGAACGTACCAAAAAATTAGAATCATAATCCGCCAAACAAATAGAGCTTCTTCATTTGATGATAATGCAATAGTTTGAAAAGCTGTTTTCTGCACTTACAATGGGTGCAACCATAGTTTTGCTTGTTTTGTTTCTTGATTCTTGTAATTTACCTATAACAGTCGTATATGCGTTGTTAGATTATCAACAATGACCTGCTACAAAAGGAACCACTCAAACAAGCTCAACTTGATGACCATCAGAAAGAAAAGGTTCACTGACAAGATATTTACAAAATGTTTCATTTGTTTGAGAAAAATCTTAGCCGATTTGGTCATTTACACTGGGGAAATTGTTTATGTTTATTGTCTTTAAATGACTTTTTTTAGGTTTGCAAAACTGGAATTTAAATACTAGGTTTGCGATTCTGAAATAAGTCGACTTGTAACTTAGGGAAAAAACAACATTTATTCATTCAAGTTTGAAAATCAGGCTACCCTCTCTGATTTTTTTATCTTTTAGTTTATTTTTGGGGGGTATATGCTTGATGATTATATTTCAAATTAAATATTTCAAATTTTCAAATCAAATATATATTTCAAATTAACAGAAATCAAAAACAAGTGGAAAATTGAAAGATGAAATTCAGGAGCACAAACCTGGTTGGCTGAGTCAGCGCAACAAGATGTACAACGTGTCAATTAATATGCCCATGAGATACCGAAGTGTACAAGTAGACAGGCTTCCTAAGCTCAGAGAAAAGGTGCAGAGTAACGAAGAAATTTATTCAAAAGTACCTAAGATTAACAATACGTTTCGGGCCTAAACGGCCTTCTCAAAAACGATTCGGGTTCGGGACGGGGTACAGTTCTGTACCGAACCAAACATGCTTTCAAGGCCATCACATAAGATTTGCCAAATAATTTGAGATTGTTATCTTTTAGGTTCTGGAAGCCAAGGGAAAATTTCGCGATGAAATTGCGAAACGAAAAATCGAAAACAATCTACGACACTATAAGGAACTTGATTCCAGGCCGATCCCATCACCAGTCCTGTACACACATTTTCAACGAGTGAGTACTACTAGGTTATATTAGTTAACATACAAATACAGGTGCAAAAAGTGATTTAGTTAATTTTAAGTATAGTTTAGTACAGTGGTTCTTAACCTTTCATGGACCATGTCCCCTCAAAGTATCTCGTGCCTTTTGGCTACAAACCAGTCGAATGCAGTTAACAACACACCGTACTCGCGATAAACCTCAATATGGAGTGTGGAAAATATTCGATTAGGAAATAAAAATATTTCAACACACATTCAATCCTGCAAATTTAAAAAGAAAATAGCTCAGTGACTTTGGGTGGATGTTTTTAGTGGGTCTACACCCGTATAGCCTCCCAGAATACAACTCGTGGGCCCTGGTTGAGAACCACTAGTTAAGTAGCCTATATATAAAACAGATAACAAACTATTATTGACTAAAGATACGTTTTTTTAATAAAACCTTATTGTTTTTAGGTGTTTTCTGCATACAGCAGTGCTGAAACGAACAATCGAACATCTGTGACTGCAGATCAACTTAAGAAAGCTAGCAAGCAAAACAACTTTCACAAGACATCACAACAATTTTACTATTCCAAACATTAAAAGCGTCAGTTTTTACCGCGGTTCAATTAAACCCAGTTCAGTTCAAAAATCAACTTCTTGTAATTCATCTTCACTTCATAAAGCCTGAAGATAAACAAACTAAAACACAAACAAAGCATGATTTGTGCAATATCCAGAGTTACTGCAAATTATGTTCTTATCATGTTCACACGTGCGCTGCTTATTAAAAAATGTTCCCAAATCAAAGTGGCTATAAGTACTTTAAGTGTAGAGCAGGGGTGTGCAACCTTTGTCACTGTGGGGCTAAACTACCATGGTTAGATCGCGGGTCGCACCTTTATGATTTTACTTCGTTGCATGGCAAATTTGCCCATATTGAGTTAACAATTGCAAGTAAAATTCGCATTTGATTCTAGCCGCATTTTGTCGGGTCGCCAAAAAATAGCATCGGGCGCATTAATCTGCCCAAAAATATGTAATAATTGCACTTGTTTGCCAGTACATTGGAAATCCAAGCGTTTCTGCGGGCCGCACAACATTTAATCAATGGGCCGCTTTTGGTGTAAAGTATTGCTTTTCAGCAACCGCAATGTAAAAATGGTAAAATGCAAAGGGTCGTATGACCGCTAGTTATTTTCAAATTGGACTGTTCTGTGTTTGCAAGAAACAAGTGTGACCATCACAAAATGTAACATTAATGTCATTTTCCTATTACTCACCATTGCAACCAGCGATGAAAAATTTTTGAAATTTTTTGAAAAATTCTAAAATTGGTGACCGAACCCAAAAGTACAAGTCCGAATTATGCTCGATATGATAACATTTTGGCACCTATGAAGCCTAGTTTGAAGTCATGCCCGATACAAGCCCGCTGTTTTTAAACTTAAGCTCTAATTGACTTACTTTTGACCAGTAACAATAATAAATTGCAACAGTTTCCAAATGTCGACGTTTACCCACAGACCTATACATCAAAATTAACATAAGATGCGCGTGTACCACACCAGACCAAATATAGCAAATATTTTTACCGTTCACGCGCAGGACAAAACCAACTAAAGTTAGTATAATTCAATTTGTGCGCACTATAGTCAACAAAAAAGCCCAAAGGGTATACAAGCACTGCTAAATGCAAGTTGTATCATTTTGCAAGAGTTGCCAGCCAACACCTGAAGTATGCAGGTCGACTATATTTGCATTTCTCATTGACGCGACGGGCGTCTGGCGATTCCATTGTTACGTCACCGATAAGTTGACCAGGAACGCGGTCATTCGGTCGCCGCGTCCAGAGAAAGGAGCAAAAGTAAGCGATAATTATTGCGCCCTGTAATCGTACGGCTGGAGGCGTTTCACAGCGTGTGTACAGTAATCATCTTGATTAGAAGTTGGTCGCTTGTGTTTTCAACCAGCACTACAGGTAAATTTCATTTCATAACTAGTTGATGCCGTTAGAGTCAGCTGAAACTGTTTCTCAGTAACATATGCTTCTGATTCGAGAAAGGTTTTTGGACGTGTAATCCACGGGCTACCAACGAAGTCGGAACAAAAGCATCGGATCGGGATTAAGTATTATTAGTGTCGATTGTGGAAAATACGAGTGCACAAATTAGGAACGACATATTGGAGCTATACAACACAAAGCAACGACGTTAAACAGGGAAAAAACGCCAAGAAATCTACTCAGTTATGTCCAGAAAAGGTATGTTAATGCATTGTGATTTCATTTAATTGCAACTGCTCTGATTCCTCTACTAACGTTTAAAGACTGCAGTTGGTAATAGAGTGCTGTTATTTGTATATTGTTTGTTAAGTAAGTGTTTCATTTATGGAGTATGGAAATGTACCTACCACATCCAGCACAAATGGTAAGCTTTAAGTCGCAGTTAAAAAACAATTAAATAGCAAAAATAAATTGCAAGTTATTATCTTCAGGCAGTTAAGTTTCAGGTTGTAAGCTTTAATATATATAATATCTAAGACAGGGCTTCTCAAACTGTGGGTCGCGGCCCAAATTGGGGTAAAATAATTTTGGGGTCGCGAAATATCATGCGTTATTATGTCATTGTTATAATAAATGGTATACGTGCGAAAATTCGTTGTTTAAACATCATTTACGTGTATAGGCTATGCCCATCAAGGGATCACGTAGAAATTTCCTTTCCTAAAATGGATTCGCTGAGCAAAAAAGTTTGAGAAGCCCTGATCTAAGAAACTTGTTGGATAATTTTCAAAATCTAATACATGTCGAAATTATCGACCATTGTTGCAAAAATTTTCTTTTTTTTCACATACTGTTTTGTGTTTTAGCATTCCATGAAAAATTCCAGTCAGTTTCTAACGGCAGACTGGGATACAATGACGTCAGTAGGAATGAAGAATTGGAACATTTCACACACACAAGTTTTCCCACCGATACCGACCAACCCTCTAAGCTACAACCCACAGGTAAATAATAGTTGTAAATTGACATGCATGTAAGTCTAAATCATAGTTTAAACTAAAGTTTATTTGCTAAGAAGTTTTATACATCATGGGAAAAAGTGTTTCAAAACTGTTTCAAACTCATTTTTGATGTCCATAGTGGAACAAACAAAAAAGTACCAAAAATTAGTCTTTATACCTCATTGTTGATCTATTTTTTTTGTTACAAATTGTTTGAAAAAAAGTTACTCGAAACAAAAAGGCGAGTAAACATCACCCAAAATTTAACCTTTTGTCCCCTAAAAACGTCTTTTATTAGTTTAAGTATCAAAATCTTCAATACTTTTTTAACAGTTGTAACAATATCAAACAGTATTTAATCTACGAAAACATTTCAACCCGCTTGTTAACATTTTCAAATTACTTGTGATTGCGTTTAGAACTCCACTTCTAGTTGTCGATAATTGCGTTACCTAATCTGCGTAACGTAAGCGACGTGATTACAACGTCGTTTACGAGGGAAATGTCGCAGCAAGGTGGCTATTATGAGTAATCAACTCTTGGATGTGACGTATTCCTTGTTACTAGTAATTTTAAACCCCAAGAAGCCAGCATTAAGTCGCTGGTTTGGCATTTGAATTGTTAAGAAATAAAATTACATTAAAAAAGCTCAGCAAAAAATGTATATTTTTTTGGATTACGTTTTGGCAAATCAACTATCCATTTCTAACTATGCGGCCTGTATTTAGTCATAGGGCAAAACATAAGTTTTAGGGCTAAATATTCGACAAAGCTTGTTATATTTTCTGTCGCAGAATGCCTTTATGGAGTAAACGCTGTCCAAAGAAATCGAAAAATATTTTTGCTCCTTGCCAAGGAAAATGTTTTAAAGCAAAAAAACCTGAAATTTATACGGCCCGGTAACGAATTCCTCGCGGACCGGTGGTTGCCGACCACTGGGCTAATGTACACATTAGGGCACTAAGGTTTGATTGGGGTAACATGCTGAAAATACATGCCTCACCAAATCGGTTGTGTATGTAAAACACATGCCATTTGCGTGTCGTGTAGTTTTTGTTTAAATACAGTGTTCTTGTGAGGCGGGTAATTATTCCCAAAAGTGTCATTTTTTAGGGGACAATAATTATCCTTATTTGTTTCGTGACGTCATCCTTCTATGACGTGCCAGTTGGTATTTTTTTTAAAAAGGGCATAAACCAAATACGTCCGGTTGTTCTCACGGGTAACGATAATAATAAGGTTTAAAGAAAACGCTGATGTAAAACATCATCAACAAGTGCACAGGAAAATCAACAGTGCACACATCCTTCACATTATGTCAAACTCCCTAAGAACCCCATGCAACAGGAAACAGGGTAGCCCCGTACGTATTACGCATTATATCGATCACAAAAATTAGACCAATTTCAGATGAGATTAAGTTGGATAACCGGGTGCTGCGGGTCACTTTCTATGCACCAGCGCGATTAGCTAACACAATTGGGAACGGCCGAGGAATAACGCTTGAGCAGTTCCCCACGACAGTGAAAAGCTGTAATGCGTAAAAACGAATACCAGGATTATTTTGCGTTACTTTCCCACGCACTGAGCAAAGCATTGGTCCTTGACCTTGCTATGTACACACAACTTTAAATTATTTTTTTAATTATTGGTGAAAATACGTAATAAATTATCCTTCTTCGTTGTTGTAGTATACTTTATGTAACGTAAAAAGGCGTCGTGATATAAAATAATAACCCAGGTCAATATGGGTGACATTTATTTTACATGCCAGATGTTTAAAATTATTGCACTTTAAACATCTATAGACATTACACTTAAGTAGAAAACATATTACTTGACAAATTTCCTTTGTTAAAAAAAATGTCAACGTTCTTATAATTTTACAGATGTACAGTTGACAAAGATAGACCATGTATCCTAAATACAAATGCTGCGGCCTGAAAAAAACTCATAGGCCTATACTGAAACATACGCAATTTAAAGGCATATGTTTGAATCTCAATATAGGAGCCGGGAGAAATGGGAGCGTTTGGAGTCGAATCAAACTCTTCACCAAACTCCGACAGCAGGGCGGACGAAGCTACCACCAGGTGGAGCAAGACGACGTCGAAGAAAAAGAAAATTGCGGACAAGAAGTACGCCCTATTATTAAGCAATTAATTTTCATACAAAAAATGTTTTCTTGGGCTAGACTCGGCATTGTGTAATTGACTTTCCATGCTCTTTTTCGTTGGGGGTCTTAAAATTTCTTAAAAGCTGTATATTATTCGATAGATATTAGACTTTATTTCGAGCAAATTGAAACTTTGGAGGGCGATAGTCAAATGATATTGTACCCCTAGATTTAAAGCAATTGACCAATGTTATAAGAAATGAACAAAATCCTTTGTGCAGGGTTTTGAAAACTATTTCCAGATACTAATAACTTTTTATCTCATAGATACCGGCGTTACGAGAAGCCGCCTTATTCGTACGTGGGGCTCATCGCTCTCGCTATTCAGAGCTCGACCAACAAAATGTTGAAGCTTTCGGAGATTCTCAGCAGGATTAGCACAATGTTTCCCTTCTTCAAGGTGCGACTTTGTAACCTAGTATAAGTAAAGACCTTGTAAAATACACAAGGAACATCACGTTTGGCCACGTAACATCCCTACGTATTGGTTCAAAGCAGGACCTTCAAGAATTTGAAAGCACCCAAGCAAAATAACACAAAAGCAAACATGAAACCAATCAGTAACACATTTTTTTGAATAAGTAGCAAATTTTTTAAACCAACAAAAGCGTTTGTACGTTTAGGACATTTTTTGCACATAAAAATTCTGACCTTGTGTGTTTTAACATCTATATAACCTTTGTGAAAAACCACACCCTTAAAAAACAAACAATAAACGAAACTTGTTCTGTTACAGGGAGAATATCAGGGCTGGAGAGACTCGGTCAGACACAATCTTTCGCAAAACAAATGCTTCAAAAAGGTTTTATCCGACCCCTACCGCCCACAGTCAAAGGGAAATTACTGGACAGTTGATGTGAATGAAATCCCAGCCGAAAAGTTAAAGCGTCAAAACACTTCGGTGTCCCGAAACGTGGCTCCTGGCTACGCCTATGCAAGGTAACAACAGCACAATTGTGTCAAAAATAAACTAAAGTCATATAATATGAAACATTTGTCGAACACATAAAACACCAAACATTGCATCAACGTTTCTATAAGACCTAAATACGTTTTGAAATCGCTGAGTTATCGTAGACCAGTAACAAAAACATAATTTTGTGGGCTAAAACCGCGTTTTCTAACATGCTGTTTTATTGTTTACACCTTTCCACATAGATTTAGCCTATTTGTGTAAATCGCTGGAAACTTTATTGTTTTTTTGTTAGGTCTCACGGACCTTTGTTAATTGTTTTTCCGATTTGTAAAAGTTAGTTGCTTCATAAACAAGTGCCGTATCATCATTTTTTTATTTGCAGGGATCTTAACGACATTTTTGATATGTCAACTGGAAAACTCAAAGTTTCCAACGCAGTGGGAAATCAACATGGGTTTAACACTGAAGCCATGGATTCTAATTTTGCAGAGCATTCCAACACAAGCTTCAACTCCAGTAAGTTGTATTTTGTAGTAGTTTTTTAAATGGGGCCCGCTAAGCACTTTCACGTAGAAACCGCCAGAAAATCGGTTGGTCTTTTCAATTTCGTTGCTAGAAGTATTTAATGTTTGGGGAAAAGCAGGGTTGGATCACATTTTTTTTTAAAAGCACAAATAACTGTACAAAGAGCCATTTCGATGTCTAATAATCAACATTTTTACCTTAAACGACTTCAATAGGGATTCACTTCAGCCAGTAAAATTCAGGTCAACTCTTATTTACATTTCTTCTGCAGACACCTCAACAAGTAAACAAACAACCTATCAAACCAGCAGCCTGCTGTCAACGCATGCTGAAGTATCCAGGCCACTCAGTAATGACACAACAATCGCCTGCAACGATTGGAATCAGCACCCTGCCTTCACAGCAGTACCAACTCAAAGCAATACTTGCAAAGTTGCTGAAAGGTAATTTTTAAACACCTATGGGTTTTACAAAATCTGCGAGTTTATAAAGTAAAGATTTTTTCATGTAAAGATTCCCGAGGACGAGTTACTCTCTATAAGCCCATGTTGTTGGTAAATAACACACGAAAAGAAAATAATATTAAGGCCTAATATTCCAACACTTGTACCCATTTTTTTTTACTTTAAGTGCGGTTTACAGCGTAATAAAACAAAACACAGCAAACTATTAAGTACATTCTAAACGTCGCCTTCTCTTTATTACAAACAAGACAAACCATGTTTATTTAAGAAGCGTGTTGTAGTTCTAACAAGAAACATACTTTTGTTTCTAGCAGGAAAAAAGACTCAACTGGGACCAAACAAATTAACATGAACGAAGTTTCCGACATAAGCGATGGCAACGAAAACTCGAGCTCTGCAGAAAGTTGTGTGCCAACTGATAGCTCAGATGATGCTGGAGAGTTAGGGTCAAAACCCAGTCGTTCTAGAAGCCGGCGAAACAAACGAAAACGTGCATTACATTTACATCATAAGCGAGCGAGGCCAAGTTGCGAAAACCAGTCACCATCACCACCAAGCGATTACAACCGAACCAAGGTACAAGGAAACACGAAAAAAGCTGACCAACCAGTCCCACCCAATCAAAAACCCTTTGGTGATAACAACCTGGCACCAAAAGGTGAAAAGAGTCTCGGCGCCGTTCGGTCCCACTTGTGGTCCAGTATTGACCAGACTGTTGGCCCAGAAGGACCTCCAAATATCACTTGGACCTCTTCGACTCCACTAAACGACGTTCGCCCGTTTTTTGAGCCGCCTTCGTCACAGTTTGATGCGCACAGCAGCAGTCAATGGAGCGGTGACGTAACCAGCATTCAAACGGAACCGAGCGCCACGTGTGATAAAACGTCACAACTGTTTGCCGATCAAACCGACTTCTTAACAGAGCAGGCTTCAATTTTGCCTGGACGACAGGGTGGCGACTTTTCGCAGCCAACTGTCAATCAAACACTGCGACCTGAATTTCCACATGTGGCACAAACAGCACAGCAGCATACGTTTCATGGCAGCTCTAACCTTTTTGCACCGCCTCTAAACCTTCCTCTCGACCCAGGAGGGTCAAACTTTACACATACGTCGCCACATTATTTGCCTGCTGTTGAACCTATTGCGTACAACTTGGATAAACGATATCCAAGCTGCGAAGACCCTGGGTTATTGCGTCCGGGATATACATGGCCTCATTCGACTGGTCCGTTTAGTGATTGGGTTTGCAATAACTTTATACCTCCAAGTCTTTAATGGCTATGTTTTATTGTCGATGTTGTTTATTTATCAGTGTTTATTTTTACATTTTTTAATATTCTTTGTGGAGTTTTATATACCTCACAACGTGCACGTTTTAACAAACGAGAAAACATGTGTTTGCCAAACGTGCTAGAAGTGTCAATACATACGAGAAACGTACGTGTTTAATCCTGACAACTGCGGTCTACATTACCAGAGGAAAAGTAGAGCAAACAAACATACGTTGTGTGCGACAACTGTATGAAAATCAACCGGGCATTCCGCAGTGCCATTTACTGTTAAATTTAGAAAAAAATCTGTAGCAAATATGTGGACTGCTATGAGAACCAATAGGTCAAACCTTCATGACCCGAATCAAGGAAATGTACGTGGCCACTGTGTATAATGCACGAATGTTTTCTATTCCGTGTTCATTCGTTACTTCAAGCTTGACGACCAAAGGTTGAGAAACAATCCATTAGCGTTAGTAAGAAAATACAACACAAATATTTTATTGCTGAAAATTCAATAAATGTTTAGAAATAACAACACAACAGTTTTCACCAAAACCCAAGCATACTTCAGCTAGGCAAAGAGCTGGGTACAACCTCAATTAAACCACAAAGATTGAAAGTTTTTTTATTAGGTAAGCAGTGCACAAATGTATTCAAAAAAGGAGAGCGAATGTAATACTGTTTAAAGTTGAACAGTTTCAGCAATAGCACCAAACTTTTGGAGAAGTTCAAGTGATAAAAGGGCAAAAAGCACAAAGGCAAGTGGTTAATACTGCAATATGTGGAAGACAAAAAGCTTTAAAAAGAGTATGCAAAAACAGTGTATATGAATATTGAAATACAGCAGATAGTATAGCAGTAAAATATTGCATAAAACAGCAACTTAGTAATCAGATCAAATGAAGCATCCATTAAAATTCATCATGTTTATTTCCACTGAATTCAATATGTGAAATTCGACCATCTTTGTCAATATCTTCCATTTCCAAAATACTGTCAACAATTTCAACTTGTTCCTGCTCAGACATTGGTGGCCCTTCCGTCTTTTTTACTTCGCTTCTAAGATATTCCCTAACCTGTCAATGCCACTGATTAGAAACAAGTATTTGCCAATGACCAGCAATGATTTTATGTATATAACACAAAAAATAACAGAAAACAAATACAAAAGCATAAAACATATCAAAATCCCAAATTTTAACTCTTATTTTTAACAACTTGAATGCATTTAAATAGAAATTTGTTTCATTTTAGTTCAAAAATGTGTGACATAAGATATTGTACAAATGTGTACCGAAGAGTATTGACAATTTCTGCACAGATTTTGACTGGCTTAAAACTTGTTGTACACTATAACATTTTAAACTACCCACCTCAAACCTTGTCAGGTATTTGTCCCCATCAATGTCCATACTTTTAAACACATTAGGATGCCTTGGACCAACTTCCGCATGGACCAGCTCAACATCAAATACCAAAGTTCCACCTGGCATTTGTGGCAAGTCTAAACCAACATTAAAGAGCATGTTATTGAAGTTGAAATGATTAGAGTAATTTATGGTCCTTACGGCCTCCTTTGTGTCCATATGCCATGTGTGGTGGAACAGTGAGTTTCCGTTTTTCGCCAGGACACATTCCAACTAATCCTTCATCAAACCCTTCAATCACCTCTCCAGTTCCAAGCTGAAATCGGTATGGTTTGTCCTCATGGCTGCAAGAAACAAATCAGATATTTTTGATGTACAACTGTTAAGCAAATATCTACACTAAATTGTAAGTAAAAATATGATTGAAACAATTCGCTTGTAATTGTGTTTCTTTAACAAAGAAGAACAAATATTAAACACACATCCGATTTGTTATACTTTTTATGCCATACACCAGGGGTAATTTTAACAAATAATGCATTTTTTAACAAATTTTTCGTTCAACTGGTGTAATGTTAAACAAAATACTAGTTGTTGTTTCGACAACTTGCATTGTAATGCATTTAACTGAATTTATATCAATTACTATCAAATATTTAGAACAGGAATTGTATGCAAATGCCAAAAATCAGGTCGTAACTTATACTGAAAAACTATGGCACCACGCCTCAAAAAATAATTAGTGCTTATATTGGGTGACACTAAAACGCTGAATGGGCGGGATGAGCGGGAGATGGCAGGACGTCGTGAAAACCGCTGAATATTGGGTTAAATTGATGACGGTTAGTGCTATTAAGGTTGGGATAATGTTTTGTAATAGAAAATCATTAAAAATAATTCTCCCGGATACCTTACGCGACCGAGGGAAACATTCAGCGGCGGAGGGAGACTTCCTGCCCAAGCATTTTTGCTGAATGTCAGGAAACAGCTGAATAAGTTTTAGGTAGGGACATGTTTTGATTCATATACTTTTATAAAACCTCAACCCAACCCTAATAGCACTAACCGTCAGCAATTTACCCGATATTTAGCGGTTTCCGCGACGTCCCGCCCGTCCCGCCCATTCAGCGTTTTAGTGTCACCCCTTATATTTTATAATCACCTTTTGTCAAACACTTCTCCTGTGGCAAGTTTTGTACCGACAAAATGCACAAACATTTGGTCGCCATATTTGCTGACTCTTTCACAATTATCAGGTTTGTGAACAACGTCAATTTTAAAATGTGGAGTGCCATGTGATATTTTAATTTCGAGTACAACACAACACACCACAAAGGCGACAACGTTAATGCTAAAACGTTGCATAGTGGCTATCTAGAAAAAGTAAAGTTTTACCTCTCTGCAAACTTCGTTTAACTCAAATGCACTTACTTGACCAAGTTCACACGTTTGCAAAACATTTACCTCTATCGGCAACGTTAAAGGATTTAAAAAAATTGGTAAAATGACATGTCCAAAATGCTCACAATTTATTTGTTTTTGTTTCGCTTGGTGAAAATTGCAACAATACATCTTTGTTTAGGCTTGCATTGTCGTACGTTTCTTGTATTTCTTATAACTACAGCGACATAGATACCTATTCCTTTAGATCAAATTCCTTGGCGAAATAAAACTGTCGAATTACCAACTAAAAGTTAATTGATTCATTTTGAAAGTATTGCCACGATAACATGCAGAATGAATTGAGTTTAGATTCGTAAGATCACTTTTCGTAAGATTGCGTCGGAATGTTTCAAAGGCAATTTATTGGTCACAAAAAAGACTTAAACAATATAAATATAGTGTGCGAACAATCGCCTCTGTTTGTTACTTGAAAATGAAGCAATGGACCACTTTTTCTCACAGAAAGCTAATCTGATTTTTACTCATACACTTGCAAGATCTGATGTATGCATTAGATTGAAGAAATACTCCTCGCGGTTCCTCTGAAATCGCGTGGCGGACCCCAAAGGTATCGGTGCGTTAACCATTTTTGCGATCCAAACACTTCTATTCCGGAATAAATTTAGAATGTTCGGAAGCCACACGGACAGCAACACGAGAAAACGTTGGCTACGATACTCTGATCCTTGTCAATTAACTTTGTGTGTGGGCTTCTGTTTAGTTAGGTTTATTAGGCTTCTTACTATCTTTGAAACAATAAGCACATATATCAGGGTCAGTGTTTTTTTAAGGTGTTTTGAAAAAAAATTTCTCCAGCGGTTTCCCAAAATTCCAAAATCCCCCAAAAAAACAAAATTTGGCAAATATGGCTATTTTTGGTATTTAAATGAAACACTTGCGGTCTCTTAAAACTACTTAGCGGTCACCCAAACCAAACCTTAAAAAAACCTGATCAGGGCCCGTCAACCTTTACCACTCTAAAACCATTCGGACCAATTTCACACAGAACTAAAAAAACAATGGGAGCCACAAAGACCTTTTCAAATTTGAAATAAAATGCCACTGTAAAAATGTTTTTTATGTCTCACGACATTCGACTTTTCGTTGTTAGTTAGTTTCTTGCATATTAAGTACACAGTTAAAGCAAATGCAATTTTTATTTGTGTATTTAACGCGTGTTGTCACACAACTAGTAACAGTTAACCGCCAGTTTACCTCTTTACGTTTCATGGTATAGACACGGTTGTAGCTAACTACTAGAGTATTTTTCTCTGTTGGTACATTAATTTCATAGTATATGCATATTTTTTTCTTAAATTCCTGACTTTTAATTACATTTTAACATTTCTCCCTGACGCAGGTTTAAACACTAAATTTCCTGACATGTCAAGAAAAATCTTGACCCCATGTCAAGGAAAATCTCAACCCTAGTCATTTGTGAGAACCATCATGAATAGACGTGGCAATTGGGTAAAAAAATAAATAAGAAATGCTTGATGTTCACTGAAAAATTCCACTGCCATCTGTATAACAATCAACCGCAAATGAAGCTTATTGTCACCTTTTTAAGTATTGTATTTGAATATACAGTATGCAAAGATTATTTGGGAATATTTTATTTGCTAATATATTTTGACAAGCTCCTGGATGCAAACTTTAAGTCTAGAAGCACTTGCGATGCACGATTGCTGGTCCAGATTCGTCGTACTCTTGTTTCGAGATCCAAATCTGTTGGAAAGTGGAGAGGGATGCAAGAATAGATCCTCCGATCCATACTGAATATTTGCGCTCAGGAGGAGCAATGATCTTGATCTTCATGGATGGTGGAGCGAGGTTCGAAATTTCTTTTTGCATACGCTCAGCAATACCTGAAAGATAAAAGCATGTTATTTAAAATACCTGAAATGTTGACAAAAACATACTTTCATCTGGTAACGCCATTAAAGTTAAAACTTCAAATGAATTTTTACACATACCTGAAAACATTGTGCTTCCCCCGGAAAGCTCAGTGTTGGCAAACAAATCTTTTCTGATGTCTTCATCACACATCATGATAGAGTTGTACGTAGTCTCATGGACACCTGCAGATTCCATACCAATAATTCCTGGCTGAAATAGGGTTTCGGGACATCGAAATCTTTCATTCCCTATGGTGATAACCTATTAAAGGCATTTTGCAAATCATTAAATAATGTCATTAGGCGCATTAGGCGTACTGCAGAATGCTTGTCAAACAATTACAGTAAAACTTAAAAAAAGTCACAACGTTTGCAATGTTGGTCATACTTGCAAAAAAAGCTAAAGTTGGATCCTGGTGGTTTTTGTAAAATACTACAAATCCCTTTGTTGTTTACAAACAAATCCCTTTATTCTGACAACTATTACAAGGACTGAGAGCCTTTCCGCGCTGCAGGTGTGCAGTGCAAAAACGTAAATGCTTTCCTTTCTTAATTGTACACAATATCGCAAACCGATTTTAAGATTTAATTTTTTTACCTGGCCGTCGGGAAGCTCATAGCTTTTCTCAAGAGAGCTACCAGAGGCAGCAGTCTGCATTTCCTGTTCAAAGTCAAGAGCAATATAGCACAGTTTCTCTTTGATATCTCTCACGATTTCTCGTTCAGCTGTGCATAATTGCCCGTAAGAAAAAATCTTTGCTGATATAATTTTTAACCACAATACTTTCAACCCGGCAACATGTTTGTTACATAACCTTAAAAAGAATTGCATTAAAGTATATAAGTTAGTTTACAAATTTGCGCTAAGATAGCGGGGGAAATTGAGGGGGAACTTTTCCCTGCATTTCAACAGTTTTGTATTTTTACGAAATGTTATTTCTTATTGTACTTTTTACATTAGCATATGCATGACAGCCTCGTCTGACCTTTGGCATAATTTAACCAAGCATAGCATAAGGTAGTGGCTTTCATACCTGTTGTCGTAAATGAGTATCCCCTCTCGGTGAGAATCTTCATGTAGTAATCAGTCAAATCGCGACCAGCCAAATCTAACCGGATGATGCCGTGCGGGATGGCGTATCCTCCGTAAATTGGAACAGTATGCGAAACACCGTCACCACTGTCCAAAACAATTCCTAAAAATTGCACTGATTTTATGTGCGCCAAGTTTCAAAAAAAGTAAGGTGGTTGTATGACGTCACACCCGCATGTGACGCAAATGTGCGAATGGAAGTCATAAAGTGCGTTGAATAAATTATGTGACGTTAACGATTTTATCTCAATTATAGCCGAAGTATTTTTATTGGTGAAATCCACACTTTACTTCTGCTCGTCAGTATAACACTCGAGTTTTGTCTACGCGAGTAATCATGGTGGCCGCCACTCAGCCCCGAAAGAGCAAGAAGGCGGCAACGCTCTGCTACCGCCTGGCCTTCGCCCACTGGGCGCCTAGCAACGAATCGTTCCATTTCGACAACCCTGTAACAAACCTGTGGTTCGGCCGGAGACATAAAGAGAAAGAACAGCTTGTACAGCAACGTACATTGCAGGCGTGTTAAAGTTCTCAAACATAATTTGAGTCATTTTCTCTCGGTTTGCCTGTAAAAAGAAACGATTGTTGCCCACATAATATTTATAGATGTTTTTTAAGAAGCTATAATCAGAATAATCCTTGATTATGAAAAAAGAAGGGTTTGACAGATCAAACATCCCTTGTATGTGATAAGTATATAATAAATAACAAGACACATACCAAAGCAATGGAGTACACGTACACTGCAGTCTTAAACATGCAATCATTAGGCATTTTATCAGTAACTATTCTTTTAGCGTCTGCCTGCAAGATTCCTTATAACTTGAGCCAGGTTTTAACGTAGTTCATTTTTTTCCTCTTCTTTCAAACTCTTTAATACGATTCATGTATTCCATGATTATTTTAAATGGTTATTCAGGACCACAAGACCAATTGCCCTAGAAGTTACTTTTGGATTCAACGGGGCTTCAGTAAGCAAGATTGGATATTCTTCAGGAGCAACACGAAGTTCGTTGTAGAATGTGTGATGCCAGATCTTTTCCATATCATCCCAGTTCGTAACAATTCCGCGCTCAATTGGGTATGCAAGGGTTAGAACACCACGCTTGCTTTGAGCTTCATCTCCAACGTAACTGTTCTCTTGGTCCATCTCACCCTAAAAAAAATTGTTTAATAGAATTTGTAAGCATGCAAAAAGAAAGACAACCCACCTCATGTATTGGACGTCCGACAATTGAAGAAAACACCGCTCTAGGTGCGTCATCTCCAGCTAAGCCGACTTTGCACATTCCAGATCCGTTGTCAACAACCACTGCAGGTACGTCCATTGTTTGGGATCGGTAAATTTTTAGTTAAAACGCAACAAACACGCTGTTACTCTAGAAAAAGATTTAGACTAACCAAATTTATACGTTGTCAATGAGAGAGTCACTTGTTTATCAGGAAATATTTTGCTTGAATTGACCTAGAAAATAATAAAATAAAGCCATCCTACCAAAATTACACTTGTTCGTTGAAAAACGGCAACGCGATTTGTGTAGTGGCAACAGGAATATTTTAACTCAGCACTAAAACACTTGCTTATCACAAAATAACCAAAACCTATTGCCCAAAAACTTTGATTAGTTTTATTTGAAGTTCTAAATAGTTGCTTATCACAAAATAAATGAGTTACAAAAAAGTAACCAAAACCTATTGCCCAAAAACTTTGATTAGTTTTATTTAATTATTTTAGTTGTGCATCCAAGTTCTAAATAGTTGTGGCTTTATTGTTCTAGACTAGACAACCAAACATGTCACCCTGTGTCCAATACACATCAATTGCTAAACTGGATATTTGTAATCAGTGTTTTTTTAAGGTGTTTTGGGGGACCGTTTCGGTCAAATTTCTCCAGCGGTTTCCCAAAATTTGCCAGTAGCCTAATAAATAATTCGTTTAAGCAAATATGGCTATTTTTTGGTATTTAAATGAAACACTTCCGGTCTCAAAACTACTCAAAACTAACACTCCCGGTCTTAAAACTACTTAGCGGTCACCCAAACCAAACCTTAAAAAAAACTTGTTTGTAATAGTGATCCAGGTTCCAGAATATGGAAACAATTGCGAAAACGGACCAGTTCAAAATAAGTCAAAAACCAACATTGGACACTGCGCTAGAGAAAGAGCAGCAGCTGCATCTTCTAGTATAAGCTAATAGCTTGAAGTTTTGGGAAGTTTGGGAACTACCGGTATTTCGCTAAAATGAGCGGCAAGAAGCCGACGTGGGCGGATACCAGTCATTGACCGCCGAAAAACAAATTCTAACGTATTGTAAAAGATCTAAAGTATTGTAAAAGAACTGTGCGATGCCTAGTTATTTTGTACTTAATTTTCACGTAGCGAAGCCGCTGCTGCATACAAAAACTTTCGCTGGCATTATGTATTGTAGTTGTCGCTTGGTTAGGGCGGATGCAGTACATGACAAGAACAATTATTTGCTTTTGAGCATTTACTTTGCCTCACAAAAGCTCTAGCCTAGCGCAAGGGTGCACAACCTTTCGCTATGACGGCCGCATCGCAGATACTCACCAACGGCCGCCAAGCGTTTGTTTGTTTTCGTTTGAATAATTTTTATGATAATTTCTAACTTGATTCATAAATCAAGCAGAACAGTCTACATAGCGATCAGTGTAAACTGTTTATAAATCCTATATATTGTGACGCTTGGGGCGTAGGCTTTTTCTTTTTGTTTGCACACAATAGGTGTACAAAAAAGTCTAAGGAAAATGCCTATTGGGCTGAAAATACTCGTTCCAGCGCCACAAAATCTTTATAGAGATGTTTTATAAAAAAAATTATTGGCAAAACCTCATTTGGCTTGTCTGGAGGTTCGAAGACCTAATGACTTGACTTGAGACTCGAACCCCCACAGACTAAACTTGACCTGAGACTCGACTAATAGGACTCGTGACCCAACCCTGCAAATAATAGTCTTCATAGACATGTGAAATTTGGATGAATGCTTTGTGTTTTGCTGTTGGTATTAAAAGTAAGTTCAATAAAATTGCCAATAGCCTACTTGCTTTTGTTTGTTCTGATTGTCGAATGAACGTATTAAATGCTTGCAGATTAAATCATCAGCGCATAAACTACACTACAGTGTAACTGTATAAACTTTTCTAGACATGACTATAGCATTCAAAAGGGGTCCCAGAAATTGACTTGAACTAGCATATTTATTCTCTCCCTGGCTGCAATTATAACATTACTGTAACGTTTCTAGTTAGCCTTTTTTAGTCCAAAGTAACTATTTTAGCTATGACAAAAACGCCACTTAATTTAGGGTATAATCCTACGTTAATGTAGATTATGTTATCTAGCTTATTCTCTTATTGCGTGAGTTCACTAATTCGCTTATTGTTTTTTGTGTGTAGGAACTAACTTTTAGTTAAAGTAAAATTACATTATGACGATAAAACCTGTCTAAAACAAAATCTGCATGCGTACAACTGCACGGGCAACAACAATGGGCAATCAGTCCAACATAAACACTGGACGACTGCCCCGAGGATAACACTCTCCTTTTCGTAACGAAACGGGACCGTATATAAAATTACACTATTAAACGGAGTCAGTGAGCTATCGTTCATTTGAAACACAACAGTTTGTAGCTTAATTTGGTAATGTTTACGCAACAGAGATCTCTCTTCCAAATACTGCGTTGGTCAGTGGATTGACCTGGCCTGAGGGAAACACATGGTATCTTGTTATGAAACCGGTTTGTTGTAACTTGTAACAAACCAGTTTCATAATAGTTGTTGTAACACAGTGGTTTTCAAGTTTTTCATTATATTTTTAAAACGGTCCCGTTGCTATTATATCGAGGGCTCGCGGTCTTTAAGCCTGAATGTCTATTTTAGCAAAACGAAAGTTGATTTGTGAAATTTAGCTCATTATACAAAATTGCGCATAACAATGATCCAAAGACAGTTTGTGACATCACAGACAAGGCAGAAAACATTATGATTGTGCGCAAACAATTGCATTTTTGATAGTTGTCATGCAATGAAGGCTTTGTTTAGTAATGGGGACAATCGATTTTTAATTCTTCTTTAATTTAAACTTATAGTGGCACAAATTGACGCCAAATAAGATATAAGTACTTCCAACCTTTCCGCGGACCCTGCAAAATTGCTTCACAGACCCCTAAAGGCCCCCGGACCCCAGTTTAGGAACCACTGCGTTAGATTGTTGTTATTTTTCTGCTGGTGTAGATTGTTTTCGAGTGTGTCTGTTTTCATTACTGTATTTTACAATACTTTGTAACACTCGAAACAAAGTCAGGTGACGAAATGATTGTCGATTTTTACTTGCAGAAAATTTTTGTCGTTTAAAAGCAACTCAAACATGTCCTGTACTTTTACGCAACCGGTACAGAGATTTTATTTCTCAAAAAATTGCATTGACGTTTTAAAATATTACGTTATGGCAGTTCAAATGAATCATCAGAAACAATTCTGAGAATTTTGCTTAATAACTCTTCATTCTTGCATATCTTAGACTCAATCTGCAATAACTCGGTCGTCATTTCTGTTTTGAAGTCCGTGAAGCATTGAAAAACTCTTTTAATTTCAGAGGCAAAATTCATTTTCATCCAATCCCTACTTTCAAGTGTAAATGTAACTTGTCCAGTTTTTACCCATTTCAAATTAGCCTTATTGTCCAAAGTGTACATATCTGCTGAAATTTCAGTCTCCGGAATTTTTATAGACCTTGTTTTCTGAATTTCTCTGTCTTCTTTTGGAGGTTTGTCATTCAAGGTAATATTCATTTTAGGAGGTTCAATTTTAACCAAGCAAGGATCTTTTTGGTTACTTCCACATTGGGAATTCTTTTTGACCGGTTTTCCACATTTTCCACAACATCTAAATCTTTTTTGCGACGGCTTTGGTTTCGGTAACTTCACTTTTTTAAGTGGTTTTGTAGTTTTCGGTGAGTCTTGGTGTTCTGGTTCTGGTATTTCGACTACAGCCATGGTTTCAGCATTTGCTATTATTTCTTCACAGTCCGATACATTGGTTGTAGCTGTATTGGTAAACGCACTGGTAACACGCGAACGGATAAAAGTCGCTGCTATGATACAGTTGCGTCTGATTTTACGCCATATTGAATTGCTTGCTTCTTCATTTCTGAAAATACATATTTTTGTCAAGTTGAAAAGTAGCACTTAAGCATTTTGTTGTGGTACTTAATGTTTTCAATGTTTGTTGTAGAAGCTAGTGGTCGAGTTTTGCTTTTTCAATCGTTTTTAAAATGATGTACAATACTTACATGTTTGTCACTTGTTCTGTGGAAATTTGATCCGTATTTGCATCTTTTAAAAGTCCTTCCTCTCGTTTTTTCTAAAATATTTCGCGTTTTATTACAAAGTAAAGTCTAGGAACGCCCTGTATGCTATAATGACCCTTAGACGACAAAACTTCGTTTCCAACCAATTGCTTGGCTATCGTGAAAGACAATGACGATACATAAGTACCTCTGTGGTTTATGCCCGGTTGTGGCATCAAACAGATTTGGTGAGGCATGGCTTTTCATACTATTGCACCCAACAAGCCAGAGTGCCGTAATCTGGCTACACCAAGCTATTATACGGTCAATGTATTGTCACCAGCTGCACTGATGAGACATTATAGGTCGCAACAGTGTGTACTGTCATGTTTTGATTTGCAAATTACCTGTGTTTTGCGTCTCCATTTTCTCAGGCGGTTAAACTTCTTTGCTACTTCCGGGTCTGCAGCCTCATCTCGTTCCCACTGAACTGCTTCCATAGTGCGAAACACAAACTGTAGACACAATTTAGTATCATTTTCGCTAAACCAAGTCGTAAAACTGAATAATGCTTATGAGTGCATTGGCCTCATCAACCCTACTTTAAGCAAAATATGCGATCACTTAAAAGTTTAGTTAAGTTTAGTTATGAATGTTGTTTGTTTTATCCTTGGTGGGCGAGCAACACCTAAATGCGTTATGCTCACAATGAGTCGGCCGTCGAGTTGCCTGTTATAATTGCAAGTAAATTGAATTTAATATTGGCGGGATTTGCGGTTTAGGACGGTGGTGGCTTTAACCATTGGTTCAACCCATAAGATGTCACTGGGTTGGGGTAATACTGCTTACGTTTCTTGTTAAGAGAAACCCAAGTGGCAGAGCCAGGGTTAGAACCCACAAACTTGTGAACACAAGCGCTCGGGCATCCATGCGACAGATAAGTTTTACTAAGTTTATTTTGATCACTGTTGGCTAAGTTTCGATGTATGCAACTTTTATCAATGACTGGTCAAACATAATTCATATGCCAAGACCGTGGGCCGATTCTTTATATAAATTCACTTACTAAAATATTGAGTTTATAACATGCATATCAGTTTTGATTCGAAACAAAACAAACGGTTTTAAACAAATCTTTGCATTTATACGAGCCATGACATATCACATGCCATATTTTTTGCTAGAAACAATATGTTCCAGTAATTCCATATTCGCAAAATATACTTCATGCATCACACGACAGCTCAGATCTGTAGGTTTACTTTTACTTGTAACAGAGATTTGACTTGCAGTTGTTAAAGATAAGACAAACTAAGAACTTAACTCAAAAACAAGGACGTTTCTTAGAAATAAGGACAAAAAAGGACGGTATGGCAATCTTGTTTATAGAGCTATTGGTTAAAAGTTTATTTTTTTGCTCATTAAAATAGATAATTTTTCATAAATCACAAATTCCCTGAAAACAAAATTCACATTTTGCAAGCGAATTTTCTATTAAAAGTTACCGTTTTCTGAATGTCGTAGGTCAGACGCCACTTGCGACGAAATGCGATGTCGATTCTGGGAAAAGTTTTCATGGTGTTGAGTAGATCCTGTGTGGTCATTGTGTCCATATCTACGTAGGTCAGTGCCCGTATACTAACTTCACTTCTCTGTGCATCTAACGTGTAAATGCAGCTCTTTGGGATGTCAACGCCAAAACTATCACCTTTGCCTATAGATAAAGGACTCGATGTAACTAAGGCAAATGTATTTGAATTTTGGTTGAGTATAAAAGAATGATAAACTGGGTAACTTGGTAAAGCTATTAACTCCACACCTCACGGCAGACCTATATTTAGCTAATTTTAGACAGGTGGGACAAAGAAATGAATTATTTATTTAGCAGCTGAACAGGGGTAGGGTAGTATGTAAGTATGTGAAATGTTTACATTAGGAACTAACTTCTATTACTAGTTTTATCGAATTTTGAATGCTAATACCTTATCCCTCAATTTATAGCCCTGAGCATTTTTTTTTAGATATATATCGTTTTGAAGGAGTAAAAGAGCACTTTTAAACCCATCAATAAGGGTCTGTCGCAAAGATGGTGTTTTATGATTTTTCGATAAATAAACATAATAGACTGAAGTACCTGATTTGTGCACTTTTTTGTGGCCGTGCAATAAGTGCACCATTTTGAATATAAACCAATTTAGGAGCTAATAAAAACAATAGATAAACTAAATTTATTGAAATCGCTTTAGCAGCTCTAACATTTGGCCTCTTTCTTCATCTTAACCGGTTTTATGTTTGTTTGGAACTTGATGTATTTTGATTGAATTATATTGACTTGTGGATATGGCAAAATCTAGTAAAATTTTAAAACTAAAACCAACTTCGAAAATAAAAAATTCGATGGGACTAAACGTGTTGAAACAGGTAATCATACTGCTAAAGAAACTAAACGGAATAGGTATTGGCGTAATGCACTACCAGCTAACATGTTGCTATTAATTAAATTAATTATACAATGTCACTCACTTAAAATAGCGACAAGAGAACCATCATATGTCACTTCGAGGGATCCACTTATAACAAAGAAAATGGAATCAAATAGTTCCCCTCTGTCGCACACAATATCACCAGGTGCTGCATAACATCGCTGTAGTGTTTTAGCCACAATGCTTCGTTCGTTGTCGTTTAAATCAAGAAATACTGGCTGGGCGTGCAAAACAGCTCGATGTAAATGCACGCACACTTCCGCCCTCTTGTGGTCGGGAAGATAATTCAGGATCTGTAAATGGGAAAATTTGTTTTTTTTGCGTTTTTGCCTTTGTTTTTTTTTTTTGTGACAAAAGTTCTAAAGCAAGAATACGAGAACTACATAATGCCTGATGCCTAGGCCCATGGAATAAAGTAAGTTTCTGCATAAGTATAGTAGTGATGTACCGAATATTCTGTTGTACATTTTTTTCGGTCGAATCGGCGTTTTTCACAAAGATTCGATTTCGGTTAAATTACAATAATTTCTTTTCGAACTTTTTTACAAATTTAAAGCGTAAAACGTGTGTTTCTCCTTAATAAGTGTTTCAAACTACGTCATAGCTACCACCGCGTCAACTATGACGATTGTTAAAACATTATCGTCTTGCCCACTGATAAAAAGTCAGTATTTTATTGGGAGGCTGGCAACCATGGCCGAGAGAACCTTAACCCCACAGAATTATAATGATAATGAAACACAACTGTTTGACTTGTAAAATAACTTATGTTTTCATGTCAAACGCGCAGGAGACGGCTTCGCATCACAGCATAAATGATTCGATTGATTCGAACCTAAATTAAACCGATTCGGTGCATCTCTAGTAAAAGGCAGCACTTATGTGGCATTTTCACCACTATGCCACCAAATAATCTTTGCAAAAAAAGCAGAAAAAAGTTGTAAATACTGTACCATTTTAACAAACTCTTATAAGAATACTATTCTAAACTGATTAATCCGTTTGTTGGTAATGACTAATAACATAAACGTGTATTCTAAATGGTACCTTTCAACAAACAAAAATTTTCGCAGTACGTACCCTATCCACATTAATCCCATGCGTTGCAGTACGTGTGTACGTCATATAATCACAAATACTCTCGGTGAGATGTTTCGGCAATTCGTGAATTTCGGCGAAATCTCTAACAGCTTTGATATGTTCCAGAAATTCATGGTTGTGTGCGTTGAACTGTTGAAGTATGGTGGTCACATTGCCAAGTATGGCAGCGTACAAGATACCTTCAACATAAAGAAAAAAATTATAGTTTACGATTTTCAATTTGCGATTTTAAAACCTTTAAGTGTCTTGCAGCCGTCACAAAAATGACACAAAATTGATTATCGTTGAGATTCATGTAATTATAACTTAAAATATTCTTTAAAATAAAAATTTACAGATTTTAAAGTACTTTGTTAAATATTTTCAAATAAGTTTAATTTTACTTTTATTTTATTTGCAAATTTGAACAAAATGACTTCCAGTTGTTGCAAAGTTAAAAGAGCAAATATTAAAAAATGTTGTAAGTTAAAGTTACGTTTTATCAGTTTATCTTGTCAGTTCATCTTTTTTAATTGTTACCTATAACTTAGTTAATAGCAAATTTACTTTTTACATACCCAAAGTTGAACAATGTCTCATAACAACTTAGTTCCCTATCCAACCTCAGTGAACTGCTAATTTCTTAACTGTGTTTGCTTACGCCGTCTACCGGCACCTAACAAGATTTGTTTGACATCGGTACGTACTTTTGCTGTAGGAGTGTTGGATATTCGCAAACCAAATATACGACAAACTAACCTCCAATGGTCAAGATAAAAATGCAGTAAATTTTCTCTAGATTTGTTTCTCCGCCGATGTTACCAAACCCAGCCGATATAACGTTGGTCATTGCAAAATACATACAAGCAGTGTAGCAGGTTTTAGTGTGTGGGCCGCCACTCAGCTCCCCTGTGAAAGAAAGAGTTTCTTTGTTTTCTATAACTAAAACAGTTCAAAAATGGATTGTGTAACAAGGAACATTACGTGGAAAATAGACTGTTTCATCACAACGCCACGTAAAAAAGTGTTATTAGGGTTTTCAAAGGCAGCTAGGCTAGGGTTGCCATACGTCAGGATTTTCCTTGACATGTCAGGGAATTTAGTGTTGAAATCTGCGTCAGGGAGAAACGTGAAAATGTACTTAAAAGTCAGGAATTTAAGAAAATATACACAAACATTTGAAATTAATGTACCAACGGAGAAAGTTTCTAGTAGTTGGCTACAACCGCGTCTATACCATGAAACGTAAAGATGTAAAATTAAGGCGCGCAGGTGACTGTTTCGTTTTGCAGTGTGTGTGCGCGCGTAACAATACCTGTTTGTTACTAGTTCTATTACAATACGCGTTAAACACAAATAAAAATCTGCGCTTTTAAAAAACACAGCATTCGATGCTATATGGGAAATTTCACTTGCTTTAACTGGGTACCTAATATGCAAGGAACTAACTTACAACGAAAATTTGAATGTCGTGAGACATAAAAATATTTATACAATTTTATTTCAAATTTTGAAAGGTCTTTGTGGCTCCCGTTGTTTGTTTTTTCTATGTGAAATTGGTCCGAATGGTGAAGGTTGGCGACCCCTGATATATTTGCTTGTTGTTTCAAGGATAGTAAGAGTAGTGAGCTTAGCCTAATAAACTTAGCCTACACAGAAGTTAATTGACAAGGATCAGAGTACCGTATCTAACGTTTTCTCGTGTCGCCGTCCGCGTGACTTCCGAATATTCTAAATTTATTCCGGAATAGAAGTGTTTTGATCGCAGAAATGGTTAACGAAGCGGTTCTCAAACTGGGTTCCGCGGTCCTTTAGGACTCCGTGAGGCAATTTTGCGGGGACCGCAGAAAGCTGGAAGTAATTCTATATTCTAGTTTAGCATCAGTTTGTGCAACTAAATAAGTTTAAATCAAAGTGAAATTGAGAAACGACCGTCTCTATTGCCAAACAATAGGCTTTATTGTATACCAACTAACATATATGCAATTGTTCGCGCACAATGGTAATGTTTTTGTCTTGTCTGTAATGTCAGATTTGGATCATTGTTATGCCGAATTTTACATAACTAGCTAAAATCCTGCAATCAATTTTTCTAAAAAACACATTCAGGCTTAAGGACCCCGACCCCTCGAAATAATGGCAAAAAAGACCGTTTAGAGAAAATAACGAAAAAGTTGAGAACCACCAAATTTTGTCAGGGATTGTGTATCCTAAAATATGGCAACCCCAAGCTAGGCTACTTACCCAATTTCATGCCTAAAGGAATAAGTAAGAAAAACTTGGTATGAAACATTTTGTAAAATAAACTTAAATTGAACAGCATAAAGTCAATAAGCGATGGCTACACTATAGCCAATACGCTCTATCGTCACCAGTTACACTGGTAAGACTTTTATAGATCGAAACAGCGGCCACTGTCTGCACCTTATAACTTAAATTTAACTTTCAAAATCATTCAAGAGGTAACAAGATTAAAACTGGTTAAGAACTTGAACTTAGAGTATGTTACATCGAAATATATAAATAGGTGAGGGATAAATTCACACACTTACCAGCCGTTTCGTTCCATTGAAATTCCATGTCCGATATCTCGGCAAAATTGAGGAGCCAACTTTTTGGCGGAAGACGTACACTTGCATTGTATCCCTCGTAGTCCGTGACAGTTACTAAAATACACAACAGTACATTGTGGTGATATTAATACATAAGATACTGCGTGTAACAGGCATGAAAAGAGATTGCTGCTAACACTAAAGTGGTATAAAGCGAGTCAAAAATTGAGGGAACCAAAAGTATAAACCCGAAAAAAAATCTTAAAATAAAATGTTAAATCTACCAAGATGATTTTTGATAGGATGCCACCAATTATAAACTAACCGATAAAAACATTAAGCTCTTGTGAAAGAAATCCATTCTACAGGCCTTATTCGGGCCACTTAGTGCATTTGAAATTTATTTTGTGCATTTGAAAAATTTTGTCCCCAGAAACAAGTTACTATAGCAGCTAAGTAGGTATGGGCACAAATGATGTGAAGTCAGGGCCGAATTAAGCCTATTATAGTCAAACCTAAGTACGAAACCGACTCGAAAAGTCTAAAGCAACTTACAACATTAATCTAGCATACTTACTATGCTCAATGTGTGAATAATCGTTCATCTCATACTCGTACACATTATTCCAATACAGCGAGTCATTTCCCAGTCCACCGAAATCGTTAAACTCAGGAACAATAGCAGGTGGTGCATTGTGGGATTGAAACAACTGTAATTCTTCCTCTAGTTTTGCGTAAGTTACCAGATATTCGGCTACACCTTGAATCGACACTGCGTACCAGCCACACGCCATCCAGTGGCAGATAAGAAGAATTAAACTGATCTAAAAGATTTGGATTGCATAATTAGGTCGTGATGATGGACATTGGTATTTGGCGGTTGTGTTTTGTTTTAATATTTATTGATTTGGTACATTGGCAATTTCCCCTATCATCTAAATGTGAAATATTGTTTTGGGTTCGAACAGGTTGGTGAGGTATGGCTTTTCAACATGCTGCTCCCAACAAACTGGAGTGCCCTAAGGTGGTTACATTAGCTCATACGGCCGATCTCTTGTCACCAGCTGCACTGACGAGACCTTATAGGTCGAAAAGCAACAATGACGAACTAAAGTTAAAACAATTAAGCATTGAGTAAAATTTCCTGCAAAGAAAGGCAACTGCAAACAAAATATCGGGGACGAAAACAGCAAACTAATGCACACTATATCTAGGACGTTAAAGACACTTATAACAAACAAGACCATGGCGAATGCTGCACTTACCATAACGAGCAAACTTGCCCATGCATGTTCCAAGTACCGATCGACGTCGCGTGCTATTCTTATGATACGAAGCAAGCGAAATGCCTTGAGTGCTCCGAGTAGATGGGCAAGACCCTGAAAGGTTTGACATTTGTTTTTTGTGCCTTGCTACACTAAAAATGTTTTGAAGTTAATTAATTCCTGAATACAAGACATTGAATGTAAACACAATGTGCCGATACAAGTATAAGGTATAAGTTGCATGCTTGTCCTATAGGTCTCATCACTGCAGCTAGTGACAAGACATGGGCCGTACAGGCTAAGATAGCGAGGCTAACGGCACTCCATTTTACTGTGTCTTGCAGGCTAAAAAGCCAAGTTGGACTATACTGACATGCACCAGCTATCCTGATGATCTTTTATTTGTCAAAGTAGTGTGCAATGACTGCAGCTAAAAACGAGAACTAATAGCAAGACAGCAAATAAAGCAAAATAGAGAAAATAAGAAGACCTTCTTTAATCGCAGTGAACATTAAGATTAAATTTTATGATTTTAGTTTCTAGAAACAATTTATAAGGGTAAATTAGCTCCTCTGGTTGTTCTCAGGGGCTACAATAATAAAAAAAAAACTTAAGAAACTATAGCTTAGCAGTATATGTTATGCGAAAATAAATGGCCTTGGATCCTTAAACATAACAGCGTTAACACAACACAAACCTACCTGTTCCTTGACTTCGCCTATTGATATTGTGATGGCGTCGTATGGTAAACACGACAAGACGTCGATAATGAACCACGACTTGGCGTATTTGAGTCGAATCTGATTCAAATCCGTCACTAGAGTCCCTGTAAAAGCATGAAAAATCTGTTACACAATGTAGGGAAAATAAAGGTGAAATGAGATTTTAAAGCACCTTCTTTGCCAATAAACGTGGTGTGGAAGTTGACACCCATGTCGATTAGGAAGAATATATCCAGAAAAGAGTCCACCACCAACCAAGCAGTGCTGCAAATGAAATTACTTTGTAGATCTTGTAAAACGATCTAAAAAACGACAAATGTTGGGTATTGGCTGGTCGTTACAGACTAAAACACTTTCAAGTGTGCCAAATATTACATTTGTGTTTGTTCTACCTTTACTTAAGATACTATTACCCGATTATGTATTTATACATTCGTGTTTATCACCCGATTTTGAGTTGTAACTTGGTACTCGAACCCAAAAGTTGGTGAAATTGTGGCAGAAATTTACCTAAAACACTAAAGTGGCTGATCTGTTTTGACGAAATATAGAATCTGAATGACTTTGACTGAGTCACAAGACGTGGTAAAACAAGAATTGAGTGGTGTGAGTGAAAATGAGTTATAGCAGTACAGCAAAATGTTTAATTCCAAACTTTTACGAACGTTTTGTTTACAAGTACAATAGATTGTTTCTTGTTCCAGACATGTACTTGATCGCGTTTATTGTGTTCATAAAAAGACGACTGCTAGAATAAGTTAGGGCAAAACTGTCTAATTAAGCAGCACATTTACAAAATTTATCTTTCCAAAAACTCACAAAAAAGAATTTCGCAACATAATTTAAGATTGTGCGTAGTTTGTTACGTAAAAATACGTCACAGTATATGCTCATCAGCAAAGACATGTTCTTAAACAACATGTACGAACGATATAAACTGTATGGAGAAATGACTGAACAGGCAATAGCCTTACGACACATATGTACCGCATCCTGAAATCTCCAAGCATGGCGCAAACAACCTATATTATTGACAATCAACACAGACGTTACGCAAATATTACCAAATGTCAGCGCAGGCATTAAATTAAGGCTGCGAATATTTGAGTAATGTCGAATACCTTTTCGGAGCGAGACGAAATGCTGCGACAAGAGGCACAACCACTGCTGTATACGTTGTTAAGGAGAGAACAATCCAATCCCATAGCATCTTGCCGGTGGTGTAGTGAATAATGACAAATCTGCTTTTCGTTGTGGCCAAATCAACGCTTTGGGCGTCCGCTTCTGCAAAAAATTAAATCTTTAAGACTCCATCAAGACTACACTATTTTAAACTATCGTTCTTAGTTTAATTTTCATGTATGATTTGAATGTACCATTCTTTGATCTGTGCGTTTAACTGTGGTTCTAATCTAAACGAGCTTTGTGCAGCCAACCATAACTAACTCGCTACAGTCACCAAACCGACAAAGTTTTAAAGAGCACGAGCATGTCTAAACATTAATTTTTACCAAAACAAATTCAGCAGTTAAAGGGTTAAGTATAGGAATGAATTTCTGGAAATTACTACATTTCAAGTAAAATATAATCCCTACAAAATACAGTTACTTTAGCAAAGTTTTAAATGAATTTTAAATCTCTTTTGTGACTTCTTTGAATTATGTTGTGAGTTTAACCAATTCTACCCACAAAGGGACAAAGTTTACTCTTCACACCTAAGCAAATCCGAAGGTTTGTTACCGAAATCCGATAGAATAATGCAGTGTATTTGCCAAAGTCACACAAAGCCCTATTTCACCATAATACACACACAAGGATAAATCCATTAGCTACCGCATAGGCTGTGGTTTTGTGGTGATTTGAAATTGCCTATGGAAAGTGGTTTCGTCATAGCAGCTGGACACGCACCAGTGAGCACAAAAAAGACTTGCCGCAATTTTCTTTTCACTTTCAGTCATTGGAAACGAAGTTAACAATGCATTAGGGGCGTGGGAAGTCTAAATATATGACACACCGTGTCTTCGAGTTTAGCTTGCACTGTCGTAGTGATAACATCGTCCATACTTGAAAGGTCGAAAGAAGGCTGAACAAAAAGCAGCCAAGGCGGTCAGACGTTGGCTGGCTTGTGTCGTAACAAAGGGCCAAGGAGCACAAAGACAAAGCAAATAGAAGGCTTTTGAAAGTTTGTCGTTACGGCTCCGTTTTCGGGAATAACAAAGGCCTGTTGGGTCAACCAGCGTTTGTACAATTCCTGGTAAGGAATGGTTGAGCTTACAGCGCTACGGGATTTGCTGAGGCCGCGTCACTAGTGCCATGACGTAACAAATGCTCAGTGTTTACTGGCGGTTTTTGTGCTGGAAAGTGTTTGACGCCAGGCATGCCTTGTCGAGTGTACTTATGTGGACAAGAGCAGTTTGCGCTTATTTTGTGCGGAACGGCTCGTTTTCGCATAGTCGAGCGGTATTTCAGCCGGTTAGAGCGCAATTTGTTGTCTACAGTCACAACAAAGACAATTTATTTAAGTTTGTTATTCAACAAAAGAAACTAGTGTGCATTACAACGAGGTACCGTCTTCGCTTTGACCTTGAGCTGTAGGATTACGTCATGATTTTTAAAAGCCTGTCTGGAATGTTCGCAACGCATCAACTGGTCTCGACAGTTGCAAATGAATCGAGGCAACTTTTTAAACGTGCGTCGTAGCGTTGTGTTTCTCATAGAATTTAAGCAGCAATTCAGTAACTGTAACCAGCAGCTGGTAACAAGGCTGGCCAGGACTTAACCAACACTAATTGTAAGGTACACTGAATAGTCAGGCTGCCCCGGTATAAGCACGCAACGATTTGGGGATAATGGCCCTTGTGAAGCTCTTCTGGGCCCATCGATGTTAGCTAGCAAGCCAGGCCATCGAGTAAATCTTGCGTTCGCGCATTTTTCTTTAATGAGTGCACTGATTTGAGAACGTTTTTAGGCCCATTGTTACAGCTTTGTTCGTCAGTACTTGGTTGGCATGAAAATGTGTTGTGGAATGTTATTTTTCGCTACTCGTAATTTCAGTACCTGTTTTTGCTGTTATCACATGTTAAAGTTCAGGGGTTGAATTTGTATGCGAAGGGTTTTGGTAGAAAAAACTTATTAATCGTATAAGCTATTGTTGCCAGGCATAATATCAAGTTTATAGAGCTCTTCTGGCAAGTATTTTTATTCCGACGTTTCGACACCGGTCGTGTTATTTACCCAGATAAAGGCGACCTGTATAGGACGTTGAAACGTCGGAATAAAAATACTAGCCATTAGAGCTCTATAAACTTAAAATTAACCGTACGTAGCAATTTTGACAATAAATTCACATTATATATGTTTGTCAACAGTTCGCAAAACGTAAAAATATCAGAAGTCCAACTATCAGCACTGACAGGTCGTTTAGGTAAGTAGAAAAGTTTAACTGTTGTGGTGCCACCGAAAAAGCATAGTAAGAAAACATATGACATTACAAGGAGCACAATGTACTAAACATAGTAAACAAATGTAAAACTCGTAACGTAGAACCTCGTGTTTGTAGATACCTTCGTATCACACACGATCAGGATGTCCTTAAAAGGTCCATCAGGCGATCGAAAGTTTAAGGGTACACAAAAAGCGCGCCAGGACTAGGAGCCTATTTCGCTCTAAGTCAACAAGTTTGCCAGATAAGTCGCCTGGAAAAGGTATAGAAAGGACGGAGTCACATTCCCAGCATTCTAGAGCAGCAGTGGCGATTCTTTCCATGAATTTGTTATGATAAAATGGCACAATGCTGACATTAAAACTGTTCTGTTTGCGAACTTATCCAGTAGGTCAAGTTTGTATTGTTAAACTTGTGGGCGTTTCCATAAAGTACGAGTCCCTTAAGAAACCTGTATCGTTTACACTTACAGTTTACACGCTGTAAATATTATCTCATGTGCTGATGATACGTTGTACGTGCGGTGTTTGCACACAGTGGTGGTTGGGGGTACTAGGCCGTATACTGATCTTAGTATTAGGCGCCGGTTGCATTTTTGACATTTTTGTATGACGTTGACAGATCTTACGTATGCTGTTAGGCACGCAGGTGGCTTTAGGCGAAATGTGCAGTATGTATTTGTTTTTAAATTGCACCAGCATTCTGACTGAAAGTGGTCATATGAGCTGTAACTTGTAACAACAAAAACGTTTTTGTTGTCCATCTGAATGTCATATATGACCAGTGGTGGGATTCAAATTTTTTGTCAGCCGGTTCTATCACAAAGGTCATAGTTTTCAGCCGGTTCTGTTACAAAAAGTCCATTGATAGTAACCAGTAATGCTAACGGTTCGCTGATATCATAAAATTTCGTGAGACGGTTCTATAAAACCGGTGCGAATCGACTGAATCCCACCATTGTATATGACTAATTGTTCGCTATAACGCCTTCAATGTGCCTGGCCTACTAAGATTTGTGTGTGTATTGTTTGTAAAAATGATGCAACAAATTGCTAATATTCTCACTATTTAGTGTATCTTTCGGCTTATCAGATATTTCAAACAGCACAACACAACTGATGCAACAATTAAAGTTAAAAACTGTGACAGTTTTGTGTTCTAGTCTTACCTTGTTCATTAGTTTTCGGTTTTGCAAATGTCCCTAGTAGATTATTTAACTTCTGCGTTCCTTCAACAAAATTTGCGTCAATTTCTGAACTGTTGCTGTTAGATTCTTGGGCTCTTACCTGCCCTGTTGATGACATTTTGCAACTAGCGTTATCCAACTAACCTTAACCCAGAAGTTAGTTTTACAAATCTTGTTTTTATAAAGTTGAACATTGTAGTATGGACTTGGTTTGTTGCAAAAAAAACAACGATTTGAAAAAAGGACTTTTGGAACATATGTTAAAATTATCCTTGTGTTAAACAAACTTACTTTACGCAAATCGGATTTCGTTTGCGTTGCTTTGTCGAAGTATTTAACGAACTCCGACGGTAAGTGACCAATCCACGATATTAATCCTCTCAACCAAGGTTCATTGTTTCGTAAGTGGTCGCGTATATTACGCATACAATCTTTCCGATGTATTACCCGTTGTAATCGCTGCGTTGCCCCTCGCTTATTCGACATGGAATAATGTTTGTAACAGTCCTACCCATTTTTTTAAAAAAACGTACTTGTTTGTACAAATCACGGTATTTCTCTATTTGTCAACCTATTACACGGATTAGCACACACTGTCCAATCGGTTTTTTTTATACTTACATTTCAATGCAGTTTGAAAACTTTAGTGTCTTGGTTGGCTGGTAATTCATATTAAGTATGACAGCTCGCCTTATCAATCACAACCACAAGGCAGCAAATAAAGTGTTGATGAAGGATCAACAAAGGTTTTAGTGTCTAAGGAGCCTGCGAAATGGCAAAAGTGTAACACAATCATTTTGTTTGCAATGTTATCGACAAAGTCGAGCAGCCGTAGACAGAAAAGCATTCATTTGAGACTCAGGAGAAAATTGGTTACGCTTCATTAGCTTAGTAAACAAACTGCCATTTCCAGACCAACTTCGAAACATTACATTAGCGAAATTTTGTCAAATAGTCAGTCAACATCCAAAAACACCACAAAATCAGATAAACATTTAGTATTTGTAAAGTTGTGAATATTTTACATTATTTTTGGTTGACTGATTTCCAGTTGAATAGAACGCGTGACGCTAGTAGCGCTGAAGTGCTGCGGATATTTTGCAAATGCGCATTCCTTTGCACTGAATGAAAACAAACAGAGCAAAAGCGTTGTCGTATTGCTTTGCTGGGCATTGAACATTCGTAAATGTGTAGTGCAGTGAGCAGTTCTTTTAAAAATGCATTTATAAGCTGTGTTAGTTATTTGTACACCTTTATCTCTACCTTACATTGAGCTGTTGTAATTGTAATAAGTGTATGGAAAGTGACATTAGGAATTTAGGGCCAAAGTTTTCAGTTGATAAGTGTCTATTGTCTCGGTTTGTGAATTTGGAAACCTAAGGGTGAAAATGTGTTCTTTTATTTAAAAAAAAATTACCACACTTCAAAGATTGGGACAACTCTTTAATATTTGTAATATTGCAAATTAATGTCATCTTAGTGCTTGTTAAGTGTAGTGGTTAAAATATAGACAATTAAAATGTTTTAAACACTCCAATTTTAATGGAAAACAGTTCACAATTAAACTTATTTTATAACCTGAAAAAAAAACAGTTAACCAGAATACAAATTGCAGTTTAAGACAGTGAAATTATTGGAACAGGAATAACAGAGGCGAAGTTTCATGTTTTTTATAGCTGACAAAAATAAATTGTAAATTTCTATTGCGTTTTTCTGGTACTTGTAATATGTGTGTTGTTAACATATAAAACATTTATTTTCAGTGAAACAACATGTTTTGAAACTTAACTTATATTGGAACTTCTGAACATTGTATATATTTTCGAGAGCTGAAATTTCACCATAGATATGTCGGATCATTCCAGAGACTCCAGCTATGATGCTGCTGATGACTCAAGGTAGTTAAACTAGAAAACAGTAGAAGTTGTGCTTGTGTTTTTTTCTGTGTTTTTTACCATTTTTTGTAATTTAGTTGTTGCTATTTAAATGACAATTTTGCATGAAACTGCCAACGTGCTTAGAGGACCATTTCTTAATGTCCTCAAATTATTACTTTTTATTTTATGTTTTTTGTCTACCTTGCAGTGTACCATTGTTTTTATTGTCAATTTCCTTGTCCCAATTGCTCCAAAAATTTCAATGTAAATTTGTGTAAACTTTTTTCTTACGGCTAGTATAAATTCCTAATCAGTTATTATGCAAATTGTCTTAACATGATATGTTAGAGATGTACCTTTGAACCCATGTGTAACACCTCATTGTCACTTCCCAATGGGAAAATGATTGACATTTCACTGTCTGTGTATATCACATTATCTACGTTTAATACAATGCAGACACCGAGATGTTGATGACATGATGGTCCGTCGCACCACAGGACACATGCCAGCTGCACTGCGCAAAAAGAAACAGGATGATTACAAAAAGTTTCTAACACCAACTGGTGACCCAATGGACTATGTTAGGCAACACATGAGGTACAGAAAAATTATATTACATAAAACAAAATGGTATAGTCAAATTAAAAAAAACGAAAAAAATTGGGTATTGTTGTCATGACTGTAGTGGAAATTTTAAGAGGGTCCACCACTTGATTTTGTTACATTTTTCTAAGCTCTGTTGCAGTAGTTTCCAACTGGGAAGGAGTTTACTTTAATTTGTATCCTACATGTGATTTGTAACCAGACACTGTAGCCCCAGGAATATAACCTGTGAAGTTGACCAAAGAAATAAGCTATTGCTGCCAGGCATAATGTATGACCAAGTATTGCTCATCCAGCAGTTTTATTGTAAACAATCGACGTTTCGATGTCCTATACAAGACGCCTTCATCAGGATAATGACATAACTTGCAAGACAAATTTCTTTTAAAGCGACAAAATGCAAAACAGACACAGAAGTTTAGCATCTACTATGTATATTAGGAGTGGAAGTGTTTTAAATTGTTAAATAAGGAATCTCGTCTATAAAGGTTAACAACCCCTGCCCTGTTCAATGCCATCATTTGATTGAATCCCCTAATTAAAAAGCCTAAATGTGCTTTAATATACCTGTTTGTGTGACAAGAAGTTGTGACTTTAAGGTGCTAGTCTTATTTGCTTTTGTGTGACTAGAAATTGTGAGCTGCAAAACACACATTAAACACAACTATTAGTTGTATAGGACGTAGAAACGTCAATTATTTATAATAAAACTGCTGGAAGAGCAATACTCGTATATTCAATTGCATATTAGATTTTGTTATTTACCATTGTATATTAAAATAACCCTTTCATGTACACATTTACAGAAGCAAAAGTATGAGTGACCTGCAAGTGGACAAACAAGAAAAAGATCAGGAACGTGATCAGCGCAACGTTAGATACGAAGAAATTCAACATGTTAAAGAACAACTGAAGGAAGAGGAAGAAATGTGGACTTCAGTGAGTCATTTGTTTGTTTATTATGTGCATTTTCTTTTTTTCCCCATGTTTTGTGTATCTTAGGGGTTGGCAACCCCTGATATGTGTGACAAGGTTGGCATGTGAGGTGTTTTTTCATTATTTTACTTTTAAGTTAAGTTGGATAGAATTATATATCGCTATGATTAAAATTAAAACTAAAAAATATATGTTTTAAGTTTGTTTTGATTTAATTGTCTGAAATACAGTCTACACATACAAATCTACCTGTTTTATAAATGCTGTTCAAATTAGCTGGCACAAACCCTTCTTAAACATTAAAATGGTCATACATTTACAGATTACCGACCCCATGTTTATCTTATTTGCATGTACTATGTATTTATGACTGCTGTTGCTTGAATTATATTCCATGGTAAAACTTTTGTTGTGTAGACTTACAGAAGATGTAGCTATCACAAACAAAGTAAAATTTGAATTCTCCTGATGATACTATCCAAAACATGCCTTTTTTAAAGTTTGTAAACATTGTATGTTTGTATATCATAGTAATAATATATCATTTGACATTTGCCTCTACCATAAATTTTCAGTATTGTATTGCTTGAGGCAATACTATTTTCTGTACAATGTTTTGACAAAGACTGATTTAAATAAGTGAATCAACTTATACACTATACTAAATAAATATATATACATATATACTAAATAAATATAATTAAATCTATATTTATAAGAAGAAATAATTTATTATGTAAACTTTTTGGCGAGTCAGAATAAAAAAATGATTGACAGCATCCACTGCATGGCCATCAGTTCAAACAGGTGTAAAACAGTTACTATGTTATTGTGTTTCATCTTTTATGGGCTCTATATAGCAGCTGCCCAATGCCCCAGGGTAATTGTGACAAGTGCACATAGAACAGTTATACCTTTGCCATTTGCTGCCAGTGCTCTCTGTGTAAGTGTGCTTGTAAAAATAAGCTTAGTGTTTTGTGTTGTATAACTTTTAAAACCTATTGATTTCAAGTTACTTTTAAGGTGAATTTTTCCCCAGTTCTAGGTATAAATTGCTTCATAATCTAATTTTACTTTTAAAACCAATTTCTTTTTGTTTGGTAGTAAAGTTTGTATAGACAAAGTATATATATATTTAAAGGCCTAGCCTTATCATTTGATAGAACTGAGTATTTGTTATGACTAAAATCGCTCCTACATTATGCAGTGTTTCTTATGCTGTTTATTACAGTTAGGTTCTTACTACTGAGGTTGAGTGTTTTATGACTAGATTGTTTTTCGAAGATAGTTAAAATTTAGACAGCAAGGTTAGGAAACCACAACTTGATGTTCTACATGCTAAGCTAGTGGCTTGTAACTTCTACATATTTGCTAAATGTGCTCATCAACTTTCAGATTATATGTTTATGTGTGTGCTTTGTACACATAGTACATGGTATAACTCCTTCCCATTGGTCTATTATGTTTGCGAGAATGTTGTAACGGTTTCAGTACGTTTGCGTCACATCAATCATTTATACATTTCTACTGGTCATATTCGACAGTCAGTGTGTTTGTGCTGCATTTAGAAACTGCAAAACTGGAAAACACGCAGGCGAAGTGCTACCCTTGATGCTTTGAAGCGCAAAGAAGACCGAGAGACCATTGAACATCAGCAGCAACAGGAGTTGGGAGCAAGAAGGAAACCAAAAACTTACCGGGAAATTGTTGAGGACAAGTACGATATGTTACTAACCCAATGTTTAGTTTTTGTGAAGGCTTGGTTTTAAAGAATGGTTGTTTTAAACTGTTTTTGCTTTGTGTTAGATTACCGCTTTTCTTTCTAACATCATGTTTTCAACCTTTTTTGATTCACTTTGGTTTGAGAATACTTTTGAAGCCTTGTTTTTAATTTTCATTTTTTTTAAACAAAGTATTTTTTTCATGCCTTGCAACTGCAAAAACAGTGCTTCATAACTGAGATTAGATATCTAGATTGTAGTGGTAGACATTTTAGTTTATGTTGCATGAACCACATACAGATAAACTATGTTCCACATTCTATGAAAGCACACATATTTTTTTGAATTTCCAACCCACAAATACACATTTCATTAGTCTCATATGGTTTAAAATGTGTCAAATTTTAAACTGTTTGAATATTTTTTATAATTTGGGTCTTAAAAGTATAATTTATTTTTGCATGTTACTCATAACATTAACGTTAAATAGTTTTAACACATTTCAACATAGCGTTTCTGCATGCGTGCGTTTCATTTCATCATTGTTGTAAATTTTCATTACTAGAACCAGTGTTTATGATCCCAGGAAGCGTCGTGAACTAGATTTTTTTGACGACGACGACCCACTGAATTCCGGTTTGCCAACGAAAACACCTGAAGCTGACAAAAACAGTAAAAAGAAAATGCCGTATCGGGGTGCCATTTCAGTTCCGAACATCCGTCGCGCCCATAAAGATAGCAGCTCATCAGATGAATCATCAAAGGAATCACCGAAAGAAACAAAAACAGTGGTCCAGCCTGTTCGATACACCTCCAAAGTAACTGCAGTGATCAACCATGTTCCTGCAAAAACCACTGACCCAGCAGCTGCCAAGCCACCAACCCCTGTAATTGCCAAGGTTTCACCAAGGAGTTATAGCCAAGTTAGTCCACCCCAGCCAAAGCAGACGTCGTCAATTGCTCGACCAATCAATCCATCAGTTCCTGCAAGTGCTAGTTACAATGCTTCACGACCCCGCAGTCAATCTCCACCCTCTAATTCATCAACGTATTCCTCACAAGCCTCTGTAGTCATGAGAAGGAAAAAAAATGCTGATGCTAATCGCAACAAGTATGTTTATCTATTCTAAATAAAATCTAGTTACAATTAGAAAATTACCAAGTGCATTTCAAAATAAGTTTTTGTAGGTGAGAAGGAAAATATTTTTTAAGCTACAGAATCGGTTAATTTACTTGAAATCATTTGTTCCTCGAGTTTTATCCAAAATAGGCAAAGATCCGGTTTAACTGAGGTTTACTCATATATTTGTTTTATATATTTTACTTAACTGGCATCTTCACTTCCTACAAAACCACAGGATAAAACAGAATAAAAGATAAAAAATCACTCTCAAGTTTTTGCTAGTTATGTTGTGTTTGTTTTCTGTATGTTTTAGTTTGTGTACAGTTTTCAATTTCATGCAATATTATAGTCTCAAGCATTTTACTGTACTTTACACAGGCCAAGACCAAAATCTGATTATGGATTCCTGGGATCAAAATCGGACCGAGCTCAAACACTTCCCAGAAATTACCTCAGTTTAAATGCACCAAAACCTTTTGAGGCTCCTGCTGCCAGCAAGTTCCAACAAAAACGCAAAACAGCATTCGCAAACAAGCGCAACATGTGGGAGAATATGGGACAAGAGAAAAAGGATCAGCCTGCAAGGCCAACAGCACAACACCTCTCGGCCCTGTTAAAGCATGACAACCCTCATGGGGAAGAGTCCAATTACAGACCCCAAAGCTATTCCCATAGTGAGCACAGCATGTCAGCTTCTCAAGATAGCTCTTCCTCAGTGGAGCTGAGTCCTCGTCAGCAAACTCTACCTCCACGCCAACAGTCCCTTCCCTGGGAAATCGAACAAAAACAGAACAATCCTGCCCCTGTGGTTAGAAATTGGTCGAGATCTGCAACTTTACCCAATCCACCAAAGCCAGATCCTCCTGTCCAGCCGACGGTTGTTGAACCAGTCCGAAATGAACCAGTGATGAATGGCCATCATTCTGTCAAGGTAGGTATTAAGTATGTCTGTATGTTACATGTACAGTAGTTTATCTACTAAATCAGTATTTCTTAGACTTTTTTCTGCATCACCCCTTAACAGCTTATTATTTTAAAAAACTTCAAGAAAAAAGCTTGATAAGGCTCCCGCAGTTACTAAGCTCTAGATTTCATGTTAGAACTAGTGCATATGACCTAAAGAATTTCACGAAATTGGCTATGTTATATGGAAGATATTCATGATCAAATTTCTTGCTGTATTTTGTTGTGCCAGACTTATCTGGCACCCCTAGTCCATTTATTCTCCAGACCCATTTTATTGTTGCAAATGCCTCTGGAGACAGGCTGGTCCCCACTTTGGATTAAATTTATGTATATTACAACAGTTTTGTCACACATTTACCCATCAAAACATGACATGTTACCTAACTTACTAAATAATGTTTCTGAATATGAATATGATTATGATTAGGTTTTTTGCTGTGAAAACCTACAAGAAAGTAGAGATTGTTGTGATTCAAGTGAATAACATTTTAAATTTGTTTTCTAGCCTTCAGAGCCAAAGAATGTAGACCCTGGGCCCACATTTACAGTGCAGTCTGTGAAACAAAAATCAGTTTCACCACGAGCCGGAACAAATGCTTCGGAACCCTTGTTCGATGACATGAAGATCTGTATTAACCAACGACCAAGAAGCGAGAAGGGTTTTGGATTTACTGTGCGTGGAGGTGATGACGGCAAGCCAGTGATTGTTAACACAGTGAGCCCAGGTAATCATTTCGTGTTTGCTAACACTACTCATGCAAATATTGTCGCTACAAATAAGCAAGGGGCTATGCATGCATTTTATGTGCACTGCATTGCTTGAGGCATATGATTAAAGGTGTACCAGGCTCATTTTGATGCATATTTTTCAATTTTGCACTTAACATGTGAATTTAATGGTTAAGTTAAAAAAAAAAATGGTTAAAAAATTCAACACTACCTAGCTATGAAAATTTTTGCTTGTGATTTGCATTATCTGGCATTCCTTACAAAAAAATGTGTTAGCCCATATCCTAGTTTCCTAATCCAGAGTTTGTGGAAGTCTGTATAAAAGAATAACTTTTGCCCTTTGGTCCAAAAATATTTCTGGATTAGGTAAAGATCCGGATTAACTGATGTCAATTAGTTAAAGCCTTATCACATTACAAATCATTTGTACCGCAAGTTTTGTCCAAATTAGACGAAGCTTCGGATTAACTGAATCTGGTTCAACCATGGTTTAGTGTATGACATAAAAACTTGCGGTAAGTTTTTGTATAAAGTAATGAACTTGTGCCATAAAAGGTAAAGTTTTCCTACTGTTGTGAAACTGTACTTTGCAATTCAAATGTGCATGCATTGTTTGTCACTTCTTAATAGCTGTTCAAATATTGGTTTAGTCTTTTATGCACATTTCTCACAACAGTTGGTTAAAGCTATAAATTCGTCGACCATAAACACATGCATACCAGGGTTCATTTCACAGTCAATAAAATATTATATTTTTTGCGCTACAGTAAACCTTTTGACATTTTATTTTGTCTGAAATCACATGTAAATTGTGACTCTTCTGTGGTTTACAAATATTGTTAGTTTTAATGACATTTGGCGCAAATATATATATTTTTTTTTACTTGTACAAAATGCCCTCAAAACATTATTTGGTTGTTTGCTTAGGCCATTTTCCCTTTTTTATGAATGAGAACACAATACTATTATACTCAATGTAAACGGCATGTGGACAACCAGGGGTGGTCTACTTGAAATTTTATCGCTCTAATGACATACGTCCACCAATGATTAGTTATGACACTTGTTAGGTATCCAAGCTGTCAAGTAGCCTTTACAATCAATTAATATCTGATGGAGAGTATTGATAACCTAATTGTTGTGTGATGCTTGGTCAAGTAACATTCCCACACAATATAACTCCAGTTCAAGGGATTATAGTTTGCATGATAACCTGAAAATAGTACTTCGGCATTATTATAGTGCTGCAAAATTTTCAGTCTAATTTTTATATTTTTGACTCTATTTGAAGAAACTTATTTTTAAATATATTTAAATATTTTTAAAAATAAACATGAACCATTCTGAACCATTTTTTTTCTTTGAAATGTTGGAAACTGTCTTTGAATGATTTTTTTGCCTACCATTAACAGCCACAACACTGTCTTGGTGATGACAAAAATTAAAAATCATTATCTATGTATAAACATAAATAACTCACACCTAGGTATATGAATAATTCCAAATCTTGTTTAACGCAAAAGTTTTTATGTTTGTCTTGACATGTGCACAGTGATTTTATGAACAAGTCAATTACTTGCTAAATTAATGTCCAAGTTTGGCTGTAACTATGTTTAAAGGTTTCTAGTAAATTGCATTGCATAATATGATCCATTTAACTACTAGAGTCTGTCATCAAACATAGGAAAACCTAATGACAAATGTCAGAAAATGGAGGCAAACCTATAGTGCAAAATCATAAAAAAATTTAAAACCTTTTTTTTTGCTTTTATTTTTTTACTTATGCAAACAGGAAAATAGTGGCAACTGGCACCACAGAACATGTGACTGGTACCAATCCCTTTACCCCACTTAATAGATCACCTATTTACCTGAAAAGCATTCTCTTAAAGTAGGGAACTTCCCGCCACCTGACAAATAGTTGTAAACCCTCTTGTGTCCAGTTAGTTTGCTTGGCTATTTTAACTTTTTTATTTGCAATTGCTTTAGTAGTGATGCGATCTTGTGCTTGTGTCTTATGTTTTTTTGTTGCCTTTACACAAACTTTATTGTGTAAAAATAACTTTTTTACAAACATTTAAATGTAATTTGCCCCCTTGTAAAGCTTATACTAAGCAGTGGTTCCCTGCCCTTTTTGACAAAATTCCTCTCCTAACAAATCAAAACATTTTAATTTCTTCTTAATATACATACTACATAGTAGATGCTAAACTATACAAAGATCATTTCAAATTGGGTCTTTTATCAACTTCACAGGTCAAATTCCCAGAGCTTAAGTGTCTGTTTACAACCACTTAAAGTAAAATTTAAAGTAATTTCCTTCTCTCGAGGTTTAAAGTTCCTCTCTGGTGGGGAACCACTGCATAAAAGTAACATGAAACATCTCCCAAACATCATCTTTTTTCGGACACTTAATTAATGTTTTATTGCAACTAATTCCCAAACTATCTTTGTGCAAGTGTTTATAAAAACTGTTTTGTGTTAAGGTGGAGCAGCAGATATCTGTCAACTTTGCGTTGGTGATGAGATCTTGGCTATTAATGATGTCCGACTTGATTCGACGCTAACACAGGATGGGATTGTACAGCTTATTGTAGACAGTGTTATCACTGGTAATCTGTCATTGGACATTCGAAGATATGGCAAAGCAAAAAAGAGTAAGTTGTTCAAACTATAGAAGTCATTTTGTAGATTTTTTTGAATTCTGGTTTATGTACATGCAAGCAATGAATTTTTATTGGTTTAGTTTGCACACAGGTAAATTTTAATAGAATTTATTTGAAAAGATTTTAAAATAGTAATACGCTCTGTATAGATTAAGTTTTGTTTGACATTACTTTAATAATATTTTTAGGTTTCTGCATCTTATTTCTCTGTTAATGTGTTCTGGAAGTGAAACTATAAACAAATTTAAAAGAAATTAAAATTGCTTTTACCAATCTTATCTTTATGAGAACAAATTTTATTGGAGTACATGATATGAAACAATAAAAAAAAGTTTAAACAATTGCAAGATGTATATAAATGGGTGTAACGGATGTGGCCTTCATATCACTGATGATGGCATGAGCATTTGCCAAAACGTTTGAAAAAATAAAGCACGCTTTTTACGTCTATTTGGGCCGTTATTTTCTCCATTAAATTGCAAGATGTAATAAAAAATCCAATGCAAAACAATCCAATGCAATAACATTTCTTCTTTTAACATTTGCAGTTTATGCAGTAAACCGTTGCACTTTACTAACATTCAGTTTCAGTTAGGCATAAAGCCTACACCAGGCATGACCATTGCCGTTACCAAGTTAGGTTAATCTTACGTTACCTTTGTTAGCAGCAAATCCACTCCGCCTGAGCGGGACAAAAGTTGTGATGACTCCGAGGGGTTTCGTTCAGGTTCGTTCAGACAAGGGCAAAGCCCCAGTCGTGACCACAAAAATGGTGAATGGCAACACAGCAGACTTGAACAATGAAAAGGTACATTTGTGTGTTGAAACGAACTTTTGTTGGACTTCCTAATGTTTAAATAGCTTTCTGTACTGTTTTGATAACATTGACTAGGTCGTGGGTATTGTGATAAGTATGGAAGGAAAATTAAGTTATTCTGTGTGATGGTATTCACTAATGATTGCATAGTTGTGCTTCTGTGTTGCTAAAACATTTATTTGGGTAAAAACTAAAAAAAAAATACAAGATATATGGGTACATAAATATGGCACTTTTTCAGTATTTCTTGCAGTAAGAACATAACAAGTTAATTTGTTTCAGACAGGACCAGATTTTTTTATTGATTTTTTTGTAATATCTTTTTTGGTTGTTACAAATTCTGCACATATGCTATAAAAGTACAGTCAGTTGACTTTTAAAGACCCTATTCCTTAAGTTGAAATAATTCTTGTGTCTATGCAAATCCTTGTACTTTCACAGGAAAACCATTCCCCATATATGCATGATGACCTTCCCCCTCCACCAGATGATCTTTTGACCCCTCCCGCAGCCCAGGACGCTCCCCCTCAAAAGCAGTCAGCCATGAGTCGACTCTCACCTAAACAACCTTACCCAAAATCTGCTACTCTACCATCAAGTTACAGGTACAAGTTTGTTAGGCCATTTGGCCATTGATTTTGACTCCTTGTAAAACTATGTCTCTAATTATAAGGCTTACACTAGTAAAATTTGAAAAAAAAAAAACAATTGTCAAACAGTCGTTTTACATATATAAGCTGTTGCTACCAAACAAATCAAGTTTATAGAGCTCTTCTGGCAATTGTATTTTATACTGACGTTTCGACGTCCTATACAGGTTGCTTTCATCAGGGTAAATAAGGGTATAAATACAATTGCCAGAAAAGTTCTATAAAGTTGAGTTGTTTTACATAATTTTTTTCCGTAAAAATTGTGTTTTATTGAGTTTTTTTTTGTTTATACACAACAACATAATAGCTCACTGTAAAAAGAATCAGCACATCTGCAAATTGTATCAGTTGAAAATACGCTAATTCAATAATACAGTGAAGAGATCTATGTTAAAAAAACAAACAAACCATATTTATTCATAAATATAAAGGTGCTTTTGGTTGTGAAAGTAATAAAACACTATTCTGACAATTATTGTTTCTACAACAAGTCTATCAATGATTCAACCAGATGGCAAATGTATCATATTTCTCGGCTCCTAATTACATCAGTACATGTTGTGTGTTGTGTGCTACATACCAATACATTTTATAGCTATCTGGTTTCTAAACTCAATCGCATCAATGTCCTTGACAAATTTGGAACCCCTTTTGATGGAATTTATATTCATATGTTACATGTCAATTGTCCGTAAAATGTGTAAAGTTGGTTGTAAAATGGAATTTGTTTTAGGTTTTTCTTGATCTATGTCTTTTACAAGTAATACAAACGTAAAAAGTCTGTTACTTAAGAGGAAAAATGTGACTGCCTATTATGAAAATCATACATTGGTGATACTATGTATAGAGACGGGTTGTAGGTACAATTCAATTTTAAAACGGCATTTTTATTGGGTGAATATCAGGCAAATAAACATTCATTTAATCAATTTTAGTCAGATGGTTTACTGCTTGGTGGCTATATATTATTTAATAGGGCTTTACATGCATATACAATACAGCTTATTCAATATCACAAATGATTAACACAATAAATAAATCTCTCTGGGTATTTTTAGATCAATTTTTCCTTCAATTGTAGGATGTAAAGACGATATAGCGTATTACATCAATTGTACTGCATGTCTTCTTCCAATATAATTTTCAGAAAATCTGTTACACATTTTTTGTTGTCTGCACCACAGCCTTCTTATTTCACAGAAAAGTATAAGCAATTCATTAACGCCCATTCAGGTTATTAAAGTGCAGTAATTTTTGAACATGCATATTTAATTCAAGTGATCAAAAAACATTTAAAATTATGATTGCACCAGAATGACACTGAATGCACTCAAAACACTGTATATTATTTGGGAGAAGATTTCTAATTTTTTTAACTAAACAATTTTTGAACATGTTTTGTCTAACAGTACAATAAATTATTTACATGCACCTGTTGCGACAGTTTGCTATTGCCTTGTGATTGTTATGTCTAAGTGCATTTGGCATATGTTCAAGCCAACCAAATATGGTGGTGAATGCTTGGTGACCAGCTGATTCAAGATAATGCCTTCAATACTATGATAACCAACCAAAAAACTGAGATAAGATGAAAAAACAATGGTTATATTTATTGTTTGCTTGTTGTTATATGACTAATGTTATTACAAATTGTATTTTTCATTCTATTAGTTTGCAAAAATCCTTTGGATTAATGCATTCCCACCTACAGGTTATTATAGAGATCAAAATTTATTGAAGCAAGTTTATTTTTCAGTGATGAACAATCAACGTTACTGTTTAACCTTCTTCCATGTTAACAAGGTGTTGTTTTTAATTTTTCAGATCCTCTGACCCTCTGTCTGATCTTATACAAGCTGCTCACAAACCAAGCAATCCAACACAAAGTAAGAAAACTTGTTTTGTTTTTCCAAAACACTCTGAAATATTAATGTTCAAGTCATCAGTATTTTTGTGATTCCAACACTAGATTTGATGACTGTGTAAATTTGAACCCAATTTAACTTTTTATAGTTGACCAATTAACACCTTTTATGTATCGTATTTAAAAAAAGGCTAGTATATTACTATGGCACATTACCTTACCATGCCATCCCTGAAAAACAGCTATTGTGAATTTTAATTCTGTTGATATACTTGTAAGGCGGCCAATGTTTTAGGTATTACAGCACAGTTTAAATTCCATGTTTTACCAAATGTAAGCAATAGAGCCGTATAGAGAAACATGTAATTGCAACTTTTAAACTGTTTTTGTTAATTCTTTGCTTTATTATTGTAAGTCAAAAAACATCAACAGTTTACTACCTAAAAATAATTTTTAAACATCTATTTTTAAAACACAAAATTTTTATGATTTAAATAAAAACTTTTATTATTAAAACTTTTACATTAATTTTATATGTGTGTGGCCTGAATGTACTTTTCAAAAATTTTAAATCTCTTTATGCACTAAGATGCAAATACCACAAATACTGGACATTTTCGAGTGGATTTATTCTCAAATAAATTCTTTTTATCTGCAGGCGAATCTCGGCCAGCGGTGACTCTTACATCCAACACACATGTTCGCCCGGTAGGCAAGATTACTAAACCATAGTAAATAAATAAGTCTGAATTTTTCGAACGATTTTCCTGGAATGCACGACGTGGAGAGTTGAGGCCAGGAATTAAAATGCCCCTGGCCTGTTTTCTATTAGCTGGTGGTTTTTTTTTAGTTGTTTAGTCTCATTAAATTGCCCAGTGAACAAATGTGCGCTTTTGTATGTGAAAATTATGAAGAAAATTAGCTGAAAAGCAACGGTTATTATGTATAATTTTCCACGTAGATAAATTTTGCTAGTTTTTGTTAGCCTACCTGCAAACTAAATTAGGTTTTCAATAATACATATCCTCAATAGAAATTATTAATAAAACCTACCTCTGGTAAAAGTTGTGCAATTAAATATCATTATGGCACACATATTGTTTTTGTCTGTTTTTTTTCTCTGTCTAATGCTGGCTTGTGTCATGCATTTGGTCAAGAAAGGGTGCTTCAAAATGATGTAAATTTACACACATGTTAGTTAATTATCCAAAGTTGATCCTCCAAAAGTTTGACCCCAGATGACCCAGCAGTTCACCCACAATCTCCAAATGTGACATTTGTAAAAACGGCTATACATAGTACATGGTCCTTGCTATACATAGTACGTTTCATACTTTACCAAGTACATTGTCCAGAACCAGCTACACATGGCCTAGTTATACTAAGTACGTGGTCCAGAAGTTACATGGTTGGTGCACTGTACGGTATTTTAAATGATGTAATTATGGGTCCCCTTCCTTGAAGGGGACACATCTTGATTTTACTCGATTTCTTTTTTTTTTTTTTCTTTTTTTTTCTTCTTTTTTTTTTTCTTCCCTGAAGTTTGTCCACCCCATTTTGCCCTGAAATGTTTGATGGATTTGGATGAAACTTTCACAGATGGTAGATATAGTTGTGTAGATGTGCCATCTGCTTCGTTTGTCATGATAACCCCAGTATTTACCCCGCTAGACCCCAAAATGTAAAATGTGGTTTGTGCGCACCACAAATGTTAGTTTTGTGTGATGTTATAAAGACAACTACATATGGTACTCATGTTTAAGGATTGCTTGGTGAACGTGTTTGCGGATAGCAGTCAAGGGGGTTGTTCACAGCCTTGTGACGTCATAAGTCATTAGGTTGTTTGTTAAAACGCCCCCTAGTGGTCAAAATTGAAACATTGGCCAATTTGGACAAAATTTTACAGGATTGTTGTTTGGGTCATCTTGTGACGTCATAAGTTATTACGGTTGTTGGTTAAAACGCCCCCTAGTGGTCGAAATTGAAACATTGGCCGATTTGGACAAAATTTTACAGGATTGTTGTTTGGGTCATTGTAGTTTCATATTTTCAACATTAGGGTGAAGAACCCCATCAGTTACCCCACTAGCCCCCTAAAATGGGTGAATATTTAAACAGGGTCGGAATTGGCTGAAATTTGGATAGCTTGTATAATTTGCCATTTACAATTGATGATTGTTGTGTTAAAACCTGTAGCCCCAGCATTTACCCCACTAGCCCCCTAAAATGGGTGAATTTTTAAACAGGGTTGGATTTGGCTGAAATTTGGATAGCTTGTACAATTTGCCATTTACAAATGATGATTGTTGTGTTAAACCCTGTAGCCCCATCAGTTACCCCACTAGCCCCCTAAAAAGGATAAATTTTTTAAACAGGGTCGGAATTGGCTGAAATTTGGATAGCTTGTACAATTTGCCATTTACAAATGACGATTGTTGTGTTAAACCCTGTAGCCCCAATAGTCACCCTGCTAGCCCCCTAAAATGGGTGAGTTTTTAAACAGTGGGCAATTGTTGGAAATGTTATGCCATTTATAGGTATCGATTGTTGTGTTTTACTTCTTTGTTTTAAACTAGACAAACTTTAAACAATGCTTGAATTGAGTCGATTTGTATAGTTTGAACTTTGCATAGCATGACTATTTAATCCTAGTACCAATCACAGTGTTTTACTTTACAACACCAAAGTTTCTTATGGTTATCTCTTGAAATGCAGTGTTTACAACTTTGCATGTGTGGGGACCCATGAGTTTCTGCCTGCAGAAACAACTAACGTTTTAAAAGACGGTGGCAAATATGGGACCCAATATAAAATAAGTGAAGGAATTATATTTATGTTTTAAAATAGATCATAGTGTATGTGCAAGGGCAATATGTGCTAAGCCACCCTTCTAGTTAAATGTTATCTTCTATTTTTTAGGGTCGTTACAGCTCATATGATGATGAAGATGGCACAGATGATGATGATGAGGTTGATTATGATGTGAAGCGAGCTCAGTATGAATTGGACGTTGAACAATCATTTGTTGATGCTGAACGACAACGCTACGATCATGACAGCACACTCAGAAAACAGGTAGGACAAAAAAATGTTACGTTTTATATAACGTAGTCAATGCCATTTTTGCTTGTTATGGTTTCATATGTATTCTTTTACTTTGTATTGTGGGTTTGTTTTGCTTATTGGTTAAGAAAAAGTGCTTCAGACTTTTCAAAATTTACTTATGTAATATATATGTATCTCATAATAGTCACCCCTGTTGGTCCAGCAGTTCACTCACAGGCCCCCAAAATGCAAAAAAAGATTTTGCAACTTTATAACATTCAAAATGTAGTATTGCATGTTAAACCAATTCACAACAAAACTAAATATTTCCAATATCACAAAGATTGAAAAATCATGCCAATGTCTTACAACAATGCATCATGCTTGTCTAGCAAGTGTGCACCTTTTGCTGTTAATATTTAAACCATTCTAAATCTCATAGCTCAATGAGGTTATGTCAATGGCCTTGTTTGAAGTAACCAACCTCAAAGTCTGGAAGTACCCAGTTATCAGCTGTAGTAGTGTTACTGTTGAAACCATAAGTGTATTGCTTGCTGCCATAAGTATTACACAGCGCTCAGTAGAGTGCCCAATGCATTATAAACTAGGTCTGGTATGGTATTATGGTATAATCCTGGATTAAATGTATTTAGCAGGTTTTCGAAGCTGAAGGTAAATGAATTGTGGTATGTTTAATATGTATGCAATGCAGTTTTGCTGTACTGTTCTGTGCAATACAATATACTGTTCAGTTATAGTTTTAATATTATATGTTTTGGGGTCCTGTTAAAAATTGAACATCCTTTCACACAGAAATTTGGGTGACATTTTACAGTTGAATTTTACCTATTATTGAAAACTTGTAGACTTATGCTTTACACTAGTGACTGTTTCATTTATAACAACCCTAAAAATGTACACAAAAAACTGAAGAAATCTATAGGAACAAAATCTTAACACTGCAAAATAAACACTCGATACAAAAATTTTCCTTGGTATATATATATAAAGAGAAGGACAGAAAATTAATTTAATTAAAAAGCAAATCTCAGAAACACAAACAACCTACATCCAAAGTGCGAAAAATAGAAATATTTTTTAAGTATTTGTAAAAACATATCACTAATGTGACTTAATAATATTATGTCAAAGTTACAACTATTGGCTGACATTTTTCTGGTCCGTTATTCAAATAAAAAAACTAAAAATCCTATTTTCTTGGATAAGTATGTTGGCCAAGCACTGAAAAACTGAAGCAGGGTTTTTTAAACTAAATATTTCTTTAACTATTTCTCACCATTTTTTCCTGTGCAAATATTCAGCTCATGGAGGAGCAAAAGGAGTTTAGAAGAGAGAGAAGCCAAGAGGGAGGAGGAAAAAGAGAAAAACGATTGGAGGAAGCAAGGATAGAAGAGATGAAACTAGAAGAAGAACTAAGGTATTTATTGCAGTTGGACATGGTTTTGCATAAAATATGTCTGTAAGTATTTTGGTTTTTAAAGACTTGACTTAAATTATATGAACGGCTGTGTACACCTAAATTTGTGTTTGTAAAATATCACCTTAAGACAGTGGTGTCCAAATGGTGACCAATTTTCATTAGTTGAAGACCCTTTTTTAAATTGTTTAACTTAGATCACAAATATACAGAAATTATAGAAATTCTGTGATTTTATTGCATCAGCACAATGTATACTTTATTTTTATCAGTAAATAAAGTTCCATGAGAAGCTATTGCGAGAAGTCGCAAGTCGCCACAACCCCAAAAACAAAATCCACTATTGTGGGCCATACACAACACAATTTGAAACAACAGTCGCAGGCCATGTAAAATGCTGCTGTGGGCTGTATATTGGACACCCCTGCCTCAAAGTTTAAATTAATAATTTCAAACACAAATGGAACTTCTACTTTTTGGATCAAGGGCCTACCTAAGGCCTTTTCCGGGCCAAAATTGCTTAATAAAGAACCAAATTCAACTCAAAAATGAATCACATATTTTTTTACATTAAAAAAGGAAATATATGTCACAATAAAACGGTCTAAATAATGGTTCATATACTTTTCAACCTAGCTTGAGTTTTTTTTTACCTTAATTGCACTTGCCATGTTTGGATAAAAATTAAAATATATTTGCATTACCTCATGGCGCTCATGCACTTTTTAATAATGTATATCCTGATGACTCGAGTAGATATGAACAAGGCATGTGAAATATTCATGTCCAGCTGGTGCCTACCACTTGCATTTTACAATTTAAAAATGGCAAAGCTTTCTGCTCAAAGGTAATTTAACATCCACTGGTATAATACAAGGTAGAAAAAAATTTTAGTTTTGCAAGCAAAATTATTTACAAATTTAGGCACAATTTTGTTCAGAACCTAGGGGTAATTGAATGAAAAAAAGGTCATTTGGCTAACAGTAACATTTCATAGTGAATCGGCATTTCACAATGTAAAATGGCAAGCAATGTTAACTTTTTCACAAAAACATTTGCCATAGTTTTTGTCTGATAAAAATTATTTTAAACCAGGGTGCATACTAGGGACAGACTGAGCTGAGGCAGAACCCCAGTATCGAACACCGAGCATTAACGTGAGATGCTTGGTGTTCGACCAAACAGAACATATGCAGTTTTGGCCAAACCCTACTAGTTTGTACACTAATTACCTTTATTGCCTGAAAATAACAAATCTTATTCTTTTGTATTAACAGGAGAATTGAAAAACTGAAACAGCAGCAGCAGAAACGACGTGAAGAGGAAAGACGAAGAATTATGGAAGAACAAATGCCGACCGGGTAAGAGTCTTTGAATTTGCTTTTGTGGTTTTGTTTATACATTAAGTTAAAGTTTAATTAACAAATGTCTGTGGTGGTTCAAAATTGAGTGCTGCTCGGTGGTTCTACCAAAACAATATTACGAAAGAGGGACAAAAATGTAAATTTTAAAATTTCGGGTTGCTCATTTGCCCCCCTATAGTTAATACAACCAATGGGTAAAAATAACCAAATCAAAAAAAACAATTTTGGGGGTTAATTACATCATCATTATGGGTCCCCTTCCCTGAAGGGGACACATATTGATTTTACTCGAATTGTTTTTTTTCTTTTGTTTTTCTTCCCAAAGTTTGTCCGACTCGTTTTTCCGTCAAATGTTTGATGGATTTGGCTGAAATTTACACAGATGGTAGATATATTCATGTAGATGTGCATCCCACTTTGTTTTTGTTGATAACCCCAGTATTTACCCCGCTAGCCCCCTAAAATGTGTGAGTTTTCAAACAGTGTCAGAATTGGCTGAAATTTGGATTTCTTATAGTATGCCATTTATAGGTGTCGATTGTTGTGTTCAACCCTGTAGTCCTAACATTTACCCCACAAGCCCCTAAAGTGTAAAACGTATTTGTATGTTACTGGGCACCACAAACGAAACATTTCTTTGGCACAATAGTGTTACAAGGGCAACCAGTTGTATGTTGCTCGTTGGTGGGTTGCTTGGTGGTCGTTTTTGCGCCATGGCAGTTAGGGGCTTGTCAACAGCCTTATGATGTCAGAAACATTAACGGTTGTTGCTCAAAACTCCTCTAGTGGTCAAAATTTTAAACATTGGCGGATTGGGCTGAAATTTTGCAGTACTATTGATTGAGTCATTGCAGTTTTTATATATTTTTTAATTTGTGTGTCGAACCCAATTAGTTACCCTACTAGCCCCCTAAAATGGGTCAGTTTTTTAAAACGTTAAATAGGACATACTTCAAACAATATCTGGGGTGAATCTAATTTTATAGTTCGTATTCTACATAGCATTATTATTTAAGCCCAGTGCCGGTCACTGTGTTTTACCTTACAACACCCGACTTTCTCATTGTTATCTCTTGAATTGCATTATTTTCAACTTTGCATGTGTGGGGACCCATGAGTTTTTGCCTGCAGAAACGACTAAGGTTATAAAAGACGGTGACTAATATGGGACCCAATACAAAATAAGCATAGGAAATATATTTATGTTTTAAAATAGGTTATAGTGTATATGCAGGGGCAATATGTGCTAAGCCACACTTCTAGTTTCAATTGAGTGACGTCATCCGTTTGTGACATCATAGTTGGCAGTTTAAGGGTTTATAAAATTTATCCGGTTATTCAAGTTAATGAAAAACATCAAGTTATTCATAAATATTTTTCATGAACTTAATTAACAGACATATGGTTCATTATAGTTTTCATCCACCAAGCAATGAGCCCTGAGATCCTACTTTTAAGTATATACTGTATGTGATTGTTCCCAGCGTTATTCAAGAAACATAGCTGTTTCAATCTATTTAAAAATCATGACAAAAAGTCACAAACAATTTTATGTTTATAAAGTGACAAAATTTGCTGTGCAGACTTCATATGAAAACAGCCACAACGAACAACACTGGGGGAATTAGTCACTGGTTGATTGAAGAAGCAGAAAGGGCAAGGCAAGCTGATGAAGATGGTAGAAGGAGAGTCAATGCACTTGATTACACAAAAAATACGGTAAGACTCAACCACTAAATGAGAGTTATTTAAGTAAGGATAAATTCGACATGCTTTGGTGGTACAGTAAAACTCGGTTAATCCAGGCCCGTTTGGACCCAAATATTTTTTTCGGATTAGGCGAAGATCCCGGTTAACCGATATTGTCTCACCACAGAATAACCCTAACTTAGTAAACTGAAACTTTCAGTACACCTAAATCAATCTGTGTTTTTCGTGTTGCAATGTATTGTAAATAATATCGATTTCGCCGATATAATGGCATCCTCAGTTCTAAGCAAGAAATAAAGAAATAAATCATCTGTATTGAGCGCACGTTGGTTCAGGAAGATTTTTGTAAAAGCACAGTTTTATATTTCACATAATAACCCATTTGTACCTCAATTTTTGTCCGAAATAGGCGAAAATCCGGATTAGCTGGATGCGGTTTATAACTGATGTTTACTGTACATGTAAGTAAGATTCATTTATGTCCATTCATTCGTCAAATAACCTCCTTAGCCGAGCACTACGTTTAAGGTGGAGCTACTAACACAGGAACTCACAGCACACTAGTTTGCTAATTTCCGGTAGGTAGCGCACTTAGATATTTTAAATGTAGTTTTTGTAAAAAATTGCTTAGATCTATTTGGGTTAGTCTGAGGTTTTCATAATATAACAACATTTTACATTTTAGCAGGCAGCGGGTACAGGCGCCCTTCCTGACCACGTGATCCAGCATTTAACCAAGCGGAACGGGCCCCACCAATCACAGCAGCGCAATTCGCAAGCGTCCAACGCACAGCTGCCCGAGACCCTCACTGAGCTGTGGAACGACCCCAACACCCAAGCGACATTACTGTAAATATACGCTCCCCTCACCAGCTGAGAAGTTATCGGGAAAGTTGTACCTCTTCTACCGTTTGAGACTGGCTTTTTTCCCGAAGGACGTGATCCAGGGTTGCCCTAACACTAAAAAACGAAAAGGAGAAATTTGAAAATATATATATTTTTTCAATTTTGGATTTGGGAATACAGTAAACCACGGTTAAACCGGATTTGGTTAATCCGAAAAATGTTTTGTTTAGATTCACATATACCATTTTTATTCTAATTTTCTGTTAAAACCGCGAGGCTATGGTCATCTTTTCTCTATTTCTTCATATTTAGTGTCGGGCACAAATAGCATGTGGTTTTATTTTTGAAACCAGCTGTTTCTGAACAAGCAGCCTTTTGAGTTGAACTTTCGTTTCTAGTGATTTTATGTTTTGTTTTGCTTTTATGTGCGGATCGTAATAGTGTTACGTGATTGTTTCGTCATCTTTTATCTGCATCCTGGGCGCGCTTGCTCGCACATGACGTCATAAGATCTTAAAATTACGTCACAACATCTATAAACTGCAATTCGAAAATGCTTAAACTGCAAAAATCAGGAATATATTTTGCAATATTCAATGCTAACTTTAGTGACGTCAAAATCACGTGGCGTCATCAACGGGAATAAAAATAACATTGACAACTAATTTCGGCACAAAATAAAGTACAGAAAAGCAATTACCCACGGCGGGGTTCGAACCCATGATGTCTTGCTACAATGTTCCGCAACTTTGCGCTCACTTTCCGCTTTGTAAAATGCTCGTGTGCGCCATCGCGCGTTCACTTGCAAGCGACGACTTACAGACAAAAGCAATTAAACCTTTTTCTACATGTGTGTAGACGGAGACGCTTGTATAATACCCGCAATTGTAGTTTTGCTTCATTTAGCTTCGCATTCACATTTTTACGTTGCGCTTTTTCTTGAGAAGGTAGCAAAAAACTTGGTACTTTTTATCCCGACTGGCGTGCCCCATCATATGAACTGGTACTTTTTTATCGCATGTAAACTGTACGGCATTTTTCTACTCAACTGCAAAATAAAATTTGGTACTAAAGGCACCGGTGCTACCAAAAACGGTGTATTTACGTAAAAACGAAATCTGTGCTACCAAAACATAAACGAAACGGCTTGTACATAAATGTAGGAATTTAATCATTTCCCGAAGTTCACACGCCTATGACGTGGCGACGCTACAAATATACGCATTCTGAGCAGGTCACGTGATTGCACGCCTCAGTGATTCTGTATGCAGCGTGTTCGGAATTTTTGTAACCTTAAGCTTTTGTGATCGATTCTAACTTCATTGTGATGCGCCGATTTTTTGAAACGTGTTTTTTTTTAGTTTTTTTGTAACTTCTATAAAGGCTAACCGCGCATTTTTGCTTCGTTTAATTTCAAATTGCTGAATTGGTCACCGTGACGTCATAATAAGCTCTTTGTGACGTTTCAATCCGTCGTTGACATTGATGTTGAAAATAGAACAATTAATTTGTTTCAATAAATGTTTTTGCCAATAGGAAAACAGTTCGTTGCATTTTGTCAAAAAAATTATAGAGACGCCCTATGATTCCCATTTAAATCTAAAATCCGCCATTTGTGCTTGTTTAGCATGTAAAGTTGTATCTGACAATACTTTACCCTCGTTTTTCACAAAAGACTCCCAACTTTTTGATTGTTACCGCTTTTTTTACACTGTCTTGTGGCTCGCGGCTTTTTAAACCCTGTACTTACAAATGCGACGCTATATTTATTCGTTTTCTGCGGCACACTTGGCTTCATAACACCGCATTTGCGGGTATTGCTTGTAATTGGAAATTTAAACATGACAAAAAGATGTTCGTTTTTGAACACATTAAAAAGTGATGGAAACATTTCAAGGCAAAATGCATGCATTTGGGTTTTTCATTTTACATTTGCCTGATATTGAAAACAAATCTTTTATTAAGATCGAAAATAAATTTAGTTTTCATATTTTTAGCAAAATGTATTCTCTCGTTTTATTCTCTAATAAAAAATTTGAGTATTTACCTAAAACCAAAAAAAACGCTACAATTGACTGCACAATTGACTGTATAAAGCCTTCCTACTAATTTGTCACATATATTTATTTTTACGAAAACATAAAAGTCCCATAAACTTGTAAAAAAGTTTGACAAAACTTAACTGCTTTTCCACCTTTAGCTGTATATAACCCAGTGTGCTGTAACCACCGTTGCCGTAACAGTGTGAAATGGTTCATTGACGCCGCACGCGCCGATTTCAGAGTTTATCATTGACTTTGACATGAAAGCTGTACAAGTTTTGCGCTGTAGATTGTTGTTGTTCGCCGCATTTTATCTGCCCCCTTTTGCTGTTTGCTCAATGCTCTCATTGTAGTGATTAGATTCGCATTTTCTAGCGGACACGGACAGTAATAAAATCACAGCTGCAAGAGTGTCTTATGTCCAAGGCTTTTCGGGCTAATTTTGACTGTCGGTCATATGTTTGCTCAAAGCAGGACTTTACAGGAGCTGCTAAAACACATGCTAAGGATAGCAATATAGGCACGTATTGCATTGACTGTACCACATACCGAGCCATTGTCAAAATCTAAAGCGCAAGGTAAGGTATTTATTTGCCTACCGGACCTTCAAATAAACAAATTGGTATCAGATTTAGATATTTTTTACGCTAGCTGCTACACTACAAAACTCGCCGATTCTAAATGTAAGATTGGTGTATTTTACCCTTGGAATCGTACAGCGACATTGACTGTGCATTTTGCGGGACATTATTTGATTGTCAAATCGTAGGATAAACTGAAGTAACTGGTATAGCGACGGCGTTGTTAAGAATTTTGGGAGGCTTAAAACGGCATTTGAAGCCACCTTTAGATATTATTAGAATTCTTACCACGCACGGGAATTAATCTGATTCATAAGGTTTCTTACAGGAACTATATCATAACTTTACAGCAAATTACGAGCAAACACCCAATTTGTCCGGAAGTCATTAAAATCGGGAGACATGCAATATTCTGGCAATTTACCTGTTCTAGCAATTTATTGAGTCGGATATTAAAGAAGCACCAAACAGTCTAACTAGACTAGACTCTAGAGTAGCCTTTTCGATTTTTGAATATGGGATCTCTGCTTTGACAGAAATAGAAGCAAAAACGATTAAAGCTTTTGGAGTGATTAAACGCGAGTGTGTATGACAACACAGGAACCTCGTTTGGTTTCCATTTGCTACCAAAAGCAGTCTGGTTGTATTACAAAATGTTTGTAGGCTACACACGTTTTTAGTATTTGTATACAAAGTGTGCTGCAGAAGTCAATATAGCCAAATCCTTATTGGATATAGCAGTGTGTTGCCAAAGACAGTGGTGCTTTATTATTGAGTAGTAGAATTTTGCAATTTTTGTGAAAATAAAAAACATAAAAATCGAAATTTGTCCATCTGGTGTCGCTATTAAGTTGGGTAACCTAGGCAACACGTCACGCTTAATTGCTTCAAATAATATGGGCCTGCTCTGTGGCAATGTTGTTGGCTGACTTCACTGCAAACGTCAAGCGAGGTTCGCGCGTTTGGTTTTAAAACTGCTTTAATCATTACTGCACTAATGAAAAGGTAGAAAAGCATTCAATAGTTATTGTACTTAATATTTGTTAAAAATTATTAATATTTGAATTTTTGTGAAAAATTATGGTTTAAGTTCCCAACCGTTTCGTAGTTGCGAATACTTTCTTCAGACATCTGAGAAAAATATGTTTAAAATCTTCTGATAAACCTTTGTACATTTCTTTGTCTAAACGTCGGTGTGGAGAGAAGAAATGGACATTAAAAGTCACTGTTAATGTTACTTATCTATAGACAGTGCGCACTGTTTTGCCCTACAAGGTTTTACTATCATCAGTGCAGCTGGTGACAAGACATAGGCTGTATTGGCTACAATAGCCATCTAACGGCACCTTAGTTTGTTGGAAGCAACAAGCTAAAAAGCCATTGTCTCAAACAAATCTGTTCAATGCCACAACCTGGCATAAACCCTGAGAAAATCATCTTTAATCTTTGTACATATTTTTTGTTTGCTTTCATAACTGCTGTAGAACTATCCAATTAATCCCTTGGAATCCAAAACAAACAGATTAAGAAACTTTTGTTTAACTACGGTATATTTTCATGGATTAGAAAAACAATATCTTTGTGGCAACACTGTTTTGGTTCTTTTCAATGATGAAAACACAGATATTTAAAAACAATTTACATTGGTGCTTTAGATAATGAGTGGATCTTCAAAAAACAGAGTGAAAGTTTTTGTCCGTTTTCGTCCAACATCAAATTTTTCCCATCAATCAATCGAGTTTTTGAATGATTCACAGGTAAAATGTGACATGTACAATAAACTTAAAAATATATTTTGCATAAGGATTGTGGTGATGCCTGGTTTTACTTAATTTGTTATTCTGTGTTATCCAGACAATTAATATTCATGCCAAAAAAGATGATAAGCGAAAAGTTGTCAACAATCAAGTATTGGATTGGTCATTTAAAGTAGATGGAATTCTACACAATGCCAGTCAAGAACAGGTTAATATTGTGCTTTTTGTTTTCATTTTGCAGTAAGTCTTAAGTTGTCTTTAAAGTGAGGAAATTGTGGTCACACAATTTAACAGGGAATATGCGGTGTATGTTATTGCTATAACATGTCTTCAACAAAAGACAGTATTTTAACAGTTTAAACAGTTTTATGAATTGCGAAGCATTTTAAAATTTTAATTATCACTTTTTTATTGCTGCAAATGGCATAAATATATATATTGCATATTCTGGATTTCTAATACATTATCTTTTGTTGACTATTATAACAATAGTTTCTATGTTGTGGACCTTTGCATTTTGTTTTTGGCGTTTCAAGGCATTTGAGTTAAAGCCACCCATTAAATATTGTGCTGGTATATAATTTGTTGTGTTAACTTTTTGCTGGTTTTGTTTGTGGTTATTATTACACCAGCAGTACCAAACACTGTTTTTTTCTATTTTAGCGATTATTTGGAAAAATAGTTAATTGTTAAAATTTTTTAAGTATGAGTCCTTCAATTGCTTAATTCTTGAAGTTCTCACTGTTTTTTGTCTGTTTATAAAAGTGTCATTTAAATACTGTCAGCAACAACACAAGTGATAATAGGTATGCAACCTGTGACATACAAACAAGCATGTACAAATTTTAGGTGTATGAAACAGTGGTGTCTGACATGGCCACAAATGCATTTGAGGGTTACAATGGAACTCTAATGGCTTATGGGCAAACCGGTGCAGGCAAAACCTTCACAATTACTGGAGCAACGGAAAACTACAAACAAAGAGGAGTGATACCAAGAGCTATAGCCCAAGTACAAAACTAATATAGCAAATATTCAGAACAGTAACAGATTTGTTTACAATTCTAATGTCAAATATATTTACACAAAGACTTGTTGTTACTAATCAATAATTGTCTAAATGTTTGATAAAAGAACAGTTTAAATGTTTAGGCCAATACATGTATTATAAGAAACATACATCAAATAGTGCAGAAATTGTATTTTTTGACAGTAAAAACGAAACTAGGTTTTGTATAGGTCAGTTTTTGATCATCGTCATAATCCAAGCAATTTATAAAAGATATTTCAGATTAACACATTTTATCGTAGATGTAAAAATTTAGAATTCTGTTGTTTTGTTTGAAATGTTTTTTGACACTTTTTTGTGCCAGATATTCCGGTCAATTGAAGAACAAAGTGATAAGTCGGTGTCTGTGAGAATTTCTTACCTTGAAATCTACAATGAAAACATGTTTGACCTTTTGTCAACCCTCCCTGAATCAGGTGCATCGTCTTCAGGTAAAAACAGTTTAAACTTAAAATGGAGGTTTTATTTTAATCGAAATCACAACAAAGTTACATGGGATATACTGCATATACGTTTTTGAGGAAATCTATCCTTTGTAGGTTATGGAGATGCGATGACCATAGTTGAAGGTGGAGATGGAAGTGTTTGTGTGAAAGGATTGTCTCTGCACACAGGTTTGTTTTTATAAGGAAAGAACGCTTTCAAAATATTTTTCGGTTTCTTTCATATCATGTGATTTACTATGATGTAACCAACTGAGGTAAACTGACCATGATAGCGTACTTAAGTCAAGTTTAGTCAGTAAATCTATGCTGTGATATTGGATAACACCATGACTAAATTCAAATTAAATAGTTTATGTTTTAATGATATTTAACAGTTCATCATTTGCCAATGTTATGCTGTTTTCACAAATAACTAATAAACATACATATAAACATCATAACAGTCGCCATGGACTGACAATCGCTCAAGTGCTTAAACTTTGTTATGACATTTTCCTTTCGGCAGCAAACAATGAAGGAGAAGCACTTAATCTTCTCTTTGAAGGTGAAACCAATCGAGCTATTGCCGCTCATTCCCTCAACAAGAACTCCTCAAGATCGCATTGTGTCTTCACAATCCATATTGAGGTACAAACCCTATTATTTGCATAACATGTGCTTTGGTTGGAAATAATGTAAATGGCCTCTTTCTAAAACTTAATGAAACTTGCCAATTTTTTATCTTGAATATTAATGAAACTAATATGCACCACCGAAACCTACTATAAAATTGAGCTGTTAAAAATAAAATATAAACAAATAATTTTTCAATGTACGTTTTTATGAGTGTGTTTCACTGAAAAAAAAGTTTAAAAAACGCTGATATTATATCTAGACATGGTTTCTATTATAGCAAGATGGCATTCATTGGTAAGACAGACTAAGAAATATTTGATGTAATTAATTTGCATTAATTAACACGTATTTTCTGGTTGCTTTTTAGGGTTTTGTGCCATAAAGGTAGACACCTAAGAATGTTTTTGTTATTTCAGTCACGTTCAAGGACGGAATCTAATGCGAAATACGTCACTTCCAAACTCAACCTTGTTGATTTGGCTGGCTCTGAACGAATCGGAAAAACGGGGGTAAAAATATAAGGTTTTCTCTGACAATAAGCATTGTGAATTGCAGACTATTACCGGTTTATGATTTAATGCTATCATGGTGTTAACTGCTATCAAAACACATACAATCCAATTAGCATGCGATATAATTCCTGCGATGAATTTGCCAGCAATCAAAATTTTGTGGAGTTATTTACTTAAGTTGAGTTCGAGTTCAGGTTTTAGTAAAAGCGTCAAAATGGCACTGAACAATCACCAAACAAAAAATAGCTGCGTAACGTTGAAACGTTATGGAGTGCAAAATAGTGGATGGCACAATTGGTGGATCATGATTAATGACTAAACGCGCTGCAGCTACACATGTTTATTAACAATAATTGGGACACATATTTTACCACCCGATAAAGAGAAAAATATCAAAATCTGCACGCATAGTGTGCTTTTTTTATTGGTGGCCATCAAATGTCTTAATTTGTCGATTACTTAAAATTAAACCTCTTTGCTTTTGTTCGACCCAAGTACTGACCTGACGTAATACATAAATAGCCGTGTAAAGGAGATCGAATTTCTAAATCTCAAAGTACATGTCTTTTGTATTTATAGTCTGAAGGACAGATTCAGCGAGAAGCGATGTACATCAACAAGTCATTATCATTTCTGGAACAAACCGTGATTGCATTAGCTGACAAAAACCGTGGCCACGTTCCTTATCGACAAACCAAACTTACCCATGTTTTAAAGGTGATCTGTTTTTTTTATTAATCCAAGTCAAATTTTAAAATACGGTCTAAGCATCATATTTTGACTGGACCAATAACTTTCTCGTTTTCTTGACAAATTTTTGTAACACAATGTTGCTTAATTGATGAAAGGTTATTTAGAAATGGGGCTTTACATTAATTTAAAAGGACCTGCTCTCAGTCAGAACTACAAGCTTTTGTTTAAACGGCATTCAACATTAAAAGCAAAATGTATTTTTTTTCTCCTTGTTGGGCTATGAAGGAATTCCTTGCAGGTTGGAAACCACTGGGTTCGAATAAACTGAAACCAAAGTATAAAGTAAAGATAAAAACTATTTTGTTCGACAATAACCGGACAGTTTACCTCGTCATAGAACTGTAATTTCAAACACTAAAACAGGAAAGTTTTTTGACATTCCGACACTTTTTGTGTTATTTGAAAACACTTTATTGTATAGTTTGGGCATTAGTAGAAAATCCTCAGTTGTTTGTCCAAGTAGTTTTGGCCTTTTAAGCCACGTTGTGTCGGCATCATTGTACACAAAGTCTTATTTATTGCTTATGTGTTGGTGTTTTATTGGTTGTGACTCTAACGCCTAGTGTATTTTGGAAAACATGTGTGTATCGTCTTATTATCCTCGTACTTAAATGATCTAGGATTCCATTGGAGGGCGCTGTTGTACCACTCTGATCGCCAACGTGTATGGAGATGCTGCACAACTGGAAGAAACGGTAAACTCTTATACAACATAGATAAACGTAAAACATGAATAAATCTATAAAGTTAACGATTCTTTGTTGTCGAGAACCGCTATCATTTTGAATAAAGCCAAGATGGTGAAATTACAACCCAAATATTGGAAGTCAAACCCGAATAAAGGCATTATTTTAAACGTAAGCCTAAACCTGACCAGAAACGCCCGGCCCGACTTACAACCCTGCATGCAACTCCTGGCAAACTTCGTTTTTAAACGTGTAATATTTGTCTAATATGTTAAAAAATGAAACGTCAATTACGTCAATTACTTTGTTTGTTTTACTTTAACTCAATGAGAGGGCTTGAATTCGCTCACAATGGTCCTCTATGGCAAGTCCGTTAAGTCATTTTTTGTTGATTTTTTAGCTGTGGATGTAGGTAACTTTAATTTAGTATAAACCATCGGGATGCACTGGTTTGGAACAATGAAACACAAATAGCAATTCTTGTTTTTAGATTTCGACTCTCCGCTTCGCAATGCGTATGATGTGTGTGCCAGTACAGGCTGCGGTAAACGACCATTACGACCCATGGCTACTTGTGCGTGAACTTGAATCAGAAATTAAACAACTAAAGCAGGTAAGTGAGATTGAAAATTCCGTGAAAAAATACAACAGAATTGTAGCGTGTAATGTTCTGCACTGGTTGGAAAGGCTACAAATTCTACATAAAAATCCATGAATTAATTTATGATCCACATTTTACGCAGACTTAGTATAAATTATGGTGGAAAATATAAAGCAATGAAATGCAAAGGAGCATACGATCGTTTTTTCATTACTTTTGTTTTCATTTTAATTGACCTCTTCTAAGATATAGTTTGTGGTTCGTTTTTCCAGGTATAACATTTTCTGATTAAAACGTTTGTTTGTTTTGTGTTTTCACACATCATAATTTGTGATGTTCTTAGGAACTAGCAATGCACAACACACTTGCAAATCGCTCGCAAGTCAACTATGGAGTTTTGTCCGATGGTCAGATCGCCGATATTAAAAAACAGGTGAGAAAAGCATTTTGTTCTTGGAGTACATTTTGCTGGCCTTATCTGTTGTTAAAGGGGCCAATCTAGTAGACTTACGTGTTATAACACTGAGTCTAATCTTTTTCTTTGTTTTTACGTACAAAGGCTAAGTATATTATAATTTATACCCGTATGCAGTGTTTTTTTTAAAGGTGTTTTGGGGGACCGAAACGTTCCCCCAAATTTCTCCAGCGGTTTCCCAAAATTTGGACTTACGGCTATTTTTTGGTATTTAAATGAAACACTTGCGGTCTCTTAAAACTACTTAGCGGTCACCCAAACCAAACCTTAAAAAAACCTGCCCGTATGTATGTGCATGCTTGTTCCGTTGGACACTAAAAAGTGTTAGCCCTGAAGCATTAGCCCTGAGGCATTGATGCCACACCCTCAATAAATCCAAGTAAGCCGTGCCTACAAAAGCCATAATAGAAAAACTAAGCCTTTTACAGTTTAGATTGCGGTAGGATTCGAACCCTCGACTAAAGTGCAACAAATGTCGGAAATAAGCTACTTTTGCATTACCCTGCAACAATTTAGAAGACTGTAATTTCACCTCAGAAACGTTACATTTGCTTTCACTCTTGTCAGGTTCGTCTGTTTCTCGAGGGCAAGACGAGCGAGATTGACGTCACAAACTTACGTCACGTAAGCGCGGTGTTCGGACAGTTTCGCAACGTTGTCATGGAAATGGAGAACGCTGTGACCGAACAATACAAACGGAAGTTCGTCTTACTCGACAAAACTGATTCCGATATAATGCTGACTCTGCAAAAAGTAAGTCCGCATATAATAATATTACTTCCATAAATTGTTCAGTTTTCTTTTGTTGTTCTGTATTTGGATACAGAGACAACGTTTCGGTTCAGTAAAATTCATTGAACAATTGGAAAAACTCCATTACGTTTTGGCGACTGTAATTATATAACTTTTGGAATATAAAGTATATAACAACAGTTGCAGACCGTGTACACTTTTCGACTTATAAGGTGTCATCAGTACAGCTGGTGACGAGAGATAGGCCCAATTGGCTTTTTAACTTGTTAACAAACTGGATGTTGGATGGCTATACCAGCCAATACGGCTAATCTCTTGTCACCAGCTATACTTATGAGACCTTATGGGTCGAAACAGTGTGCACTGTCTGCAGCTTACCACTTTTTGGCTTGACGCTTTTACATTAAAAACAGCAGTTATTTTGGAAAATCAAGCACGAATATAAGTTAATAATTGATGTAAAAACATACGAATCTAATATCAATGTCATAATTTTCAGTATGTTTTGACAATCATTCGTGATACAATGCGGTTTAAACCATGTGCGAAAGTTTATACACCGTCTGTTTGGTAAATTATTCTCGAAAAAACAAACAAACATCAAATGGAAAATAAATAAGCCCTTCCGCCGTTGCTTTAAATCAATTTTTTCAACATTACCAGTATGTATGTTTCAAACTTGTTTTGTGAATTAAAACTTTCCCAGGCGGGACTTCCCCTCGACGATGAGGGTAACTATATCGGAGGAGCGGACGGATCGCACGGAGCGGGTGGGCAGCATCAGGCCGCAACCGCAGTTCATCCAATCTCGATCCCAGGAGCGAAAGTGAAGGCTGGTGGTTCTATTGCGTCACCAAAACGTCGTAGTGGCAAAAAATCTCGAGCTGGAGGAAGGTGAGCTACAAATCCGCTGAAAGTTTAAAGTTCTAAACATGATGCAATAAACCAGTGGTTCTCAACCTTTTTTTATTCTATGCACCCATTTGCCGTATAAGCCAAAATCCGCCTGTTAACATTTAATTTGTCCCACTTTTGAATACTGTTAAATTGATTCTGAGAATCATTCTCTGTTCTATCACCATTCTTGAAACGACTTCCACCCTTGTTTATTAGGAAATGTTTATTCCCAGGTAAAAATCAGTTGACAATATTATAGAGAACAAATATATCTCGCTGAAGATGCTTTTTTAGTGAAATATATTTGTTCTTTATAAGATTGTCAACTGCGTTCTCGGCCGAGCACTAAGCATTAACATGAGATGGTCAGTGCTCGACCAAACAGAACATTTGCAGTTTTGACTTATTGCTAGTTGCAACCCAGTGTTAAATGGTCACTTCAAGTAAAGGGATTGATTTTGTTACCTTTGTCATTCATTTTGTAAATAAAACGTATATTCTCCTATACTTTTACTCTTCATCACCTTCTCTTGCAGTCCAACCTCCCGTGCTCCTGCGAGTCCCTCTCCTCCTGTAATGAGCGACGCAGGAGCAAAACTTGCGAAGAGTGGAGGAGGAGTGGGAGCAGCTACTGACACTGATTCGGCTCGCAAAGATAGTGTGTCAGCAGAATCCAATGCTGATGAAAGAAAAGCTACAAGCAGACCAAGGTGAAATCTTAATAAAACCGTCAATGATAAGTAATATATTGACTGGTATACCGCATGATATAGGCCTGTTGGGAGCGCTTTACCGAATATTTCGTAGAAACGCCTTGAATAGGTCTGGCGTACTATGAACGCATCATGACTGATCCCGGTTGTGAATGTATGTTCATATGTTGGTTCACAAACGGTCCCTTTGCCATTATTTCGAGGGCTCGCGGTCCTTTAGCTGCAATGTGTATTTCAGAAAAACGAAAATTGATTGCAGGATTTTAGCTAGTTATGTAAAATTCTGCATAACAATGATCCAAAGATAGCATTGCGATTGTGTGTGAACAATTGTATTTTTTATAGTTGTCATTCAATAAAGGCTATTGTTTAGTGATGGAGACAGTCGATTCTCAACTTTAATTTGATTTACACTTATGCAGTGGCACAAACCGGCGCTAAATAAGATTATACAATTACTTCAACCGATTCGCGGTCCCCCCCCAAAAAAAAATTGCCTCACGGACACCTAAACTTTAGGGCCTAAAGGACCGCGGACCCCGGTTTGAGAACCGCTGATGTAAGGGAATATGATTGGTCATTTCTGACGATGAAATAGCTTGTCAAAACGAAGACAATATTTAAAAAAAAAATTGGATTGTCAGTTGTGTAAGACTATTGCAATCCGTCAATTCAAAATTCTCAAGACAAATCTTTTTAAAATTGCACTAGAAAAAATGAAACACATTAGTAAAATGAAAATTACTAAATACATTGAAGTACCGTATACAGATTTTCTGTGTTTAAGTTTAAAGCAAACGGTTTAGAGTTTACACTATATAAGTGCTTGTCTTAAAGTATCACTTTTACTACAAATGTTTTGTTTCAGCACACCGCCCTCGCGTGCCCAAGTGTTCGAAGAATTTAAGAAAGAACAAGGAATAGAAATCACTCGCATTTTAAACGAAAATAAACAAATATTACTGAGCAAGAAACAGATGGTAAGCGCACGTTTTCGAGTAAAGAAAGTTTATTTACGTTCCACCTTTTAAGTTTATTGCTTTTTTCACATTTTTAAAAACTTCGTTACGTTAAGCTGCAGACAGTGCACACTGTTCGACCTATAAGGTCTCATCAGTGCGCTGGTGACGACCGAAATAAGCCGTATTGGTTAGTGTAGCCATATAGCGGGCACTCCAGTTTGTTGAGAGTAACAGGCTAAAAAAACATGCCTTACCTATGTTGGATGGCTACACTAGCCAATACGGCGTATCTCTCATCACCAGCTGCACTGATGAGACCTTATAGGTAAAAACACAGCTTAGCATCTATCTATTGGCTTGATTCTTTAATTTAACAAAAGTAATTGAAATGGTTTTAAAGTTAAAGTTCTACACAAGTTGTTATTGGAGGAAAAAAGTTTGTCAAAAACGAAATTTGCAAATTTAATGAACTGTTATTCATGAAAATTCCTGTTCGTGATTTTTTGTGTGTTACGTGCAGGTTCGTGATATGGCTCACGCCGTGAACGCCACGAAGCACATGATTGACGGATGCCGAGTTGCTTTGGAACGTAAGAAAAATGAAAGAATGGAACAAGGTGCAGTGAAATTATTTGATTCAACTGTTAAGTCAGGGTGGAAACACCTTAAAAGCGAACAATTAAGGACAATATAACGAGTGCAATTTAGTTCGTCGAATGTTGCTTTTTATTTTGTAAAAAAATATGCTTTTTCTTAACTCTCTATTTTGGCATTTAACTATATTTAACATTAAACCATTTAATACCTAAAATGAGAAAGTTATCTAGTCATTTGGAGAAGCAAACAGAAAATTATGTGAGTAACTTAAAACTATTGATTCAATCTATTCTAATTCAATTCGTATCCTACACTCAAGTCATAGCAATAATAGATTAACCGTTTGGCCGAGAAAAAATGTTAACTTTTTAAAATTTTCGCGCGTAAAAATGAGTTCTCCGAAATTGTAAGTTTGACTCCGAATGACCTAAATTTCAGGCGAATTTGTGAATGAAGATGGCGAACCAGTAATCGACGAAGAAGAATTTCAGCTGATTACGCAACTGAAAAATTTAAAGCAAACATACCGGTAACAAACGTTTTCTGTAGGGATGGGCCAAGCCGAGCCAGAACCCGAGTACTTGATACCGAGCATCGGTATTTTTGATTGGCCGAGCAGTTGCACAAATTGACCCGAGCATTAAATTTGCATATTCAAGCCCTGCTTACATACATAACTATAGTGTTTAAAATGGTATCCAAGAACAAAAGTGACTGTTTGTAAATGCGTTAGATGGTGGGAAAATGCGTACTTCTGGGGCCTGAACTGCTTAATACACCGCTGGTGATGTAAGAGACTAAAGCTACAAAACTAGCATTGAATCTGGAATGTTTGTGACGTCACAATGCACTGAGCGAGCATTAACGTAAGGTGCTCGGTGTTCGACCCAACAGAACATTTGTAGTTTTGACCCATCCCTTGTTTTCTGCAAAAAAGTCGTGACTTTCAATATGGCAACTACAATAAAAGCTGCTGGATGAGAAATACTTGGTTATACATTATGCCTGGCAGCAATAGCCTATTTTATGGCAACTTTGGTTTACAGAAATGATTACGACGAACTTCGTGGCTTCAAATCGGAAGTTGAATATTGCCAGAAATTAGTGGATCAATGCCGTCAAAGACTCATCCAAGGTTAGTCTTTTTACTCAAACCACAAAGATTATTGAATTCATTATAGTGGTTTTCGACCAGGGTGTGTCCCTAAAAGCAACTAGGCTGCAATTGTTTCGGCAAGTCACATCACTTTTTACTCTACGTCGTCAAATTAGACAACTCAAGTTTGCTTTCTTTTATTTAAGCCTGAATACAGCATTTGATGTTTGTCGGGACAGTTACAAAAGACCAATTCATTTATTTGCAAACATTATAATCAACAAAAAATCTAGAACCATTAAACCAGTGGTGCCAAGTCGTGGTCCCTTAGGTTGACATTTGTTTATTTCAGGGTTGCTGCCATCTGTTGACTTTAGTTTGTAGAATTTATTAATTAAACGTAGCTTGATTTGTCCTAACATGAACAAGGTTTGCAGCAGGGTATAAAAAATCCTAAAGTAAGCCTAAAACCACGCTTTAAACACTGTGAAATGGTTCAATTCAAACCAGTGTTCATTACCAAGCCTCGGTGTTTATTATTCCCGACTTGAGCTAAATTTAAAGCCAAAGTGCTAGACAGGTCCAAACTTTTGGGTGTTTCAACTTGTCTTACTTGTAACAGAATTCGACGCCTGGTATAGCGAATCGTTTCTGCAAGATCAGCAGGAATCGAGCGCCGTGGCTGGATACGGAAGTCGTCCTGGTGTACAAGTCCCAGCCCGTTTGCAGCTTACTTCGCAGCAGATGAATCTTGAGGACGACCAGGTTTAAAATCTTGAATAAGCATTTCATATAGGCGTTTATCCCACATATTTATGTATTGATGCAGCTGGTAATGTAGGAACCTATATGAAAAAAGGCTTATTTCAGGCAGTTCGTCTGTATACGTTGTTCTATTTGAATTATTATCCGGTGTATCGCATTAAAGTTGTTTATTGTTTATTTATTTTATTTTGATCCTCAGGCAAAGCCTAAATGCGTTATGTTTACAATGAGTCCATCGTTTAGCACCCGCTTTTTAGCAAGCTCGTTAGGTCATTTTGTGTTTGATTTTTCAGAGTTGGTAATTTTATTTAGACTTATAAGGTTCCACTGGGTTAGAATGCCACCCAAATTTCTTGCTTAGGAACATGCAAGTGACCAAAACTGGACTAAAACACGCAACTTTGCGAATACAAGGCGGTTGCGCTAACCTATAGGCCATATTGGCGATGCAAGGTTGAAAAACTGCCGGGAAGACTCTCCTTGTTTTTTATTTTAACTTTAATTCATTTACTTTCAAGGAAAAGTTTGAGAGAATACAACAAGAACTTCTTATGGATCACCAAGACTCCGCAGCTTTCTACAATGCTAAAATGAGAACCCAGCACCGAGTAAGTGCTGTTCAACTGTTGTTTTCTTATTTCCATGTTTATGGTGCCGAAAAAATGAAGCGCCTTTTCCTTCTAGTATTGTTTAGTAGAGGATTTAACTTGGTCTGTTTTCTTATTGGGTGTAAAACACCATGCATTGGGGACCAAATTAATTAAATTTGAATAATTGAAATTAGCCTACCCAAACAAGTCAACAAGCACGACTATAACTCCAATAAATATGCTCATTAAACTGTACAATACTCAGCTATTTACATATTTACCCGCTTAATAAAAACCGATCTGCTTAAACGTATTGTGAACTTAAAACTTAGGTAAATTTGTAAAACTAGGCAAATGGAATAAGTTATAAAAAGGTGTATAAAAATCTGTGCATGTATGGCACAGGAAAAAGACAAAGATCACTTCTATATGTATTAATAATAACTTGTTTTTACAGCAAACCTACGAAAGAGCTATGGCCCAAGCACAACCATCGCGCAACCCGCCTGGAATTCCGCAAGTACAGCTTAAGAACAAACCACCAAATCAGCTGTCTTTTGTGTACTAAGATATTTTGTATTTTCTTAAACGTGCACTACTTAAATAAGTGTATTTACACAACAAATTGAAATTACTTGTGATACTACCTATGTTTCAACTATTTCTTCCAGTATTAGTATTAAAATGTCAATGTGGTGTGAATTGCAAAAACTTCCTGATTTTCAAGTCACGTTTGTCAACTGTGCTACCTGATTTTACGTTTAGATTCTTTTAGCACCTGTCGTCCCAATAAAAGTATAGTATGTGTATGCTTGAATATGTAAAAGTTTTTTTTTGATACCAGTGATTAATCTAGGACAATAATAAGATAAAATCATTAAATCTAGATACCACTCACAGGTTCATTGCACAAACGATTGCCAGTATGTCTAAAACATGCGAAAAATCCTTTCAGGTAGGCATTAAAAGCCATATACTCAGCTAAGAGGTTGTTTATCATCCCACAAAAATATGCGGGTAGCCGCTTTGTATTATACCTGAGATAAAGGTTGTGCACTCTTGCTGCAAAACAAATAACTATAGAAATCACATTCGGCCCTCTCAAACCGCTACAAATAATATTATGCTCGGATTTGCGCGAATGTTATGAAGTAAGTTTTGTCAACAAAATTGCACAGTTGTGTTTTGTGTTAAAAAACAACGGTCGCGTTTAATGTAGTTAATTTGAAAATGAGCTGAGAGCCAATAATATGGATTTGAAAGATATTGAGCAATTGGCCGCCCAGAAAGAGAACGAATGGCGTTCGATTTCAAAGCTTCGAATAACAACATTGCAAAAGGAATTGTCAGAAAAAAGTCAACTATTCAACGAGTTAAACGACAAATTTCTGAAGCTTAAAGAGGATTTCAAATATAACTTGAAGGTATATGTTTAAACATATGTTTATGTGTTTGCTCACATGTAAAAGTAAAAGAATGTCTGACTTTGAATAAATAAAATTTCTGCACTTTTTTTACATTTACGTGTGTAAAGTGTGCTAACAAAACCATTGATTAATTGATTGATAATAATGTTGTTTTGTTGTTTAGTTGCTACAAGAAAGAGATGAAGAATTAAATAATTTGGACGGAATCAGACAAAATGCAAAGGTCTTTTTTATCTATTTATAAGTTAAAACCTTGCTCTTACTTTATTTGTGCTCATTGCCTTGTTTAAGATTGTGGAAAGCAAGTTTTTGAGTGAAAGAAGCGACTTGTGCATCAAAATTGACAATCTAAAGCAAAAGTTGATGCATGAAAAAGAGACAAGAGATGAAATGGAAATCCACTACAAGCAAAAATTGTCCGATCATCTCACACAGTTTGAAATATTTAGAACATCAAAGGTTTGTTAATTCATAACCATTTGCACTTAAGGTCGAGCTTTTGAGTGTGCATGTTAATAGAAGCCAACAACCCCATGTATTAATTTTTTCTAAATATATATGGTAATTGAGTTGTTATTGAGAGCTCATAAAGTGATGTCAAACATATTCTTTGGACCAAGAAATCTTTGTAATGTTACACAGCTATTTCCCGCTCCGTTATTTTTCAGTGCAATTGTGTATGTGTTTAACTATTTATTTTTGACTCAACTCAACATTAGGCTGTAATTTTACAGCATTGACAATAAAAATACATATTGATACTGTTTAATGAACTCAGAAATAATTTGAATGTTATGCAAAACAGAACATGCTTTGCACTATTTTTTACAGCCTTATTTTCCATAATGTAACATAGTAAAATACTGTGTTTTCAGATCATTTACTATTATTTTGTATTTCAGAATAACGAACTTGAAGAAACAACAAGTGAACTAGGAAAACTGAAGCGACAGTTTGAACAAAAAGTCCATCAACTTGAAGCTGAAATTGAGTCTCAAAAAGTTGAGTTGATTCATGAGTTTGAGGACATGATGAAAAAGAGGGAAACAGATTTCAAAGAAAAAGAAGCAGAAATAAGAAATAAAAGTCTCTCATTAGAAATGAAGGTTTGCCTTATTTTTTTGCATTTGTATTTCATAAACAATTTTGTTTCCTCTTTGTGCTATTTTGTTTATTCGAGTGTTTACTAGTGATGGGACGATACCAGGTTTTGAAGCAAGTACCGATACTGAGTACGAGTACCACATGTATACACCTTCGATACCAAGTATGATACCACTGAAGTTTTCCGTATTCTTATAGTGTAAACCGGGCTTCGGTATCGAACGTTGTAATCGAAAACTGAGACAAAATATTTCGATACCGAGTATGAGTATTGATACCACTGAAATTGATCGATACCTTTGATACCAGGTACCCGTCCCATCACTAGTGTTTACTTCCAACACTACAATTATTATTTTAATGTTTATTGTTGTGATGTGTTCAACACAACTGTCACTATCAATAGCCTCTATTTTGGCAAAGTACCATGTAACTTTTTTTAAAACTTATTAAGGTAATATGTGCGGTTTTTGCGCAATGATGCATTTTTTCTAGGGAGTTGGAATCAAGATATGTTATTGAATATGTTTATTTTTGCAAGCTGTTGTGTCAAAAAAGTTAATTTTGTACCCTGCAGCCTGTACAAATGACCCAGCAGAAATTAGATTAATAGAAAGCTAATATCCTATAGACATAAAAACATACAATTATTACAGTATATATAAATCAACATACAGTTATTAAAGTCAATTTTTTAATGTAGAACAAGATTCTGTCCAAAGAACTTGATTATTTTGCACAAAAGCAAGAAGAACACACCAAGGGTTTGGAGGAAGGTGAAAAACTAAAGGAGGAATTGAAGAGCAAGCTCCAACAAGCAGAGTGGGATGTGTCTGATGTTTCAGCATTGAAGAATGCACGGATACTTGAACTAGAATCCCAAGTAAGTCATCAAAATAATATAACTTCATCAAACTGTTTTTTGTTTTATCACAATTGTTTTTATATCAAACTAACATTGTTACATTAACAACATGATAAAAAATGGAAATAATGTAGTAACAATGTGAAAATATGATGCAATAATCACATGAGCAAGTTTTTGCCAGAATAGGCCAATACAACCTGTTCCCAGAAAAAAGTTTTGTTCATTTTAAGTCACCACTAATATGAAATCAATGTATGATGTTAATTTACTGGTTGGTCTGTTTTTCAGTCTTTAGTAAAACATACAACTTGTGATCAGCAAAAGTAGACTTTGCTCATTTCATTTATATATATATATACTGTTACAATTTAAACCCTTATATATATATATGTATATATTTTTTTTTATAATGGAACTGTATTGTTGTTGTTTTTTATGTATTATGACTTGGCTACCAACATTCAGATGGAATTTTGTTGCTAATTATTTGTTTAATAAATTAGGTTCAACATTTCCAAGCTGCATCCAGAAAACAACAAGACGAATTTGAGAAAAGAAGAATCCAATTGGACAAGGATATGCGTTGCAAACAAGCAAATCTACTCGCTGCTAAACAATCTCAGTTTGATAGGGAAAAGCACTATGAGGAACAAATTAGGTGACAAGATTTATCATCTTTGTTGTTGGTTCTAATCCTCAAATACTTGTGTTTCTAAAACTGAGTAACTTTCCATCGCTCCGACCCAGAGGAAGCAAATGCGAAAATAAATTGTTACCTCACTTAGTTGAAAAAAATCATAGAAATGTGACAGACTTGCAATAAAACAGGTTTTCCATTTTTTGTAGGTTTTTAATTTTTTTTAACTTCAAATTTTAATCACGTCACCTTTCAGACAAATGATATTTTTCCACTTAATTTGCCTATTGCAGTTTTGGGATACAGTTTATACCTGTTAATACTTAATAGCAATCAGTTTAATCCTAAATTCCGTTTTATTGCATGCAAAATCCCTAACTTAATTCTTTCATTGGTTAAAAAACATAAAAACCCTGTCAAAATTGAATGTGCAACTAATCATCTGTATTAATTCAGTGTGATAAGGTTATTGTGTGCTTTAATAATTCATTTACTGGTAAATATTTTAACTATTAACAAGGAAATTGCAAACTGAATTGGAGACTTCCAAAATGGAAACAAGTCGGTCTCTGTGGGATGCGAACGACATGAGGACAAGGTTAAGATCGGAACTAGAAAACAAACAACATGAAGTGGATGACCTAAAGTGCAAGTAAGAATTGCATTTTTATTATTATCCTTCATTTTTTACAGACTGAAAACTTTGACCTTCATTTTTTAGGTTTTAGTTTCTTAAAAGTAATTAGAGTTTCAAAATCACCTATCGTCAAATGTTGATTTATTTGCCGACATTTCACACTGTCTCGACTTATAACAGTGGTTCCCAACAAAATTTTGGAAAAAGAAAATACAGACAGACCTTTGCACTTATTTACGAATTACTGTTTAAGTTTAGGTCACTTAAATGAGCTGATTGTGACGTCATTTTGTTTGTGTGATATCATGTGATTTAGATAATGCTAGATTTTTCGCTATATTTTGGAAGGTTATGATGATAATGTAAACGATATTTTAGCAAACTAAATTTGTAGGGGAGAATTAAAGTTGAATATTGACTAAAAGGGTGCACAGGACAAAAAAGGTTGGGAACCACTGACAGTGCAGACCCGAAAGGTCAAAACAGTGTGCACTTTTTGCAGCTTTACATTTTTGGGCTTAATTCTTATTTATTTGTGTTGTAGTTTTGTGGTATGTCTTGATTTGAAGCTGAAGAGGGTTATATACCGAGAAAGTCATAGTGTTTCAAAGACAATTATGTTTGATTAAATTAAAGGAATGCAAAGTTTGCAAAGGGTGTGATACTAAGCCTTATTTCAATGCTTCTACTTTATAGCAAGGCTAAAACTAGAAAGACTGGCCTATATGTAGTTGTATTTACACACCACTGAGGCTTTTCAAGGGCTGCTAATACATCAACAAAAAACTGAAATGCTTGTTATACATGTCTGATGCATCTTAAAAGTTGGATCACAAACACAGTTGCCTGCTGCACATGGGTAGTTCATCGTTGATGTTTGTTATAACATTTCAAATTTTTTCAGACTGGAAACAATTATTTCTGATCAAAGTCACTCAGTAGTAGCCAAAGACACAGAGATTATGACTTTGCACAAAAGATGCAACATACTGAAAGCTGAAAATGCCAGAATGAAAAATGACATTGACAAGTAGGTTACATCTGTTTTTGTCACTACTGTTTTTGTCTTAGTTACCTTGGCTGTTTAAATGCTCTCAAAATATGTATCAAACATCTACTGGTCTATATTCAGTGTTGGCATTCAGTCAGTTCGAACCGGTTCTATAGAATCGTCTCACGAAATTGTATGAGATCAGAGAACCGGTTAGCATTACTGGTAACTGTCACAGCCAGTTCTGTGACTTTTTGTAACAGAACCGGCTGAAAAATATGACTTTTGTGACAGAACAGGCTGAAAAATATGACTTTTGTGATAGAACCGGCTGACAAAAAATTTGAATCCCACCAAAAATTGTACCTAAATGTGGTTATCTAAAAATTGTGGTGACTCCTATGGCAATGTCACTTGTTTTTCCAATTTTTTTTTAAATTACAGTAAAAGACATGGTCACACATTTTATTATTTTAGACAAAGGATCTAATATAGTATAGTTGTGCTGCAAAGCATTGCCCAATTGGAATAAAAGTTTATTCTTATTTTTTAAAGATACCAACAAGATTTAGCCAAATCAGTGGTGAGAGAACAATCATTAGAACGGACGAAAGCTCAGTTACAACTTGATTGGAAACGACAATGCGAAGAGATTGAATCTAATGTTTATGCAAAGGTCTGATTTCAAAATGTAACAAATACATAAAAAATGCCTAACCTATGTCATGTGGGCATGCTTACTGGCTTGATTAGTGTAACGCTTTTATAAACCTGGCGTATTGTGATTTGCACATGAGTATGATCGCTATGCACCCTTCAGGGCTGATCACAATTTTTTGGGGGCTTTTTGTGTAAATTCGTTTTAGTGAGATTTTCTTCATATAAATGTGTCCAGTCAAATATATTTAAACACTTACCATGAATAAACATTTTTACTTGCGACAGTCTGAAGATCTTACCGACGGACTTCGCAAATCACGTGATGCAGCGGTCGCCGATTTAAGCAGAGCAGAAAATAAATTGAATTCATGCGAAGAAAAGTTGCGCAAAACGAATGCTAGCCTGAAAGTGGCGCTAGAGCTGTTGCATGATCATCACTTGATGGCGCAATATGAGAAGCGGGGTCATGACCTCACTGACGATATCTCGGATCCAAATCAGGTAAAGTATTTTTGACGCGAGTCCCGGAAAGACTCTTTTCGTGGGTTCGAATCCCACCGGAGCCTATTTTTTTAGCCTACGCTTTACTGATTACTGGTGACGATCCCCTACTACGAAGCTGACATGTGTAGCATACAAGGCAGGCAATGCCTTTTGACTTGCTCACCGCTGAGCATTTGTAGCTCAGTTGGTAAAGCGCGAGTCCCGGAAAGACTCCTGTTGTGGGTTCGAATCCTACCGCTGGCTAGAATTTTCGTGTGCCTTGCCATATGAGAATGCTTGGTGACCGGCTGATGCGTTATAACCAGTGGTGGGATTGATCCGGTTCGCACCGGTTCTATAGAACCGTCTCACGAAATTTTATGAGATCAACGAACCGGTTAGCATTACTGGTTACTGTCAATGGACTTTTTGTAACAAAACCGGCTGAAAAATATGACTTTTGTGATAGAACCGAACCGACTGACAAAAAAATTGAATTCCACCACTGGTTATAAGTTATAACGCCTACCATGGGTCTGGATTACTTAAGTAGACAAAAGTAGAAGAACACCAGATTTCTACTGCGTCTATGAGTTTTGGCAATTCAATAAACCTCGGTTAATACAGACCCATTTGGACCAATATATTTGTCCAGATTAGGCGAAAATCTGGATTATTTGATGTCGATTAGGTCAAGCCACATTACAAATCTTTTGTAGCTTAAGTTTTGTCCTAATTAGACAAAGCTCCGGATAAACCCAATCTGGTTTAACCGATTTTTATTGTACTTATAAAATATAATAATCATACAATTTTAAATAATTTTTATCATCATAGAAATATGATATTATTTAATATACTGATCATAGTTATCCTGTTAAAATCTTCAAGTTTAAGATGGCTACTTTTTTGCTACAGTAATGGCCTATTTATTGCATTTAAGCTGTTTTTGTACCTTTTTTAAGGATTTAACTGAACAGAATGAGCAGTTGAGAAGTGTTATCAAACAAATGCGATTCGACATGCAACAGTTACTTGATGAACGTGCTGATACCAGTTTATCCACCAATGTAAGTTAAATTTCTTGATTAGTTTCCAATTCAAAATAATAGCTACAATGTAAAATTGCTCCTATTGCCATAACACAAACATTTTTGTTAAAATTAACTTGAACTAATGTGTCGCAAACAAGGATATAAGTTATTTATGTTTTATTTGAATTTGGTACCTATCGCCATATTGCCACGTTGAAAATATCACAATAACATTTGTTTTCGTTTTTATAAACGTTTCCCTTTTTGATAATTTTAGAACAAGGTTACTAGAATATCGTGTTTTACTTTTATGGAAGTTTTTATATCAAGACAAAATATATTAATACAGATAACTTCGGTTAATTGCACAATCTGCTTAGTTGCAATAGCATCATAATTACCAACGTCTTCTATTAAGGAAATCGTCCGGTTAATCGCATAATGCGGTTTATTGCATAAAGAAACATTGTTGCGATATTTACACTTAACAGGCGAGTGAAAAAGTTGCTGTAAAACCCACTGTGAAATCGCAAGACAAAGACCCGTATGTTACCTCCCTCGAAAATGAGATAATCGAAGTAAAACGGCAAAAACGTGAACTTGAAGAAAAATTACAAGCTGCACAAGGTATTGTGTGGTGGCATATGCAATTTTTGGTGTTAAATAAAGTTTAGTGGTTTGATTTTTGCAGAAAACTCAGAAAAAGTTCCTCAAAAAGTTGAAGTATCTTTAAAACATCCTACGGTACAGAACCATGTTGAATCACTCAACAAAAACATCGGTGAGTTTTGTATTTATGAATGATTTCTGGATTTGACTTTTTATGGAATGGGAAAATTTATGGAATTGACTAGATTCGCCTGTTTTAAATTTAACGTGTTTGTTAGTTAAACAATCGTTTGTTTAATTTTAGACCTTTATGGTAATTGTATTTTGATACCAACGTTTCGTAGTCCCATACAGATCGCTTTCATCGGGTTAAATAACACTGAATCCGAGTTTCCTTTGTTTATCGTGCACTGTACTGCGCGCATTGGGTGTTATTTACCCTGATATATGACTTTGAAACGTCGGAATAAAAATACAATTGCCAGAAAAACTGTATAAACTTGATATTATACCTGGCAGTAACAGCTTATATAAATCGTTTGTTTATTTTATTCTTGTCCTCGGTGGGATGGCAACGCCTAAATGCGTTATGCCTACAATTAATCCTGCCATCGAGCTGCCTGTTTCAGTAGAAGTCTGTCGAAATCATTTTTGACGTTTAGGGAACTGGTGGCTTTAATTCAGTTTAACCGATTAGATTCCACTTGGTTTGGGCAATTTTGCGTACGGTTTTGATAAGGGAAACAGAAATGCTTAGATAGGGTTCGAACTCACAGCCTGATGAACAAAAGGCGGTTGCCCTAACGCTCGGCAATCTTGGCGACTATTTTCAGTTTTGAATTTTTTGAAACTAAATTACTGTTATTGAATGCTGTATTGACCCATGGTGGGTTACTAATTCAGCTGGTGAATAGACATTTGGCCTTCAGTTTTGCCAGGTCAAATTCTCAAAAATCTCAACTCTGCTTTTTAAAATTAACCCGAAAACCGCCTCTGCGAAGTAATTTAAAGTCCAAAACGATCCCATTTTTATTGCTTTGATTTGTTTGCAAAGACGTCAAATGTGAAAATGCATGTTAAATAACATTTCCGGAAGTCCCGGAAAGACATCTGTCGTGGGTTCTAATCTCACCGGTTGCTAGATTTTTCTAGCCTACGCCTTGCCATATGGTGGTGAATGCTTGGTGCCCGGCTGATTCGGTATGACTCCTTCATTAGGCCTGGCGTACTGTGGTTTATATATTAGTGTGCCGCGGTCGCTGGTCTGCATAGACGCTTTAGGGCTGATCTCAGAATTTATGTTCATCTTAAAAAAATTAAAAATTAATGTTAAACTGACCTTAACATACGTTTTAAATAATGCATTTAAGCATTGCTAAAAAACATTTTTATCGCTAGCGAATCTGGAAGCAGAAAAGATTGACTTACGCGCGCAAGTTCAGAAAACCCAGACAAGTTTAGAGCACCAGAGAGCGCTCGCACATCGTCATGAGCAGGATTCAAAAACTCTGTCAACCAAGATACAACAACTTGAATACGAATCCACGGCATTACGGCAACGTGGGGAGCAAGAAACAAAACAACTCAAGTAAGACGAACCTAGTAGAATAGCAATGTGCAATAAGCAGGGTTGCATTGGAACTTAAAATAAGAACAACCGAATGTTTTTTAACAGATCTTTGCATTTATATGAGCTATGACAGACCACATGTCATATATTTTTTTGCCGGAAAAAATCTGTTCCAGCTTATACTCCTGATCGTAGAAAATACTTCGTGCATCTCACGACAGATCAGAACTAGGTTCACTTCAATTCATAGAAATAAGGACAAAATATTTTTCTATGACGGTGACGTAAGAGACCTTGGAAAGCTACAAAACTAGCGGGGAATTGGGAATGTTTATGACGTCACAATGTTCCTAACATGCTCCGCCGAGCATCGAGCATTAGCGTGAGATGATCGGTGCTCGACCAAACAGAACATTTGCAGTTTTGGCCCATCCCTAAAAAACGTACACCAGTATTTCGTACGCCCGCTTTGGTAAGATTTACCCAACACATTTTTTCAACAGAGACCAGATTTCAGATTTGACCCTTCAACTCGCGGAGTCAAGACAAGAAGCTGATCAATATTACAAGGGTGGATTACAGACCAACTTACGAGCTATGGAACTAAGTGGTAAAATTTCTCAAATGACAATGGATTTAGCTTCCAACACGCCATGGGTTTCAAGCCCTGTACAGGTGAATAATTGGGTATGTTTTAAAATTAACATATCAGCAGTTAATGGATTTTTTCGAGATTTCGAGAATTGTTACAAGTGGGCCAAGCGGGACGCTCGGTACCGAACTTTGAGAGTGATAGTTGGTACATGAGTGAAATTTGCTGAACTTCACGTTATTATTAGTAAAATGAGTTTGAAAATCGTAGATCGTGCTTTTCGTGCCCAAAATGACGAGATTAACTGCACAAACAAAAGAAATTGTAGCAGTTTTAAGCTTAAAAAATATAGCTTACTGATTTCCTGTATATGTGTGACAATGCAATGTGATTTTTTTAGCGAAGTTGTGATAATAATGTGGCATTGTTATGATTAGGTAATTTAATCTGTGTGTTTATATTTCACTTTCCCTAAAACATGCACCAAATACAAAGCGAAACGTTAAATTTTCTTTTCCTCTATACGTTTACCCTTCGTTCTCTCGTTTATTGTCCCTTGGCGAGATTTGCTTTTACCAAGATTCACAACACACTAACTGAAAAATCAGAATTGTAAGGGCCGGGTTCGGGCTTAGGTTTCTTTAAAAAACGGACTTGAGTTTACACTATATGTCAGTGTTTTTTTTTTTTTTTTTGAATAAATTTACCTAGCTAAGTAGCTAGTTGCTGGATCCGACCTAATGTCAAACAGTCCTAAAACGCCTTGTGCAAGACCAATTGTCTATTGTGTTGTTTTGTCTTGGTCTTTCCTGGGGCTTCAATGTATAGGCCTGTAAATCAAAATTTCGGGTTTAAACGGGCGATTCGGGTTCGGGCGCCAAGTTTCGGACCCGTTTACAACTCTGCCTCGGACGCCCAAAGCAATTTGTACCAATTCTAATTTACTTCAAACCATGTCAAAGTTACATTTTGGTTATATTCATCCCCAGTTTTAAACCTGTTGCTTTAACCTATACTGTAAATTATAAGTTTGTGAAATGAATGTTCACAGGCTACGAAGTAAAAAATGCTCTTAATTTGTTTTTTTTAGGCCAAACTGGTTCAGGATCTTCGTGATGAAGTGACACAACTTCGTAAGAAACTGGCGATCGCCAAACAACATATTCTTCTTGTGTCTGACGGCAAACCGAGTAGTAAGTTTTAACATATAAGTAGGGTTGTCGGAGTCCTGAGTCGCTGTTTTAGGTGGAGTCGGAATTGTCTGAATCTATTTTGGAGTCGCAGTCGAGTCGGAGGTGTTTTTTTGTTAAAAATAAAAACAAATAAAAAAGTCTTTTTTAAAAATATTGTAGAATCGTTTTTTAGTCGAGTCGGAGTTGTTTTTATGTATTAAGGAGTCGGGGTCGTTTTTTGTAGATAATGTGAAGTCAGAATTCGAGTATTTTTGTATATATAGTGGAGTCGGAGTCGATTTTTTGTAAATATTCCGGGGTCGAAGTCGTTTTATTTAAACAAAATGAAGTCAAAGTCGTTTCAGGGTTTGTCGGGATTGGGTTGAATCTTATCTTTGAGAGCTGCTAAACGGTAGCAACGCCTACAAATCTGTATAATTTGCTCTTTTAAACAATAGAGTACTTTATTTTGCCTCTTGTTTTTTTCATTGCAGGCGAAGTTGCGTTGAATCATTTGCAAAACCAGCTCAAGCGCGCCACTGAGCGGATAGCAGCGTTGAACGAGGAACGAAACCAACTTTTGGAAAGTGGAAATCGTATGCGAGCTGATATGATGAAGTTGTCACCCTTACGCGAAGAAAAAGAAGATGGTATGAATTAGGATTCAAATCAATTAAGTGGGTGTAAAAAGCGTGTCTGTGTTTTAAATCATTTGCAACCATTGTTACTAATGATCCAAATACAATTAGCTTGAATTTTTGTATTCCAATAAGACATTCCAATATTGAAAAAATTTCATGTATTCCAATATTTTCCCCCTTTCTTGCATTTCTTTTACAAGCAAATGGCAACACTTGATCACAGGCCAACGCTCACAAAAATGAAACGAAATAATCGGTTGTTTTTATGTTTTAATAAGCAACAAAGAAAAAAGACACACTTGCTTTTTTGTTGTTTAGAAAATGTTAGACAATTTGTGTCAATGTTTCTCACAGAGCCGACCAAACTTGAAAGAAGCCAAGCGTCGGCGAAAAATCCCCAAGGGGAGTCCCCGAGCCCGAGTAAGCTACAACAAATGGAAAATCTTCAGTATCAGCTTACCAAGTAAAAGTGCAATGTGTAATTTATATGCGCACGGATTTTTTGTGTTTAAACTCTGTGTATTTGGTGACAGACAAGAACTGGCCTTTGCCCGACACCGACCGCTCCCTCATCACGTTAAATCAATTTCCAGCGAATCGGAGGAGAGCAGTGTTATTCCTGGTACGTTTATTTTTTTGAATGAACCTTCTTTTAAAGTTGTGCATAATACGTCTAGAGCAAAATTGCTCCTATTTAGCAACTACTTTTTTCAGTTAAACCAGGGGTCTGCAACCTTTTTTGCTCTGTGGACCGTTTTTTAAACTACAATTTTATCGCGGACCGGCCTTTAAAAGAAACTACAAATATTTAGCAATTAAAACGCATAAATTAGTTCATCATCCTCGGGATACATCAAAATGTTTTAAAGCATTTAACCTGAAAAAGTATACGGCAACGAACTTGGTAGTTCAACAAGCCGTGACATTTGTTAAAAAATAAACACGGCAATTTATCTAATTATGTTTTAGTTTTTATTACCAGTCAACTACAGTTTAAATGAACTCGGTTTGTTGTAAATTGCACGGTAATCCTAAAAACAAAAATTTCATCTGTAATTCAATAATTTTTGTGAATGATTTTAGTAGGGTATTCCCCTAAATCCATTTCCCATCCAGAAAAGCCCGATTCAGAGTCGGACCCCAGTCACGTGTCCAACGTAATTGTGACGTCAACACCAGCTGCTGCGACCTATACCAGTTCTTCATTGGACGATTCATCAATACGAGATGTGTGGAGAATATTAGATGCTCCTTCGAGTCCATCTGTTATGGGAGAGTCTGATGGTATGCTAGAGAAGTAGTGTTTTATTTGTGCAATGTTAATAAACAAAGTCCAAACTTACTGACAACTGAATTTAAACGGTGTCGGTTGATCGCAAGTGCCGTTTTCTAACATGGTCTATCCAGAACTATTACCAGGGTTGCCATACCGTCCTTATTTCTAAGATGTGTCCTAATTTTGAAGGCCAATGTCTTTAAAACATTTATTGTCTATAATTCTAAAAATGTCCCGTTTTTTGACTTCTGTCCTTATTTTGTCCTATTTTCAACAATTTCAAATCCCTGCTGCAAGTATGAGTAAACCTAGACCTGAGCTGTTGTGAGATGCACGAAGTTTTTTCTACGAACAAGTATAGTTGCTGCAACAGATTGTTTCTGGCTAAAATATTGCATATGATATGTCTTGGCTCATATAAAAGCAAAGTTTTGTTTAAAAATGTTTGCTCCGTTTGGAATAAAAATTTAATTTCTCGTTTGTCTCTAATTTAAGGTCCATACGTCGATGGCAACCCTGAATATAGCTTATCTGTAGTGAACAAAAATCCGAATAATCGCAAGGAAAAGCTTTGGCAATAAAACCTGCTAAATTGCAGGAGGTCTTTTTGTGGCCCATTTTTTCCAAATCGTCCTTAAATATTCCTAAATCGTGTTTTAGTTGAGCACTTCTTGTTTTTCAATTGTGATTTTTAACGTGCTGTGTTTGTCATATAGGTTTGAAACCAAAAATAACACCAGCCCCCAAAACCACCCAGGCCAGTAAACTGCCACGTGGTGCACCTCGCGGACACGGAACAACCCTACGGCCACGAATTAAACCAAAAATCCGAAATTACAACGTCAGAGATGACTCAGCATACCGTGGTGGTTCAAAAACTTCAAAAAAATGACATTTACTTTTGCGTGTATTCAGATTTTTCTATTAAGCTTACATATATTTTTCAATATTGATTGCACTGTGATGATGTGAAAAGATTGAGTTAAATCTCTGTCTAATTTTGTCCCATTTTTAGTGGGACGGAATAAATTTGATGGCTACGGTGAATAAATTGTGCTTTTAACATAATCTTCACTGAGCTGTCTGCCTTGGTCGAGTTTTGACTGGAAAGCCTGTTTAAGATAGGTTGGACAAACGGTTTTTAAATTGTTTAGTTTAATTCAAAACCATAACCGCGTGAGTTATAAAAAAGTTGGTAAACCACATTGCAAGAAACACTTTTTTATTGCAACTCATCAGTAATGTCAACGTAAGTCAGACAGTCATTTCTCCATTTTAAGGCATAACAAAACAGGTTAATGTTGCAGAGCCCTAATTGTCAACGTTTATTTAGTGTGTGTAAGAGCAAAACAGTCTATGCGACCCGTCGCCTTATTTGCTGTGCAATGCTACTCAAAAATAACCCCTGGAACTTGTGTCATAGCTAAATAATAAGCCTTTCTAAAAAAACATGTTTTTTGGTAGCATATCCACGAATTAAAATTTCGGGCAATTTGAGACGGGTTTTAAGCATCTGATTGTGTGCAGAATCTATGTTTAGGAAAATTTGTATAATTTACCTAACGGCGCAACATTTCCCAGAATTGTAATCCGGATGCAAAATTTCCGTTTGTTCCCGAAAAACTGGAAAATAATGAAATGTCCTTTGACATCTACGGAACCAAATACTTTGAAAAGTGTGTATTCGTGACAAGAGAGATGGTAAACGTTGTAAAGATAGCGAAAAAGGAAAACAACCGGAAAATTCAGGCACGGATAAGGGTCACGCAAAAGTATGCAGGGCACAATAGTTGCGTTTGTCTGCGATAAAATTTGATTAAATCCGACCACGGAGTGTATTTTTTGGAATTTTGGGGTTACACGTCTAGTTTTATTTCCCTTCGTGTAAATAGCCGTGACAAAGACGAATTGTCCGCTAAACTACCTTTGGGACAAAAATAAATTTAATGAACTTTCGCAGCACAAACAAGTTTTAAGTGTTTCTGTGTTTTGCTTAATTTTTTCTACAAAAAACTTATGAGCAAGTTATGCTGCGTATATTGTGTTTAATCTGACAATTGTATCACTGTAGGCCAGTGGTTCTTAACATTTTTGCTTTGCTGCACCCCTTTCAAATCACCAACCAATTTTCGCCTCCCCCTGGGTTTTTGTATTTATATAGAATAGACCTAACCAGGGTTTTTTTAAGTTTTTTTTTTTTTCTTCTTCACGGGGTTCGAACCCAGGACTCTCCCGGGGACGAATCCCGATCAGGGTTTTTTATGTCTGTATGTGGGTCAGGCGCGCCGGACCATTTTTAAGGTTTGGTTTGGGTGACCGCTAAGTAGTTTTAAGAGACCGCAAGTGTTTCATTTAAATACCAAAAAATAGCCATATCCAAATTTTGGGAAACCGCTGGAGAAATTTGAAAAAAAAAACATATTAAAAAAAACACTGGACCTAACCAACCATAATGATTCAGCATCCCCGCACCCCCTAGAAACAGTTCTCGCACCCCTGGTTAAGAACCTGCAGTGTAGGCTCAATGTTGTGGTTACGCTTAGTTTCTCGTACAGAATGTGCCTGTATAAACATATTAAACCTCGACAGTAGTCGTCCCACAGCTCTTGGCGTGGCAACGGAAGGTGTGGCATTTTGACAGGGGCAACAATCAACTTCATGAGTTCTCCATAGTTATTTTGTTGCTCTTCGTGCTATTTTTCATAACGCATCTGCTGTTAAATCGGCTTTTTCCATCTTCGAAACAGCTTAATTGAATATCTTTAATATCAAACTGCGTATACCTCGCTCAGTTGATCCTTTTGCCAACAAACTTTTGTGTTTCTTTTTTAAACATAAACATGACTACAACATTTGGTATTCCTAGGCTAGTCAGAGCTTGCCTATAACTTCTGAGATCGAACGAGAGCTTTCAACCTAGTGTGGTCGTTGTTCGTGGTGCACCGAATCGGCTTACTTTGGGTCGAAACCGAATATTCAAAATTCACGGCTTATGATTTTTCGTTTCAATTTTGTAAAAGTGAAATGCTGATAGATCCAACCTTGAACATTTGTAAGTCCAAAATTCAACTAAATTGGGTTTAGACCGAAACCGACTACTCGATACATCTCTAGTTAGTTCCAAGAGTAAAATAGAATGAGTAACGGTTAAACAAGACAATCATTCATGGCTCGGACAAGTAGCATATTAAATATCACGCAAAAACTAATCACTGCAAACAAAACATTTATGAATAACTTACTGCACACTTAACAAATCACGTGACTGTGGAATGCGGGCTTACTGTCTGGAATGTACATAAGGCGTAACCAATAGCAAAACCAGCACACGAGACGTTAGATATATGTCTTAAATAAATTATGATACAATTCGACTGGGTGTCAATCGCATTTAGTTCCGTCATTGTGTTTATGGAAACGTCCTCTCATTGTCCAACCAATGGTGGCAAAAACTCCTATAACCAGGTATAGGTAACTGTGTGTGTTGCTTCCTGAAAATAAAAACATTACCAGTATTTAAAGGTAAGATCTTCTGTAAAGTTCTGAATTGAACCGATAATTGTTACAAAATGAATAAATTTTGCAATTAATTTAGCGTTTTTAAGGGGATATCTTCACTGCGGTAAATCCTGAGGATAAAATTTAGTTTTTAAAGTTACTCAAGATTTTTAAATTCAATAGGGTTCTTACAAAAGCAGCAAGTTTTGGAGCGGAGACCAGCCTTTAATTGACCACGATTTTAAATTTACAAGGAGTTAATAGATGGAAATCTTGTATTAATACGCCAGCTATGGTTAAAAAAATGCTGTCAGTGATAATGCGAACCCAGTGCTCTTTATAGCTTACCAGTTTCGATGAAGACGTTTAAATACAGTCCGAAACTGATAACAAGTATCATCGGGTACCAAACTTTGACGTGTTTCGTGTAACATGGAAAAATAAACAGATCAGCGGCGATTCCAAACACCACGTACAACATGAATAAGTGAATGGAAACATTTCCAGCTGTGTTAGCCGATAAATAACCTAACAATATAAATATATTTCATGAATTCACATCATAACAAAATCATACGATTTTGGTGGACAATTGAATCAATGAAAAAGACAATTTTAGATCGCCTAATTGCGAATCTCATGAAACTATTTTTTTTAAGCAAAGCGGTTTAAGTGAGGCTTAATAGACGCAAACCTAAACAAACATTGACTAAAATAGCGTTGGCGTATGTTTGGGCCACGAGAATGTGTTAACCCATATATTAGCTACGTTTTACACTGGCACCGAACCATTTAACTTTGCTTGCGTGTAAATTTCAGGACACTAGCTGTGCAATAATTACACGCATGTACACAATTAAAATTCCTTGAATTATACTGGTCTGGCGATCCCTTAATACGAGGCTGACATGTGTGCAGCATGGGTGCTTGTGATTCAACATTCGGCGGGTTCTCTACTGAGCCTGTGTAACTCAGTTGGGTCTCGGAATGACCCCTGTCGTGGATACGAATCCCATCGCAGGCTAGATTTTTCTAGGCCTTGACATATGGTACATGCTTGGTGACCGGCTAATTCTATACAACATCTTCAATAGGCCAGGCATACTATGATTTCTGAGTGTACCGGGATCGCTAGTCTGCATCCCAGCTATTTATCTCGGTCTAAACTGTTTGCTAATTTACAGTAATAAACTGTGTGCCGTTGAATGTAATAAATTTATTTCAAGTTAGGTGAAGTCAATTTACATAGATAGGTTATGAACGAAACTTACCGACAACTGGACTTTGGGACAAAGCTATGGAACCGAACCAGCTGACCAAGTTAGCGTACCACGCATTGAATTGTGGGAAGGAATTGATAATGAACATGTCATACCACCATTGCCACGAACCTAAAAAAATGAACAGGCTATCATTTGTTCTCATATTAATTGTTAAACGGTTGAAAGTTGATATTAGTTGAAAATTGATGCATGCAATAATGTTAAACTATAATATCGTACGTCTATAATCGTATAAAATGTTTTTTTTGATAAGCCAAATGTTTAATATTTTCAATCCAGTTTTTAAGTTTTAAATAAAATTACCGTCACCTATGCATGCACTATTTCACTAATGATCCAATACTTTTGTCAAAAGGTTTAATAAATTATAAAATTACTGCGATTAACACCATCAAAATTTGGTACTCTTGTACTATAGCTAAGCAACAGAGTTTAGCGAAATTGATAACATTGTGTTAATTTCATACTTGGAATAGGTTTAAGTTTGTCATTCTTAACGGTTCGACGTTTCACAGCCATGCATAACATGGAAATCGAGTTGTAGACTGATATCATGACAAATCCGGTCGTCATGGCTGGGTATCCACGTCCGTAACTGAATGTAAATGCAACGCACAGAAAACCGATGCTCGCCCAGTGACAGTAGAACTCCTAAAAATAAATTACTCATTTTTGCATGTTAGAGTTTTTTGGGGAAATTACAAGTTATGCAACTTGCTCAAAGCGTTTGTATTGTACAAATTGGCCGTCGGTCCATATGTGGTAATCTGTACGTTAAACCCTACATATGTATATATTCTGGTGCCGAAAGTACCAAAACCCGAAAGTATGAGCCCGAAGCCAGACCCGAACCCGAATCGTGTTTGATAAGCCCATTTAAGTTCGAAAGTTTGATTGACAGACCTCTACATAAAAGCCTACAAAACGTACTACCGTACAGAATATAAATAAAAACGGCACACAAATTAAAGTCGGGCCCGAATCAAGTCCATTTGAATCAAATCAACCCAGAACGCTCCCTGGGGACGTATCCCGATCAAGGTTTTTATGTCGGTGCATGAGGTCAAGCGCGCTGGACCATTTGGACAAGATTCTGCCCAATTTGAGTTAAGTTGAGATTATTTTGTTTGGCAAAAGAAAACAAAGCGACATCACTGCACCAAAACAATCACCAAGCTGGAAAAAAGCTGCGCAACGTTGAAACGTTATGGAGCGCAAAAAAAGTGTCGGGCACATTTGGTGGATAGTGGTACAACGCGCTGCAGTTACATCGTATTATAAGGCGATATGTAGCTGGAGATCACAAGGAAGTTAGTGTGGCGCACCGTTAGTATAATACAGCGGTTCCCAAACTGGGGTCCGCGGTCCTTTAGGGGGCAATTTTTGGGAGACCGCGAAGCGGTTGAAGTAATTCTATAATCTTATTTGGCGTCAGTTTGTGCCACTAAATAAGCTTAAATCAAAGTAGAATTGAGAATCGACTGTCTCCATTGCTAAACAATGGCCTTTATTGAATGACAACTATCAAAAATGCAATTGTTCGCGCACAATCGTAATGTTTTTGTCCTGTTTGTGATGTCACATGCTGTATTTGGATGATTGTTATGCGCAATTTTGCATAACTAGCTAAAATCCTGCAATCAACTTTCGTTTTTATGAAATACACATTTAGGCTTAAGGACCGCGAGCCCTCGAAATAATGGCAAAAGGACCGTTTTGAAAAAAATATGAAAAAGTTTGGGAACCACTGGTATAATACGACTGGGGGAAACGATGGTGGGACCAATCGAGGCAGTACTAAGCGTTAGGAAAAGAGGGTGGGGTTCGAACCAGAACAAAGCAGTAATAAAAAACAAGATTCCTTACATTTTCAAACACCTTCATCGTGGATGACATTCTATACACAATGGATATTCCAAATGCCATGATGGGAATGTAGTAACAAAAACCAAGTAGAAACTGTAATAAATCGCAATGTAATTAGTGTACTAGTTGTTTTACATTTACTTTTATGTTGCAAAGTTAAATTTTTATGTTCCAAACTCCAAATATCACATATGTAGTAAACAAATTCTGCAATAAACGAGCAGTTTCTTTAATCTTTGAAAGATGGCTACTGGTTCGGGACAACTACATGTTTCGTCAGGTATGATAGGGTATTGAACGAGCTTATATCTTGGGAATATTAGGGTATTTCACGCGGCATCCTCCATCAGCAATACAAAATTTGCGTTCAGCAAACATGGCTACTTTGTCTCGGGTTTCAAATTACCGAATTTCAATACAAACGCGTTCACGTATTTCAAAACTTACCATAACAGGATGAGGGTTGAAGTCAATGTGAAACTCTGTTCTATATTCACCAAATGGATAAATGAGACCTAAAATACATGATTATTGTTGCTAAACGCTTTCAAACCTTTGGCCTAAACGTGGGTCAGAATGGTTGCGACTTGGTAAACAATAAAATTGTACCAAAACTAGGTAAAAAATTAGGTCCCAAAGTAATTTCGTCAATTAACTATTTGTAAAATGACAAAATCTTATCTATGAATTAAATTTTAAAACTCAAAAAAGTTAGCGAAACTAAGTCTATGTGCCTTCAGTTTTTTCAGCACGTATAACATATGCACAAACCTGGGAAAAGAATTTCGAGTTTTCTTGATGCATGCAGAGCCATTGTCAATTGACCAAGTCCCATCATAATTGATGACAAAACAATCGCCTTTCTTTCAGAAACCATTATTTAGAATATACCCTTTATTCGCCTAGTTCTTCGACTAAAAACACAATTTACAAACTATTTGATTTTGTTTTCCTGTTTACCACATTCTCTTAGGTACAAAAAACATTTTCACACGCTTAAGTTTGTGACAAACAATCGTAAATGACCATAATTATTTGCTCCACTGGACTGACCAAATTTGACCAAATTTGATCAAATTGATCTGCCACGCAGCGACCTAGGTTAAGGATTGCTAAAAAATGACAACACTACTAATTAGCTTGTCTGGGCGAAAATTGATGAAACTACTAGGGTCTACTGCATATGTCATGTATGGCATTAGGTCTACAATAGACCTAGCGTATAATGATTAAACTTCCTGCACGGTTCAGGACTGATTCCAGTAATGAATGTTTGTGTATTTCAATAAACCGTTGTCACAAAGCGGTTTGTGAAGAAACAAAAAATGAACACTGCGCAATTATTTTATGCGGGTTATTATTGTGATCTTAAGCAAACTTTAAAGTTATGGTTTGTTTTTTGTTAAAACTAAACTCCAAAAAACGCAACAAAAACTAAATCTACGCACATAATCTTATTGATGGCCCTGTTAGCGGTATATGACGATAGTATATGCGAGTTAGCATTGCGAAAACAAAATGGACCAAATTTAGGTAAAGCATTTTTCTCAAAATCGCCTATCAATTTCAAACCTGATTTTTGCATATCAACCTGTTCTACCAAACAACTCAAGTCCTTCCTTGCCTTTTGCATCTGTTCAGCATATGCTAAATTACCTCACACGTTTGTGACTTTTGCTGGGCGTGTTTTAGTGATGTTTCCAGCATTCACATCATGCCAAAAATAGGGCTTATGTGCCTTTCCTAATGTGATTTGCATTCTTGTATCACTGCTGTATGCTAACATAGCTCACAGGAGTGTAGCTATCAATTGCTGCGCGTCTTATATTTATGTCTTCTTATGTCTGACGCAAAAAACAGCTGTCCTAGAAAATTTTGTCTTTACTCACGTTTTTGGTGCATACCCTAAATTTGAGCACTTGATTGATTGATAACATAATTAATCCATCTGTGAAAACACTAACTATAGGCACCGTTGGCGACAGATTACGTTTGTCTTTTTTGCAATTGTCTTCTGACGCAATAGAAACGCAACCAAATGTCTGGTTAAAATCAAGTTTGCAAAAATAACAAGGTTTCTGTCAAGCATTTATACTTTATAGTCGTTTAGGTCTGGAAAATCGCGTCTTGAATCATAAACTAAATAAGTAAAAAGGATTACTTGCGGGCTACCTGATTATTTTGTTTCCTTTTCTATGCCATAAAACAATTAAGTGTAAAGCACCTTTTGTGCCCCTGAAGTAGTGAATAAAATGTTGATGGCTGTTATTGTGTGCACCAAACCAGAGTTGTAAATGGACTGAAATTGGCGCCCGAACACGGCCCGGATCCGAATGTACAAACCCGAAACCCGGCCCAAACCCGAAACGTTTTTAAAAGCCCGTTTAGGCCCAAAAGTTCCATTGACAGGGGCATACATTAAAGCCCAAGGAAAGACCAAGACAAAAAAAATATACAATTGTTCTTTAACAAGACGTTTTAGGGCTATTTGACATTAGGTCAGGTCCAGCAACTGGCTACTTAAATTTATTTTAAAAAATACCGGCACACAGTGTTAAGTCAGGCCCGAATCAAACATGTTTTTTTTTAATAAACCTAAGTCCGAACCCGACCCGGAACCGGCTCAAAAAGCCCGGCCCGACTTATAACTCCGCATCACCAAACTTATAAACTTTTTGCTTTACAGTGTTTTTAAGCTTCATAGAAAGGTGATAAATCTCCCCAACAAGATTCCCACATTTTAAGCCTTAATGATCTTGTGCTGGTAAAGCTGCTACGTTTTACCGCACTTAGGTTTTTGCGATTTTACACTCGCTTGTGTTTCTCTGTTTTTCGTGCCACAACGCCACAATGCGGAACTGACGTAGCGCTGCACGCGAACAAAATACAACACAAAAATAGTTTTATGGATAATTTTATGATTTGTTTCTGATTCTTAGCTAAAAACCGCTTACTGACTAAAAAATGGTAAAATTAGCTTATTACCATCTTTTTTGACAAAAATGCATTTGACGTATTTTGCGTCTGTAATTTGGATCAAAATTGCCAAAGTCATGCGACTATAGCCTAATGTTCTGCAAAAAAAGCTTCACAAGTTGTGCGGTCACGTTCCTACAGCCGTCACGGTCAATCACTCACCTAAGAACAGGAAACAGGTTCTAATTAATCATTTCAAGATCTGGAGTTGTCTGCTGTTTTACCTCATAACTTCTTGTTTGTTCATTTCAGCACGACACTATTGATCAAAATTAGAAACATTATCGACAATTAAGGTTATTTTGCGTCACAAAAAACAACGGTAGTTAAAAACGTCTGCCACGATATTGGAGTTGTGGTGATGGTGTTTCTTAGCGACTAGACCTCAAATCATTCAGTGTGCACAGTTTCAAAATTGTGCCAGAAATGACGTAATGTCGCCGAAACGGCCTAATGGTAAGTGCAATTAACTGCGTTCACAAGGATGCGGGTTCTAATCCTGCCTCGCCACTTTTCTGTTCTATTCCTGTTCTTTGTTTTTATTTTAACAAGAAACTTAAACAGGAATTGCTTTAAGTTGAACTAAATTAAAGTCATCAACTTCTGAAATCCAAAAAGGTCAATAAAAAATCATGTTAATTCAAGTCAATAATTTGCATTGTCACTTTATCCAATTGTCATTAATGAACAGTTTCGTAAAACAAAATGATCATTTGGACCAAAAGGCATCTCGACGGCGGCGTTGTTGGGCGCTTGAGGGGAAAAGTAAAACAAACAACCAAGCAGGCCTGTTTTTTTATATGTTTTATGCTAAATCTTGTGAATGCAAAAAACTAAACATAGATACTGTAAAACCATAGATTAAGTTATCTATGGTAAAACCTTAACTCTAGGCTACATACGTTGATTTGCAGAATGCACATTAAAGAAAATTCAAACCTTTGATATTTTGACACTCCCAACGTCATTGTAATCTTTTTCTGTTTTCATTTTCAGTCGCACGTGTATAAAAAAGCACACCATTTGTTGTGATTTTCTAAAGCATTCCCACCTAACAATTAACTAATATTATGACATTTTTGTTTAGCCTAGCTTACTTGCAAATCGTTCATGCATGTCGAACTTTGACCTCAAGGTGCTACTTGTTTTATTTATCAACAACTGTACTTGCATAAAATATGTAAAATTTATGTCAAAAGCGTAACATTTGTCAATTTACTATCAATTTTCACATAAATGTTGCAGTGTTCGTAGTTGGTATACTTTTGTCTATCATTGCTATTCTGATTTATTTACTTACATGACGACAGGTTGCTGAGGATTTTGGCAAAATGTAATTTCTTGGCATTGTAAGTTTTGCAAATAAATAATTATGGTGGATCAAGGAAGCAATTCAGATGTTCCAAAACTAATAGATGATGCACAAATCAACAAACCAAACATTCTGCAACAAATATGCATAAAAGTCATTGGAAAGTTTCCAGAATTGATTTTGACAAATAATAACGAGGTAAAATAATTTTAAATTTTAAATATACTCTACCTAGGCATTTAAGTTTATTTTATCATTAAGTGAATGCAAATATACTGTGTAAGACAAGATATGCCTAAAATTGTTATACAGAGAACAATTTTTCGTCTATTTTTGCTCCTGCACAAGCATTTTCGGATGTAGTAAAAATAACTGAATTGAAAAATATATTTGTGTGTTGTAATGTGGTTGCAGACTCACAATAACTTTACATGGACTTTTTATTTTTCTGGAAAATATATATTAACTTTGCACTAAGTTATGTGTTCATAGAAAGCACAAAAATTTGCTAACATTAAAATAGATAAAACATTGTCATTGTTTGCATGCTAGCACTCGAACATTTGACCGACAGGCAAAATCATTTTAAACTAGTTTGTGGAAATATATGTTAACAAAACTATTTGGTGTTTCTTAGAGACATTTTGGTGATAAATGGATATCCATCAGAAACACCATTTCCATTCCATCATTGTTGACAGATGAAATATTTCAACACCTTGTGTGAGTATTGAAATGTGAAAAACGATTTATTAGGTCAAATGTTTAACCAGCTTTCAATGGTTGTAAAGAGTGGTGCAAAGAAAATGGAACGAGTGCTTCTATTTTAGTTGTTCAATCCATTACACGAAAGAGCATCATGGAGTCATGTTGTTTTGGCCAAATTAAATGAAACTTTTTGGTTCTAACAATTTTGTCAATCAAACTTGCGTTAAAGCTCTCCAGTTTGTAAAAATCAGAGAATTTATGTGTTTTTCCCTTTACCCGCTGTATTGTGTTTGACACAAAATGGCTCTGTCTATCTCGTAACAATTGGTTGAACTACTTGTATGATATATACAAAGAATTTGGTTGAAGGTAACTAAAGCAAGATCTAATTGAGGTTGTATTGAGTATTTTGCCCCACATTAGGGTATGTTTTTTGACAGGAGAGATCCACTACATTAGATACTTTAGCACCGGTGTTAAATCAATTCTTGCAGTCAGTTATGACAATACACATACTTTGTATTCTTTTCCAAATACTGTTACAAGTAATCATTTCTCAAATACTGTTCTAAAACTGGATAAAGTTTGACGTTTGAACAAATTCTTTGTTTGTTTAGAAAGCACACATCAATATCCATCGATGAGTTGGTGTGGGTATTTTCAGTTCAAGGTCAAAGTCGTCTGAGGGAATGCAAATTGCGAAATGTTAAACTTTTGACTTATGCAGCTTTGGAGTCATTATGTAAAAAACAGGTAAGTGACAAAAGCATAACTCTACAATTTTGTTTTAATGAATAGATCCAGTGTATTACCATTTAATGAAAATCTTTGTAGAATCTACAGCTGCTTGACCTACGTAATGTTCAAATTGCCCCACCAGGAAATTCTCTTTTAAAGGTTTGTTCATTGATTTGTATTTTTTAGCTGTTTTATTTTTACACTTTAAAATATTGTTAAATGTCAAAAAAACGTCTATTATCTATTAAACAATTGTGCCCGTAACTTTGTCGCACCTTTTAACGTCTGAACAGCTATTTCTGGCTTGGTGAATATTTTAGTGCAATTGTGCTGCTAAGATTTTGTCCGGCGAAATAAACTCAACTTAACGCGTTAATAATGGTTGCTAGTCAAGTTAAGGCCATTTAGATAAGTTTAATTTATTGTTAGTTCATGCAGTTCTGTTTGAAAAGTAGTATATGTATATAATCCTTGTTTATCACATATAAATGTTTGCTTTTCAAAACATTGTTAAGAAATATTTTTTAGCAACTGTAACTTTGGAACCTACTTTATCAATTTGTGTCAAGGCAACATAAAGCCATAACCGACTCTACAACCATGGCTTGCTATTTTTGTTGACTGTTATAATGTTGTTTTGGATCAGTCAAGATGAACATAAAATCATAACTGGGATCTGCCCTGAATCACGGCATACTTATGTGTTAATCACAATTTGCCAGACCCATTTTTTTTTTTTTTTTCTAGCCTACACCTTGGCATATGAGAATGCTTGATGACCAGCTGATTAGGTATAAGGCCTTCCATGGGCTTGGCATACTGTCTTGGTTTTTGATATGCAGTTAGCCAATATTTATTATTAGGCTTCAAGATTTACATATCCTTGTTTTAATTCATCATTATTTAACAGCTGCTGACGAGTTCAATGAAGTCATTTCATATCGGCAAAGATGTAAAACACAGCTCTGAACTCAAAATTGAAGGCATTAGCAAATATTCACATCCAAATCTGCGGGTACACTTTATTACTTTACCATAAAATGCAGAACACCCTATGATAACTTGCTTCTCAATTTTTAAGTTAGTCAAGTAAACAAATTTCAAAAAATCTTTAATCTTAGTTTGTATAACTTTAACTACAAGTTAGTAGTTGCAGTACTTATTTCACCCATTTAAATTTGTTTTGTTTTTAAATAAAATTGACAAAAAAAAATGGAATAACACTTTTTTGTCTGCCAACTTCTATTTTTCCATTTTTGCAGTCTGTAAAATACTCAAAAATTTTTTGTAAATGTGTCAATCAAAAATATGAACATCAACAGCACTAAAAACAGATAAATCGATAAAAACAACAACATGTATATTTTGTATATTACAGAGCCTTAAAATCATTGACAATGAAATTGCATGGTACCTCATCATTAACTCATTTTTCCCTCCTGCGTTAACACTTCTTGAGCTTTCGAATTTTCCTGATAATAAACAGCTGGTTGATGTGAGACTAGAAGCACTCAAAATGGTGAGTATTGTTAAACAATAAAGACAAGCCAGCGTACAGTAAGCCTTGACTAATTTAGACCCATTTGGGCAAAAAAATTTTCAGCATTAGGTGAAGATACAGATTAACCAATGTTGATTAGTTCTAGCTTTACCACATTACAAATCATTTGCACCTCAATTTTTTTCTGAATTGGGAGAAGATCTGGATTAACTGAATACAATTTAACCGACGTTTACTGTATTTGTGAAAAACAAGACATTTTAGGATTTTTTTGTCACATTACATTACTTTACTAGAATTACAAAATGTCAAATGTTGGTCTAAGTTTATAAAATGCTTATTTTCTGCAAGGGTAGAAAATGTTTTTTAGGAAATTAAATCGTTTAAAATGTTATTTAATCCTAACCAGAATATGTCTCCCTATATGAGAAAAAAGAAGTATAATTTAAAACTAGTTTGTGCAGGGTGCCAAATACACAGTAAGAATGCATTTACCTCATTTTTTATTAAAATTATTGCCATATTTGGCTAAACCTCCCCAAATGAGTAACAAGTATCGATTGGAACACAAAATGGCTAAGGCTTGTATAACTGTGTTGTACAATTTCATTGCTAAGCCTGCCAAAACTTTAATCAGCTTTTAAATCGAACTCAAAATATTTTTATAATTAAGTTAACTCTGTTTCAGCATCAGGAGCACAGTGGGAATGACAATTACAATTTTATGGTACCACAATCCTATTTATCTTTAATGAATGACGACGGTGATTGCTCGCCTCCAACTACAAACAACGTCTCAATGGAAGACCTAGCGGAAATAATGGTAATTGTCATTGATTAGAAAGTTTTCAATTTTTCATGTTATAAGGCAGTTTACTATCAAAGATGGTCGGTTGTTTTAATGACAAATAGCACAATTTACATATTTTAGTTTAATGACTATTAAACAACAGCCAAGACTAAGAATTGTCTTTCCAAAAATATCTGTATTTTCAGAAAACGGTAATAATGGTATCAGAATAAAAATTAACAAAAGAACTCCACAAGGTTTTCTTTACATACTTTTTTCATTCTTATGTCACCATTGACTATTCACTTCAGTAAACAAATACACACAATAGTGTAAGTAGGCTCAAAGAGTAGGTGACAGTTTGACCTCATTTGACCCCTGTAACTGAAGTTAATTCATTTTACAGAACATAGGTAGTGAAACTCCTACCAGCTCTGGTCCTGAGTCTCGAATGGAAACTGAAAACCCAACCAATAGTCCATTGTTAGTAAGATACAGGTCGGTCCATACTGTACTTTTTTGCACTGCAGCAGTTTTGACTCATAGCTTTGTATCAACAAGTTAAATTACTGTGCATAGCTATACTTTAGATCTGTGGTTTTCAACATGTGAGTTGTGGCCCACATGGGGGCCGTTTGCACTTTAACTGGGCGTTGCGATTGTTACAACATTTACAATAGAATGTATTAACTAGTGATGTAACAAAGTTTCGGTTGGCGCAGTATGTTGTTTTGCCGTTTTTTCGGTCCGACCGAACTTCCCTTAAAAGTCCAGCCAAAACCGTTTTTCGTTTTTGTTAACGTTTTTAGTTTATGAAATTCATACCTAAACTTCCAACATCGCCAATTTGAAACATCTAAAATTAACTGAATGTTACATCTCATATATATACACGAGCCATGCACTACAGAATATAAACTCTTTGATTAGCTTACGTAACGTGAAAGTTGTTTTGAAGTGTCATAATTGTGTATATATGCATCAACAACATAAGGTTTTAAACATCCATCTGAAAGAAGATTTTGGTTTACATATCTAGTATTCACCACGTGCGTCCTCTCTGGCTGTTTTGATAAAGTGAATTTTCCACTAATGCTATGCTCTGTTTGACTTAAGACTTGAATCCATGAAGGACACGCTGTTATCTCTTACTTTGCACGAAGTCTATTTGGGACCAGACGATTTTGAAACAATTTTCAAACTTTACAACCTGCAGTAAGTTTGATATTATTTTTATACTTTTCTATTATGCTATGTTAAATTGTCTTGAATTTTGCTTTGCAAAGAAACCACAACGACGCGATTGCACTATAACAAACACCTAAATATAATGTCACAATACTCACAAACATAGGCGCCGACATTGAATTTTTTCCGGGTATGCCGTATTATATGACGTCATATAATGCCAAATATATTTTCTGCGGATGCATATGGTAAGAATGCATTAAAGTTGCAGTATATAAGCTTTACACAACGTAATTCCACCGCCAGGCCCTTTTGCTATACTGTTGCAATTTAACGACCTATTTGCCGAAATTACGGGGAGGCAAAACAATAAAGATAGAAAAGATTTAGTTCGACTGTCACCTAACATACTTTGCCGTGCGTCGCAAATTACTTTAATGTTTAATATTTATCTTCTCTGTAATAACTATAACAAAAATGCTTAGTTTTCACGCAACAAAGCGCACACACTTCTGGCCTAGCAATCACAATGATCCTTTTTGTTCGTTTTGACGTCGCTTGTTTCGTTTACAACGTGTCGCATATTTAACGCAGTGAGTTGTATGTGACGCATAATTAATTTTAAAGTTCAGTGTACTTTGTTTCAACGATGTTCTGACCTGCCTGAAACTTTCGACAACGTTAATTTTTGTAGGCTAAGTACCAACCTTACGTTTGTGACGTAACATTGGGTGATGTTAATTGTTTTTGTTTTGTTTTCGGTTGAAACTAGCCAGTCGTTGTTCTTGTGTTGTAGGCAGTTACAACAAAGGTTGGGCTGTATTTTTATAATTTAGTTCAAAAACGGTAAGCTTTTTTATCACGTGGTTGTTGACAAAATACCCGGGGCAGCGGCGTTTCTACCATAGGACAGCGCCAATACCTTTGTTGTGCTATTTACCACTTTTTAATGTTTAAATTCCAATGCTTCTCGAATACGTTTCACAACTGTAATGAATGCGAACAATTTAATGGTTGTGAGACAATAACCTCGATTGAAATCATTTGCGTATGTTACGTATTAGTCGAAATATTTTTACAAAGCAACAACGCATGACTAACGTTGGTCCGATTCTCGGGTATGCGGCATACCCGAGTTTTTCGTCCGGGTATGCCACGCATACCCGGCATACCCGTGTTCGGCGCCTATGCTCACAAATGTATACTTTTTGTAGCTTTACCCCTAGTTAAGAAACGTTTTTATTGGATATGCTTTTAGTTTTGTATTCGAAAAACTTGATGCAAACATAATTATGCAACGTTTTGAACATTATGTAGGGCATCTTTAATTTCACAAAAACTTGCATTTTCGGAAACACTTGTTTTCGGCATTATAACGCCTGAAACCCTATGATGAATTAGAGTTGTAAACGGGCCTGAAATTAAGCCCCGAACCCGGCCTAAACCTGGCCCGAACCTAAAAGTACAAGCCCGAAACCCGGGCCGAACCCGAATCTTATTTGAAAAGCTCGTTTAGGCACGAAAATTTGATTGACAGGTCTATACATTGAAGCCTCCAGGAAAGACCAACACAACATAAATAATAGGAATTGGTCTTGAACAAGGAGTTTCAGGGCTGTTTGACTAAATACTGACAATAGAGTGTAAAGTCAGGCCAGAATCAAGCCCGTTGTTTTTTTTGAAGAAAAAAGCCGACCCGACTTACAACTCTGGGATAAATACAATGCAAATAAATTTGACTTTAGTTTACAAAGCTTGTAAAGTAACCAGCCTACTCTCAAGCCTCAACAACTATTTTAACTTTCAGACATTTGGATGTGAGCCACCAGGACCAACAAACCTCTCAATCGTCAGATAACCGTCCAGATATTAGCTTGTGGGATATTTTAGACGCACTACCGAACCTTGAATCCTTAGACATCAGTTCAACTGAAATAGGAGACCGCCTTTATAAGGACTCCCCTTCAAGATCAATGTAAGTAGATTGTGTTGTTTGGACAGAGTGATGTTGTGTAAAAACGTTGGTCAGGGTTCGAATCCCACCTCAGCCTATTATTGTTTCCCGCAACGGAAATTTTTTTAAAATGGGCTTAATCCAGTGAATACCGGTTGATTGTGTTAGATTTAATGCCAATATATATAAGCTATTACTGCCAGGCATTATATCAACTTTACAGAGCACTTCTGGCAATTGTATCTTAACCAACGTTTTGGCGTCCCATACAGGTCGCCTTCATCAGGGTAAATAACACTGAATGCGCGTAGTACAGTGCACGATAAATTTGAAGGCGACCTTGATAGGACGGTTAAACGTCGGTGCAAAAGTACAATTTTCAGAAGAACCCTGTTTAAGGTTTATCGCCAAAATTACGGAAATGGACTGAGTTGATAATATACATCTTGTCCAAGCGTTTGTTTATTGTATTGATTTGGTGCTTAAACGTTTTTTTACGCACCCACCCTTTTACGCAGACAAAACGTAATATGCCAGTTTCCGTCAACAGATAGTACGTCAGTTGATTTTTGCTGACGTCAGCTTTACGCGGCATGTTTATGATATGCCACCTAAAATGACTTTCTTTGTTGTCATTGAAGCTCGCAAAAACGTAGTTTTAGGTTTGCAAATTGAATTGATGTCACAGTATTCTGCGAACTTTTTTCTCAAACTTTTTTTAGAAAACTCTTATAATTGTGGGTATGAACCATGTCATCATAAACCTTTTCAATATTTCGTGCTATTTATATCAGAAAAAGGCAAAAAACACAACTAAATGAAAGTATATATATATTTACAAACGCTGTTGTGCCAATTCGAAATCAATCTGTTGTGTGAGTTACTATTTTAAACAAAAGTCACGGGGAAAGTTTGTATAAAATCTTACCGAGTTGGGTGGCGTCTTCGCCGTCTCCTCAAAACTCGACCCCTTTGTGGTTCTCGGCCCGCAGGTTGAGAAACACTGTCTTAGTATGTTGATTTGTCCTTTTTTTCAACTCCTAGTATGTTTATTTGTGTTTTTTTCCAAAAAAACAATCCTCGACGGTTTTTGATTCGTAATAGTGAAACTTACATTTTTCTCTTTTCTCTACAGAACGGGGGAACGATATTTAAAAACTCCAGTAAAACGAAAATTAGAGTTTCTTGGACTCTTAGAAACGGAAGGATGTGAAATCACCAACATTCACTTACTAGCAGAAACGGTAAAATAAGACTGCTGAATTTTGTTGCTACACAATGACGTCACCCATTTACCATGCAATGACGTCATACTAATTTATACAATGACGTCATACTTTTGTTGCAGTTGATAATATTTGATCTAGTACTTATATTGACTAGATACTTTACTTTTGTCATGCAATAACGTCATGCTATTTCACATAATGACGTCATCGTTTTGTCATGCAATGACGTCATACTTTCGTCGCAGTTGATAAATTTTGACCTAGTACTTATATTGACTAGAAACTAGATACTGTATTTTAGTCTGGAATGACGTCAAACTTTTTTTGTACAATGACGTCATCGTTTCGTCACAGGTGACGGGGTACGCGAACGAGTTGCAGATGATCAATGGAATTGAAACTTACATGCACAGACCAGCACAGTCGACGATATGTTACAACCACCTGTACGCGTTGCATCGAAGTCAGCCAATCACATGCCCGCACAGGCTGCTCAGAGTGCGTGAGACTATTTTCTGACATATATATTTTAACTATAAGCTTCGAACAGTTTAGTGACCCCACCCCCCAAAAAAATTAGATGGATTCTTGTCTATTTATTTTGCATGTTTATGTAATTACGCTTTTAATTGACTACATTTATCTGTACAAGTTTTATACAAAATTTGAGGCTTATGAGTTTTCGTAAATGCAACTTTTCAAAAATGAAATTCTAATGGATCCAACATTGAAACTTTGTAAGCCTCGAATTCAAATGAATTGAATTTAGATCGAAACCGAATATTAACTGAATCAACTGAATCATTAATGACGTTACGCGATGTCGTACCCTACGTTTTAGACATAACCACGTAACATTTTCTCCCAGACAAACAGTAGTGTTACTACAACAATATATGATCGTACAAGTTATATTCGTAGTTCAATGAATTTTAAGGTTATATCTCATTGCCAACTTGCGAATAAATTACTGATTTTCCCTCTGCAGTGGACAAAACAATTAATTCCTTTAAGATTATACTAGATTTACGCGGTTTTAGTTATTGCGCAGTTTAAAATATTGTGTTAAAACGTTTCGTTTTAGCTAACTTTTTAGCTGATTGTGTTTAGTTTTAAGTAATAAGGTAGAAAAGGAACGTTTTCTTTTTTATAATTGTGTTCGTAATTCGATTCGGATTAAACCGTATATTCGGTACATCGCCATATATACTGTACCAACTTTCAGAGGCAACTATGCATATGTTAAATAACAGGAAGTAATTGATTGAACAATGCTTTCTTACAGCTGCTGCTTGAATCAATGGACACACATCCACAAGTTGGCGCTCTTCTACTCACATGTACTGCCAACTTCTTTTTTCTCACTCGCAGATATTACGCCACCTATTCCAAAGACCAACGAAAGTAGGGAAAACAATTGATTGTATACGCCTCAGATATTATTTTATGAAAAAATAGTACACAAACGCCTGGTGGGAAATAATGGGCAGATTTTTATCAAGCTAAATTAGTACGCCAGGCATATGGAAAGCGTTATACCGAATCAAGCCGGTCTTCCAAGCATTCCCACATTAAACGGCATAAGCTAGAAAACTCCAGCAGGCCCTGGGATTCGAATCGATTTTATTAGGAGACCGACTTAATTCGCTATTACGCCTTCAGTATGCCTATCGTACGATAATTGATAGAGAAGAAGGGTTGCCATATCGTCCTTATTTCTACGATTTGTCCCTATGTTGAAAGGCAATGTCATAGAAAATAATTGTCCTAATTTTTAAGAAATGTCCTTGACTTGAGTCCTTATTTTGTCATATTTTTAACAATTACAAGTCAGTGCAACAAGTGAAAGTAAACATAGACCTGAGCTGTCATGAAATGTACGAATTATTTTCTACGAACAAGGAGTTGCTGGAACACATTGTTTCTAGCAAAAAATGTGGCATGAAGGCTCGTATAAATGCAAACATTAGTTTAAAAACTTGTTTCGTATGAAAATTTTATTTTTTGCTTGTCCTTATTTTGGGGTCCATGTCGATGGCAATATAAGTATGCAGTGATCGCTGGTGTGCAAAAACGCTTTATGCCTGATCCCAGTAATGAATATTTGTATCTTAGCACTTGGCATTCCTAAGCGTATACCTTCAGAATGGCTATTATAGACTAGTAAGCAAATAAATAATATTACATCACGTATCAAACATATAGAGCTCTTCTGGCCAGAGTTGTAAGTCGGGCCGGGCTTTATGGGCCGGGTTCGGGCTTAGGTTTCTTTAAAAAAAACGGGTTTGATTCGGGCCTGACTTTACACTCTGTGTCAGTATTTTTTTGGAAAAATTTAACTGGCTAAATAGCCAGTTGCTGGACCTGACCTTTTGTCAAAGCCTTAAAACGCCTTGTTTAAGACCAGTTGTCTATTGTGTTTGTTGTCTTGGTCTTTCCTGAAGCTTTATTCCTGTCAATCAAACCTTCTGGCCTAAGCAGGCATTTCAAAAACTATTCTGGTTCGGGCCGGGTTTGGGCTTGTACTTTTGGCCTGGGTTCGGGCTCCAATTTCAGGCCCGTTTGCAACTCTGCTTCTGGCAATTGTACTTTTATACTGACATTTCGACGTCCTATAATATATAGGACCTATATCGTTCATTTAGCCTGATGAAGGTGAAAAGACAATTGACAGAAGAACTCTATACATTTGATCTCATGCCTGACGGCAACACCACTTTATGTTGCTTCACGTAATTAAATAAATAATAAATACAATAACTTTCTACGTTTGCAGTTCAATTGTGTTGGCGATAGTCAAATGTCTGGAACAGAGTCAGACAAGCAATTTGGTTGTACGGAACTGTCTGCTCACTTTATTTCATTTCGACGTACCAGGAGATTTCGTAAGTTTTATTTTACAATACTACTTAACATACACGAGTGTAAACTCCTTACAGTGCAACCTATTACATAAGTATAGGGTAAGCCTTCCCCATTGGGGAAAAGTTCCTCCCAAGGGTGGAGTGTAAAACTTTATGGAAGGAAATTACTTTTACATGTGGTTTGTAAATAGACGCTTAAGCTCTGTAAATATAACCTGTGAAGTTGATAAAATACATTTTATGATCTTTGTATGGTTTAGCATCTACTATGTAGTATTTTAGGAATGAATGAAAATGTTTTGAATTGTTAAGGGAGGAATTCGCCGAAAAACAACTGACCTAGCCGGTGTATCTACTTTCGTTTATAAAAGGAAAAAAAAAACTGCCACTCGTTTATCGTAACCTAGATGTTTTACTCTTGCGAGAATTTCGATGATATGCTCGGCCAAATATACATTTCCTTTGAACTAACCAAAACCACTATACACGGATCTGTTTATAAGTTTATTGCCGAATATGACGGCCCAAATAGACGTAAAAAGCGAAATGCTTTTTCAGACGTCTTGTGAACAAGCATGTTACGTTGGTCAAAATTGTATTTCTTGCAGATATTTTGTTACCAAAGAATCGCTGCTGTAGTGTTAAATACTTTTACACGTCATCAGAAAAATCCAGACATCAATTCGATAGCAGTTCATATGTGCAATACCTTGGGTAAATAAAATATGCGTTTATGTTTTTATTTTGCAGCCACTGGTCTAGGTTCAAGATATATTTTGCGTTTTTTTTTTCTTAATTTAGTTCTTCTGTAGTGCAACTACTCTTAAAAAGCATTTTTTGTGTTTATTACAAGGTTAAAAATAATAAATGTTTGCATTTGGAAAAAAACAACTATTTCGTTTGTTTCAGTGTGTTCATTGGAGCATGACATGAAAAAAGAAGTCTCCCAAAATATTAATTTTGTTTTTACGATTCTTGAAGTCATTAAAACGCGACATGAAGATGATGTAGTAAGGAGACCATTTTTAGTTTTAAACTAATATTAAAAACTGGGTTCGAATCCCACCGTGGTGTTTTTCTTACCTCATGTTTTTATAACGCTTTTTGCATGCCTGGCGTACTTAGTTTTAGAGTTTCGGGCCGGGCGGGACGTGTCAACTAACCTTCGGGCTATGTTTTGAAATATTTAGACTTGTGATTTTGGCCATTTTCGGGTCCGTTTACAATTCTACTGCTTTGGTTTGCAGGAGTGTGTCGTAGGTATTTGAGAGATATATAGTAAAATCTCCTTCCAAAATACAGTATGTAGGGTTTGACGTAAGGCAGTGGTTCTCAACCAGTTGGACACGAGTGTAGGCTCACTATAGAAACATCCACCAAATTTATGCGAGCCATTTTCTTTTGTAAAGCACGGAATTGAGTGTGTTGCACGTATTCATAGTTTATTCGACTATTTTTCACGCTTTTTGTCCATGTTGAGGTTTAACGCAAAAACGATGTGTTTTTTGCTCCATGCGACTTGTTTCAAGTCAAAATTAGCACCGAATTCCAACACATTTCATCGATTTAGGGAATTAAACCTGATTTGCCATTCCTTTTGTTGTGTTTCGACAGTCGACATAATTTTCTGTACATAAAAAGCGCGCCATGAGGCTCTAAAATTACTTTTAGGAGGCGTGGTTCATGAAAGGTTGAGAACCACTGGCGTAAGGACTATGCATAAACGGTTATAAATTGCGTGTACCAAATATGGGTTGTTTAAGACCTGTTCCAGAATAATATATGATTTGACACAGCTCATGCAGAACGTAAAAACTTTCTTTTGTCAAACTAATTTTGTTGTTCACCGTTGTAACATTTACCGCTCGGACAAATGATCATTGTGCATTATTTTTTCAGTGTGACGAAGTAATGGAAGTATGTTGGAGCACTTTATGGAATGTTACGGACGAAACTCCAAAAAATAGTTCCGACTTTATCGAACTTAATGGATTAAATATTTTGCTGGTAGGTCTTGAAACACTCTTAATTGCTTCCTTCTAACCTTTTTAACTGTATATTCTTACTATTTTTTTTACTTAATCCACTAAAAAAATGCGTGTGTCGGTATTTTTGTTACAAAGCACTCTCAGCTTCTACTAGTCGAAACTTAACACAAAAATTGTGAGAAAATTAGAAATTGATTGGCAATTTTACGTAAGGTTGATTATAATATTTTTTTAGGAATGCTTTGACACGTTTTCAACGAAACATGAGCTGCATAAGAACATGATGGGACTGATTGTAAGTATTTTGCCCAGAGCCGAAAATCGGGGGCCCAACTTGTCTAGAACCCTTTAAAAACTGAGAGGTGGTCCCAAATTTATATTTGTAACACGGTATTATGATACAAAAGTGGTCGTACTGGCCGATTTTGAAGTTAGACTTGAACCAAATTTCAGGGCTGATCCCAGTATGAATATATTCATCTGAGCTGATATGGTCGAACTGGTGATCCTCTACTACGAAGCTGACATGTGCAGCGAACTTTCGGCGGGTTCACCACTGAGCCTGTGTAGCTCAGTTGGTAGAGCGCGAGTCCCGGAAAGACTCTAGTCGTGGGTTCGAATCCCACCGCAGCCTGGATTTTTATAGCCAGTACCTTGCCATATGGGTGATGATACCTCGGAGACCGGCTTGATTCGGTATCACACCTTTAATAGGCCTGGCGTACTGTGATGAACCAAATTTATATCATTTAAACTTTGCCCTTAAAGCAGTGGCCGACTTACAACTTTTAAATAAGCTATTGCTGCCAGGCATAATGTATATACGAGTATTGCTCTTTCAGCAGTTTAATAATTCGACGTATATTTACATCACATTATGTTTTTTGAAAACATTCAAGTCACAAATAGTTAAGTTTTCATTTGATTAAGTCATATATGCGATTTGCGCATTATAACTAACATCAATTTTACGTTTATGCGTTTAATTCTTTCCCTTTGTTTATCGTGCACTGTACTAGTCGCATTCAGTGTTAATTACCCTGATGAAGACGACCTGTATAGGACGTCGAAACCTTGGTATAAAAATACCAGATGGGCTTTATAAAGTTGATATTATGCCTGGCAACAACAGCTTGTATACCAATTTTACAGTTTTGTTTTTTGAGAAGCTTTTAAAACTGTTGATAAATAAGGTTATCTCTTGTGCAGGGAAACATTGCTGAGGTAAAAGATCTGAGGCCTCATCTACGAACACATGAACTTATTAAACTGTTCAGGTATAATTATGATTGTTTGTATATTCCATCATTTTTGTAAAAACCAAACCCATAGACGTGAAAAAAATGAAATTTCACGTCTTCGAACACCCACACAAATTACCTGAGACCTATTTTGTTGAACTGAATTGTTAATTCTATTGAGGAATATAACGGCATAAAAAGACGTTAAAGGCGCTTTTTAATTTGAAAACGTTTCGGCAAAAGATCATACCAGTCTCCTATGCTAGCCGCGTCAGTAAAACGCTAAAAACGATTGGTAAAAAAGGCAACATTATCTATTGTTTAAACGTTTCTGCAAATGGTCATGCCATAATCAGTGACATGATGGGTCACATCAGTTACATTCGTTTATATCCACTTGAGTCGCTCTTTACGTCTATTTGGGCCGTTTTTTCACTGATTATGGCATTTTTCATCATTAACGTTGTCTGATTTTCGTTTTCACGTTATTACCTCCAATTTAGAAATTTTCATGATTTTTTAATGACTCAAAATTGTTTCATTTGCAACTATTTAAACCTAATCAAATTTTCGCGTTTTTTCCACAGGACGTTGATGATTAAAAATGAAAACATCGAAATATCATATAATTCGTGTGGTGCGCTGGCTCATCTCATGTCAGACGGACCCACAGCTTGGCCTCTAGGTGGCGTTAAGAGAAGTGACGTGTTATCGGATATGTTTCGAACTGTGGAGTCCTGGGACATCAATTCAACGCGACATATTAATTATAGGTAAGACAAAGATTTAGATAAACTAATATACATTAAATGTGGACATTTATTTTTCCTATGTAAGACCAAAGGTTTTAAAGCATTGAAGAAAACAACTAAAGATGAGATTGTGATAGAATAGCTTTATGTCGAATTCTGATAAAACTGGATTTACTGCCATAATTTGTAGCTTTACAAAAACAGCAATTGCAAATTCATTCATGTCTTGATATTTCCTACTTAAAAAATGTGTTGGCATTTTTTGCTTAAAAAAACCTCGACAGCCGACATATTTATTTTGTTTCTGTTGTTTGTTTAAAGTGATTTCAAGTAAATGCTACAAAAGGCAATAAAGTACCATAATTAGTACACAACCGAACTGGCGATGCCCTATTACGAAGCTGACATGTGTAGCATACGAGGCAGACAACGGTGCTTGTGATTCAACTTTCGGCGGGTTCACCACTGAGCCTGTGTAGCTCAGTTATTAGAGCGCGATGACCGAAAAGACTTCTGTCGTAGGTTCGAATCCCACCGCAGTCTAGATTTTTCAGTCCTTTGGCCTGCCTTTTGTGGAAATACTTGGTGGCCTGCTTACTTTGGTACAAATGCCTTCAATAGACTTGTGCTGTGTTTCATATATAAGTGTGCCGTGGTCACTGGTCTGCATGAACACTCTATAACCAGTTATTAATTTATGTTCATTTAAGGTTAACACACAGGTTTCTCAGCCAATAGTTGCTGCCAGAATGTATGTTAACCTAACTGATCTTTCCATTCAGCTGAGCTATCTATCTGATATGAGCAGCACGACAAATTGTTTATTTTGCTTTAGATCCTTTAAACCCATTCTAGGACTAATAGAGGGTGATGTCTCTGAAAGCATTCACTGGGCGTGCTGGGCTCTCTGCAATTTATCCGGTTTGGAAGGTAAATAGTCGAAATGTTTAACATTGCTGCCTCCAATATCTTTTATTTTCTTTCTGGGGCCTTTTTGAGACAAATATACTCTTATCGTTTGCATGTAGCCGGGGTTGCCGTCGACGTGCCCCTTACAACTGTGGGTTAACATTTAATAATGTAGTCATGTCTGGGTAAATTATTATCTTAATGTGTGGTTTTTGCTTTAGACCGGTACAAACGCTTGCTTTTAAAAGAGAATGGAAAGGAGATATTAAACGGAGTAGCAAGCAAACAGGTTCATGAAAAGACGCAACATTTGGTCAGGTAAAAATACGCCTAATTTTTTACCTTATTTGAAGCACTGCCATTAATGCACAATGCATAACCTTGGTACTAAAAGTCCCTCGATATTAGAAACCACGAAAAACGAAATTAAACAGTAAAAAGGAATGTTTAAACAGAACAAAAAATGTTCTAGAACAGTGGTTCCCAACCTTTTTCGGCGAATCCCTTCCGTAACAATTTTTTTCTAAACATTTTCATGCCTCCCCAATACAATGCATAATTGATGCTAAACCATACAAAGATGAATTAAAATTGGATCTCATATCAACTTTACAGGTTATATTCCCAGTGCTGAAGTGTCTATTTACAAACCAAATGTAAAAATGAAAGTAAATTCCTGCCATGAAGAACCACTACGCTAGACCTTAAAAAGCTTATTTTACTAGCTGTTAAAGAGCTTTGCCACGACCAGCTAAACTGAATAATCAACAAAATATATTTGCAGAACCATATTGGGACATCTGGACGATTTCGAAAAAAGTCATCTTGTTACGTGATAACAAACATACAGTTTTTATGACGAGATTGAAGGATGACTTCAAAACCTTTGCTTTGCTCCTATTGCCTTCATTCAAGTGTTTGTGGTTATAAACAGTTTTTTTGTGTGCTGCTATGAAGGTTTAAAGGTTTTAAAACATGTTAGCCAATGGGTTGCATGTGTTCCAATTTTACAACCTGTGTGGACGTTTGGTCATATAGGAACGATTCTAGTTAGTTGAAAACATTCCGTTTTTTGACATACTAAACCAGTGGTTCTTAACCTTTTTTCCTTGCTGCACCCCTTTCGAATCACCGATCAAATTTCGCACCCCCCTGGATTTTTGTATTTATATTAGAGTAAACCTAAGCAACCTTAATGATTCAGCATCCCGGCACCCCCTAGGAACAGTTCTCGCACCCCTGGTTGAGAACCCCTGTACCAAACCATAAACTACAGTTAATGTTAGTTAAAATGCTTCAGTTATTTGCATATTCCGGTTAATCGCAAGATGCTTCGCAAAACGGAGTTGGTTTTGACTAGAATTGTTTGGTTTAAAAAGAACTTTGGGTTTAAAAAAAGCTTTATTAGAGGAACATTTAATCATATTAACTTAAAAAATGGTATTTGAATATTTTTTTAAAGAAATCTCACAAAATTTCGGGGTGTATGTTAAGGGTAATACCCACAAAATTAAATCTAAGCTCAGATCTCAAAATACCAAATAGATTTTATTGCATAAGAAATATCGTTAGGCAACTGGTTATATCGTTATTGCTCCTTTATTGGCCATTTTCATAGCACAACCGTGATAGTAAGGATGATTTTTAGTCTATACCAGTTCATTTTTCTTCTGTTTTTGTGGTTTAGTATGTTACCTGAATTTGATTAACAAGCTTGCAAAGTTCGATACTAAATTATATTTTTATCGGTTTACTGCTGGTTGCTTTACAAATACCATTGCTAGCACAAGTGTTCGTTGCACAAATAACTGGGTGCATGCATTACTATCGAGTTATTAATTTTCACTTAAAACAGTGTTCAAAGTTTTAAGTATTGGTTTGGTATGATTTGAATACCTTTAAAGATTCGATTTTCATTATTTCGAATCCACTGGTATTCGGATCCATCAGATCTCAATGTGCTGCTACTATTATATTTTCTGTGAAAAAGTGTAAAAAAACTGGGTTTGGTGTGGTTTACAAAGGATAAATAATATGCTAGAACTCTATGCTACTTTGTACATCACTAAACTCTTTCATGAGCGTTTCCAGTTCCTTATATTAGCAGCATCACAATACATGTGTAATACAAGCACGAAATTTGCTTGGCGAAATTCTTTTCTTCACTGTGGTGAACCTAACGTTCAAGAACGATGAAATGCTGATTTTGCCTTTTTCATTCGAAACTGATACTTCCGTTAGCTTCGGTCAACAAAAGACCATTTTTGTTGTATTTACCTGCTATACTTACTGGAATGTTGAAATATAATTTGCTTTAAAACTAAAACATTCTTACTTGCAGTTAGTTAGCTAGTTCAGAGTTTGGTTATTTTTTAGGAACTTAAATTTACATTTAAATTGAAACAGAGGCAAGAGCTTTGGTAGAACTACTAACACAGGAACTCAGGTTTGCAAAATTCCGGTGGGTAGTGCACGCATAAATTTTAATAGCAGTAAAAAATACTGACTGTTTGGACTATTAGCGTTTGTTTGAAGTTTCAGAACAATAAAATTTTTAACCGAAACACCCAGTTTTTCCTGTAAAATTTAATTTCTAACCCTATACCAGTCTCACTGTTAATTTTAAATAACTGCGCTCTTTACGTCATCTATCGGTATATGGCAAACCTTGTGTGCTGTGAGTTCATGTGTTAGTTGCTTTACCAATAAAATCAACCTAAACACCCAGTTGTTGATCTTAAATTTAGTTCCTAACTCTTTCCCAGTTTATTGTTAGGCCTAATTTGAATAACTGCGCTTTATATGCCATCTATCGGTATTAAGCAAACCTTGTGTGCTGTTAGTTAGTGCCTGTGTTAGATGCTCTACCAAGAACTTTTATACATAATAATAATCTCACTGGGGCTACGAAACAAAGTCAAAAAGTAGATACTCTTATTGTCAAAAAAACGGGCGACCCAAGAGAATTTTCATGCGACGGAACTTTGGGTCGCGACCTATAGGTTGGAAACTGTAGAAGCCATATGCTACTTCCAATGAATTTACATGTATGTAAATTATTTTTTGCTAAAAGAAAACTTTTTGGTCACCGTTATGGCTTTATATGACTAGCTCAGCATTTATCATAGGAACCAAAGGGGAAACAAATGCAAATTAGGGGCCGCTGCGTGAATTGTTTCGTAAAAAACTATTATTGTACTTAATTAATCATGAGTGATATTCTAAATACTGATTATCTGGGTTTTTACGTCTTCTTTGCGTTTTGCTTTTGGCAGGGCAGTTTCCGTTGATTGAAAAGCCGTCACAAACAATCAATTGTAGCAGTATATAATCTGAAACCTACGGCGAAATTTTAAAGCACAATTTTGCCCAATTGTGAAAAGCTGTTAAAAGTTTTAGTCAGTCTGTAAAAATGCTATTAAAATGTAATTGATGTTGCTCGACTAATTATGGTGGTAATGTGCATGCTACGTGAGGTGCCAAAAGCTAAATATTACAAGTGGCACTGCAGGGGAATTACGGAGTATTGATGCCCGAATTACCGTTTAAGTTGAGTCTTTATCAAGCAAATCTTTTTCAAATTTGCGGGGGTGCACAAATTATCATAATAAATCATTTGTATTAGGATCGACTATATTATGGTTTTTGCGACATTGCCCGCTTTTTGTATGTATCCGACAAAAATATTGTCGTAAAAGATGGCAAAAGCCTGATTTCATCGTTTTTTGGCTTGAATTCGTATGAGACCTTAAATATTCGTCGTTTTAAGTTTAACTTGGTCGTAAACTTGTTTTAATTGGTACATTTACTATTTGACTTCAGATTCACCAGTGATTTTTTTCACGTTAATTTTTGTCCTAAGTTTTTGAGGAAAAAAGTTAAACATGAAGTTTAGTATAACATTGGCTCTTCTGTGTGTATCGACTTTGATAGTCAACGTACACTCTTCTTCTAGAAGGCGAAGCTTGTTGGGAAGAGTTGGATCAATTGCTGTTAAAACCTTGCCTTTTTGGAGACTTATGGGGTTTGTTACATATTATTTCCAAATAAAATACTGACCTTTAACTTGATGCATTAAAAAACCAAGCGTACATAATTTGACAAAATGATTCTGACATTTTTTACTTTAATACCTTTACGTCTATAGGCTATAATAATAAAGTGTTTTAATTACTTTCTACAGGGATGAAAATCAAGCGGCAGAAAAAAGTAAGTTATTGTTTCTTAACTTTTTTGTTTGGTTGTAGGCGTCGATTTCTTAACATAGACCTGAAATTTTTAGGGTTACGGTGCAAACCCTTAATCGTATAATACACGTCAATCGAAAAATACACATATTTACAGTTTTAGCTGCAGGGAACCCTGATGCTGATGATATGTTGGAAGAGCTGGAGAGAGAAATACTTGACAAAGCCGAACAATAAAAGTTGGTTTGTGACAGCTCCAAATGCAACAACGAATAGCGTTTGTAAAACCGAATAAAATCTGATATTAAAGAAAAATTGTATTTTGTTGTGTAAATGTTGTGAAAGCATTGAGACGCAGTTAAACATGATATTTGGACAACCCTTGAATTGCTCAATAAGTGCCTACAAGCTAATAATTCTGCATGAAAAAGATTACAACGTTTGGACATTTCATATTGTCATAGGCAGGTAAAATATAACAACCACGAGGAAATGGTATAAAGGCAATGAAGCGGCGATAAAAACATGTAAGTTAGAAACAGGAGGGTGTACTTTAGGCAGGGGTAATCAAACTCTTTTTAATGGGGGCCAATTTTTATCAGGTGCAGACGCCCGCGGTCCAACGTTTTTTGCAAAGATTCTAACCGGACAATTATAACACAGAATATACAGGACTTAAGGGATTTTGTTGCATCAGCATCATGTATACTTTCTTTTTACCGGTAAAATAAAGTTCCACGGAAAAGCTTTTGCATGAAATCGCAAGTCGCCACAACTCAAAATCCTAATTTAAATTATGGCGGGCCACACGCAACAAAATTTGAAACAACAGCTGCGGGCCACTTGAAATGCCGTCGCGGGCCGAACTTTGAACACCTCTGACTTAAGGCATGTAAGAACACCATGCATTGAACAGAAAGGTGGTTTGAATCCCTGATCCTGAGTTGCATTTATTTCGCTTTTTGTGATCTTGGGTTATACTAGTACATTTTTTCTGAGGTGGCATGAAATGAAATGAAGCAAATAAACAAATGTTGTCTTTAACCCAATCCCCTAACCAATTCCAGCAAACAACAACAACAAACGCTTTCAAAGGAATGTAGTAAATCTTTAAAAAATGTGTAAGTATTATAAGCTAGTACGTCAGGCCTATTGAAGGCGTTAATGCCGAATCAGCCAGTCATCAAACATTCCCACATATGGCAAGGCGTTGGCTAGAAAAATCTAGCCTGCCCTGGGATTCGAACCCACGACAGGAGTCTTTCCGGGATTCGCGCTTTACCAACTGAGCTACACAGGCTGAGAGGTGAATCCGCTGAAAGTTGAATCACAAGCACCGTTGCGATCCCCTACTACAAAGCTGATATCATACAAGTCAGGAAGTTTTAGATTTTTGACAGCCTGATTGTTGATGAATTTTTAGTTTATGTTGCTAACTGTGGTTGATATACCAGCACTAATATCCGTTGAATTAAACCAATATCAAACTCAACTTAAAGTGGAATCTATATTAATTGTTTCCTCTTTCAACATTAATCACCACAAATTTTACTCCCAAAATTTTTTCCCGCGCCACATCGTAAAAATATAGCACGCTTGAGTGGGCGCAGCCAATCAGCGCTTTTTAGTTTTTTTGGCGTGCCAAAGCCATTCAAGTTAAAAGTCATTTGTCTCGTGGTGTTTGCGGCGTGCGGAGGTGGAATCTTCCAGAAGCTTGAAGGTATATTCATTTTCTGTTTTCTAACTATGTTACACTGTAGGAAAAACTTTGACAACATTGTGACATATGCGGGCATTTAAAGCAAACGTAAAGATTTGATATTTTTTTTTGTAAATGGCTTTGTAGATGAAGAACTGAGAAAACTTTAGCTAACTGACATTAAAGGAGAGTTAAAACGTTTAAAATAATGGATCAGATTTGTAAATAAGTGTTTAAAATAATGGATCTGATCTGTGTATTCCAGTCTTGATCATGGTGATGGATCTCGATAGTTGTGGTAAATTTACATAATTTATAATCGCAGTTCAATCTTACGCTGGCGTTAAAACCTAACTAAACCACCAGCAATGAAAAGCAATTCACTGCAAGAGATGCAAACAATTAATTGCACCGAGGCCCGTTGCAACGTATCTTGCTTTAGGCATTGTGGCGTCACACAAGCGGGCACGTTTTTTGAAATCGGCGTGGTTTTTAAAATCTGCAACGCCTTGTTGTGTAGTTTCAATCTCATCGGCCTAGATTACTTATTACAACTTGCACAGCCCAGTCTGTTACGCGTTACTTACTGTGTTATTTTATTTGCAGAATCAGATCTTCTTCTGCTCGACGATCTATTCAACTTTCATACATCATCGTCATACAACTTCAGATATTTTACTTGTATGTAAACATAGGAGTCTGTCGTGGGTCAACCGGGATTGCGGAACTGTTAGGTCTAACTAAGGTTAACTGGCGCTAGGGTTGAGTGACCTATTCTTTGTCCGAGGAGGACCCGTAGAGGAAGTCTTTCTCGGTCAAAAAATGGTCCAAGTCTATAGGAGTGCTACTATGTCAGTAAGTTGGCGCTAGGGCTAGAAGTAGAGTGGCACTCGTTAACTAAGGGTAGGTTATAGTTAACATAGGTGGGGTACGTTTGGGATTGGCGCGCCACGTAGGAACTCTAGCTTAGATCGATTTCTAGTTAGGTGTGGCGCGTCGCTAAATGGCCTTAGCTAAAATAAGGTGCGCATAGAAACACGGCCTTGGCATGGCCTCCACCGCATTGCATTGGCCGCGGTGCAGACGATACAGAGTAGGGACACCGCTATTTCCGATGAAAGTCCAGGCTCGTGGACCTGAGGAGACCGGCTTTGCATTTAGCCCGAAAAGTTTCGTGATCCATCCTGGTAGGGCGCAAACTGTTGTCAATTTCCCCCCATCCCTGCGTTTGCGTAAAACATATGGGTCCTTGTGGGGGGACTCTGAGGGCATGGGACAGTGACGCGATGTTGTTGAGTTATACGCCTTAAAACGTTACTGTCCCCGTTTAAACAAATTTTTGCGCCTATGCTAAATGTAAAGTTAAGGATGTTGTGGATTTTTTCTCGGGCTTTGACCAGCTTGTTTTATCCATGCTTATACATCCGGCTCAAGGTTTTCTTTCCTAAAAAGGAGGCCGCGAATTGGATATCAAGCATGTGATGTAATAACTCCTGTTAATCGCAATATAATTTTATGCCAAAAATTCGAAAAAATCATAAGACCCAATTTCCCATTTTGCTGGTCAAACCCATTTTTTCTTTGTGGATTTAGGCTAACTTACTTACTATTTAATTCAATTCCGTATTCCTGTTTGACCCGGCCACCCAGTCGTTATGGGGCAGTGACTGTTTGGGTGGTTGTAAAACACGACAGACTTACCTTCTACTTTTCTAGGCTAATTTGCAGCGGTTGTATGCAGGGCAGTTAGTTTAGGCAAGCTTGTGTACTTTTACGTCGCGCGCGCAGGGCGATGGCGGTTCCAACGTTTTTTCAGAAACTTAAACGAAGCAGACGAACAACCGATCCGTTACCTGATGCACCGACTCTGACACCATTTTTCCGTCTAAATCTATATATTTGTAAAACTATTTTAACCTTTAGTGAAAGTATGATATATTTCTGTCGTTTTCCCTCTTTCATCAACAAAACTGTGTGCGGAGTCCACTTTTTCTATCCTTTTATTTCTTGTTAAGTAGACCAGTTCTTGGGGGGTGTTGTGCCTTTTTATATCAGCCGACAGGTCCTTCATGATGTTATTGTTTATTTTTTATCGCCCGTCGCTCGCCCGTCGCTCGCTCTAACCATGCAAACCGCCATCGTCAAGTATTAGAATGTAAAATGTTTAGTCGTGACGGAAGTCAGGTTTTGCTGTTGTCCAATTCCAAGTCAACTTGCTAAACTGTTTTCTTGTTGTTTCTAGTTGGTTTTTGAAAAAACATCTTGTTTTTGTTTTTCAGATTTTGGTGAAAACATTGGTATTTAAAAAAAATGGAAGTTGAAAAATATTTAAAAACATGCAAAACATACAAAACAAAAAAACGTGGAAATACATGTCATACAATATATGATTTTCAGGTATTTTTGACATTAGTGTTTCTTAACCTTGTTTTTTTTCTTCAGGATATCATTTTTCTTTTTTTTACAGGTTTAATCTTTTGTTTTGTTTTTCAGATTTTAATTTTCTTTTCCGCAGGATTAACAAAATTTTTCAGATTTCGAATGGCTTTTTAAAATATTATAATGCAATACATAACAATTTGTTTTGTTTCAGGGCATTTTAAACTTGTTTTGGTTTTCAGATTAGGCATTTTTCTGTTTAGTATGTGTTGATGTGTTCCTAAAATTTCCAAAAATAGTCTTTTATTTCAGGTTTTACGAAACATTTTCCTTTAGTTCCCAGGTTTAAGGGATGTTCAATTTGTCATTATTAATACATTTTTTGTGTGTTTGCTGTTAAAACGTTTGTTAACTGTTTCAAGGAAATAAGGAAAAATCATTCTGATTGTTGAAATCATTCTGATTGTTGATAATTGTTGATAATGATTGTTGAAATTTTTTGCAGGTTTTACAAATTGTGTTTTTGTTTTTCAGCTTTTTAAGGTTTAAATAGTTATAGAAATTTTCCACAGGTTTGCAAATTTTCCACGCTGCAATAAAAAGACTAACAAAGAAAAAAAACATCTCATGTTGAAAACCTGATGTAAGTATGGCAAAACTTTCTATAGTTTTAAAGTTTTATTACAGTTCCGAATAGTTTTATTACTATTACCCGGCTGGTAAGATTTCTCAATTTGTTTTTGGGATGCTTTATGGAAGAGTGACGTGACCCTACAAACGACCTAACGACGGCGACAGCGATGATATCAACCATAAAGTACAAAAGGTGAAAAAATGTTTACTTTAAACACTAATGGATTGCGTACCTAAAACCAATGACTTCGATTACATGTCGTAATTTGTTGTATTCATATTTAGGCTGTTTTTTTGTTGAGTTTTAAGTTTAACTGATTTTTGCTATATTTCAGACGTCTTCCTTACTTTACTGGTATGTGACGCACGCCTGCTTTCAGCGTAGTTCTCCTGACATCATTTCGACGTAATGACATTTCGTCAGACATGTCACCTGAAGCGTGATCACCATTGCATTTTCCTGCGTCACACTGACAAAACGTCGTCAAATGTATTTGTATCTTGCCAGCCAACTTCGTTCGTCACATTGACGTAAACGACGTGACGTCATGCCCGGTTCGATATTCTTGTACGTCACTGACGTAGATATCTGACGTCACAATGCAATTTTACCGCCAGGGCACTGTGACTGTTTTACACGAAACACACACACGCGCACACACAGAGGCATGGTACAGTCGGGCAAATTTAGTTTTAACAATACCACAATGTGTGGAACTCTCGGCAAGATTTTTATAATACCCCCTGCAACATATTTAATTCGTGATTTTGAGTTATAATACATATAAGTGCATAGTAACAATTGTTTCTACGCAATATTATATTATATGCATTGTAACATGTTTTGAATGGACTGTGATGATGTATTTGTTAATATTTTGTGATTAAATACCGCTGATATTTTACTTACAACGTTGTTTTGTATTTTGGCTTTATGATGAACTTGTTTTTATTTGTGTTGGTGAAATTCCTGCCAAGCGAATTTTTAATGCTTTAAAAATTAATTGGCACGATTTAGGTTAAAATTACCCTTGCGCACGATCCACACAAACATGCTTTGGGCTGTTGAAGCAGTGTGCTTATTCTGGATGCTATCCCCGCGGGCATCGGAGATTTAACATCTGCCAACATCTCACATGTAGGGATTCTTGCCTTCATGTCGCCACTTGCAATTTATGTCAAGGACAAAACGTGGGCAAGACAAAAATCGGTTTGCCACTCGGTGCTCTGGTCACCGTGCAAAGTTTGATACTTCGCAGCGCAATGATGGGACGACACTTTTACACCATTGTTGCAACACCCCACCGTTTTTACTAAGCAAGCACCTATTGAGCGTTGTTACTGTGTCGTTTGTCGAACAACCACGCACTGCGGACCCGGATATAGCTGAAGATAAATGGCTAAATAAAATCGATGCGAAAATTAACATAAAAGTACTGCAGATATTTTTTAGCGAAATATATTTGAAATAAACATTCCCCTTACTAGTGAAAAAAAAACGTTTTTCGGCTTGCTATGCCGTCGCTGCATTTTCGTCCGGGCGAAAACGCATAAATTTTGTTAAAAACAACAATAATTTAAATATTTTATTCTGTTAAAATAATTTAAATCTTTTGTGACCATAGAAATCGTTTGGAGTAGACGAGATTCTGAAATGAGCGACTTGATCTCTTGCAAATGACTAAATTGTATCTTTTAACATCTTCTTCAGTTGATAATATTGCATAATTTATTTTTATGTAGGAATCAATAATAATTCAATTTGAACAATTGTGCAAATACAGTGAAGTTTCTATAAAGCCACAAGTATTCGGTGAGTTTCTTAATGCTTTTACTTAATACGCTGTTTAGTTTTTTTATCTATCACCCGTTGTGGTGGTTATGGAAAACGCATGTACGCATATACCCGCGATCCCAATTTCGGATAATAATACCAACATTATAAACGGACGTTCTATTTGAATTTTTTTTATAGCTGACTAGTTTTGCAAAGACAGTGAAATTGTAGGTCTCACACCAAATCCTTTATAAAAAGACAATTCAAAACATGCTCTTCTCTCACAAGTTTTAGAAGTATTTTCTCTCAAATCCGCCCAAGTGAGAAAAGAAGAAGCTTGAGTCTTGCTTTGTATTTTTTTTAAAGTTTGTGTACTGAAAAGCATAGAATATTGTGTCAAAATTTCAGTCTTGTATTTCTTTTAGTTTTTGAGCAATTGCGATTATTGGTTAGTTTCACTCAGGTGAAATTGTCTGAGGTAAAACAACAAAAAATTAATGCTCAACTGCAAATTGAAAGAAAATCAAATGAAATTGCAAAATCAACTAGAACAAAGATAGCAAAATGGTGAAGGATTTGATTTCATACAAACAAAACAATTGGAAGCAAAATTCAGGCAAGAATATATAATATATATATATGTATATGGCCTCTTGTATTCTCTTTAAGTTATAACTGTCTGAATTGGATGACGAGTATTAAATGTGGTGTCATGAATAGATTTGATAATAACAAAGAGAACAGAGATGTCACAATCATAGGCGCCCAGTTTTACAAAAATGCAAGGTGGCGAATAAAAAATATGACGTCACATCAAGTGACGTCACAAATGCGTGCAGCCACAAGAGCTCAAACACTAAGCCCAACAAACTTCCAACAGAATGCAACATTCGCCAAAATAATTGAAAAGAAATGTTCGCACTAATACTTAATTTGGAACACGTTGCTGTAACGTTTATCATCCAAAAAATGTTTCGCCGAGGAGTTGTTGCTTTATATGACCTAAGATAACCATTTATTACAAAACATTCGCATTGTACACAATAATGACTAAACATTCACTGGCAAACAATTGTGTGTTTGACGTCATAAAGGAGGTACTAACGAAACCAGGTTGTAGTTTTTAGGAATGTTTTGTTGCTTGTTTGCTGTAGAGAATAAAATTTGTAAATTTCAAAGAGTTGTGTTAGAATTTAAGGCCAATGCACATTGTTTGGGTGAATATGGCATGTTGTTATTAATATTTTGACATGACTCTGATTTGCTAGAACATTGTGTTTGGGCTTGTTGCTTTTGCTAGAACATTGTGTTTGGGGCAAGCTTGTGTGAGAGAAAACTCTGCAAGACATTTTATAGAGCGCCCCTGGCATTATGACGTTCATATCAATAAATATTACTTTCAAAATACAAGTATGTTAATAACTGAAAAATATTTTTTTTCTCAAAAGTTTGTGCGCTGAAAAGGTGTAAAAGCGTAGAATAGTGTGCCAAATTTCAACATCTTATCTTTTTTTAGTTCTATAGCAATAGCGATTGTTGGCCAGTTTCACTCTGGTATTTTCTGTGATACCCCAAAGCACATGAAAGCATATAAGCCAAAAGATGTCACATTTGCAACATGATTTCAAAAGCAGTTTCCTTTGACCTCAACCTGATTGCCTACTTGAGTTTAGCGAAGAGTTTGGGAAAATGAAAAGTGTAGGGGCTTGTTAATAAGATTGTGTCTTTCTTGTTCAGAAAAATGACATTGGGCTCAACAATGTCATTCAAAGAAACCATATAAAAAACTGTTTGCAAGAAATAGCACAGCATTTTGCTGCACCCAACTGAAAATGTCAAAAATGCAATCAGTAGAAGTTTGACATGGTTTCGTGAATCGTAAATGCAAAAAAAGAATCAGATGAAGAAGAAATGGCTACAACGACTACCCCTGCATAAAAAGTTTAGCATCAGGTGTTACAAACCACACAACCTCAACAAAGTAGTTCAAGCTCAATTGCATCAATTTTTAGATGTTTCTGGTGAACTCAATCATCTATTGCTCTTGGAGGAAGATGTGCTGATGCCCTCCAGGATATCTACACCCGAGTGCGATGAAGACAAGTGAAACACTTTGCAGATGTGTTTTGTTCCAGATCGACATAGGAGTCTTTACCTTGACTTCAGCTGAGAAAAGTTGCTCCCCCTAAAGATAATTTTTTTTTTTAGGTTTTATTACTTGATGCTGACAAACCTGAGATATTTTGTGTGTAATCCGTGTCTATCAAATTTACCTCTGTTTTAAATAAATTTCGGTTTTGGGTGTATTGCAGTGGTTCCCAACCTTTTTGTTGTCATGGACCCCTTTTTATAATTTTTATGGGTCCACGGACCCCCAACACAATTTAGTCTTGTTATGTTTTTTGTTTCCTGCATTATGCGTTATCATACTTTCGCTTATCATGGCAGGATTTGATCAACCTTCGCAGTCCCTCAATCTCAATAAAGTTCTGTACTGTAGCAGTCAGTGCAAAGAAGAGATACATTTTCTGGTGTACAATACTTGAAACACAGCACAACAAGTTCTATTGTTAATGTGTGTTGTGATGTCACAATGGAGGTAACAATTACGTTGGAGGTAACAATTAAGTTTTCCTGATCCAAGAGTTTGATAAACAGTTTGCACTCAGATGCAGGATTGTAAAAACGGTTTGGGAACTTAAAAATATTGTACTGTTGTTAATGCTACTACAATTGTTTGCCTCCACGGACCCCCTGAAACCATCTCACGGACCCCTTGGGGGGTCCGCGAACCCCAGGTTGGGAACCACTGGTGTATTATTTAATATATGTAGCGGTCGATTGTATGAACTAAAGGTGTATTTTAACAATTTTTTACAGCCAGTTAAATCTTTTTTTCAGGAATCACTCCAAAATTGTTGCACCGAACCGAATGGGCAAGGCATGTTTTTATGGCATGTTACTCCCCACAAACTGCAGGGTCATAAGATGGATACACTAGCCCATGTGGCCCATGTCTTGTCATCAGCTGGAGTAAAGAGATCTTATAGGTCAAAACAGTGTGTACTATCTGCAGCTTATCATCTATTGGCCTAAAGCTTTCATATTGGTACAAGGACACTGGGCCTACATCACTTTGATTCCCAAACAGTTGCTTGAGCATTGTGAACCAGTGGTTTATGTTGTATGGAACAGATTATTGGTGAGGCATTGGTTTTCGGCCAGTTACTCCCAACAAACTGGAGGGCAATGTCTTGTTATCAGCTATACTGATGAGCCTTATAGGTAAAATCAATATGAACTGTCTGCAGCTTCTGTTTTTAAAATTCTAATTGCAAGACTTAGTAAATTATTTGGCTTTATAGCAGTGGTTCTCAACCTAGGGTTTGTGGACCCCCAAGGGATCCGTGAGATGGTTTTAGAGGGTCCATGGAGGCAAACATTCTAAATACCATTACCCAACAGTACAATATTTTGTAAGTTTCAAAACCGTTTTTACAATCCTGCATACAAGTGCTAACTGTTTATCAAACCTTTGAATTAAGAAAACTTGCTTTTTGTGTGATTGTTACCTCCATTGTGATATCACAACACACATGAACAACAGAACTTATAGTGCCTAAATGTTTCAAGTAGTGTACACCAGAAAATTTATTTCTTTGTTGCATTGACTGGTACAGTACAGAACTTTATTGAGATTAAGGACTGTGAAGGTTGATTAAAATTCTGCCCCCAAAAGTGAAAGTATAATAACGTATAATGCAGGAAACAAATAACACGACTAAATGACTTTGGGGGTCCTCGGACCTATAAAATATAAAAAAGGGCTCTGTGACTACAAAAAGGTTGGGAACCATGGCTTTATAGGCTACTTTGTATCCAGATATGATTTTTTCATAGTAGTGTTCTCTTAGCTATAACATTATTATTAACATGCTAACCTAAAAAGTATGTTTAAGTGGCTTACATATTTTGTAATTTGTTGAAAAAGCACATTGTGCAGAAAGTACAGATACTTGACAGATTCATTTTGATTTATTTTTCAGATCCTCTCCTAATTTTTGGATTTCTTGGTAGACCTTTTGGAACATTTGAGAAAATAACTGTTTGGCAAATGTAAACAACAAAGCATGAATGAATCAATCCACAACATATTGAAATAAATTATTTAATTCATCATCATCAACTTCTAGAATATCAAGTGTTGTATTGCGGAAACTTTGACAATGAGGATCATGGTAAAACTTTTGCAATACACTAACAAAATCTTGCTTTAACTTTATAGAGCTCTGGCTTGTTGCCTGGCCAAAAACTTTCAAGTATTTGAGCAACACACTTTGTAAGTAGCAGAAATTATGATGAAGGATAAGAAAGACTGTTGCTCTATTAAAGGAATCAACTGGCCATGTGGTTGCATGGTGGAAAACTTGCTAACAATTTTACTTCCATTTGTAAACTTATTTTTTGCCTTAAATAAAACATAACCTCCTAAATATGAATATTTAGACTTGAAAGAAAGATTTATGCTCTTTACCTGTTTTGTTTTATGAAACAGTCTCAATGTTCATCTGATCAGATACAAGAATCTTTCTTTTATTCTATTGTCTGTGGGAGATTGCTTAACTAACAAAAGTGTTTCAGCTCCTAAATATATGTTTAACTATATGTTGCTTGAGTTTATGGTGGTGGTCATGATGTCTGGCAATAGTTGTGACACCTTGAATTCTTTAAAATAACATTTTTGCTTCACAGCACACTTTTGCATATTATACTCTTTAATGAGAAAGGTCTGATCTTGAAACTTGGTGTAATGACTCCTGTGTTATATGGAAAATCTATCCATTGTCAATTAAAATGAGTTACTTGAGGTAAGAATAAGGTCTATGTTCAAGCGTGACTTATCGTCTCTCCTAAGTTCCTGATTGGGGTCAAGGTTGTTAATAATTGGTACATAAAAAAATTATTTGGGAACGTGCAACCAGTTTAGGAAAGTTCCATTTCACCAGACTTTAATTTAATCTGCAATGTACTTGATGCACCCTTTAATATTAGGGTAAATGCTAAAATCACAGGCTGAAAAGATTCTTAAACGTGCGACTTTGTCTCTCACAAACGACTAAATAGATGTCGATATAATCTTGTAGATGTGCCATCTGTTTTGTTCGGCTTGATAACGCCATTATTTAGCCCCCTAAAATGGGTAAAAATAAAAGAACAGTTTGTTCATTGTCCCATTTAAAGGTTTCGTTTGTTGTGTTTCACCATAGTATACTAACATGGTAGTCCAGCTCCTCTTTTCCTCTCGGTTCTTTTATTATCCTGCGCATTTCGGTTACGCATGACTAACACTGCACGTCGCCTGAAGTTTTGTATGAGGTACGTGGTAAACAGCTAGTTTTTAAAAGCCGCTGGCGACAAATCCGTGTCTGTTTTGAAGTTTTTTAGTTATTGGGTTTATTGTTTAATGCATGTAGAGCTATTAAAACGATTTTAGCTTTCAATTGTATGAACTCTTTGAAGTGTATTTTTAAAAACTTATAGACAGGCATCTTCTTGTAGAAATTGCTTTAAAATTGAGGCAATGAACCGAATTGGCGAGTCAAGGTTTTTCAGCATGTTACTACACTAGCCAACATGGCCTGTGTCTTGTCATCAGGTGCACTGATGAGACCTTGTCAAAACAATGAGCAGTATTTGCAGCTTACTTATCATCTATCTATTGGCTTATTAATCATATTGCCATCACTTTGGTTCCCCAGCAGTTGCTTAATTAGGCATTAAAAATCAGTTGTTTTCTGTGGTTTATACCCATTTGTGGTATTGAACAGATTTTGGTGAGGCAACATCACCTTCCAAATACTCTAAACTCTATGTTACTTATCACAGCATTTAACTGTTTTATTGTTTATGATGTCTAGCAATTGTTTTTGTACCTTGAATTTTTTTCAAATAAACTTTTTGCTTCACAGCACTCTTTTGCTTAGTTTCTCATCTAATCAGTTCTTTTATGAAAAATCTGCCGCTTGTTGACAGTTTGAAATGAGTAACTTTGGAAAAAATATGGTCTTCGTTTAAGCTTGACTTTTCGTCTGTTCGAATCGAGTTCCTGGTCGGGTTCAAAGTTGTTAAATATCAGTTGATTAAAAATGCAGTCAGTTTGGCAAAGTTCAATTTTCACCAGACTTTAACTTAATCAGTAACAAGCTTTATGCACCCTTGAATATGTTAGGTAAAACCACGCTAAAATCACTTCAACGCGTTTAAAGAAGGACTAAAAGGCAAAAAAACTCAGTAAATTCTCCCCAACAGCACAATTCCAACCAAACGTAATAATATTACAAATGGTAGATGCATAAAACCGACCACGCACGCTCAGTTTTGTCATTTTCCTGCTCTGAAAGCACCCAACTCAATGCAAGCATCCGACAAGCGTGCAGAGTTAATCAAGCGTGACGGTAACAATAGCTGGACTAGTCCAGCTCCTCTTTTCCTCTCGTTTCTTTTATTATCCTGCGCATTTCGGTTACGCATGAATAACACTGCACGTCGCCTGAAGTTTTGTATGAGGTACATGGTAAACAGCTAGTTTTGAAAAGCCGCTGGCGACAAATCTGTGTCTGTTTTAAAGTTTTTTAGTTATTGGGTTTATTGTTTAATGTATGTAGAGCTATTAAAACGTTTTTAGCTTTCAATTGTATGAACTCTTTAAAGTATATTTTTAAAAACTTATAGACAGGCATCTTTTTTGTAAGAATTGCTTTAAAATTGCGGCAATGAACCGAATTGGCGAGGCAAGGTTTTTCAGCATGTTACTACACTAGCCAACATGTCCTATGTCTTATCATCATGTGCGCTGATGAGACCTTACAAGTCAAAACAGTGAGCAGTATTTGCAGCTTACTTATCATCTATCTATTGGCTTATTAATCATATTGTCATCACTTTGGTTCCCCAGCAGTTGCTTAGGCATTAAAAATCAGTTTTTTTTCTGTGGTTTATACCCATTTGTGGTATTGAACAGATTTGGTGAGGAATTAATGTTCTGCCTGTTACTTCCAACAAACTGGAGGGCCATCAGATGGCTACACTAACCAATATGGCATATGTCTTTTAATCAGCTGTACTGATGAGACCTTATAGGTCGAAACAGTGTGCACTGTTTACTTCTACAGCTTCTGTTTTCAAAATCCTATAATTAGTAAATCACTTGGCTTTATACTGCACTCGGATACGATTTTCATAGTAGCCTACTGTTAGCTATAACATTATTATTAAAAAGCTAACATAAAGTAGTTTCATATTTTGTAATTTGAAAAAAGAAGCACATTTGTGCAGAAAGTACAGGCACTTTTGACAGTCATTTTGATTTATTTTTCAGAGCTCCTCTTTTAGACCTTTGGAACATTTTAGAAAAGAGCTTTTTGGCAAACGTGAACGACAAGACATGAATAAATAAATCCACGAATATTAAAACCTATTGGGTACTTTCTCTTTATCCATATCAACTTTCAGAATATCACATGTCCTATTTTGGAAACTTTCATAATGAGGATCATAGAAAACTTTTGCAATACACAAAAAAAGTCTAGCTTGTTGGTTGGCTAAAAAACTTTCTCTCATTTCAGGTACACACTTTGAGAAAGTTGAAGTAACTCTAATGAAGGATAAGTGAGACTTCCAGGCCCTTGCTCCATAAAAGAAACCAGCTGGCCCTGCGATTGCATGGTGGACAACTTGCTAACAATTTTACTTACTTTTGCAAAATTGTTTTTTGCCTTGAACAAAACATCACCTTCCAAATACTTTAAACTCCATGTTACTTATCACAGTATTTGACTGTTTTTCTGCACCACTTTATTAGTTGTTTATGATGTCTAGAAATTGTTTTTGTACCTTGATTTTTTTTCAAATAAACTTTTTGCTTCACATCACTCTTTTGCATGGTTTCTCATCTAATCAGTTCTTTTAGGAAAAATCTACCTCTTGTTGACAGTTTAAAATGAGTAACTTTGGAAAAAATATGGTCTTCGTTTAAGCTTGACTTTCCGTCTGTCCGGATCGAGTTCCTGGTCGGGGTCAAAGTCGTTAAACATCAGTTTATTAAAAATGCAGTCAGTTTGGAAAAGTTCCATTTTCACCAGACTTTAGTTTGATCCGTAACAAGCTTTATGCACCCTTGAATATGTTAGGTAAAACCACGCTAAAATCACTTCAACGCGGTTAAAGAAGGACTAAAAGGCAAAAAAACTCAGTAAATTCCCTCCAACAGCATAATTCCAACCAAACGTAGTAATATTACACATGGTAGATGCATACAACCGACCACACACGCACAGTTTTGTCATTTTCCTGCTCTTAAGGCACCCAACTCAATGCAAGCATCCGACAAGCGTGCAGAGTTAATCAAGCGTGACGGTAACAATAGCTGGACTACCATGTTAGTATACTATGGTTTCACCCTGTAGCCCCGATATTTATCCCACTATCCCCCTAAAAGGGGTGAAATTTTAAAGAATGTCCCATTTGGATGAAATTTAGACAGGTCGTCATTGTCCCATTTTGAGGTTCGGTTTGATGTGTTACACCCTGTAGCCCCAATATTTATCCCACTATAGTCCCCTCAAATGGGTGAAATTTTAAACGATGTCTGATTTTAATGAAATTTGGACAGGTTGTTCATTGTCCCATTTTTAGGTTTCGTTTGTTGTGTTTTACTCGACGTTTTAGTAAAATGACGTTTTGAGAGTTTGTAAATTATGCTTTTTTAAAATGGCAGTGTTTCACACTATGTTAGGGTTGCCATACGTCAGGATTTCCCCTGACATGTCAGGAGAAGCCTACGCAGAAAGTTAATTGACAAGGATCAAAGTATCGTATCTAACGTTTCTCGGGTGACTTTCGAATATTCTAAATTTATTCCAAAAGGTTTTGATCGCAAAAAAGGTTAACGCAACTGAGTTGATGAGTTAAATTTGTCAGGGATTGTTTATTATCAAATATGGCAACCCTACCCTATGTAGGCCTACAAACTTAAAACAATGTCATTGCATAAAGTTTAGTTCCTACTTTTGAAACATGATTGATTAAGGTACAATACCTCTCACTGTTTTAGACTTGGTTATTTGTTTACTACTTTACAACATTACCGTTCTGGGGACCCATAAGTTTTTGCCTGCAGAAACAAATAATGAAAGGTTATAAAAAACGTTGATCATTATTAAACCCACTGTAAAAAAGCATAGGAAATATATTACCATTGCAAAATAGATTGTAGTCTATGCTATAGCAAAATGTGCTAATTATCTAGTTTTTGCTTGACACCCGTGTAGCGACACCTGGCCCGATGACGACTTGTTAAAGGCGGCCGGAAATTGTTTGGTAAGTCTGATCTTTGCATCTCAACAACAGCTGACTGATTAACACCCGTATGTTCCATACTTGTAGTTGTTATGGCTCAAAGTTTTCATTTGCACAAATCATTTGCAAAAGTTTGTTAACTCTTGCTTAAAACTGGGCCAATGAATATTTTACCATAATCAACTTTTATCATAGACATGGCTCTAAATTACACAGCTTCTAGACACACATAAATGCAGTGGTGGGATTCAGTCGGTTCGCACCGGTTCTATAGAACCGTCTCACGAAATTTTATGAGATCAGCGAACCGGTTAGCATTACTGGTTACTGTCAATGGACTTTTTGTAACAGAACCGGCTGAAAAATATGACTTTTGTGATGGCTGACAAAAAATTTGAATCCCACCACTGCATAAATGCAACTTTAAAGTAAAAGATATTGTGATGAAAAAAATATGCACGTTTGCTCGACCCGGCCCCGAAAGATGGTGACAAAATACACCTAATCACAAGAGAAAAAGTTGTGCGTAAATTAAATAGGCCCAAATCGATGCGTTTACCGCTGGGTGATAACAGGGAGTGGTCATCTCAAAGCAGTGCGGCTTCAATCTCTTGTATTCGCTTGCTATCTAAATAGAACACATTACGAGTAAAATTTTTGCTATGAGAACTACTACTCCTCGCAGAATTTATGGTTTAGCACACCATTTCATGCTGATTTCATGAAAGGGAGAAAAATCACATGAAACTCCTGCCCACGACGCAAAATTTAATAACTTACAATTTACAAAGTTTGAGTAACAATTCGAAGACAATTTGTGGCAGAGTTCGATCGGAAATTTTTTTTCCTGCATTAATTTGAAATACTAAATGTAGCAAATTGGACTTCGACACATGTAACATGTTTTGAGTTAAACGACTCTTTGTTGGAAGTCTATGTTTTAATTAATAGGTTTTTAAGTTCGTTTTCCTGTCTGTTTCGACATCACAAATAGTAAAACTCAAAGCACAGCAATTATAAACAATACAAAATTGCTCCGTTTTTTCCCATAAAGGGGGAAGCAGTTTGAAGAAGTTTTGCCAACGTGGCAAAATTTGCTCCATCTGCTTGTTATAACGCAGTTAGTTACAACAAAAGTTTTCAAAACCTGTAAGCTAGATTGTAAATGCATTAGTCAACTTATACTGTGACTAACTGGAAAACAATTTTTGTGGTTAATATCAGCACAGTATCCTTTAAATAAATGGATTCCAATCAGAATGATATTCATTTGATTCAAGACAACACCGAAGATTCACATCCAAGCAACGGTATAGAAATAGTCAAAGCTTCCCCGGAAAGGTGGCTAGTCGCTAGCGTTTATACTGTAATCACTTTGTTTCGTAGTTTCAACCAATCAGCGTTAGCTACGATCAATGACGTCATGGCACAATACTTTGACGTGATGCCCTGGCAAATTGATTGGATGTTCAATGCTGCTGCTTTATCATTTGCTGTGTCAAGCATGCCTGTGTTATTCGTACTGAGAAGATTTGGTGTCAAAATGTCTCTAGTTTCAGGGATCATATGTTCTGCTGTAGGTGTTTCCCTCACCTGCATTGCTTTGATTACTCGAAAAGGATATATTTTGTGTCTCATGGGGCAAATGTCATTTGGTATTTCCATAGTCGTTTTGACACCCCTGAGAAGCTCAATTGGTGCAGTGTGGTTTCCTGCCAACGAAATTGCCTATGCTCTTGGATTTATGTTCGTAGGTCGGACTCTTGGTGAAGCTACTGGTGGTGTAATCACTTCTCACTTGGTTTCAATTAGTGATAGTCCATCAACGGTCCGAATACGTTTGTTAGCTGTCTTTAGTTCATTGACTGTGATCATATGGATCATCCTAATTTTGGTTGTGGTATTCTTGAAACAACAGCCAAAGCATCCTCCAAGTGTCGCTCAGGCCAAAGTGTTGCAGCTAAAGGAAATGGAACAAAGCAGCAGCTTCAGAGAGGATCTTGTGAAATTTAAAAACGTGCAAGTTAAACTTCTTACAGATGTAAATTTTCTGACAGTTTTGCCCGTTTGTTTTATAATGGGAACATTTAAGCGGTTTACCACTGTTCTTCTTACTTCAATCTTGCACCGAGGTTTTTTCCAGAGAAAGAATTTAAACCGAGATGGCGGCTACATGATCATGGGCTTATGGATTTTGTTTGTTGCTGGTGGATTTTTAGCGGGACCTTTGCTCAGCAAAACTAGGCGATACAAAGCAGTTGCTGTAGTATCACTTGGATTGACAAATTTGTTCTGGGTTCTTACCTTAATTGGGATCAAAGTTTCATCAATTGCAGTAGTTTACATTAGTCTTTATATGTTGGGATTTGTTAATGGTTCTGCTGTTGTGAGTATTATAGAACTTTTGGTTGAAGTTACCTATCCCACCAATATTCAGGAGATTTATGTTATCTTGCTGCTTGGAATGGGAACAGTTTTGGTAATTGAGAACTTTGCAGTCAGATTGTTATTGGACAGGTTCGGCCCTGAAGTATCTCTAGTTTTTCCCCTTATACTACTATTGATTTCCACAATTTTGCTTGTGATAAAAAAGCTGCCATTTTACCGACAGGAAGCAGAAGATTCAACGCAACAGCCACTTCTGCGGTAAACATGTATAGGTGTGTGACTAAACATATTTTCCCTCCGTGTTACGTTAAAAAAATTCATTTAAACTTTCAACCACCACAGTATAAAAATGTGTTATTTGAGTTGTAATTAACACTCTATTTGTAGGAAACCAAAATAGTTAAAGTTCGTACAGTTTGTTGACTTTTTCACATGACTAAACGTAAACAACCACAGCAACGTGCCTCTTACAAAGATTTTGTGGCAAAACTGAACAAAACATTGAGAAGTGATCAGATAGAGCAGCGGTTCCCAACCTTTCTGGTGCCGCGACCCCTTAAAACAGTTCCCAAGTTGCGGTGACCCCACGCATAGGCGCCGAGTTTTACAGAAATGCAAGGTGGTGGATTTAAATTATGACGTCACTAATGCGTGCAGCCAAACGATCTCCAACTCAAAGCCCAATATACTTTTAATAAAAAGCAAAGTTCGTCAATTTTAACAAAAAAATGTTTTTAAAATAATATTGATTTGGAACAATTCGTTTTAACGTTTTTTTGGTTTAGCAATGTTTAGAAACAGTTTCGTCAAGTCGTTGCTTTTGTATCACCCAAAGTGACCATTTATTACAGAACAATCGCATTGTACACCATTGTGGCCAATCATTCACTTCCAACAATTGTGTGTTTGACGTCATACAAGTAAGGCACCAACCAAACTAGTTGCTTTTTCGTCAGCACGCTTGTTCAAAAGCAAAACTGTTCCCAAATTTGTTCAGATTTTACGGTGTTTCGTAAGATACCGATACAAACAAACCCAAATATCCACGGTGTCCCCCACCACCCAGCCACCGCCTATACGGCGCCTATGACCCCAGAGATAAAATCAGTAGGCTATATTAAAATTGACTTCTAAATACCGCAAAATTTATTTCTCACTATACTTTCTTTTCATAATACTTGTCTTTCGATGCATCATTAACAGCCTGAAATTTTACAAATTAAATTTTAGTTCTGTTGACTATTAAGTTATAATCGGAGGATAGTGATATTATCGCGAGAATACAAAACAAGTTGGCAGGTTCTGACTTGATGATTATGTGAATGCAGTATTATTACGTAATACAAGGCAATAATTAGCATTTTGTGAAAACAATTAAGTATTCGAAAATTAAAGATCCACCCCAGATGTAGTTACTAGTTTACATACTTTAACAAACAATGAAGCGAAGGAATGTGGTGCCCAGTTCTTTTGTTTTTTATTTGTTAAATTAGTCTATGGCCTAAAATGAGTTGGGAGCCATTCCCTTAGGCGACCCCAGGCAAATTGTCAGGCGACCCCAGTTGGGATCGCGACCCACAGGTTGGGAACTGCTGAGATAGAGCAAGTATCAATATTAAACTGTTGAATGTGCAATGCCAACCACCACCTGCGGTCATGTTTTATTGCGACAAACAACGCACAACTTTTTGGAAATACTTAAGCCTAGGCATTACGGTTGGAAGACGAACTCAATTAATTGACTTCTTGCTGCTATTGATGCGAAAACAGCGACGTTAGTCTTTTTTGCAAGTTTGCGAAGGGAGAAATTTGACAACGTGGCAAAAAATAATGAAGCTGCTAAGATTTAAAGGAATAGGCAGTTCTGCACTGGAAAATGCTGGCCATCAGTTTATACGTGGACTTTTTTGTACATCTTTGCATAGCGACCATCATACCACATAAATCTTCACAATTGAACTAGTGTTCCTAATTTTCGTTTCAGAACTTAGTTTGCATCACTAAATTCTTCAGTAGTTCAAAGTCATTCACAACTAGGTTCTAGGGTAATAAACTTATTTATCTGTGGTCTAAAATAGTTTATGACCACAGAACCCGTTTGGACAAGCTGTGGTACGTTCTAGGTTTGCTTTTCAGCCATTATTGTGTTCAATTCATGTTTTTGTTAATCCATGAAGAACACCCTTTGCCTAAGGCTTAATTTGCCTGGTTAAAGTTTTCATTATTATCTGTGCGTCTACACACTTCGCTCATTATAACTATGCGTAGAGCAGATGTTTCCGATTTACTTTTGGTTGAAAGCGTTTCTATCGCGTTTTTCATAACCAAGCAAAACATTTCCGCAGATTGTCTTCATTAATGCTGGTAAGAACACAACACTGAGTATAATTCGTTTGGTGTTCAAATTTTTTTGTAGTTTGAAAGGTTCTTAAGGTTTCTACACGCCTTTTAGTGCGGTTAATGTCTGCAATCTGTCATTCTGTTTGATGGCGTCTACTTTTAGACTCGATATCTTTAAAATATTTCGTGCATACCCTATATTTTAGTACATTCATCAACCTTTGTATTTGAAATGATTGTAGGAAATAAAAATCAAATCTTTTCGAACAAATCGGCGGTAATGGGAGCCAGTTCGTCACTCGTTTTCACTGGTGCTGTCAGATAACAGGCGTTCTTCTTCTTGACGATAGAATGGCATCTTTATAAAGGGCATGAAACATGTAGGTAGCAGCATGGAAAACAGGGTTTAGGTGGTATGAAGCGATAAAAGTTTTCGGATGGTACTCGATAAGTCCAAGGTTGAGAACCACTGCAACTAAAAACTAATTAAACTAATTTTGATTTGGTTGGAATTGCAGAAGCTGCTTAGTTTAAAAGAACATTAAAATAATCTAAATGAGATCCAATCAGGTCAGAGTCATTTCTTTAAAGAAAGTGCGAAAGATACGACTTTGAATAATGCGTAGATCAGTGGTTCCCAACCGGGGTTCCGCGGAACCCTAGGGTTCCGTACAACCCTTTCAGGGGTTCCGTGAACTTTGAGGGTTGCACGGGGGTTCGCACCGATTTGGTGTAGCAATTCAAACACTTCATAATATTATTGTATCGAACAGCAATGATTCATAATATGCTCGCCTATACCTTACAGCAGTAGTTCTCAAACTGTGCGTCGCGACGCCCTGGTGCGTCGTTTAAATTTTCCAGAGGCGTCGCAAAATAGTTCCGTTTCATGACTTTTTGTTGATGCATCAATAAACACAACTTTATTAACAAGTTTCCTCATTAACTTTTATTTCCTGGTGCGTCGCAAGTCCAGAAAACTTTTCCAGAGGCGTCGCAACAAAAAAAGTTTGAGAACCACTGCCTTGTAGTTAAGCTTTGTTACACCATTGATCAATTGTGACGTAATAAAAACAACCTTGTTACACTCTAGCTAAATTGCTAGATAAATGTAGAAACGACCGATCCAAATAACATGGCAATGCGTTTCAGTGAATCGTTTAATTGAAGTCAACCTTTATGATGTGCTTGGGATGTGTTAAGCAAATATGCATCTTTTTTTCTTTGATGTAGCCTTCTTGTATTACATTCATTACAATTATTTCATGGGGGGTTCCGCAAAGTTTGACAAAATACCTTAAGGGTCCCGTGCTACTAAAAAGGTTGAAGAGCACTGGCGTAGACCAATGAAGAAAAAACTGCGGTAAACATTTTAATCTATGTACGTGTTTGTGCGTGAAAATTTTGCTTGTTAAAACAGGGTTGCACAACCTATTCGCTATGACGGTCTCATCACGGATGCCTATTTCACCGCCATTGCTCGGCTTGTTTTTGTTTTAAAATTACAGGAGTGGAGAAATAAGTTTATCTCATATATGTATACTTTCTGCTGTATTATTCGCTATACACCATCGTAATAACCCCGACATTAGAAAGTCGGTGAATGTTTGTCCAAGTATTTGGCAAAGACGTTGTTCTTTATGCCGGATTGAAGATTGGAACTTTCATTTTGGTGCAATCGAAAGAAAAACAAAGCAAACAATTCCTTCTATGTAGGCATTTGAAGTTATAACACTTTGTTTTTACAGACGCAAGAACAACGCGTTTCCTGTAAAAGTGTAAAATTTCACACATCTGTAAAAGTTTCAGAAGTCAGCAGAGGGTGACATGAATTTTCTTAGAAAATCTAAAACCCAGTTAATATGGTGACAGAAATCAGCTAGCTTTACAGCATAGGAATGCAGCTTTAAATTTAAACAGTCAATGGGAATTGCAGCAAGTTCCCAAATTTAACAAACATTTCAATTACTGAAATGACTTCCATTCAAAATAGTAGCCATTTGCTTGATGAACGACCAGGAGAAAAAACTTTGACAAATCAGTACAATAATGAAGAAATTGTAAAACTATCGCCCGAAAGATGGCTAGTAGCTGGCATATTGACAGTGGTCACTTTGTTCCGAAGCATCAACCAATCAGGTTTGGGTACCATCAACAACGTCATGGCACAATACTTTGACGTCATGCCATGGCAAATTGATTGGATGTTCAATACTGCTGCTTTGTCTGCTGCTGCATCATGCGTACCTGTTATATTCGTACTGAGAAGACTCAATGTCAAATTGTCTTTGGTTGCAGGGATCCTATGTGTTGCTCTAGGTTTAACCCTCACCTGTATTTCGCTTATTAGTCGCAACGGATACATTGCCTCACTTCTGGGTCAGATGTCATATGGTGTTTCCATAGCCATTTTGAATCCACTGAGAACCTCAATCGCTGCAGTGTGGTTTCCTGCCAACGAAATTGCCTACGCTCTGGGATTTATGTTTGTTGGTGGGGCTCTTGGTGAAGCTACTGGTGGTGTAATCACTTCTCACTTGGTTTCAATTAGTGATAGTTCATCAACGGTCCGAATACGTTTGTTAGCTGTCTTTAGTTCATTGACTGTGATCATATGGATCGTCCTAATTTTGGTTGTGGTATTCTTGAAACAACAGCCAAAGCATCCTCCAAGTGTCGCTCAGGCCAAAGTGTTGCAGCTAAAGGAAATGGAACAAAGCAGCAGCTTCAGAGAGGATCTTGTGAAATTTAAAAACGTGCAAGTTAAACTTCTTACAGATGTAAATTTTCTGACACTTTTGCCTGTTTATTTTATAATCGGAACATTTATGCGGTTTACCACTGTTCTTCTTACTTCAATCTTGCACCGAGGTTTTTTCCAGAGAAAGAATTTAAACCGAGATGGCGGCTACATGATCATGGGCTTATGGATTTTGTTTATTGCTGGTGGATTTTTAGCCGGACCTTTGCTCAGCAAAACTAGGCGATACAAAGCAGTTGTTGTAGTGTCATTTGGATTGACAAATTTGTTCTGGGCACTTACCTTAATTGGGATCAAAGTTTCATCAATTGCAGTAGTTTACATTAGTCTTTATATGTTGGGATTTGTTATTGGCTCAGCTGATGTCAGTATTACAGAACTTTTGGTTGAAGTTACTTATCCCACCAATATTCAGGAGATTTATGTTATCTTGCTGCTTGGAATGGGAACAGTTTTTGTAATTGAGAACTTTGTTGTCAGATTGTTATTGGACATGTTCGGACCAGAAGTGTCTCTTGCTTTTCCCCTTATACTACTATTGATTTCCACAATTTTGCTTGTGATAAAACAGCTGCCATTTTACCGACTGGAAGCAGAAGATTCAACGCAACAGCCACTACTGCGGTAAACATGTATAGGTGTGTGACTAAACATATTTCCCTCCGTGTTACGTTAAAAAGTTTAATTTAAACTTTGAACCACCACAGTATAAAAAATATGTTATTTGGTTCGCAATTATCTTTCTATTTGTAGAAAACCAAAATAGTTACAGTTCGTACAGTTTGTTGACTTTTTCATGGGACTAAAACGTGAACAACAACAGCAACATGCCTCTTAAAGAGCTTTTGTGGCCGAACTGCATAAAACAATATGAAATAATCTGATGGAGCAAACATCAATATTAAACTGTTTACGCGCAACATTTTGGCAATACTAAAGCCTAAGTAACACAGTCAGAAGAACTGAAGTAACTGACTTCCTGCTACTGTTGGTGCGAAAACAGCGACGATTGACTTTTTTGCAGGGTTGCGAAACCAGAAGTGTGACAATGTGGCAAATAATATTAAAACTGCCAACATTCAAAGGAATAGTCAGTTGTGCAATAGACATGCTGGCGATCAGTTTATAGGTGGATTTTTTGTGTATATCATTGCATAGCGACCATCACACTATGCAAATCATCAAAGCAATTGAACTGCCTGTTGATTGACGTAGTGCTTCTGATATTCGTTTCGGAATTTAGTTTGCACTAAATCCAGCAGTTCCAAATCATTCACAACTGGGTTCTAGGGTAATAAACTTATTCATCCGTGCTCTAAAACTATAGTTTTTAAACTTTGTTGTTAAATTCAATTATCCTTAACTCCAAGGCTCAGCCATTATTGTGTTTTATTCATGTTTTTGTGAATCCATAAAGGCATAAACCCCCTTTGCGTCGGGCTTTATTTGCATGGTTAAAAGTTTTATTATTATCTGTGCATCTACATACTTCGCTCATTATAACTTTGCGTTGAGCAGCTGTTTCTGGTTTACTTTTGTTTGAAAGCCTTTCTATCGCATTTTTCATAACCAAGCAAAATATTTTCGCAGATTATCTTCATTAATGCTGCTAAGAACACAACACTGAATATAATTCGTTTAGTGTTCAAATTTGTTGTAGTTATAAAGGTTCTTAAGGTTTGAAACACGAATTCGTATCTTTAATTTGCCATTCTGTTTATTGGCGTAAACGTTTAGATTCGAAATCTTTAAAATGAAGTTGTCCCATCTTAATACAAAGACTCGGACCTCTGTTGCTTTTACACGTATTAGCAATCGAAAAGATAGGCGTTATCTCAAAAAAGTTTTTCCAAAACTCGTGCATACCAAATATTTTAGCACATTGATCAACCGTTGTATTTGTAACGATTTGCGCAATTTATTTCCAGATCGGTGATAATTGTAGCCGGTTCGTCACTTGTCTTCACTGGTGATGTCAGATATCAGGCGTTCTGCTTCTTGACGATAAAATGGCATCTTTATGGACAGCATAAAACATGTAGGTAGCAGTAGTAAAAAAAGGACAAAGGAAAATGGCACTACAGGGCCAAACTTATCCAGTAAGAGTCTAGCAATGGTGGTTTGAATAATCCTCATACATCCTACTCCAATCACAATGAGTACAAATACATCTGTGATGAAAATTGGATAAGTAACTTGAACTACAAACTCGGTAACACCCACTAACGCAATTTCTACAAAAAACACACTAGAATTTGGCTGGTATAAATGTATGGTGAAATTTCGATTCCAGCTATCCCAAGAACGTAAGAAACACTTACCAGGCCAGTAGACACAACCACTGCTACCTTGTAACGTCCAGTTATATTGAGCAAAGGACCTGCCAATAAATATCCAACAATGGTCATTATCCAAAGGCCTATGAATTAATAGACAAGCCTACTTTTTGCGACCAGGCTAGTGAATTTCCGAAAACAGCAAGGTCAGCAAATTAAAAAGAATGTCTAAGACACGAGTTTCGCTCAAAACCAGGGCTTATCAATCGATACAGATGACTGGCAAATTCGTCGTCTGACTTGAAGTAGAGGAAAAAAGGTACTCGAGTGCCGCTAAAAGTGCGTGTAACTACCTTACAAAAAAGTGTGTACATAAAGAGAACCTTTGACATGTAATGTTTGGAGAATTTTTCTAACTACGTTTCCGTTTGGATTTTAGGCCTAAAGCACTGGCGAGCATTTATCTTCTATTGTTTTACTCCAGCTCAACACTTTTAGCAGTTTTTGCAACATGAGAGAAATTTGTTTATCATTGTTCTTAAAACACCCAATATGTTTTATTGTTATTATAACTGCAAATTATTTGATTCTGCAGCAGTGTTAGGTCACGGCAATATACCTTTAAAACTAAGCCTTGAGCCTTTGTGAGATGCGCGAAGTATTTTCTACGAGCAAGGAGTTGCTGGAACAGATTTTGAAAACGTTTGCGTCGTTTTCGTATGCAAATTTTTCGGTTGTCCTTATTTTCGGCTCCGTGTCGAAGGCAACCTATCCTAAAGCACTGGCGAGCATTTAGCTTCTATTGTTTTTCTCACGTCCAGCATTTTCAGCAATTGTTGCAATGTTAGAGAGTTTTGTTTATCATTGTTGTCTCGTTTGCAGCAAAAACACCCAGTATGTTTTGTTGTTATCATAACTGCAAAGTATTTGATTCTGAAGCAGTGTTCTGCCACGGCAATATACGTTGAAGAGTTTCTTGTTTGTCTCATGCAAAGTACTAAAATAACATCGTTTTGACTTGTTTTTGTCGTAAATTTTTATTTCTGATTTTATATAAACTGCGAAATTTTCAGTGCAGTTTAGAGTCAACGTGCGTTTTCTGAAGTGCTTGATACACGGATTGGGCAACATAAATAACTATCAGCAGGAAATTGTGTTATATGAATGTACAGTTTTCACAAATCATGAGATAGTTTTTGTTATGTTTGTTCTCCAGAGTGCTGGTTTAAATGCTAGACTTGTCATAAAACATATTTTTGAATAATTCAAAGCATTTCGTCACACATCGGTTAGATTTGAATGCAAGAAAATCAGAAGGTTTAATGAAAAACCAAAAAGAAGCAACCCCTTTGATCAACCCGGGCCCAGAAAATGGTGATGCGAATAAAGAGGTTGTGAAAGCATCTCCTGAAAGATGGGTGATAGTTATTATCATGAGTGTTGTGTCATGCATGCGAAGCTTTGTATTGGCAGCATTTGGTCTCAACAACAATGTCATGGCCAAGTACTTTAACGTGGAGCCTTGGCAAATTGACTGGCTTTCTAATGTTCGGGCTTTAACCATGGTTTTGTTTTGTATACCTCTGTTGTTTATTTTGAGAAGATTCAGTGTGAAAACGTCTATCGTTGCAGTGGTCGGTTGCTCAGCTACAAGTTTAACCCTGGCCAGTTTAGCAGTTTCATTTCGTCAAGGTTATTTTATCGCCATATTGGGCCAGGTAATGTCCGCTTTCTCCACAACGATCCGGATTCCACTGAAAAGTGCAATCGCTGCTGTATGGTTTCCAGCCAACGAAATTGCCTACGCTGTCGGTATCATGTTTATAGGAAGGGCTCTTGGAAAAGCTACTGGTGCTGTGGTCGCCTCTCATTTGGGTTCAATCAGTGATAGTCCATCAATAATCCGAATGCGTTTGTTGGCAGTTTTTGGCTCTTTTGCTATTGCCACATGGACTGTCCTTGTGTTTGTGGTGTTGTTTATCAAACCACGACCCAAGCATCCTCCAAGCATTGCTCAAGCCAAAGTGCTGCAGTTACAAGAGTTACAAGAAAGCACTAGCCTCAAAGAAGAGCTAATACAGTTCAAAAATGTACAACTAAAATTGTTGACTAATGTCCACTTTTTGACGGCGTGGTTTGCACGAATTACTATCGACTCAGTTCCACGATTTACAACCACTTTGTTATCATCGATATTACAAGCAAACTTTAGCAAAAAAGGAAACACCAGCGTTGACGGAGGCTTTATGATTATGGGACTTTGTCTCATGTCGATTGTGGGCAGTTTTTCAGCAGGGCCTTTGCTGAGCATAACTGGACGTTATAAAGCATCGGTAGCTGTGTCTACTGGCCTGGCAAGCGTTTCATGCGTTCTTGGGATAGCTGGACTCGCCGTTACTTCAACTTCCTTGGTTTATGCAAGCCAAATATTGCTGGGGCTTTTCGTGGGACTTGCATCAGTGAGTGTTACAGAACTTATAGTGCAAGTTACTTATCCAACCCGCATTACAGATGCATTTGTGTTCAACGTGATTGGTGTAGGAATCATGTTGGTCGTTCAAACCACTATTGCTAGATTGTTACTCGAAAAGTTTGGACCTATCGCACCATTTACTCTGGAACTGTTCTGTCTACTGTTAGCAACATGTTTGTTGCCCTTCATGAAGATGCCATTTTACCGCCAAGAAGCGGCAGCCAGTACCACTGAAAATCAATAATAAACCTGGAACAAATACAACAATCCAAAAACGTTTACGTTTAAAATGTGTCATGTGATTACAGCACAACTATTATTAGCACAACTGTTAACTCTTATTGGAATTCACAAAAAAATATTCTATTTGTTATTTACATGCTCTTACGTACAACACTTTGCAATAAATATTCCTTTAAAGCATCGTTTTTTAAACGGTTAAGGATTGAGTTATTTTCTGGCAACTCAAATCCTATTTTCTGGTGTCTATTTGAATTTCAGTAATTTTCTTTGAAAAGGGCCGAGCGAGAAGATTTTTCGGGTCGTATTACTATGATGAAAAAGTCAGTGACACATTCTTCAGCAGAAAAATCAACTATACGTTTCATGTGTTTTTTCTTTTATGTTATGTCGTTGCCAAGCTAAATGTCACAGCAAAACATATGTCAAAGACGTGACTGCAATGCTGTCTTCAATACAAGCAGCAGATAAATGTATAACTTATTAACCCTTGACGTCAGTTTCTTATTCACGAACATACTTGGATGTCTGAGAGGTATTTAGGTTCAGAAATTTAACTAAAATGACAAAAAGGAAAAAAGACAGTTGTGGGCTTGTTTTGTCACGTTTTCCGGCTTACATCTGCACACAACCAACTCCCGAGATGTCATTGGGTAAAAGTGCTCAAACACTGCGAGTTGTTGAGTAGTGTCCAGAGAGTTTTTCGCAGGCAATTATGAAACATGTGAGATTTGACAAGAATGATTTTTTGAAGGAACTTTGTTTAGAACTTAAATGCGTAAATTATAAATTTTCACAATAGGAAGTAAAGAAAATGGATGTGTTTTACCCTTCAGATACTGAATTATATAAAAAAATGGGGAGACATGGCTTTGCAGTATGTTACTCCCAACAAATTGGAGTGTTGACAGAATTAATGCGGCTCATGTCTTGTCACCAACTGGACTGATCAGATCGGTCGAATTAATGTGCACTGCCTCTACAGTTAACTTATCATCTGTTTTCTCGACGCTTTTATATCTTTACATATTTAGTTGTCACACTTAAAGTATACCGTTTTTTAGTTTTGGTTTTACTTAACTAGTGTTGTTTATCAGCAAATATGGCACATGAATGCGATCTTACGAAATCAACCGCTTCTCCTAATTCACGTCCGGTTAACGAAACCAGATCACAGGAAATCAAACCGGTTCCCAGCATATGGTTTGCAGCTATTCTGATGTTTACAGTCAGCTTTTGTAGAGGTTGGGTGTCATCATGCTACCGCTCAGTAAACGATGTCCTTGCTAAATATTTCCAAGTCCTGCCGTGACAAATACAATAGACTGACTGGTGATCTCACAAGCAGTTGTGTTTGTCCTTTGTACCGTTCCACTGTCGTTTGTTATGAGCAGTGCTAACTACAGAACCGCATTCATTCTTATGACCTCGTGCCAAGCTGTGGGGGTGCTTCTTGTGAACATGTCATTTTTGTCACAGCAAACTTTCGCCCTGGCAATTGTACGACAATCTGTGTCAGGAGCCAGCAACATCCTTTCACTGATTTGGTTCCCAGCACAGCCGCTGTATGGTTACAGCCAACGAAATTGACCCAGTCATTTCTTTTTGTATAGTAGGATGGGGACTAGGTGAAGCTTTTGGATCACTACGACTCCACTTTTAGTGAAAATGGACCAAACGTCGTCCACAATACGGTTCCGTATGCTTATTCTACTCAATTCAGTGGGTTTAGTGCTGGTTATATGTTTAATAGCCGGTATTAATAGTATTTTTTTCTTAAAAATCGGCCATCTACACCGCCGAGCATAGCACACGCGAAACTGATAAAATATCACGAGACAACGAGGAAAGTAAATTTCACGGAACAACTTGTTCGTTTCAAGGATCTAATGTTCAATCTATATACAGACCGTTACTTTCTAACGCTGTGGTCAGTGTATGGCCTAAGTCTTTCAGTTATGCGAAGTTACACCATTCTTCTTTCCTCTGTTCTGCACAATCAGTTTCAAAAAGCCTCTGGTTTAAACACTAAAGCAGGATTGGTGCTGATGACATCCTGGGTTATGTCAATATTTGGAAGTTTGGTTGCCGGGCCCTTTGTCACGAAAACTAAAAGATACAAAGCTATAGTAGTAGCCTGTTTGGCCACGCAAACTGGGTTGTGCATGTAAGGCCTTATAGGTGCTCACTTGTTGAACTTTGCTGTGATTTATTTTGGGATGGCAATACTTGGATTTGTTACTGGTTCAGCGTCTGTTGCTCTCTATGAATTACTTGCAGAAATTACCTACTCATCCTCCGTTAAACAAGTTACAATGCTGGCCACATTTGGTTTGGGAACAATGACACTATTGTACCCGGTGATTGGACGTGCGTTGTTGTCACACGTCAGTGCTTCAGCATCCGTCTGTTTTCCGATGATCACGACGTTTATTGCCGTGGTCCTAGTTGCTTCGCAGACTCTGCCATTCCATAGGCTAAACGCCGAACAGTCAGAAATGGAACTACTACAGGAAGAATAGTAACTATTTTCAGAATAATGCGAAATAGAGCAATTAATTGTATTTTAGCTTCTACGGACATGACGCAATTAAATAAAAAATAATTAACACACCGTGTTTGTGTTCTAAACTTTTGCCTCGCTCCGAAGCATCGAAGCTGTAGCGAGCGCAAGTTATTGGCTGCCACTTTTGCTTCTGCAGGCATTTAACATTCAACAACCTCGAGACGGTTGTATTTGGCCAAACTGTAACCAAGTTTGTTTGAGTGTTGAAACACAACATTTTTTGTATATATTTTTAAACGTCTTTGCAAAAGTACTCGAGCAAGTTAATGTTTTTGATAGTCAATGTAAAACCACTTTGCGCATTGTTTAACCACAATACAAAACTACTAAAAACTAAAACAGAGTTGCTTTTAAATAGTTAGCCGATGTCAAAACCCACAATGGAACGGCCAAAAAGTGTATTTTGAGGCTAAATGTCAAACGAAACCCACGCAACAGCATCAGGATTAGATATGTGGTCACATAACAACGTTTTCCCAAACCTGATACTACTACATGCTGCCCTGACTTGACTGCCCTTAGCAGTTTTCCCTGGCAAAGATCCAACTGTGCCAGAAACTCCATTTACTTTTGTATTTGTTGATACATGAACCGAATGCTCTATCGCAGTAACACGCGTCTCTGCCCAGTGATGCACCTCTAGCTGGTAAAGCATGAAAGTTAAAATTGGTTTGCAACCATTTTATTCTTGCTTGTAATTTGTCTAGGGCAGTGGTTCTCAACCTTTTTTCTTTCGTGGCCCATTTGTATTGCTCAAATTCTGTGGCCCAGTAAATTTTTAAGAAAGAAAAAACCACTATAAAATAGGTTCAGAAAAAAAGCAGAACATATTTTAAACAGATTATAAGTTTAAAATAACTTAAAAAAAATGCATAAAACAGCATTTTCCTTTCTTTAATCAAGCGCTTTTAATTATGACCAGAGTAATTGGACAATGGATATGCTGCTATCTGGCTTTATTGTAATCACAAAGTAGTTTATTATTACATCTTAAACATAAAGTGTTGCAGAAACTGAAAGTAACTTTATACTGTAAATAGATCAATTCAAATTAATTTACGTCCCTTCTCAATTTCTCCCCAAGCCATTATTTTTTCAAAATTGAGTGTAGTGACACAAATCAAAATATTTAAAAAAAAAAAGCTTTCTATTAGATTGGTCTGTGGCCCAATCAAAATGCTTTCTGTGAGATTGGTCTGTGGCCCAATCATGGAATATTTCCAATGTCTCCCATTCAACATATACGACTGTGGTTCTCAACTAATCGCGTACCATCCGACAACTTTGTCTATTGCTGCGTACGACCTGAACCCTGTTTGAATGAGTAAATTAAAGATAAACCTACTTTTCGCGACCAGGCTAGCATATTTCCGAAACCAGCAAGGTTAGCAAGTTCAAAAGAATGTCCAAGGCATGAGTTTCGCCCTAAACCAGGGGTGCAGATCACTTGCAAATTCGTGGTCTCACTTGAAGTAGGACAAAAAGATACTCGAGTACCACGTACCACTAATAATACGCGCACCATAGGTTAAACTGACTTAGTGTCACTACCAAGTAAACCTTTGACATAAAATATTTGGAGAATTTTCATCACTACGTTGACCTAGTGTTGATTTTTGGGCCTAAAACACTGGCGAGCATTTATTTTCTATTGTTTTCCTCAAGCTCAGCACTTTTAACAATTTTGGCCACGTAAGAGAAGTTTGTTTATTATTGTTCTCCCGTTTGCCGCAAAACACCCAGTATGTTTTTTGTTATTATAACTGCAAAGTATTTAAATCTTCGGCAGTAGTGTTCTGTCACGGCAATATACGTTGCAGAGTTTCTTGTGTGGCTCATGCAAAGCACTTGAATATTTTAACATCGTTTAGACTTGTTTTTGTCGTAATTTTTGATTTCTGATTTTTTATAAACCGCGAAATTTTCAGTGCGGTTCAAAGTCAACATGCATTTTCTGAAATGCTTGATACGCGATACATGATACACAGAGATAACTTCCAACAGGAAATTGTGTCATTTGCATGTACAGTTTTCTGAAATCATAAGAAAGTTTGTGTTATGTTTGTTCTCTAGACTGCTGGTTTAGGTATCAGCGGTTAGCAATGCTAGACTTGCCATAAAACATATTTTTGAATAATTCAAAGCATATCGGTTAGGTTGGGTAACGTTTAAATGCAAGAAATTCAGAAGGTTTAATGAAAAACCAAAAAGAAACAACCCCTTTGATCAACCCGAGCCCAGAAAACGATGATGCAAGAGGAGGCCCAAATGGGAATGAAGAAGTTGTGCTTCTCCCGAACGATGGGTGATATAGTTATCATCATGAGTGTCGTGCATGCGAAGCTTTGTATCGGCAACATTTGGTCTCACCAATAATGTCATGGCCAAGTACTTTAATGTGGAGCCTTGGCAAATTGACTGGCTTTCGAATGTTCGGACTTTTACGATGGTTTTGTTTTGCATACCTCTGTTGTTTATATTGAGAAGATTCAGCGTGAAAACGTCTATCGTTGTATTGGTCGCATGCTCAGCTGCAAGTTTCACCCTGACCAGTTTGGCAGTTTCATTTCGTCAAGGTTATTTTATCGCCATATTTGGCCAGGTAATGTCTACTTTTTCCACAACGATCCGGATTCCACTGAAAAGTGCAATCGCTGCTGTATGGTTTCCAGCCAACGAAATCGCCTACGCTGTCGGTATCATGTTTATAGGAAGGGCTCTTGGAAAAGCTACTGGTGCTGTGGTCGCCTCTCATCTGGGTTCAATCAGTGATAGTCCATCAATAATCCGAATGCGTTTGTTGGCAGTGTTTGGGTCATTCGCTGCTGTCACATGGGCTGTCCTCGTTGTGTTGTTTATCAAACCACGACCCAAGCACCCTCCAAGCATTGCTCAAGCCAAAGTTTTGCAGTTACAAGAGTTACAAGAAAGCACTAGCCTCAAAGAAGAGCTAATAAAGTTCAAAAACGTGCAACTAAAACTGTTGACCCAGTTCACTTTTTAACAGCGTGGTTTGCAAGAATTACTATCGACCCAGTTCCACGATCCACAACGACTTTGTTATCATCTATACTACAAGCAAACTTCAGCAAGAACGGAAATACCAACGTAGACGGAGGCTTTATGATCATGGGCCTTTGGCTCATGTCGATTGTGGGTAGTTTTTCAGCAGGACCTTTGCTAAGCAGAACTGGACGTTATAAAGCATCGGTAGTTGTGTCTACCGCCCTGGCAAGCGTTTCTTGCGTTCTTGGTATAGCTGGACTCGCAATTACTTCAATTTCCATGGTTTATGCCAGCCAAATATTGCTGGGGCTTTTCGTGGGACTTGCATCAGTGAGTGTTACAGAACTGATAGTGCAAGTTACTTATCCAACCCGCATTACAGATGCATTTGTGTTCAACGTGATTGGTTTAGGAATCATGTTGGTCATTCAAACTACAATTGCTAGATTGTTACTCGAGAAGTTGGGACCTATCACAGCATTTGCTCTAGAACTGTTGTATCTACTGTTACCAACATGTCTGTTGCCCTTCATAAAGATGCCATTTTACCGCCAAGAAGCAGAAGCCAGTACCACTGAAAATCAATAATAAACCTGTTGACAGTGACTTTGATTTATTGAGTAATTTGATTTGCGTTTTATTTTTAAGCTATGTCGTGGCCACGCTAAATGTCACAAATGTCACAGCAAAACATATGTGAATTATTTCTCCTCTAAGACGTGTAGTGATCGATTTATGTTAATGGTGGCTAATGAGTCTTAAGGTTATAACCGCATCACTACAAATAAAGAGGTATACCACCGTTCTTAACCCCCAAGCTCCTGAGCTTGTCAGGACCTAGACCTGAAAACTTCACACAAGTGTCTAGCACTTCGTTTCGTTTGTTGATAACTTCTGAAAGCAACAAGAAGGGAAAGGGAAAGAGAACGAAATGAACCACTGCGGTTGATGTATTCCCCGGATAAAGGCGTTAAATCGTACACATGTGCTCTTGCGATTGGCTCTTGCACAAATTCTCACACAAAGCAGCGTCCAATCATATCACGGGACAAAACATACGATATAGCGCATCCGGTATTTTATAAAAGCTCGCAAACAACAGATAAAAAAGTCGCATCTGCATCCTAATAAACTGCGACAGGAAATATTGCTAAGTCCGAACATGATTTTTCAATACAGTTGGATTTGGTTGCTACACATTTTAACTTCCTCGCAAGCTTTATGCTAGCGAGTCAAAACGAGCTATTTTGGTAAACAACTATTGCGAAGTTTGCTCAAATTATGTCGCAATCGCTACAGACGTGACTCCATTACAGTCTACAAATAAAAAACACACAAAAAAACAGAAGATATCTGTGCATTGTTTTTTTTTCAGTTTCTTATTCACGTACATCCTTATCTGGAAACCTATAGTGGTTCAGCAATTTAGCTAAAATGACAAGAGGACAAAAAGACAGTTGTGAGGTTGTTTTGTCACGTTTTCCGGCTCACATCTGCATGCAAGCAACTCCCGAGATGTCATTGGGTAACAGTTCTCGAACACTGCGAGTTGTTGAGGAGTGTCCAGAGAGTTTTTCGCAGGCAACATGTTAGATTTGACGAGAATGATTTTTTTAAAGTAACTTAGCTGAGAACTTTAGCTACTGAAGACCAAAACTATGTGGCATGGTACAGATGGTGAGGCATGTCTTTGCAGTATGTTACTCCCAACAAACTGGAGTGCTGATCGAGCCAATGCGGCTCATGTCTTGTCACCAACTGCACTGATCAGATAGGGCGAATCAATATGCACTGCGTCTACACCCAACTTATCATTTGTTTGCTCGACGCTTTTATATTTTTACATTATAGTTGTCACAATTAAAGTATGTGCTTTTTTAGTTTTGGTTTTACTTATTTGGTAATGTTTATCAGCAAATATGGCAAATGAATGCGGTCTTATGGAATCAACCGCTTCTCTTAATTCACGTCCGGTCAAAGAAACCACAGAACAGGAAATCAATTCGTATCCGAGCAGATGGTTTGCAGCTATTCTGATGTTTACAGTTGGTTTTTGTAGAGGTTGGGTTGCATCATGCTACCCCTCAGTAAACGATGTCCTTGCTAAATATTTCCAAGTCCTGCCGTGGCAAATAGACTGGCTGGTGATCTCACAAGCAGTTGTGTTTGTCCTTTGTAGCGTTCCGCTGTCGTTTCTTATGAGCAGTGTAAACTACAGAACCGCATTCATTCTTATGACCTCGTGCCAAGTTGTGGGGGTGCTTCTTGTAGACATGTCATTTTTGTCACAGCAAACTTTTGCCCTGGCAATTGTAGGACAGACTGTGTCAGGAGCCAGTAACATCCTTGCAATGTCTTTGGTTCCCAGCACAGCCGCTGTATGGTTTCCAGCCAACGAAATTGGCCCAGTTGTATCTTTTTGTATAGTAGGATGGGGACTGGGTGAAGCTTTTGGGTCGCAAACAACTCCACTTTTAGTGAAAATGGACCAAACGTCGTCCACAGTAAGGTTCCGTATGCTTTTTCTACTCGGTTCAGTTGGGTTAGTCCTGATCATATGTTTAATAGCAGAAGTTTTTTTTCTTAAAAGTCGGCCCCCTACCCCACCGAGCATAGCCCAAGCGAAACTGATAAAATGTCACGAGACAACGAGGAAAGTAAGTTTCACGGAACAACTTGTTCGTTTCAAGGATCTAATGTTGAAACTGTATACCGACCGTTATTTTCTAACGCTGTGGTCAGTGTATGGCCTTTGTATGCCAATTATGAGAAGTTACACCATTCTTCTTTCCTCTATTCTGCACAAACAGTTTCAAAAAGCCTCTGGTTTAAACACTAAAGCAGGATTGGTGCTTATGACATCCTGGGTTATGTCAATATTTGGAAGTTTGGTTGCCGGGCCCTTAGTCACTAAAACTAAAAGATACAAAGCTATAGTAGTAGCCTGTTTGGCCACGCAAACTGTGTCGTGCATGTTAGGCCTTATGGGTGCTCAATTGTCGAACTTTGCTGTGATTTATTCTGGAATGGCAATACTTGGATTTGTTACTGGTTCAGCGTCTGTTGCTCTCTATGAATTACTCGTAGAAGTTACCTACCCATCCTCCGTTAAACAAGTTTCAATGTTGGCGATGATTGGTGTCGGAATAATGAGACTTTTGTACCCGGTGATTGGACGAACGTTGTTGTCATACGTCAGTGCTTCAGCATCTGTCTGTTTTCCGATGATCACGACATTTATTGCCGTGGTCTTAGTTGCTTCGCAGACTCTGCCATTCCATAGGCTAAACGCCGAACAGTCAGAATTGGAACTACTACTGGAAAGGCAGTAACACTTTTTAGATCAACTTTGACACCCTTGTATTTGGCCACCATTGGCTGTTTTATGTTACACTTTTATTAATTTCAACATTTTGCTGCTTTATGAGTGTTGGTACACAACAGTTTTTGCATATATGTTATCGTTTCTTGAAAATGTACTGGAATAAGTGAATGTTTTTATGTTTTTAATAGTCAACCTTTGTTGTTGAAACCACTTTACGCATTGTTTTACCACAATACAAAACTACTAAATACTAACACAGAGTAATTCAAAACCCACGTAACAGCATCACGATTTTAATGGAACAGGATATGGTCACAAAACAACGTTTTCCCAAACCGGATACCACAACATGCTGCCCCGATTTGACTGCCCTATTTAGCAGTTTTCCCTGGCAAAGATCCAGCTGTGCCAGAAGCTCCATTTACTTTTGTATTTGTTGATACATGAACCGAATGCTCGGTCGCAGTAACAAGCGTCTCTGCCCAGTGATGCACCTCCAGCTGGTAAAGCATGAAAGTTAAAATTGGTTTGCAACCATTTTATTCTTGCTTGCCTACAGTTTGTGTAGGGGTGAGTATATCAGACAAGTCGTTGTTATAAGTGATAGAAAGATTTTGCACTCGTTACAAGTTCAATTTTTTAGATCCTATATCATAAACATAACAAATTTATTAAAACAGTGAGATTTGAAACACTTTGCGTGCTAAACATGTTATAACTTAAACCTAAAATTGTAAAACATCAACAAATTCAGTTTCTCTGTTTACGTCCTAATTCGTTTGATGTTTTGTTATAAGTGGGATTTAAATTGACTTTAAGTGGGGAATTTGACATGACTTCGAAAAAGTGGTACGGATTGCATAGATATTGAGATACTTGGACAAAAAACGCGAGATTGTTTTGCGATTAACCCTAAACTATACCGAAGCAAAGGTCATGCACGGTAGGTAGACATAAATAATACTTACAACATGAGATTCTGCGATTCTTACAAGAAGCAGTGTAATATGTGTTGAAAGAGTAAGAGGCTTTCCAAACAGAGGAGCGACCATGTCTACTCGAAGCCGCATTTAAGCAAACGTCGTGTGCTTTGCAGCATCTGCATTAAAACAACACAAAGTGTTAACGTCTACATTAAATGATATAGTCTATACGTTACAAAAGCTATATTGTAATCTTTAACTTGAAAACAAGAGACTAATACTAAGACCAGCGCTTTAAGACGATGATGCTCTTCGCGTATAGTTTGTGTTTTATACTGACATAGAAATAGCGTAGAGATGTGGCGGTCGTAATAAAGCAGGTCATAGAGCCACTTTCGTATACTCTTAAAATGCTGGTCAACCCTATTACTTTGCTTTGGGTTTTGTTTCTTTTTTTCCTTTTCATAACATTAGGATCACTTATGCACCGTCTGCCTTACAATGTACTCGCTATAGACATAAGTTTTCTTGTAATGAGCTTTAACTTGCGCTGTTTAACGATTTTAGGTACAACTTACTTGTCAATTTTGTCAACGGTTCTTCCCGAGCCACCAAACCCGCACCAGCAACCGTACCTGGAATATTTGCCCATGATAAGCAAACTATTACCAACATTAAAAGATTTGCCTTGGTAGCAAGATACCGCATAAGCCAAATTGACAAAGGCGGTTTCTTTTTGATCCGAAACCTCATTTGCAGAAGGAATTTCCTGATCAATGGAATCTACCTGTTGTAACCAATGAAATTGGTTAGATTAATTATCCACAGGCCGTGAACTCAAGCAAAAATACAACTTACGTCTAACAGTTCGTCTTCAATAGGGAGACCACGACAATAGGAGGAGACAAACAAAATTATAGCCCACGTTAAATAATTCATCTTTTAAGTATAATTAGGCTGACCTTAAAGTAATTATAAGACATGTCTACGTAAAAGCAGTTAAATTTTAAATTTATAAATGTAAACTTTTTAGGTATATGACAGTGTTTCCCTAACCTGTTTCCCAATGTCTCTCATTCAATATATATGCCTTATCCTACAAAAATTGCAGCTGAGGATGTTTAAAACACCAATAATGTGATTTAAACATGCTACCAAAGGGTCAATTAACTCAAGACCAACATAAATTCTTTAACACAGTCAAATGATCCTTTCAGGAATCTTCAGACTGCAATAGACTACTACCTACTGATCTAAAACTCAACTTGACACATATACGTTTTAGCGTCGCTTGTACTCAAATTAGTGTTTAGTTTATTACAGAGCTGGTCTAAAACATATTGTGCTGAACCTGTCACGTTTTCTTCAGGCGTCTCTATTGATAAGAAGATTTCACAACATTAGCAGAAACGCTTCCTGCACAAAGCATTACAAGGAATGACTCATTTTATTGAGTTGTTTTATTACTACCCTTAAATAATCATGGATTTTCGAATAACTAACACAAATTTGTTTTAGTTTTTTTAGAAAAAGATAGCACACTGTAGAAACAACAAATTAGTTAAGTGTTATTTCTGAATTTTAAATGTTTGACTTTTTATAACCAGTGAAAAAAGTAAGGTTAACCATGATCATGAGCCGCAACGAATTTAATTGATTGCTTTATACTCACACATAATCGAACAATTTCACCTACAAAAAATTTGTTAATAAAACAAGTTAGATAGAATAACATGTATTTCATTTTTACAATGATAATGAACTTTTAAACACACTCCACAATAATTTTGCAATAGCAGGATACTAATACAAGCTCATGGCTAAAATTGTCCACTGTATAGCGGCTGTTGTGTTACATCTTTTGTTTACCATAAGCTCTATTGATAGGTGAAACCATTAACCAGCACAATTTAACATTCAATCAATTGTCGCAGTATGATGTAAATGTATTCTACCACGTTGGACATTGCCAATGCTAATTAAATATTACCGTGTCGCCTGTCAATAACCAATTTTGAGGTAAAGATTTGAATTGCACATCTACGTTGTTGCATCATCTAAGTCCAGGAAAATGTTTCGGCTGCTCATGGCTTTGAAGAAAGCTGATTGGTTACGATTCTTCATTATGGTTGCATTGTACCATAGCCTCTGATTCTTGGCGATTGAATAGCATCTTTATGAAGGGTAACAAAAATGTCGGTAACGTAAGGAAAAACAACATACGAGCAAATGGCGTTAATGGTTCAAACTTGGAATGCTGTGAAAACCATGAAAGTATTTGTCACAGCAAAATCCTACTTGTTTTCAAGGTTGCTTCTCGCATGTTAAAGGTTTGAAGGTTGATGCCTTAACTATTACCGGTAAAGTGAATATTTTTGGGAATTATTTAGACAATGTCTACAACAAGCGAGACAACTCAACTTAGTGGGTTTTCTAATTATCCTAAAACATATTTTACGTGATATTGTTTCGTGTTGTTTCTTGTCGAATAACTACAAAAGGTGAAACGAAAATTGTAGCTTGGGGCAATAAAACCTTTTTCAAACTGTTGTTTCTTGCGTTGCGACATTGGCTTCAGACTAAATTCACTTTAATTGCTAAACAGCCTATCTAAAGCGAATTCTTGTAACTTTTTCGAAAAAATGGAGCTAGATTTATCAGTTTAGGTAGATTTCTGTTGTTTTTATGTCCATGTTTGGCAGTTTGACTAAAGTGGTGCATGTTGCTCATATTTAAGAATGTTGGTTTGCATGAAAAGCATATGTTCTCCACAGACAAATTAGCTATTTGTAGATTGTGTGAATCATTTATAAATACAATAAAGCCGTTGTTTCTCCACGGCTTGTTAAAGAAATTGTAATTAAAAACATTGGTGTAAAAGTGAATAGTACCTGACTGTTGATCAAGACTCAGCGAATAGGATTCGATAGCCAAAGGCATTCCAGTCAAATATTTAGAATTTTCTAAATCAAATAAAACTTTTTCTTGCCCGCGGGGCTAATCCGGTATACTTCATGATAACAAACAGTTGCCTTAGCAAAATAAACCAATTATTTGGTAACGTGTCCGAAGCAATGCTAATAAAATGTGTGCACATAATAAAGATGCAAGTACAAAATATAAACAGACTTTTTTAATAGTAGCGTTTTTGTTTGTGTTTCAAATTTGCAACCGTTTTGTCATGACGGATTTAAGTTACCTGATCAAATTAGTTTAATTGGACGCTGTTTTACAAAATGTAGCCAAGGACGTTTAATGGAAACACGAAATGAAAGAAAGCCTTTGATTAATCCAATCTCTGAAGAAAATGAAGATAAACGAAAGAAATGGAATGAAGAAATTATAAAACCATACCCTGAAAGATGGTTAATAGCTTTCATCACGTGTGTTGTGTCTAGTATGCGGACTTTTGTGTTGGCAGCATATGGTCTCACCAACAATGTCATGGCCAAATTCTTCCATATGGCACCTTGGCAAATTGACTGGCTTTCTAATGTACGGGCTTTAACGATGGTATTAGTTTGCGTACCGCTGTTGTTTGTGCTGAGAAGATACAGTGTGAAAGCATCTGTTGTTGCAATGGTCTTATGCTCCGCTATAGGCTTATCTCTGACCTGTTTAGCAGTTTCAGTACAACAGGGATATTTAATAGCCATTTCTGGTCAGGTATTGTCAGCAATATCCACAACGATTCACATTCCACTGAAAAGCTCAATCGCTGCTGTGTGGTTTCCAGACAACGAAATCGCCTACGCCCTTGGTGTCATGTTTATAGGCCGGTCTCTTGGAGAAGCTAGTGGTGCTGTGGTTGCCCCATACTTGGTTTCAATCAGTGATAGTCCATCAACAATCCGAATGCGTTTGTTGGCGGTCTTTGGCTCATTTACCATCGCTACATGGGCTGTCCTTGTGTTTGTTGTGTTTTTTATTAAACCACGACCCAAGCACCCTCCAAGCATTGCTCAAGCAAAACGATTGCAGTCAGAAAATCAAAATGAAAACACCAGCATTAGAGAAGAGTTAACGAAGTTTAAAGAAGTGCAACTCACACTTTTGACCAATGTCCACTTTTTAACAGCGTGGTTTGCAAGAATGGTCATCGCTTCAGTACCTCGATGCGCAACCACTTTGCTATCATCGATATTACAAGCAAACTTCAGCAAGAACGCAAATACCAACGTCCACGGAGGCTTCATGATCATGGGCCTTTGGGTAATGACCATTGTGGGCTTTTTCTCTGCAGGACCTTTGTTGAGCACAACTGGACGTTATAAAGCAGCGGTGGTCGTGTCTACTGGCCTGGCAAGCGTTTCTTACATTCTTGGGATAGCTGGAATCGAAATTTCGTCATTAGCCTTGGTTTATACAAGCCAAATATTTGTTGGACTTTTTGTTGGTGTTGCAATAGTGAGCGCTACAGAACTTGTGGTCCAAGTTACTTACCCAACCCGCATAACAGATGCATTTGTACTCAATGTGATTGGTGTAGGAATAATGTGGGTTACTCAAGCCACCTTTGCCAGAATATTACTAGGAAAGTTTGGAGCTATCGCGCCATTTGCTCTGGTGTTGTTTTTCCTAATGCTACCCACGTGTTTGTTGCCCTTCATAAAGATGCCATTCCATCGCCAGAAAGCTGAAGGTCTAGCACAGGACAACTCTAGTGAAGATCATTGAATAACCAGTCGATAGTATACCTTTATTATGCGTTGTCTTTAAACCACAACTTTTTACTGATGTAACAATACTTTGATTGCCTATACAGGTGCTCGTATTCGGAAAATGACTACTAGAAGAGGTCAGAGAATACAAAAGAGAAGTGACAAGTTATACTACTGAGTGTTGATGTAGTGAGTATGTTTTTCCCTGAAAATACGAAAAAGGCGCACCGCATCAACCACTATACAGACAAGTATAATCAGCAGCTTGCAAAAACATATCTTATCAATGTGTTGATCATGCCAATTAACATCCCATGGTATTTGAAGTTTCACAATAGATATTTTGCTTTTATAACCTTTCTTATCGTTGTAAAAAGTTCCAAATGAAATGAAAATTGTAGTTTGTGTTTGTTAATCTAAGTTCACTGGTTTCATTATCTTGATTTATTCATAGCTGGAAGTGTTCAGTTTTGATTAGTGCGATCAAAAAGAAATTAATCAACTACGTTGCTCATGCCCAATAGTTTACGGTTGCTTATTTATTCAGACATTTCGGAACCAGAACGAAACCTAAACCGATTTGCTTTTGTCTTGTTGAGGCCTATTTTGTGGCGCTTTGAAATATGAGTGCGAGTTAAAAAAATCATGAGAAAAAGGTATTTTTGAATCCACGATTAGTTGGGGAAAGTAAATGAGGAGCAGGGTGAGTCATCTTTATGACTTGCATTTTACAGGAAGCGTTTACACTGGTTGTTAAATCTACTTAAAAATAGAGTCTACTAAAAAAACGTGACATGTTGTGCACAGTATGTTTTAGACCAACTCTGTGCAAAACCAAACACTAATTTGTGTATAAACGCCACCAAGACGCAAGCATATACCTCAAGTGAGGTTTTTCATGAGAATACTCACCTATAGGTGGTAATCTTTTTTTCAGTCTCCAGATTCCTGAAATAGTATTTTTAATTTGTTTAAAAGTTTCTTTTATTCTTGAGCTGAGCTCTCTTTGCTTTAACACGCAATGTTTTTCGGCAGCGTATTAAATCACATAATTGGTGTTTTGAAAATCTTTAGCTAAATCTTTTCAAGGATAAGTCGTAACTTATATGTTAAATGGTAGACATTGAAAATTTTCATGTAATCTTGCGAGGCGTAAATAAAAAGGTTGGAATCTACACTAGACTGAGAGTTTTGTGCTTTTAAATACGTTTACACATCTTGTAATTTTATAAGAGCCGGACTATAGTGAGATATAAGTTATTTTACACTTGTCATCATTTTATTTACCGTCTCCAACTGTCATGGTCTTCCTATTGAAGACGAACTGTTAGACGTAAGTCATATTTTTGCTTGAATTCCCAACCTGTGCACTATCTAACCCAGTGGTTCTTAACCGGTGGGAAATTTCCCACTAGTGGGAAATTTAATGTTTTTAGAGGGAAATTATGTGAGTCAGAAGTCACCAAACTCGGGCCCGTGGTTTGAAATTAACCGTTGAAAGTTAATTTAATACAATATTTTCCGCAATAACATGTAAGTAAGATTAACTTCACCTAGTTTTACAAGGAGTTACGTCACAGACATTACTAAAAGTATCAATGACTTTGTTATTGTTCGGGAATAAATGCATTTGATCTGTTGATTGTGCTGCAATAAATGACTAATTCAAGCACATGAGATTTTTCAAAATTCCACACGATTTTACTTTCTCACGAAATCACTATGCAAACTAAATAAGATTGCAGTATACCTTTAAGGTCCCGACCAAATCGCTTCACAAAATTATTTCGATTAAAGAATATTTTTTTGTTAATGTTGGGCACAAAACATCATTATAAAAATAACAGAGGAGGAAATTCGAACTTGGTGATTTACTTTAGTGGGAAATCACACCAAAAAGGTTAAGAACCACTGATCTAACCTATTGCACCTGAAAAAACAGGTAGATTTGATCAGGAGATTTCTTCTGCAAATAAGTTTTCGGATCAAAAAGAAACCGCCTTTGTCAATCTTGCCTATGCGGTATCTTGCTACCGAGGCAAATCTCTCAATGTTGGTAATAATCTGCTTTTCATTAGCAAATATTCCAGGTACGGTTGCTGGTGCGTGTTCGGTGGCTCCGGAAGAACCGTTGACAAAATTGACAAGTAAGTTATACCTAAAATCCTTCTTAGTGTGGCTCAAAACAACACCCAAGTTAAAGCTTTTTATAAGAAAGCTTATGTGAGTACATTGTGAGGCACAAGATGGATAAGTGATCCTAATGTTAAGAAACATAAATGAGCAACAAAACCCAAAGCAAAGTATAAAGGCTTACCAGCGTCTTAAGAGCATACAAAAGTGGCTCTTTGAGCTGCTTTCTGTTACGACCGCCACATCTTTGCGCTGTGTCTATTGCTGTATCAAATATAAACAACACGCGGAGAGCATCATCGTATTAAAGAGGGTGACTGGTATTAGTTTACGCCAGGCCATATGCGGCCCGCGACGACATTTCAAGTAGCCCGTAACCGTTGTTTCAAATTTCTTAGCGGTTGGCCCGCCATATTTGAATCATAGGGTTTTGGGTTGTGCCGACTTGCGTTTACCGGTAAAAAGAAAGTATACACGGTGCTGACGAAACAAAATCCCACAATTTCCTTGTATGCCGTATATTTTGTGTCATAATAGTCTGGTTAAAAATCAAAACTTTGCAAATAAACGTTGGCCTGCGGGCGTCGGCACCTGAATAAAATTGGCCCCCATTAAAAAAGTTTGGACATTCCTGGTGTACGCCTTTTGCTTTCAAGTCAAAGATCACAGCCTAGATTTGGACATGTGTATCATTTGAAAGGACATCAACACAAATACGCTGTTTTGATGCAGATATTGCAAAGCACACGACGTTTGCTTAAATGCGGCTTCGAGTCGACATGGTCGCTCCTCAGTTTGGAAAGCCTCATATTCTTACAACACATATTACACTGCTTCCTGTAAGAATCGCAGAATCTCGTGTTGTAAGTAAGATTTATATCTACTCATAATGCATGATCTTTGCTTCGTATAGTTCAGGGTTAATTGCGAAACGTTCCCGCGTTTTTTGTACAAGTATCTCATTATCTACGCATTCCTTACAACTATTTCGAAGTTGTGTGAAACCGTTAATTCAATCCCACTTGATAAACATTGGTTTGAAAACTTTACAAATCACAGGAAAATGAATTTTACAGCAACCAAAGCATCACAGATCTCGCTGTTATAATAAATGCGTTTTCTTATTGATTTAAAGGCTTTAAAAATTACCATATAACGTGTGCATTTTTCTCCTACTTATAACAAAAAAAATCGTAGAAAAAATACCTACCCCCTACATAAAGTGTTGCAACCAACTTAAACCTTTCTGCTTTACCAGCTGGAGGTCCATCACTGGGCAGAGACGCATGTTACTGCGACCGAGCATTCGGTTCATGTATCAACAAGTACAAAAGTAAATGGAGCTTCTGGCACAGCTGGATCTTTGCCAGAGAAAACTGCTAAGAGTCAAGTCGGGGCAGCATGTTGTGGTATCCGGTTTGAAAAACGTTGTTCTGTGGCCACATATCATGTTCCATTAAAGTCGTGATTCTGCTGCGTGTCCTTTTGTTTTACATTTAGCTTCAAAATACACTTTTTGCTGACCAGTGTGGGTTTTGACTTGTGCTAACTGTTTGAAAGCAATTCTGTATCATAATTTGACAGTTTTTTTGCGTTGTGATAAAAATATGCGCAAAGTGGTATGAAGTGAAAATAATGCTAACTAAAACAAAATACACATTCATTTATCTCAATACGTGTACATATAAGCAAAACAAGTTGATTTTTTGCAACCATTTGTCCATTTCCTGTTTGGGGAACTATGATAAAGCAGCAAAATTGAGTGTAACATAAAACAGCAAAGGGTGGAAATTTCAATCGACTACCGAAGCAAAAGAGGCAGCCAATCACTTAAGCTTACTAAAGCTTTGTTACTTCAGAGAGAGGCTGAAGTTCAAAACACAACACACTGTTTGTTATTTACTATCTTTAAATGCGTCATGTCCGTAGAAGCTAAACGATAATTAATTGCTTCTTGTCGTGCTAATATGAAAGAGTTACTGCCTTTCCAGTTCCATTTCTGACTGTTCGGCATTTAGCCTATGGAATGGCAGAGTCTGCGAAGCAACTAAAACCACGGCAATAAATGTCGTTATCATCGGAAAACAGACGGATGCTGAAGCACTGACGTATGACAACAACGCACGTCCAATCACCGGGTACAAAAGTCTCATTATTCCCAAACCAATCATCGCCAACATTGAAACTTGTTTAACGGAGGAGGGGTAGGTAATTTCTGCAAGTAATTCATAGAGAGCAACAGACGCTGAACCAGTAACAAATCCAAGAATTGCCATCCCAGTATAAATCACAGCAAAGTTCGACAATTGAGCACCTATAAGGCCTAACATGCACGACCCAGTTTGTGTGGCCAAACAGGCTACTACTATAGCTTTGTATCTTTTAGTTTTAGTGACTAAGGGTCCAGCGACCAAACTTCCAAATATTGACATAACCCAGGATGTCATCAGCACCAATCCCGCTTTAGTGTTTAAACCAGAGGCTTTTTGAAACTGATTGTGCAGAATAGAGGAAAGAAGGACTGTGTAACTTCGCATAACTGAAAGACTTAGGCCATACACTAACCACAGGGTTAGAAAATAACGGTCGGTATACAGTTTCAACATTAGATCCTTGAAACGAACAAGTTGTTCCGTGAAATTTACTTTCCTCGTTGTCTCGTTATACTTTATCAGCTTTGCTTGGGCTTTGCTCGGCGGTGTAGGGGGACGACTTTTAAGAAAAAAAACTTCTGCTATTAAACATATAACCAGTACTAAACCCACTGAACTGAGTAGAAGAAGCATACGGAACCTTACTGTGGACGACGTTTGGTCCATTTTCACTAAAAGTGGGGTCGTTAGTGATCCAAAAGCTTCACCCAGTCCCCATCCTACTGTACAAAAAGATATAACTGGGCCAATTTCGTCGGCTGGAAACCATACAGCGGCTGTGCTGGGAACCAAAGACATTGCGAGGATGTTACTGGCTCCTGAAACAGATTGTCCTGCAATTGCAAGGGCAAAAGTTTGCCTTGACAAAAATGACATGTCTACAAGAAGCACCCCCACAGTTTGGCACGAGGTCATAAGAATAAATGCAGTTCTGTAGTTTACACTGCTCATAAGAAACGAAAGCGGGACGGTACAAAGGACAAACACAACTGCTTGTGAGATCACCAGCCAGTCTATTTGCCACGGCAGGACTTGGAAATATTTAGCAAGGACATCGTTTACTGAGGGGTAGCACGATGCAACCCAACCTCTACAAAAACTGACTGTAAACATCAGAATAGCTGCAAACCATCTGCTCGGATACGATTTGATTTCCTGTCCTGTTGTTTCTTTAAGCAGACGTGAATTAGGAGAAGCGGTTGATTCCGTAAGATCGCACTCATTTGCCATATTTGCTAATAAACAACACCAGTCAAGTGAAACTGAAACTATAATATGACATAATTTAAGTGTGACAACTATATTTGTAAAAATAAAATATAAATATAAATATATATGTAAAAAAATTAAAATAAAATAAGCGTCGAGCAAACAAATGATAAGTTGGCTCTAGACGCAGTGCATATTGATTCGACCTCATCAGTGCAGTTGGTGACAAGACATGAGTTGCATTGGCTCGATAGGCACTCCAGTTTGTTGGGAGTAATATACTACAAAGCCATGCCTCACCATTGCTGTACCATGCCACACAGTTTTGGTTATAGTATTCAGTATCTAAAGGGTAGAACACATCCATTTTCTTTACTTTCCATTGTTCAATTTTCGCATTTAATTTCTCTACTAATCTACTTAAAAAATTATTCCTGTCAAATCTCGCATGTTTAGGAATTGCCTGCGAAAAACTATCTGGAAACTGAACGACAGCTTGCAGTGTTTGAGCACTTTTACCCAATGACATCTCGGGAGTTGGTTGCATGCTGATGGAAGCCGGAAAACGTGACAAAACAACCCCACAACTGTCCTTTTTGCCATTTTGTCATTTTAGTTATATTTCTGAACCTAAATACCACTATTTAGTTTGTGAATAAGAAACTGACGACAAGGAACAAATGCGCTTATTTTTTCTGTTTCTTTTGAATTGTAGACGGTAACGTAGTCACGCCTTAAAGGGGAAATAATTCACATATGTTTTGCTGTGACATTTATCCCTTTTTGCTGTGACATTTAGCGTGGCCACGACATATAGCTTAAAAATAAGTCACAGTGAACATCGATAGTTGTATTTAATACGTAACTTGATTTTTCTACTGAGGAAAGCGTCAATTTATTTTCCATTCTCTGAATTCGACCCGCAAAAGCTTCTCGTCCGGCCGTTTTAGAGAACTTTACTGAAATCCAAAAGGATATTACCAAAGAATAACTCAATCCTAAACCGTAAAATAAAGTTTGCTTAAAACGAATATTTATTGCAAATGTTGTACAAATAGGATATCATTTTTGATTAACTCCAAAAAGAGTTAAGAGTTAGAGTTGTGCTATAATCACATGACACATTTTAAACGTAAACGTTTCTGGATTGTTGTATTTGTTCAAATCAAATTACTCAATAAATCGAACTCACTGTCAACAGGTTTATTATTGATCCTCAATGGTACTGGCTTCTGCTTCTTGGCGGTGAAATGGCATCTTTATGAAGGGCAACAAACATATTGGTAACAGTAGATAAAACAATTCCACAGCAAATGCTGCGATGGGTCCAAACTTTTCGAGTAACAATCTAGCAATAGTGGTTTGAATAAGCAACATGATTCCTAAACCAATCACGTTAAACACGAATGCATCTGTAATGCGGGTTGGATAAGTAACTTGCACTATCAGTTCTGTAACACTCATTAATGCAAGTCCCACGAAAAGACCCACCAATATTTGGCTTCCATAAACCAAGGAAATGGAGTTAATGGCGAGACCAGCTATCCCAATAAAGCAAGAAACGCTTGCCAGGTCAGTAGACACAACTACCGATGCTTTGTAACGTCCAGTTATGCTTAGCAAAGGTCCTGCTGAAAAACTGCCCACAATCGACATGAGCCAAAGACCCATGATCATGTATCCACCGTCAACGTTGGTATTTCCGTTCTTGCTAAAGTTTGCTTGTAATATCGATGATAACAAAGTGGTTATGGACCGTGGAATTGGGTCGACAGTATTTCTTGCAAACCACGCGGTTAAAAAGTGTACGTTGGTCAACAATTTTAGTTGCACATTTTTGAACTTTGTTAGCACTTTTTTGAAACTAGTGCTATCTTGTAAATCTTGTAACTGCAAAACTTTGGCTTGAGCAATGCTTGGAGGGTGCTTGGGTCGTGGTTTGATGAACAACACAACAAACACAAGGATAACCCATGTGACAATAGCAAATGAACCAAACACTGCCAACAAACGCATTCGGATTATTGATGAATTACCAGTGACTGAAACCAAATTAGGGGCGACCACAGCACCAGTAGCTTTTCCAAGGGCCCTTCCTACAAACATGATACTGACAGCGTAAGCAATTTCGTTTGCTGGAAACCATACAGCAGCGATTGCGCTTTTCAGTGGAATCCGGATCGTTGTGGAGAAAGCAGATATTAACTGGCCAAATATGGCGATAGAATCACCTTGACGAAATGAAACTGCTAAACTGGCCAGGGTTAGACTTGGAGATGAGCATGCGACCATTGCAACGATAGACGTTTTCACACTGAATTTTCTCAAAATAAACAACAGAGGTATGCAAAACAAAACCATGGTTAAAGCGCGAACATTAGAAAGCCAGTCAATTTGCCAAGGCTCCGCGTTGAAGTACTTGGCCATGACATTGTTGGTGAGACAAAATGCTGTCGACACAAAGCTTCGCATGCAAGACACAACACTCATGATGATAACTATCACCCATCTTTCAGGAGAAGATTTTACAGCCTCTTTATTTGCATTTTGGCCTTCTCTTGCATCACTACTTTCTGGGTTGATCAAATGAGTTGTTTCTTTTTGTTGTTTCATTAAACCGTCTGATTTTCTTGCATTCAAAAGTTACCCAACCTAACCGATGTGTCACAAAATGCTTTGAATTATTCAAAAATATGTCTAATGGCAAGTCTAGTATTACAAACCGCTAACAATGAGCCAGCACTCTGGAGAACAAACATAACACAAACTTTCGAAAACTGTACATGCAAATAACACTAATCCCTGCTGGAAGTTTTCCATTTTGCCTAATCCATACATCAAGCATTTCAAAAAAATGCATGTTGGCTCCAAACCGCAATTAAAATTTCGCGGTTTACACAAAATCAGAAATTAAAAGTTACGACAAAAACATGCAATTTTGAAATACTTATAAGTACTTTGCACGAGCCAAGCAAAAAACTCTTCAACATATATTGTCGTGTCAGAACACCGCTGCATAAGCAAGTGCTTTGCAGTTATAATAACAACAAAACATGTTGGGTGATTTGCCGCAAACAGGAAAACAATGACAAACAAATTTCTCTTGCATTTCAAAATTTGTTAAAAGTGCTGGACGGGAGGAAAACAAGAGAAGATAAATGCTCGCCAGTGCTTTAAATATGTTTACCATCGACACGGAGCTGAAAATGAAGACAACCGAAAAATTAAGTTTCCACAGGAAATGAAACAAATGTCTTAAAATAAATGGTTGCTTTTATATGAGTCATGACATGTCACATGCTATATTGTTTGCCAGAAACAATCTGTTCCAGCCATAGGCGCCGAACACGGATATGCCGGGTATGCGTGGCATACCCGGACGAAAAACTCGGGTATGCCGCATACCCGAGAATCGCACCAACGTTAGTCATGCGTTGTTGCTTTTTAAAATTATTTCGACTAATACGTAACATACGCAAATGATTTCAATCTAGGTTATTGTCTCACAAGCATTAAATTGTTCGCATTCATTACAGTTGTGAAACGTATTCGAGAAGCATTGGAATTTAAACAATAAAAAGTGGTAAATAGCACAACAAAGGTATTGGCGCTGTCCTATGGTAGAAACGCCGCTGCCCCGGGTATTTTGTCAACAACCACGTGATAAAAAAGTTTACCGTTTGTGAACTAAATTATAAAAATAAAGCCCAACCTTTGTTGTAACTTCCTACACCACAAGAACAACGACTGGCGAGTTTCAACCGAAAAAAAACAACACATTTAACACCCAATGTTACGTCACAAACGTAAGGTTGGTACTTAGCCTACAAAAATAACGTTGTCGAAAGTTTCAGGCAGGTCAGAACATCGTTGAAACAAAGTACACTGAACTTTAAAATTAATTATGCGTCACATACAACTCACTGCGTTAAATATGCAACACGTTGTAAACGAAACAAGCGACGTTAAAACGAACATTGTGATTGTTAGGCCAGAAGTGTGTGCGCTTTGTTGCGTGAAAACTAAGCATTTTTGTTATAGTTATCACAGAGAAGATAAATGTTAAACATTAAAGTAATTTGCGACGCACGGCAAAGTATGTTAGGTGACAGTCGAACTAAATCTTTTCTGTCTTTATTGTTTTGCCTACCCGTAATTTCGGCAAATAGGTCGTTAAATTGCAACAGTAGCAAAACGGCCTGGCGGTGGAATTACGTTGTGTAAAGCTTATATACTGCAACTTTAATGCATTCTTACCATATGCATCCGCAGAAAATATATTTGGTATTATATGACGTCATATAATACGGCATACCCGGAAAAAATTCAATGTCGGCGCCTATGGTTCCAGCAAGTCCTTGTTTGTACGAAATAATTCGTGCATCTCACGACAGCTTAGGTCTAGGTTTACTTTTACTTGCAACAGGGATTTGCCTTTTAATTGTTGAAAATAAGACAAGATTGGGACGTAGGTCAAAAAGAAGGACATTTCTTAGAAATAAGGACAATACATTTTTCTAAGAAAATCTTAGAAATAAGGACAGTATGACAACCCTGGCCTTAAGCCTAAAATTCAACACAAAGTCAACGTAGTGAGAGAAATTCTCCAAACATTTCATCTTGACTTGCTGCGTATACGTCACAAACTTTTCGTGGAAATTACTTGTCAACATATTTGAAGTTAAAAACTTGTAGCACTTAATCGTCGTTTTATAGTTGTAGGTTACTAAAGCTTTTGGGGCCACAACCACTTACCGGTTAAATAAATTAGTACTTGGTGCACAACTTGTGGTGCCAAAGTCCAAAAAATATTATTGAAAATTAAATGAAATTCTCATTACAGGACTCTTACTAAAGTGACTCGACTTGAGTCGGGTTACTAATAAAGCTTCGCATGCATGACACAACACACATGATGATAACTGTCACCCATTTTTTAGGAGAAACTTGTATATTAGTATTTTGGCCTCCTCTTGCATCACCATTTTCCGTGACCTGGTTGATCAAAGTGATAGTTTCTGTATTATTTTGCATTTAACCTTCTGTCAGTTTGCACTCAAACGTTACCTAACTTATCCAATATGTCACAACATCCTTTGATGAAAGCTAAATGATGTCGTATAAGTCTAGTATTACAAACCGCTAACAGTAAACCAGTACACCAGATGAAAAACCAACCAACTAACACAAACTTTCTTATGTTTTCGGAAAACTGCAAATGCCAACAACACAATTTCCTGTTAGTTTTTATGTATGTTTCCATGTCAGTATTTGAAACACAGAAAATGCATGTTGACTCTAAGCTTCCGTTCAAAGTTTGCGGTTTGTATTGAAGCAGTTACGTGCTTTCAAATCTTCATTTTGGCACTTTGGTTTAGCTCATCGTCAAGCAATTTTAAGTTTGCAAGCATGTCTTTTTGTTTCCATGGAAATTATACCTTGTTTTTGCGGCATATGGTATTCCGCGTTGTATCTTTACTGTTGCATGTGTTTTCATGATTCATGATTCCATTAATACCCACCAAGGACTTTTTCGTTACAACCGCCTAGTGTTTGGTTTAGCTTTAGCCCCAGCGTTATGGCAAAAGGCTATGGATCAAGTACTGCAAGGTTTGAAAGGGGTACAATGTTTATTAGATAATATGATAATCACTGGAACAACAGATGTAGAACATAAAGAAAATCTTAGGAATGTTCTCAAGCGACTGTCGGGGCATGGCTTGGAAGTAAATCGGAACAAGTGTGAGTTTTAAGGACCAAATCGAATTTTGTGGTCATGTGGTGGATAAAGAGGGATCGCATAAATCCCACCATAAAATTAGGGCAGTGACGAGTTGTCCAACCCCACAGAATGTGTCCCAGCTACGTTCGTTTCTTGACTTAGTTAATTATTATCATCGATTTTTGCCCAATCTGTCAACCCTTTTACATCCGTTATGTGAACTTTTAGAGAAAGGTCGTGAATGGAACTGGTCCTTGGAATGCGCTCAGTCATTTGACAAAGCTCGTAAACTTATGGCTTCTGATAAGGTTCTTACACATTATGATGTAAATTTGCCAATTAAGTTAGCATGTGATGCATCGCCGTACGGTATTGGAGCAGTTATGTCGCATGTAATGCCGGAAGGCAGTGAACGACCCATTGCTTACATCTCGAGATCTCTGTCAAAGTCCGAGAAAAACTATTTGCAAATTGATAAAGAAGCTTTAGCTATTGTGTGAGCTGTACAAAAGTTTCACATTTATTTGTTTGGTCGACATTCTACGCTTGTGACAGACCATAAGCCTCTTACTTCTATATTTCATCAAAAAAAGCATTCCTGTAATGTCGGCACAACGTTTGCAACGTTATGCTTTAATTTTGTCCGCTCATAATTATTCGATAGAATACCGCACTGCAACTCAACATGGAAATGCTGATGGTTTGTCTAGATTGCCCCAATGCTCCACTGAGACTTCGTCCGATGTTGCGAGCAGTTTTTATTTCAAGCAGATTGCCTTTTTTGCTGTAACGGCTGATGAGATTGCCAATCACACACGCTCGGACAAGACTTTGTCACGGGTGTTTGCTTGCGTGACATCGGGCAATTGGGTGCAGGAAAGTGACATCATGCCGTATTATTATCGAAGAAACGAGTTATCAACATATTAAGGATGTTTGGTTTGGGGACCCAGGGTGGTTATTCCAGAAAGTTTAAAACCTTCCATTTTGCAGGAATTACACAACCGACACCTGGGTGTTGTGAAGATGAAACAAATCGCTCCAAATTATGTCTGGTGGCCAAACCTCGATAAGCACATCGAGGAATTGTCTAAAAACTGTTCGGGGCGTTTACAAAACAGAAACGCACCAGCCATCGTAAAATACCACCCGTGGCAAACATGTGTTAAACCATGGCAACGCATTCACTTAGATTTTGCAGGTCCTGTTGAAAACCACATGCTCTTGGTGATCGTGGATGCTTATTCTAAGTGGCCAGAAGTAATCCCGATGCGTTCGACCACGGCGGCTGCAACCATGGACGAACTTTGCAACGTTTTCTCAAGGAACGGTATTCCTGAAAAAATGGTTTCAGACAACTGTCCTCAATTTATTTCACAGGAGTTCGAGACGTTCGTAAAGATGAACGGTATTCGTCATTCCAAGACTACTCCTTACTCTCCAGCCACTAACGGCCAAGCGGAGAGATTTGTACAAACTGTCAAGAGAGGTTTACAATCTATGGCAAACGATCCTGGAACCCTAAAAAGCAAACTTTCAAGATGTTTGTTGTCCTATCGCAATGCTCCCCATGCATTGTTAGGGGAGTCCCCCGCCAAGCTGTTCCTCAAGCGCAATTGTAGAACACGGCTAGATCTGGTTCAACCCACGGGAGAAGAAAGGGTTGAGAATTGTATAGAAAAGCACATCGACAGGCACCACGTGCAGTCACCACGAACATTTGAAGTTGGTCAAAAAGTGGCAGCCTTAGACTATCGTGCTCGCAGTAAACGTTGGGCGATTGGTGTCATACAAAAAGTTCTCGGGTCTCTGACCTATCTTGTACGTATAAACTGCAAATTTATTTGGAAGCGTCACACTAATCAGTTAATTGACATGTCGGAAAATAATGTTCGTGGCAATGTAAATGTAATTCGCCGTGTTTTGATGATTTTGTTTTTGATAACCGTTCCAACATGTCGAACGATTCTTATACTCGTTACCCCACGAGAACCCGACAACCGCCAACCAGATATGGGTTTGAGAATTAGAATTTGTTTGTAGTGAGGAGTGTTATATATTTGTGTTTATTCGTGCGTGTCTTGTATCACCACGTGTGTTCGCTTAAGCGTAACGACCGCTTTATAAGCTCGTGCTTTGCCCTAGAGGTCATTACAAGTATTTACGCGAGGAGTGCGCTTTATGCAGTTGAAGGACTTGAGGTTAAACACATTGTTTATTTGCTCTTACGTACAACACTATGCTCGCAACGTTTCTTTTACGGTTAAGGATTGAGTTATTCTTTCGCAATATCCTTTTGAATGTAAGTGTAATGTCATAGCAGACTACAAGAATCAGCCTGTGTGACAGGGCGGTGACCGACGGATCTGTCTACACTTATCAGATATATTCAAATAGAATAGAATTCGATTCTATTTGAATAAGACGGAAACTGACGATGCCCAAATAGGCGAAATTAATATTTCTGTTTTTCAAAAATAAAACATTACACTGACGCTGATCGTCTGCTGCTCTTTTTGAGTACATTTTGTATATATCCTTTTGAATTTCACTAATTTTTTCCAAAAAACGGCCGGACGAGAAGCTTTTTCGGGTCGGAATCAAAGGATGAAAAATACATTGACGCTTTCTTCAGCAGTAAAATCATGTTACGAATCAAATACAACTATAAACGTTTACTGCATTTGATTTTAAAAGCTATTTCGTGGACACGCAAAATGTCACAGCAAAAATGAGATAAACGTCACAGCAGAAAATAAATGCGTATTAGCTCTTGACGTCAGGATGTCTAAGAGGTATTTAGGTTCTGAAGTTTAACTAAAATGACAAAGGACAAAAAGACAGATGTGTGGTTGTTTTGTCACGTTTTCGTGATTACATCTGCACGCAACCAACTCCCAAAAAACTAATACGTAACAGTTCCATTTTGGTTAACACTGAATGTTGTTGTTTAGTTTCCAGAGAGTATTTTGCAGGCAATTATGAAACATGTGAGATTTGACAAGAATGTGTTTTTTATTTGTTTGCTCGAAGCTTATATGTCTTACTCTACATTTTTTTTGTAACAGTTAAAGTATGCCGTTTTTTAGTTTTGGGTTTACTTAACTGGCATTGTTTATTAGCAAAGATGGCAAATGAGTGCAATCTTACGGAATCAACCGCTTCTCTTATTTCACGCCAAGTTGAAGAAATCAGTGGACAGGAAATCAAATCGTATTCGAGCAGATGGTTTGCAGCTGTTCTGATGTTTACACTCAGTTTTTCTAGAGGCTGGGTGGCATCATGCTACCCCTCAGTAAACGATGTCCTTGCTGCATATTTCCAAGTCCTGCCATGGCAAATAGACTGGTTGTTGATCTCACAAGCAGTTGTGTTTGTCCTTTGCACAGTTCCGCTTTCGTTTCTTATGAGCAGTGCAAAGTATAGAACCGCATTCATTCTTATGACCTCGTGTCAAGCTATGGGGGTGCTTCTTGTGGACCTGGCTTTTTTGACAAGACATACTTTTGCCTTGGCAATTGTAGGACAATCTGTGTCAGCTGCCAGTAACATCCTTGCAATGTCTTTGGTTCCCAGCACAGCCGCTGTATGGTTTCCAGCCGATGAAATTGGCCCAGTCATTTCTTTTTGTACAGTAGGATGGGGACTAGGTGAAGCTTTTGGATCACTAACGACTCCACATTTAGTGAAAATGGACCAAACGTCGTCCACAGTAAGGTTCCGTATGCTTCTTCTACTTGGTTCAGTTGGGTTAGTCCTGATTATATGTTTAATAGCAGAAGTATTTTTTCTCAAAAGCCGGCCCCCTACACCGCCGAGCAAAGCCCAAGCGATGCTGATAAAGCATCAAGAAACAGCGCAGAACGTAAGTTTCACGGAACAACTTGTTCGTTTCAAGGATCTAATGTTGAATCTATATACCAACCGTCAATTTCTAACGCTGTGGTTAGTGTATGGCCTTTCTGTTCCAGTTATGCGAAGTTACACCGTTCTTTTTTCCTCCATTCTGCACAATCAGTTTCAAAAAGCCTCTGGTTTAAACACTAAAGCGGGATTGGTGCTGATGACATCCTGGGTTATGTCAATATTTGGAAGTTTGGTCGCTGGACCCGTAGTCACGAAAACTAAAAGATACAAAGCTATAGTAGTAGCCTGTTTGGCCACACAAACTGTGTCGTGTATGTTAGGTCTTATAGGTGCTGAATTGTCGAATTTTGCTGTGATTTATGCTGGGATGGCAATACTTGGATTTGTTACTGGTTCAGCGGCTGTTGCTCTCTATGAATTACTCGTAGAAATTACCTACCCCTCATCCGTTAAACAAGTTTCAATGTTGACGATGATTGGTTTGGGAATAATGACACTTTTGTACCCAGTGATCGGACGAGCGTTGTTGTCATACGTCAATGCTTCAGCATCCATCTGTTTTCCGATAATTACAACATTTATTGCCGTGGTTTTAGTTGCTTCGCAGAATCTGTCATTTCATAGGCTAAATGCCGAACAGTCAGAAATGGAAGTACTACTTGAAAAGTAGTTTTTAGATTAGCGCGACAAGAAGCAATTAATATTATTTTTGCTTTGCTTTTTCGGACATGATGCAATTAAAAATAGCAAATAGCACATTGTGTTTTGTGCTTTAAACTTTTGCTTCGCTCCGAAGCAACGAAGCTTTAGCAAGCTGAAGTGATTGGCTGCCACTTTTGCTTCTGTAGTCGTTTAAAATTGACATCCTTGTCTTTGCCCACCCTTGGCTGTTTTATGTTGCACTTAGCTTAGTTTTTGCTGCTTTATCATAGTTCCACAATCTGGAAATGGACAAATAGGTGTGATAATACAACTTTTTCGCTTATATGTGGACGTTAGAATAATTGACGAAGCAACAGTGCTTCCTAATCAAAATCAGTCAACAAAGTTGTTTAACGATATATATTTCACCCCAAAAGGGCATCTTCAGTCGTTCTGTGAAACAACGGGTGTAAAAGTAAAACAAAACAAGCAATGAACTAAATCCATATCAAACACACCAAAAAATTACAACAACCTGCTACAAGCCCTTGCTAACTATGCAAGATCTGCGACAGAACTGCATCTAAGCTACACGAAGAGCTAACACTACAACAAGCGATAAGGGAACAGTGCGCACCCATATAGAAAGAAGGAAAAGGAGAGAGACGAGATAACCGTCTAGTCCAGGGGCAACGAAAGAACTCTAGAGTGGACACAAACAAACAACCCAGTTCAAATGGAATTACCAAATAAAATCGATAAAAACCAGTAAAAAAAAAAATTTTTTAAATAATAAAATATAGTTATCGCACTCTGGGCAAAACCATTTTTTGAATATTGATAGTAGCTTGGGTAATTTTAAGCCACTTTGCTTCGCAAGCGTCCAAATCTTTAGAAGGCGGCTGCTGTAAAAACGTGACATAAAACACACTCGGCAATGACGGGATAGGTGGCGAAGAGTTCAGGGTGTTTAACTGCGTAATGGCGCAACAGCGCTGCATTATCGTTACCTTCTTTAATATCATGTTCTTTCCATACCGATCTATGGTGGTTCCATCGGGTGCTAAACCGGTTTTTTGTTTGGCCGATGTATTGTTCTTTACACATACGGCATGTGGCCGCATACACACCATAGTTTTTGCAGTCCAGCACCTGTTTTAATCTAATATCTTTGCCGCGTGTGGCAAAATTACACCACCATAGATCGGTATGGAAAGAACATGATATTAAAGAAGGTAACGATAATGCAGCGCTGTTGCGCCATTACGCAGTTAAACACCCTGAACTCTTCGCCACCTATCCCGACATTGCCGAGTGTGTTTTATGTCACGTTTTTACAGCAGCCGCCTTCTAAAGACTTGGACGCTTGCGAAGCAAAGTGGCTTAAAATTACCCAAGCTACTATCAATATTCAAAAAATGGTTTTGCCCAGCGTGCGATAACTATATTTTATTATTTTATTTATTTTTTTACTGTTTTTTATCGATTTTATTTGGTAATTCCATTTGAACTGGGTTGTTTGTTTGTGTCCACTCTAGAGTTCTTTCGTTGCCCCTAGACTAGACGGTTATCTCGTCTCTCTCCTTTTCCTTCTTTCTATATGGGTGAGCACTGTTCCCTTATCGCTTGTTGTAGTGTTAGCTCTTCGTGTAGCTTAGATGCAGTTCTGTCGCAGATCTTGCATAGTTAGCAAGGGCTTGTAGCAGGTTGTTGTAATTTTTTGGTGTGTTTGATATGGATTTAGTTCATTGCTTGTTTTGTTTTACTTTTACACCCGTTGTTTCACAGAACGACTGAAGATGCCCTTTTGAGGTGAAACATATATCGTTAAACAACTTTGTTGACTGATTTTGATTAGGAAGCACTGTTGCTTCGTCAATTATTCTTACAAAAAATTTACTTATAATCAGTGATCGTCGAAAAAAAATATTTAACAAAAAAAATAAAAAAATAAAAAAAAATAAAAAAAAATATGCCTACTACTTGCGGGATAGATCCTGTACCAAACACTAAATATGTGGACGTTTGGAGTATTGAGATAAATGAATGTTTATTGTTTCTGTGTTAGTCAGCATTGTTTTCTGTTGATACAACTTTGCGCATATTTGTACAACAATGCGAAAAAACTGCTAAATGTCCATACCGAATTGCTTTCAAACTGTTAGCACAAGCAAAAAGTGTATTTCGAGGCTCAATGTCAACCAAAGGAACACGCAATAACATCACGTTTTTAATGGAGCTGGATATGTGGTCACAAAAGAACGTTTTCCCAAACCGGATACCACAACATGCTGCCCTGACTAGATTGCCCTTAGCAGTTTTCTCTGGCAAAGATTCAGCTGTGCCAGAAACTTTACATTTACTTTTGTATTTGTTGATACATGAACCGAATGCTCGGTCGCAGTAACACGCGTCCCTGCCCAGTGATGCACCTCCAGCTGGTAAAGCATTGAAGTTAAAATTGGTTTGCAACCATTTCATACTTGCTTACAGTTTATATAGGCGTGAGTATACAAGTCGTTGTTATATGTGGGAGAAAGATTTGCACTCGTTACAAGTTAAATTTTTAGATCCTATATCAACAAGATCACACGTTCATTGAATCAGTGACATTTAAGATGCTTAACATGTACTAAAAAGTTATCCCTCAAACATAAAAGTGTAAAAGATAGCAAAACTATAACGAAACAAGGCTTTAGTATTATGAGTAGAAATAAATCGTGCTTACAGCACGAGATTCTGCGATTCTTACAGGAAGCAGTGTAATATGTGTTGTAAGAATTTCGTTTTAGTACCTGGTTTGCACTAAATTTTTCAGTAGTTCTAAATAATTCACAACTGGGTTGTAGGGTAATAAACTTATTTATCCGTGGTCTAAAATAGTTTGTGACCACGATACCAATGTGGACAAGCTGTGGTATGTTCTAGGTTTGCTTTTCAGCCATTATTGCGTTATTCATGTTTTTGTTAATCCATGAAGAACACCCTTTGCCTAAGGCTTAATTTGCGTGGTTAAAGATTTCATTATTATCTGCGCGCCTACATACTTCGCTCATTATAACTTTGCGTTGATCAGCCGTTTGCGATTTACTTTTGCTTGAAAGCGTTTCTATCGTATTTTTTTATAATCAAGCGAAACATTTAACTTCATTAAATGCTGGCAAGGACACAACACTAAATATAATTCGTATGGTGTTTAAATTGTTGGTAGTTTGAAAGGTTCTTAAGGTTTGAAACACTACTTTTAATGCGGTTTAATGTCTGCAATCTGTTTTATGGCGTCTATTTTTAGATCTTTTACATATTGAAGTTGTCCCAACTTATACAAAGCTCGGACATATCTTGTCTTTACTCATATTGACAATCGAAAAGATGGACATATATCTTAAATGAGTGTTTTCTAAACTCATACCCTATATTTTAGCACACTGTTCGACCGTTGTATTAATTGTAACGTTTTCGCAAATTAAAGACAATGCATTTTTGTCCAGACGGTGGTAATGGTAGCCGGTTCGTCACTTGTCTTCTCTAGTGCTGTCATATAACAAACCTTCTGCTTCTTGACGATAAAATGGCATGTTTATAAACGGCATAAAACGGGTAGGTAGCAGCAGGAAACAAAGGACGAAAGAAAATGGCGCTACAGGGCCAAACTTATCCAGTAAGAGTCTAGCAATGGTGTTTGAATAATCCACATGATTCCTTCTCCAAACACATGAGTACAAATACATCTGCAATGCGGATTGGATAATTAACTTGAACTGCAAGCTCGGTAACACTTACTAACGAAAAACCCCACTAGAATTTGGCTGGTATAAACCATGGCTAGTGGCGAAAGTTCGATTCCAGCTATCCCAAGAACGCAAGAAACACTTGCCAGACCGAACGTCCAGATATATGGAGCAATGGAACTGCCAATAAATACCCAACAATGGTCATAATCCAAAGGCCCATGAACTAAGCCTACTTTTTCCGACCAGGCTAGTTAATTTCCGAAACCAGCAAGGTCAGCAAATTCAAAAGATTGTCTAAGACACGAGTTTCGCTCAAAACCAGGGCTAATCAGTCGATGCAGTGGCTAACATTTTATTTGTCTCCCAAACTAGGTTTTTTGTTTATTACAGAACTAACCTAAAAGATATTGTGCTTAACCTGTCACGTTTCCTTTAGGCGTCTCGATTGATAAGAAGATTTCACAACAACAACAGAAACGCTTCCTGCACAAAGCGTGATATATGAATGACTCGTTTTATTGCTTTATTACTATCCTTAAATAATCGTAGATTTAATAATGACTAACACACATTTGTTTTTTAGGAAAAGATAGCACACTGTAGGAACGGCAAATTGGTTAAAAAATTGGTTCTGGTTTTTAAATGTTTGACTTTTTACGACGAATGAAAAAAGTAGGGTTAAGCATGATCATGATCATCAACAGCAACGCATTTAATTGATTGCTTTATAATCACACATAATTTCACCTACAAAAAGTTTGGTAATAAAACAGGTTACATAGAATAGCATTTATTTCATTTTTACTATTTGATAAGGAAGGTACTTTAAACACACTCCGCAATAATTTTGCAATCGCAGGATAATAATGCTGTACAAGCTGATGGCTGAAATTTTCCACCGTATGGCGGCTGTTGTGTTACATCTTTTGCTTACTATAGGCTCAATTGATAGGTGAAACGATATACCAGCACAATTTAACATTCAATTAAGTGTTTAAATAATACTGTGTCGCCTGTCAATAACCAATTTTGAGGTAAAGATTTGAATTGCACATCTACGTTGTTGCATCATTTAAGTCTGGGAAAATGTTTCAGCTGCTCATGGCTTTGAAGAAAGCTGATTGGTTACGATTCTTCATTATGGTTGCATTGTACCATATAGCCTGTGGTTCTTGGCGATGAAATGGCATCTGTATGAAGGATAACAAAAATGTCGGTAACGTAAGGAAAAACAACACGAGAGCAAAAATGGCGCTAATGGTCCAAACTTGGAATGCTGTGAAAACCATAAAAGTATTCGTCACAGCAAAAATCTTATTTGTTTTAAAGGTTGCTTCTCGCATGTAAAAGATTCGAAAGTTGATGCCTTAAATATTTCCGGCAAAGTGAATATTTTAGTGCAATATTTAGATAATGTTTTCACCAAGCGAGACAAACTCTACTTACAAAATGTAGCCATAAAGCAAGGAAGTTTAATGGAAACAAGAAATGAAATAAAGCCTTTGATAAATCCATTCTCTGAAGAAAATGAAGATAAACGAAAGAAATGGAATGAAGAAATTATAAAACCATCCCCTATGTAATGGTTCGGAACGAGATTTTTTTTTGTAACATAATTTTTGTTAGCATAGGTAACGGTTTCTAACGACCACATAATGTTACAATTTTTGTTCGGAACATATTTTTTCAAGTCAACGAAAAACCGTTAGATGGAGGTAGAGGTCTGCAAATTTTAGCATTCAAACCGCACAGCTAAATTAATTTTATGTGTTTATTAGTTCGGAATTTTGATGAAGTGAAAGTTTTCAATGGGAAAATGGGGCTTAGGGATTCAACAACAATGTTGCAAAAGAACATTGGAAACATTCAATAGTAAAATGGGGTTTAGGGCTTTAACAACATTGTTGCAAAAAGAACATTGGAAGCATTCAATATTAAAATGGGGCTTAGGGCTTCAACAACATTGTTGCAAAAAGAACATACAGCGATGAAAATAAATGATTATGTACAAAAAAAGGGAAGTGAACACCGAACATTGGAAACATTCAATAGTAAAATGGAGTTTAGGGCTTTAACAACATTGTTGCAAAAAGAACATACAGCGATGAAAATAAATGATTATGTACAAAAAAAGGGAAGTGAACACCGAACATTGGAAACATTCAATAGTAAAATGGAGTTTAGGGCTTTAACAACATTGTTGCAAAAAGAACATTGGAAACATTCAATATTAAAATGGGGCTTAGGGCTTCAACAACATTGTTGCAAAAAGAACATACAGCGATGAAAATAAATGATTATGTACAAAAAAAGGGAAGTGAACACCGAACATTGGAAACATTCAATAGTAAAATGGGGCTTAGGGCTTCAACAACATTGTTGCAAAAAGAACATACAGCGATGAAAATAAATGATTATTTACAAAAATAATGAAAATGAACACTGAACATTGGAAACATTCACTAAGATAATAAGGTTAATGGCAATGCAAAACAGAAATGCAATGATTTTAAGTTTCTAAAATAGCTTGGGACATGTAAAATGTAAGTAAATGTATGTTTGTTTTGCAGTCAATAAATTAGGTAATTTTAAAGCTGCATCACAGACTGTCAACTACAGTGAGAAATATGAATAGAAAAAAGTTATTTTACAGAAACAATGTAACTGCATGACATGTTATTTTAAATAATTTAGAAAAGTCTTCTCTTTTTTGGTGATGCTTCAAAATCTGAGCGGCATTTTTCTTTAGTTGGTGTACCTGGAAGTAGACAAAAAAATATTAATATTTCTTGGAAAGATTGCAATTTTATATTATTTCATGTACGTTTAATGGGATGTCATTAGGCTGTTACAATTATCCTACTTGTATCTGGTATTACTAAGCTTTAAAAAGTTCAAGTCTAGTAAACTTACATAGCGACTATGGAATCTTTTAGCCTTATAAAGCAGCTTGTCTGCTGGCCACCTCACTTTGCATAAACCACCTTCAGGAATTTGAGAGAAGTCTTTAAATTTCTTGTTGTCCAATGTTTTTAAGTCAGAGATTTGAAAAAATTGTAAAACTTCATTATCGTCCACAAACTGAACCATTATATACAATGATTCATCTGCAACATAATATAAATAATTGTAAATACAATTATAACTGCCATGACTTGGACTATAACAACTTCAATGCACTATGTTTAGAGGTAGTTCATGACAGCGATTGGTTGCAATCAAGTAAACTTGTCAGTTATTAAAATTGCATTGAAATAAATAAAATATATACTAAAAGCAAAAAACGCAAGCCTACCAGTGCTGAGTTTTTGATTTTCTGACGTTGTGGTTACGATTGTTTCTCCACTTTCTGTGACACAGTAAATGAGATTGGACAAGTATAATATTAAGTTAGTGCAAAATAAGCGTAACTCTAAAAATAACTTGACATGACAGTCAAAATTCTGGCAGACTTTAGTTTAAAATTTCCTTCTTATGGCAGGAAGATGCTTGAGTTGTGACTCTTATGTCAAATTTATTGGCATTGCTGCTTTTGTATAATGTAATATAAAGTTAGATTACAGCCTCAATGGTCATTATGGAATGACTGTATAAGTGGCAAGCACACCATGTACAACTAGAGTGCTTACTTATAACATGTGAATGCCTGTCTAGTGTCTAACATTGATTGTAGTATGTAGGTCATATACATACCAGATTCTGACGACTCCTGATCCGGTTGAGATTGAGATATATCTTCTGTACAAAACAAACAACTATTTAATACCATATTAAAACATACTTATATCATCTAGAATATAATGATGAAAAGGTTTTAACTGACCAAATTGCGAAACAAAAACTATTGAAGAAAAATCCTGCAGGGTAGTTGAAAATGAATTAGTAAATGGGTGCTTACTTGAAACCACCTCCTCCATAGCCATCCTAGCTGTTTCAACAATTTCCAAAGGATGAGACAAGTCATTCACCCGATTTGCCATTTCGATTGAGTGCCCCTAGGCCCTGGCAACTGCTTTTTGAACTTCTGCTGGAGCATCTCTCATTTTAGTTGTTATTACTTTTCTGACATCAGTTGCTGAAACTGCCATTTACGTTGATAGAAACCAGTTTGAAAAGCCTATTCAATGTAGTGGCTTCCATTTCAGCACCAGCAGTAACCAATGATGGAAAAGCTTGAGATTTCTCTCCCGGCTTATGTTTCAAAAAAGCCCATGCATGGTCAGATGCAACCTTGAGGTGATCATATTCAAGTTTGGACAAAACAATGCAACCACGTCGATTTTGTTCTTTCTGCTTTTCAACTAAAATTGAAAATTTCCTTGGGCAGTTTCCTCTTTTCCTAACAGTTCATCTCGCCTCATTCCTCTAAATATTCCACCCCTGCATCCTAGTCTGCATATAACACGACAGAAAATGTCGCCCAACAAAAGCTCCAAATGTTTTTTTTAAGTTTTGGTGTGTCGAGATCCTTAAGCTTCTTTCTACTTTTTTCTTTTACATATTGTTCACGTTTCTCTTTCTGTTTCTTTCTGAATTTGTGGTAGATGACGCAACGAAGCGTAGGCTTTTACAGTGACAATAAGTGCTGAATCAGCAAGTTGCATATTGTTGACTCATCAATTATTGTCAAGACGTCCCATAGCTAGTTCAAAATGATTCTAAAGAATATATTCCTTTTTTTGCAACATTAGCTATAGCATTAACAAAAGATGTAACAAAAGGTGTGTTACAAAACGATAAAATACTTTGGTCGGTAAATTATTGCTTCCATTCCAATCAAAATTACACACATCAAGGTACAATGAACATGACACAAAACAAACACGAAACAGTGATAGATTTCATCATTTTAATAGAATACATAACACATCACTAGATAACGTACACCCATATTTTGCACATGGCTTTAAATGATTTTGTTAAAAGTGATCATTTCTGTTGTTGTTCTAATCTTTGGCAATTTCTGTAGTTCATGCTTTGATTACATCTGTCGTAGAGTACTTGTTTTTGACCAGTGCACTTGAAACTTTTTTTCATACTTCTAAAGAAGTGAATATTTGATTGTGTACTGAGAGGAATGCAGTGTTTACAGACTATCTAGTGCTATTACCGAATTTTTATGTGAACAGTAATGTTATGACGTACAATATCAGCTCCAAAATTAAAGACTTAATGCAGCTGAGAAGCGCACATCGTCATCATTCGCAAGGAACGACCGTTAAAATTAAGGCGCGCTGACATACAGACAAGCACCTTTCGGTTATAAAACACGAACGGTTTGACATAAATTCAAACGGTTTTCACTGGCCAACTCCAAATTGCACTCAGATACAGCATGCAAAGTTATAGGTCACTCCAGTAAGTAAATCGGAAATCAGAAGCGTACATGGTCATTATTCGCAAGGAACGACCGTTAAAATTAAGGCGCGCTGTCATACAGACAAGCACCTTTCGGTTATAAAACACGAACGGTTTGACATAAATTCAAACGGTTTTCACTGGCCAACTCCAAATTTCACTTAGATACAGAATGCAAAGTTATAGGTCATTCCAGTGAGTGAATCGGAAATAAGAAGCGTACATCTTCATTATTCGCAGGTCACGACCGTTAATATTAAGGCGCGCTGTCATACAGACAAGCATCTTTCGGTTATAAAACACGAACGGTTTGACATAAATTCAAACGGTTTTCACTAGTCATCTACAAATTGCAGTCAGATGCAGCGTACAAAGTTTCAGGTCATTCCAATGAGTGAATCGGAATTCAGAAGCGTACATGGTCATTATTCGCAAGGAACGACCGTTAAAATTAAGGCGCGCTGACATACAGACAAGCACCTTTCGGTTATAGAACACGAACGGTTTGACATAAATTCAAACGGTTTTCACTAGTCATCTACAAATTACAGTCAGATGCAGCGTACAAAGTTTCAGGTCATTCCAATGAGTGAATCGGAATTCAGAAGCGTACATGCTCATTATTCACAAGGAACGACCGTTAAAATTAAAGCGCGCTGACATACAGACAAGCACCTTTCGGTTATAAAGCACGAACGGTTTGACATAAATTCAAACGGTTTTCACTGGCCAACTCCAAATTGCACTCAGATACAGCATGCAAAGTTTCAGGTCATTCCAATGAGTAAATCGGAAATAAGAAGCGTATATGGTCATTTTGGGCAGGTCACGACCATGAAAATTAAGGCGCGCTGACATACAGACAAGCACCTTTCGGTTATAAAACACGAACGGTTTGACATAAATTCAAACGGTTTTCACTGGCAAACTCCAAATTTCACTTAGATACAGCATGCAAAGTTATAGGTCATTCCAATGAGTGAATCGGAATTCAGAAGCGTACATCATCATTATTCGCAGGTCACGACCGTTAAAATTAAGGCGCGCTGACATACAGACAAGCACTTTTCGGTTATAAAGCACGAACGGTTTGACATAAATTCAAACGGTTTTCACTGGCCAACTCCAAATTTCACTTAGATACAGCATGCAAAGTTATAGGTCATTCCAGTGATTGAATCGGAATTCAGAAGCGTACATCATCATTATTCGCAGGTCACGACCGTTAATATTAAGGCGCGCTGTCATACAGACAAACATCTTTCGGTTATAAAACACGAACGGTTTGACATAAATTCAAACGGTTTTCACTAGCCAACTCCAAATTTCACTTAGATACAGCGTACAAAGTTTCAGGTCATTCCAATGAGTGAATCGGAATTCAGAAGCGTACATGGTCATTATTCGCAAGGAACGACCGTTAAAATTAAGGCGCGCTGACATACAGACAAGCACCTTTCGGTTATAAAACACGAACGGTTTGACATAAATTCAAACGGTTTTCACTGGCCAACTCCAAATTTCACTTAGATACAGCATGCAAAGTTCTAGGTCATTCCAATGAGTGAATCGGAATTCAGAAGCGTACATGGTCATTATTCGCAAGGAACGACCGTTAAAATTAAGGCGCGCTGACATACAGACAAGCACCTTTCGGTTATAAAACACGAACGGTTTGACATAAATTCAAACGGTTTTCACTGGCAAACTCCAAATTTCACTCAGATACAGCATGCAAAGTTCTAGGTCATTCCAGTAAGTAAATCGGAAATCAGAAGCGTACATGGTCATTATTCGCAAGGAACGACCGTTAATATTAAGGCGCGCTGTCATACAGACAAGCACCTTTCGGTTATAAAACACGAACGGTTTGACATAAATTCAAACGGTTTTCACTGGTCATCTACAAATTACAGTCAGATACAGCATGCAAAGTTATAGGTCATTCCAGTGAGTGAATCGGAATTCAGAAGCGTATACATGGTCATTATTCGCAAGGAACGACCGTTAAAATTAAGGCGCGCTGACATACAGACAAGCACCTTTCGGTTATAAAACACGAACAGTTTGACATAACTTCAAACGGTTTTCACTGGCCAACTCCAAATTGCAGTCAGATACAGCAGGCTTGTCAAACTCGCGGTCCGTCGGCCGCATGCGGCTCACGAACAGTCAATAACAATTGTAGTATTTTTTTAGATTTTTTTGATAAAACTAAATTTTTCTTACTTTTCAAAGCTATTATTTAAACAGACATTTAGCAAAATCTAATTTGTAAATACAAATTCTTATGTTATGAATAGAAACGATATGAATTAAACCGTTCCTCAAACTTTCAGTCAAGGCTGTGCAATCTGCAGCCGTACGGCCACATTAAAATATATGTACTGGCGGCCGTGATGTAATTAAAACTCCTTTGCCAAAACTTTTGATTTTCAAACTGCCCGAAACAGATGTTGTGTTACTGAAAAGAGTATTACAAGCCTAGCAGTCACATGTGTCAGTCTTTTTGTAGGCCTATTGTGTGCAAACAATGCGAACAGGTAGTAAAAGCATCACAATATAGATTATGACTTAATAAACATTAAAACTGATCTTTATTGTGCAACTCAATCTGTTCATCAAGTTGTAAGTTAATGTGATAATAAATCCGGACCGCTCCTTTTAAAAAAGTTTTGCGTAAATTAAATAGGCCCAAATCGTTACCGCTGATAACAGGGAGTCGTTATCTCAAGGCGCTGAGCCTTTAATCTCTTGTATTCGCTTGTTATCTAATCGCCAATTGTGACGTAACAAGGGTTTAATAAGGAGTTTTATGCGCTAACAATCGGAAAGTTACGTTCCGCCTGGAACGCTGGTTGCAATTTCTTGGTTAGTGTTAACTGCACTTAATGCAACATATCAAACTGTTTTTGCATTTGTATTGTTTCGACCTGCCAAACACGTAATAGTTTTGTCCCAAACATTAGATCGATGTTAATCGAGTTATGTTATTAGAATACAAGGAATTTGTGACTGCCACAATTTATGCCTTCTACAGTAACCAACTTTAGTGCATTCGTGACATTGCGCAACTTAACATTAGCATTATCGCTTTAGAAAGGCGTTCAGTCCTTGAGAATCTGTTCCCCCTTTTTAAGCAACGATTTTGATCACCTGACGCTTATCGCTTATCTTGCAGCTGCAGTTTTGCTGAGTAAGCTAGATACCAGCGGCAAAATCAGGAAACTACAAAGCTGTCGCGAAAATTATTTGTTCTTTCTGTGAATTGGAGTTAGTGGCAGTTTAGCATGTGAATGACGTATTCAGTATCGTGCGGTCTAGCGTGTTTGCAAACACTTTTCGCAACAAAATTTTGTTCCAACTAACATTTTTTGTAACAAAATTTTGTTCCAACTAACTATTCTTTTGTAACAAAATTTTGTTCCAGCCAACACTTTTCGTAACAAAATTTTGTTCCAACTAACACTTGTTGCCTCAAAATTTTGTTTCAACTAACACTTTTCCGTGACAAATTTTCTTAGAGCTTTAGCTTTTTGCGGGCTAAATTGATTGAAAACCGATGTTTTTCGCAACTTAAAGTATGTTTCAAACTAACACTTTTCGTAACAAAATTTTGTTACAGCTAACACTATTCGTAACAAAATTTTGTTCCAGCTAACACTTTTCGTAACAAAAATTTGTTCCAAATGACACTTTTCGTAACAATTTTGTTCCAACTAACACTTTTCCGTAACAAATTTCCTTAGGGCTTTAGCTTTTTGGGAGCTAAATGTATTGAAAACCGATGATTTTCGCAACTTAAAGTATGTTTCAAACTAACACTTTTCGTAACAAAATTTTGTTCCAGGTAACACTTTTCGCAACAAAATTTTGTTCCAACTAACACTTTTCGCAACAAAATTTTGTTACAGCTAACACTATTCGTAACAAAATTTTGTTCCAACTAACACTTTTCCGTAACAAATTTCCTTAGGGCTTTAGCTTTTTGGGAGCTAAATGTATTGAAAACCGATGATATTCGCAACTTAAAGTATGTTTCAAACTAACACTTTTCGTAACAAAATTTTGTTCCAGCTAACACTTTTCGCAACAAAATTTTGTTCCAGCTAACAGTTTTCGCAACAAAATTTTGTTCCAGCTAACACTTTTCGTCACAAAATTTTGTTCCATCTAACAGTTTTCCGTAACAAAATTTTGTTCCAACTAACACTTTCCGTAACAAAATTTTGTTCCAGCTAACACTTTTCCGTAACAAATTTCCTTAGGGCTTTAGCTTTTTGGGAGCTAAATGTATTGAAAACCGATGATTTTCGCAACTTAAAGTATGTTTCAAACTAACACTTTTCGTAACAAAATTTTGTTACAGCTAACACTATTCGTAACAAAATTTTGTTCCAACTAACACTTTTCCGTAACAAATTTCCTTAGGGCTTTAGCTTTTTGGGAGCTAAATGTATTGAAAACCGATGATTTTCGCAACTTAAAGTATGTTTCAAACTAACACTTTTCGTAACAAAATTTTGTTCCAGCTAACACTTTTCGCAACAAAATTTTGTTCCAGCTAACACTTTTCGTAACAAAATTTTGTTCCATCTAACAGTTTTCCGTAACAAAATTTTGTTCCAACTAACACTTTTCGTAACAAAATTTTGTTCCAGCTAACACTTTTCGTAACAAAATTTTGTTCCATCTAGCAGTTTTCCGTAACAAAATTTTGTTCCAACTAACACTTTCCGTAACAAAATTTTGTTCCAGCTAACACTTTTCGTAACAAAATTTTGTTCCAACTAACACTTTTTGTGACAAAATTTTGTTCAAGCTAAAATTTTTTGTAACAAAATTTTGTTCCAACTAACAATTTTTGTAATAAAATTTTGTTCCAACTAACACTTTTCGCAACAAAATTTTGTTACAGCTAACACTTTTCGTAACAAAATTTTGTTCCATCTAACAGTTTTCCGTAACAAAACTTTGTTCCATCTAACACTTTTCGTAACAAAACTTTGTTCCAGTTAACACTTTTCCGTAACAAAATTTTCTTACAGCTATAGCTTTTTGTGAGCTAAATTTGTTTAAAACCGATTATTTTGAAACTTAAAGTATGTTTCCAGCTAATACTTTCCGCTACAAAATTTTGTTCTAACTAACACTTTTCGTAACAAAATTTTGTTCCAGCTAACACTTTTCGTAACAAAATTTTGTTCCATCTAGCAGTTTTCCGTAACAAAATTTTGTTCCAACTAACACTTTCCGTAACAAAATTTTGTTCCAACTAACACTTTTCGCAACAAAATTTTGTTACAGCTAACACTTTTCGTAACAAAATTTTTTTCCATCTAACAGTTTTCCGTAACAAAACTTTGTTCCATCTAACACTTTTCGTAACAAAACTTTGTTCCAGTTAACACTTTTCCGTAACAAAATTTTCTTACAGCTATAGCTTTTTGTGAGCTAAATTTGTTTAAAACCGATTATTTTGAAACTTAAAGTATGTTTCCAGCTAATACTTTCCGCTACAAAATTTTGTTCTAACTAACACTTTTCGTAACAAAATTTTGTTACAGCTAACACTTTTCGTAACAAAATTTTGTTCCAACTAACACTTTTCGCAACAAAATTTTGTTACAGCTAACACTTTTCGTAACAAAATTTTGTTCCATCTAACAGTTTTCCGTAACAAAATTTTGTTCCATCTAACACTTTTCGTAACAAAATTTTGTTCCATCTAACAGTTTTCCGTAACAAAATTTTGTTCCATCTAACACTTTTCGTAACAAAATTTTGTTCCATCTAACAGTTTTCCGTAACAAAATTTTGTTCCATCTAACAGTTTTCCGTAACAAAATTTTGTTCCAACTAACACTTTTCGCAACAAAATTTTGTTACAGCTAACACTTTTCGTAACAAAATTTTGTTCCATCTAACAGTTTTCCGTAACAAAATTTTGTTCCATCTAACACTTTTCGTAACAAAATTTTGTTCCATCTAACAGTTTTCCGTAACAAAATTTTGTTACAGCTAACACTTTTCGTAACAAAATTTTGTTCCATCTAACAGTTTTCCGTAACAAAATTTTGTTCCATCTAACAGTTTTCCGTAACAAAATTTTGTTCCATCTAACACTTTTCGTAACAAAACTTTGTTCCAGTTAACACTTTTCGCAACAAAATTTTGTTACAGCTAACACTTTTCGTAACAAAATTTTGTTCCATCTAACAGTTTTCCGTAACAAAACTTTGTTCCATCTAACACTTTTCGTAACAAAACTTTGTTCCAGTTAACACTTTTCCGTAACAAAATTTTCTTACAGCTATAGCTTTTTGTGAGCTAAATTTGTTTAAAACCGATGATTTTGAAACTTAAAGTATGTTTCCAGCTAATACTTTCCGCTACAAAATTTTGTTCTAACTAACACTTTTCGTAACAAAATTTTGTTCCAGCTAACACTTTTCCGTGACCAATTTTTCTGCTAACAAATACCTTTTCTAACACATTTTAGTTCCAGCTAACACTTTTCCGCAACAAAATTTTGTTCCACCAAATAGTTTTGTAACGTAATTTCTTCCAATTAACAATTTTGTATCAAAATTTTGTGACAGCTAACACTTTTGGGAACGAGATTCAATTTGTATGGTTTCACCATGTATGTGCACATTTAAAACACAAAATGTTTAAAATATGCTTAAAAATTCTCTTTGTCGCCACCTAATGAACAAAAAAATACGGTAACAAAATTTTTTGTTACACCCAATTTAACGATGTTTTTCTGTTCAAAAATTTTCGTTACGACATACCAGAAATTTTTGTAACTTGGAACAAAATTCGGAACAAAATTTTCGTTCCGAAACGAAATTGTTCAATTTGGAACGAAATTTTGTTACTCGGAACGGTTTCGCTAACGGTATTTCCGAGTTAATCGAAAATTCCATTATGCCCCATTACCTGAAAGATGGGTGATAGCTTTTATCACGTGTGTTGTGTCTAGTTTGCGGACTTTTGTGTTGGCAGCATATGGTCTCACCAACAATGTCATGGCCAAATTCTTCCATATGGCACCTTGGCAAATTGACTGGCTTTCTAATGTTCGGGCTTTAACGATGGTATCACTTTGCATTCCGCTGTTGTTTGTGTTGAGAAGATACAGCGTGAAAGCATCTATTGTTGCAATGGTCTTTTGCTCCGCTATAGGCTTATCTCTGACCTGTTTGGCTGTTTCAGTGCAACAGGGATATTTTATAGCCATTTCTGGTCAGGTATTGTCAGCAATATCAACAACGATTCACATTCCGTTAAAAAGCTTAATAGCAGCTGTGTGGTTTCCAACAACGAAATCGCCTACGCCCTTGGTGTCATGTTTATAGGCCGGTCTCTTGGAGAAGCTACTGGTGCTGTGGTTGCCCCATACTTGGTTTTAATCAGTGATAGTCCATCAACAATCCGAATGCGTTTGCTGGCGGTCTTTGGCGCATTTGCCTTCGCTACATGGGCTGTCCTTGTGTTTGTTGTGTTTTTTATTAAACCACGACCCAAGCACCCTCCAAGCATTGCTCAAGCAAAACGATTGCAGTCAGAAAATCAAAATGAAAACACCAGCATTAGAGAAGAGTTAACGAAGTTTAAAGACGTGCAACTCAAACTTTTGACCAATGTTCACTTTTTAACAGCATCGTTTGCGAGAATGGTCATAGCTCCAGTTCCTAGATGTGCAACCACTTTGCTATCATCGATATTACAAGCAAACTTCAGTAAGAACACAAATATTGACGGAGTCTTCATGATCATGGGCCTTTGGATTATGACAACTGTGGGCTTTTTCTCTGCAGGACCTTCGTTGACGATAACTGGACGTTATAAAGCGGCAGTTGTTGTGTCTACTGGTCTGGCCAGCGTTTCTTACATTCTTGGGATAGCTGGAATCGAAATTTCATCATTAGCCATGCGGTTTACACCAGCCAAATATTTGTTGGACTTTTTGTGGGTATTGCAATAGTGAGCGCTACAGAACTTGTGGTCCAAGTTACTTACCCAATCCGCATAACAGATGCATTTGTATTTCACGTGATTGGTGTAGGACTAATGTGGGTTACTCAAGTCACCTTAGCTAGGATATTGCTATAGGGAAGTTTTGACCTATCGCGCCATTTGCTCTGGTGTTGTTTTTCCTAATGCTACAACATGTTTGTTGCCCTTCATAAAAATGCCATTCCATCGCCAGAAAGCTGAAGGCCTGGCACAAGACAACGCTAGTAAAGACCATTGATTAACCAGTCGATATTATACCTTAATTATATGCGTTGTATTTGAACCACAAACATTTACTTGTGTAACAATACGAAAATAACTACCAATAGAGGTTAAACATTACAAAAAACAAGTGAAAAGTTATACCAGCGGTTGTGCACTAATCGTTATGCCCACATAAATTAATTGAATCTTGATGTAGTGATTATGTTTTTCCTCTATGTACGAAAAAAAAACTTTGACGCATCAACCACTATGCATACAAGTTTAGCCAACAGCTTGTAAAAAACATTTCTTGTCAGTGTGTTGTATCATGGCAATTAACATGCCATGTATTTGAATGTTCACCATAAATATTTTTCGTATCGCCGTAAAAAATCGAAATGAAATGAAAATTGTACTTTTTGTTTGTTAATCTAAGTTATCTTGTTTCAATATTTTGGTTTATTTATAGCTGGAAGTATTCAGTTTTGGTTAGTACTATTAAAAATAAATTAATCCACTAGGTTGCTCATGTCCAATAGTTTGTAGTTGCTTATTTATTCAGAAATTTCGAAACCAGAACAACACCAAACCCATTTGCCTTTGTTGGGACCTATTTTATACCGCTTTGAAATATGAGTGCAACATATTTTAAAAATTCATGAGAAAAAGTTCTTTTTAAATCCACGATTAGATGGGAAACTAATAAAGAAGCAGGGTGAGTCATCTCTATGACTTGCATTTTACAGGAAGCGTTTACACACTCGTTGTTAGATCTCTACAATAGAGACAACTTAAGAAAACGTGACAGGTTATGCACAATATGGTTTGAGATCAGCTCTGTATGAAACCAAACACTAGTTTGTGCATAAACGCCGCCAAGACGCAAGAATAAGCTTTGTTTTCGAAGAGTAGGTGGTAACCTGTTTTAGTCTGTAAATACCTGATTGGTAATTTCAATTTCTTTAATGGTTTCGTTTATTCTTGAGCTGAGCTTATTTCGCTTTAACACGCAATGTTCTTCAGTAGAATATTTAAAACACATCTTTGGTGTTTTAAAATCTTTAGCTGAATCTTTTCAAGGATAAGTCGTTTATGTTGAATGGGAGACATTGGGAATTTTCATGTGATCTTGCGAGGCGTAGAAAAAAGGTTAAAAGACAAACTAGATTGGGAGTTTTCCAGTTTTCAAATACGTTTACACATATTGTAATTGCTTTATGACAGCCGGATTGTAGTAAAACATGAGTTATCTTACACTTGCTATTATTTTATTTACCATCTCCAACTGCCATGGTCTTCCTATTGAAGACGAACTATTAGACGTAAGTTATATTTTTGCCCGAGTTCCCGGCCTATGCACAATCTAACCTAATTCACTGGTTACAACAGGTAGACAACATTGATCAGGAAATTCCTTCTGCAAATGGGTTTTCGGATCAAAAGGAAAACGCCGTTGTCAATCTGGCCTATGCAGTTTCTTGCTACCAAGGCAAATCTTTTAATATTGGTAATAGTTTGCTTATAATGAGCAAATATTCCAGGTACGGTTGCTGGTGCGGGTTTGGTGGCTCGGGAAGAACCGTTGACAAAATTGACAAGTAAGTTATACCTAAAATTGTTATTAATGTCGCACTTAAAAGCACAAGTTAAAGCTATTTGCAAGAAATCTTATGTCTAGTGTATCAAGGCATAGGCATACGATGAAAAGTGATCCTAATGTTATGAAAAGAAACAAAAAACAAAATCCAAAGCAAAGTTATAGGGATTACCAGCATTTTAAGAGTTTACAAAAGTGGCTTGATGAGCTGGTTTCTGTTACGACTGCCACATCTTTGCGCTGTGTCTATTTCAATATCAAAAATAAACAACTCGCGGAGAGCATCATCGTCTTAAAGGGGTGACTGGGATTACTTTACGCGTCTTATCTCCAAGCAAAATATCACAACCTAGTTTTTTACGTATTATTATTATTGAACGTGGACGTCAACTTATTGTGTTGTTTTGATGCAGATGCTGCAAAGCACACGACGTATGCTTAAATGCGGCTTCCAGTCGACATGGTCTCTCCTCAGTTTGGAAAACCTCTTATTCTTACAACACATATTACACTGCTTCCTGTAAGAATCGCAGAATCTCGTGCCGTAAGTACGATTTATTTTTACTCATAATACAAGATCTTTGTTTCTTTATGGTTTTGCTATCTTTTACACTTTTAGCTTTGAGGTATAATTATTAGTACATGTTAAGCATCTTAAATGTCACTGATTTAATAAACGTGTGAACGAGTGCAAATCTTTCTCCTACGTGTAACAACTACTTGTATACTCACGCTCTACATAAACTGTAAGCAAGTATGAAATGGTTGCAAACCAATTTGAACTTCAATGCTTTACCAGCTGGAGGTGCATCACTGGGCAGAGACGCCTGTTACTGCGACCGAGCATTCGGTTCATGTATCAACAAATACAAAAGTAAATGGAGTTTCTGGCACAGCTGGATCTTTGCCAGAGAAAACTGCTAAGGGCAGTGAAGTCAGGGCAGCATGTTGTGGTATCCAGTTTGGGAAAACCTTCTTTTGTAACCACATATCCTGTTCCATTGAAATCGTGATGCTGTCGCGTGTGCTTTTGTTTGACATTTAGTATCGAAATACACTTTTTGCTGACCAGTGTGGGTTTTGACTTGTGCTAACTGTTTGAAAGCAATTCTGTATCACAATTTAGCAGTTTTTTTTGCATTGTTGAAAAAATATGTACAGGTTGGTATGAACTGCAAATAATGCTAACTAAAAAAAAATCATTAATCTCCATACATTTACATATATACAAGAAAAGTTGTATTTTTTCAACTATTTGTCCATTTCGAGTTTGTGGAACTATGGATCAAGCAGCAACAACTAAGAAAAGTGTGACAAAAACAGACAAGGTGGCCAAATACAAGGGTGTTAATTTTAAACGACCACAAAAGCAAAAGTGGCAGCCAATAACTAGAGCTTGCCAAAACTTTGCCGTGGCAAAGGTTTAAAACACAAAACAAAGTGTGTTATGTACTATTTTTAATTGCGTCATTTCACGCTAATCTGAAAACAATTCCTGCTTTTCCAGTAGTAGTTTCATTTCTGACTGTTCGGCATTTAACCTGTGAAATGGCAGAGTCTGCGAAGCAATCAAGACCACGGCAATAAATGTTGTGATCATCGGGAAACAGACGGATGCTGAAGCACTGACGTATGACAACAACGCACGTCCAATCACCGGGTACAAAAGTCTCATTATTCCCAAACCAATCATCGCCAACATTGAAACTTGTTTAACGGAGGAGGGGTAGGTAATTTCTGCAAGTAATTCATAGAGAGCAACAGACGCTGAACCAGTAACAAATCCAAGAATTGCCATCCCAGCATAAATCACAGCAAAGTTCGACAATTGAGCACCTATAAGGCCTAACATGCACGACCCAGTTTGTGTGGCCAAACAGGCTACTACTATAGCTTTGTATCTTTTAGTTTTAGTGACTAAGGGTCCAGCGACCAAACTTCCAAATATTGACATAACCCAGGATGTCATAAGCACCAATCCCGCTTTAGTGTTTAAACCAGAAGCTTTTTCAAACTTATTGTGCAGAATAGAGGAAAGAAGGACGGTGTAACTTCGCATAACTGAAAGACTTAGGCCATACACTAACCACAGGGTTAAAAAGTAACGGTCGGTATACAGTTTCAACATTAGATCCTTGAAACGAACAAGTTGTTCCGTGAAATTTACTTTCCTCGTTGTCTCGTTATACTTTATCAGCTTTGCTTGGGCTTTGCTCGGCGGTGTAGGGGGACGACTTTTAAGAAAAAATACTTCTGCTATTAAACATATAACCAGTACTAAACCCACTGAACTGAGTAGAAGAAGCATACGGAACCTTACTGTGGACGACGTTTGGTCCATTTTCACTAAAAGTGGGGTCGTTAGCGATCCAAAAGCTTCACCCAGTCCCCATCCTACTGTACAAAAAGATATAACTGGCCCAATTTCGTCGGCTGGAAACCATACAGCGGCTGTGCTGGGAACCAAAGACATTGCGAGGATGTTACTGGCTCCTGAAACAGATTGTCCTGCAATTGCAAGGGCGAAAGTTTGTCTTGACAAAAATGACATGTCTACAAGAAGCACCCCCACAGTTTGGCAGGAGGTCATAAGAATAAATGCAGTTCTGTAGTTTACACTGCTCATAAGAAACGAAAGCGGAACGGTACAAAGGACAAACACAACTGCTTGTGAGATCACCAGCCAGTCTATTTGCCACGACAGGACTTGGAAATATTTAGCAAGGACATCGTTTACTGAGGGGTAGCACGATGCAACCCAACCTCTACAAAAACTGACTGTAAACATCAGAATAGCTGCAAACCATCTGCTCGGATACGATTTGATTTCCTGTCCTGTCGTTTCTTTAAGCAGACGTGAATTAGGAGAAGCGGTTGATTCCGTAAGATCGCACTCATTTGCCATATTTGCTAATAAACAACACCAGTCAAGTGAAACTGAAACTATAATATGATATAATTTAAGTGTGACAACTATATTTGTAAAAATAAAATATTAATATTAATATATATGTAAAAAAAATTAAAATAAAAGAAGCGTCGAGCAAACAAAGGATAAGTTGGAGGTAGACGCAGTGCACACTGATTCGACCTCATCAGTGCAGTTGGTGACAAGACATGAGTTGCATTGGCTCGATAGGCACTCCAGTTTGTTGGGAGTAATATACTACAAAGCCATGCCTCACCATTGCTGTACCATGCCACACAGTTTTGGTTATAGTATTCAGTATCTAAAGGGTAGAACACATCCATTTTCTTTACTTTCCATTGTTCAATTTTCGCATTTAATTTCTCTACTAATCTACTTAAAAAATTATTCCTGTCAAATCTCGCATGTTTAGGAATTGCCTGCGAAAAACTATCTGGAAACTGAACGACAGCTTGCAGTGTTTGAGCACTTTTACCCAATGACATCTCGGGAGTTGGTTGCATGCTGATGGAAGCCGGAAAACGTGACAAAACAACCCCACAACTGTCCTTTTTGCCATTTTGTCATTTTAGTTATATTTCTGAACCTAAATACCACTATTTAGTTCGTGAATAAGAAACTGACGACAAGGAACAAATACGCTTATTTTTTCTGTTTCTTTTGAATTGTAGACGGTAACGTAGTCACGCCTTAAAGGGGAAATAATTCACATATGTTTTGCTGTGACATTTATCCCTTTTTGCTGTGACATTTAGCGTGGCCACGACATATAGCTTAAAAATAAGTCACAGTGAACATCGATAGTTGTATTTAATACGTAACTTGATTTTTCTACTGAGGAAAGCGTCAATTTATTTTCCATTCTCTGAATTCGACCCGCAAAAGCTTCTCGTCCGGCCGTTTTAGAGAACTTTACTGAAATCCAAAAGGATATTACCAAAGAATAACTCAATCCTAAACCGTAAAATAAAGTTTGCTTAAAACGAATATTTATTGCAAATGTTGTACAAATAGGATATCATTTTTGATTAACTCCAAAAAGAGTTAAGAGTTAGAGTTGTGCTATAATCACATGACTCATTTTAAACGTAAACGTTTCTGGATGGTTGTATTTGTTCAAATCAAATTACTCAATAAATCGAACTCACTGTCAACAGGTTTATTATTGATCCTCAATGGTACTGGCTTCTGCATCTTGGCGGTAAAATGGCATCTTTATGAAGGGCAACAAACATGTTGGTAACAGTAGATAAAACAGTTCCATAGCAAATGCTGCGATGGGTCCAAACTTTTCGAGTAACAATCTAGCAATTGTGGTTTGAATGAGCAACATGATTCCTAAACCAATCACGTTGAACACGAATGCATCTATAATGCGGGTTGGATAAGTAACTTGCACTATCAGTTCTGTAACGCTTACTAATGCGAGTCCCACGAAAAGCCCCACCAATATTTGGCTTGCATAAACCAAGGAAATGGAGTTAATGGCGAGACCAGCTATCCCAAGAAAGCAAGAAACGCTTGCCAGGCCAGTAGACACAACTACCGATGCTTTATAACGTCCAGTTATGCTTAGCAAAGGTCCTGCTGAAAAACTACCCACAATCGACATGAGCCAAAGACCCATGATCATGTATCCTGCATCAACGTTGGTATTTCCGTTTTTGCGAAAGTTTGCTTGTAGTATAGATGATAACAAAGTGGTTGTGGATCGTGGAATAGGGTCGATAGTATTTCTTGCGAACCACGCTGTTAAAAAGTGGACATTGGTCAACAATTTTAGTTGCACATTTTTGAACTTTATTAGCTCTGCTTTGAGGCTAGTGCTTTCTTGTAACTCTTGTAACTGCAAAACTTTGGCTTGAGCAATGCTTGGGGGATGTTTGGGTCGTGGTTTGATTACCAACACAACAAACACAAGGATAGCCCATGTGACTATAGCAAATGAGCCAAACACTGCCGACAAACGCATTTGGATTGTTGATGGACTGTCACTGACTGAAAGTAAGTGTGGAGCAACGACAGCACCAATAGCTTCTCCAAGAGCCCTTCCTATAAACATGATACCGATAGCGTAGGCGATTTCGTTGGCTGGAAACCATACAGCAGCGATTGCGCTTTTCAATGGAATTTCGATCGTTGTGGCGAAAGCAGACATAACCTGGCCCAATATGGCGATAAAATAACCTTGACGAAATGAAACTGCTAAACTGGCCAGGGTTAAACTTGTAGCTGAGAATACGACCACTGCAACGATAGACGTTTTCACACTGAATCTTCTCAACATAAACAAAAGTGGTATGCAAAACAAAACCATGGTTAAAGCGCGAACATTCGTAAGCCAGTCAATTTGCCAAGGCTCCACGTTAAAGTACTTGGCCATGACATTGTTGGTGAGACCAAATGCTGCCAATACAAAGCTTCGCATGCACGGCACAACACTCATGATGATAACTATCAACCATCTTTCAGGAGAAGGTTGTCCAACTTCTGCATGTGCATTTTGGCCTTCTCTTACATCACTACTTTCTGGCTTAATCAAAGGGGTTGTTTCTTTTTGGTTTTTCATTAAACCTTCTGATTTTCTTGCATTCTAAAGTTACCCAACCTAACCGATGTATCACAAAATGCTTTGAATTAATTCAAAAAAATATGTCTTATGGCAAGTTTAGTATTGCAAACCGCTAAAACTAAACCAGCACCCTAGAGAACAAACATAACACATCGTTTCTTATGATTTCAGAAAACTGTACATGTAAACAACACAGTTTCCTGCTTGTAGTTATCTATGGTGCCTAATTCTGTATCAAGCATTTCAGGAAATGCATGTTGGCTATAAACTCCGCAACGTATATTGCCGTGGCAGAACACTGCTGCAGAATCAAATACTTTGCAGTTGTAATAACAACAAACCATATTGGGTGTTTTGCCGTAAACGGGAGAACAATGATAAACAAATTTCTCTTACGTTGCAAAAATTGTTAAAAGTGCTAAGCTGGAGGAAAACAATAGAAGATAAATGCTCGCCAGTGCTTAAGGCCTTAAATTCAATAAAATATCAACGTAGTGAGGGCAATTCTCCAAATATTTCACCTCAAAGTTTACTTTTCTACACACTTTTCAGTGCATTTCAACCTGTGGTACGCGTACTATAAGTGGTATGTCGGATCCTTTCAGGTGGTTCTCGAGTATCTTTTTGCCCTACTTCAAGTGAGACCAAGAATTTGCAAGTCATCTGCACCAACTGATTAGCCCTTTCTTTAGGCCAAACTCGGGCCTTAGACATTCTTTTGAATTTGCAAACTTGCTAGTTTCGGAAATTCACTAGCCTGGTCGTGAAAAGTAGGCTTGTCTCCTACTTTACTTATTCAAACAGGGTGTAGTTGGTACGCAGCGATAGTAACAAGTTTTCGGATGGTACGCGATTAATCCAAGGTTGAGAACCACTGCGCTAAAAACTGATCAAACTGATTTAGAATTTGTTGGAATTGCAGAAGTGGCTTAACTTATATGAACATTAAAATAATCTCAAAGTGTTTCAATTAGGACTATAGTCATATGCTCAAAGAAAATGCGAAACATACGACTTTGAATAATACGAACACCAATGAAGAAATAACTGCGTTAAACGTTTTGATCTATCTACGTGTAGGTGTGGACAATTGTGTTTGTATAAAGCAGAGGCGCACAACCTTTTCGTTATAACGGCCGCATCGCAGAACCTTATTTTACTAACGGCCGCCAACCCTCAGCTCGTTTTTGTTTCAAAATCTAAGATGCGGAGAAATAAGTTTATATTATTTATATAATTTGTACACCATTGTAATACCTCCGACATTAGAAAGTCAGTCAACTTTTGACAAAGTTTTTGGCAAAGACGTTGTTCATTATGCCGGATTAAAAATTGGAACTTTGATTTTTTAAAAACACACTACAATTTGGCTTGTATAAACATGGCTAGCTACTTTCAACTAAATCTATATCATTTTTAGGAACACTATACACGGTTGAAAAGCAATTTAATCATAAACATTACTGCCAAGGTACTGGTGTAAATACCTGCACTAATGATGACAACAGAGATTGTCCCAACGTCTGAACGATGTATTCTATATACACCAGTACCTTGGCAGTAATGTTTATAATTATATCATTTTTACTTAGTGCAACTACTTTACAAAAAAGTTCCAGTTGTTATAACGTACAGGAAAATGTCTTTCACCCCAAAGGAATTTTTTATACAATTTTCTTTTTTTGGCCTATAGCACTGGCGTGAACTTGTCTGCTTGTTTTCCAAAAACATTTAGCAATTTTTTCCAACGTAAGAAAACTTTGTATATCATTGTTCTCCCGTTTGCGGCAAAAAAACTATTATGTTTCGTTGTTAAACTGCAACGCATTTCATTCTGCAGCAGTGTTCTATCACGACAAAATGGGTTGTGAATTTTTTTCTTTCGATCATGCATAAATAGTTAAACGTTAGGGAATATTTTAGCTATGTTTTCACTTGTTTTTGTCTAATTTTAAATTTCCGACTTAATATTGCGGGCGTTCGTGAGATTTCCGCTATGAATAACAACTGTTTTTAAGCCCTTGGGCTGAGTATTGGTTTGGACATGTTCTCCAGCGTCAGCTTAACTTTTTGGGCTACGTTATTCTTTAATTGGAAACTTCTTGTTTCTTCTGCTTCTCGTGGTTTGCACCGGCCGTCTGCAGTGGCAAGTAAGTTCATTTTTACGATCCGACATGATCGAAAAAATATCAATTTAGTTCTTGTCTTTTATTCTGGTTACGCAACACACATCAAGTGGACGGAAAAGAGAGATCAACGATAAAACATTGATTTTTAAACTGATACTCGTTTTTCTTGCGAGCATTGCAAACAGTACCTTCTTTTACTCACAACAGTTATTAGTTTGCTTTAAGTTAAAAGTTGGCAAAGGTATGCAGCACTATAATGGATCGCACAACTTTTTCGAAATACCCGGATTACGTAACACCCCATCATTCCGTCAGGCTGTTTAAACATAACAGGAAACCGGACACATGTAATGTTGTGGCAACAACGACACTGAATATTGACTTCCAACTTCCTATAGATACTGAATCATGAAAACACATGCAACAGTAAAGTTACAACGCTCAATACCATATGTCACCATAACAAGATATAATTTCCACGGTAACAAAAAGGCATGCATGAAAAGTTACAATTTTAAATTACTTAATGATGAGCTAAACCAAAGTGCCGAAATGTGGATTTCAAAGCACGTAACTGCTTCAATATAAACGGCAAACTTTGAACGAAAGCTTAGGGTTAACATGCATTTCTGTGTTTCAAATACTGACATGGAAACATACATAAAAACTAGAAGGAAATTGTGTTGTTTGCATTTACAGTTTTCCGAAAACATAAAGAAGTTTGTGTTAGTTTGTTTTTCTTTTTCATCTAGTGTGTTGGTTTACAATTAGCGATTTGTAATACTAGACTTATCATACGACATCATTTAGCATTCATTAAAGAATTTTGTGACACATTGGATATGTTAGATAACTTTTGAGTGCACACTGACCGAAGGTTAAATGCAAAATATAATAGAAACTACCACTTTGATCAACCCGGTCACGGAAAGTGGTGATGCAAGAGGAGGCCAAAATACTCAAAAAGAAGTAATACAAGTTTCTCCTGAAAGATGGGTGATAGTTATCATCATGTGTGTTGTGCCGTGCATGCGAAGCTTTGTATTGGCAGCATTTGGTCTCACCAACAATGTCATGGCAAAGTACTTCAACGTGGAGCCCTGGCAAATTGACTGGCTTTCGAATGTTCGCGCTTTAACCATGGTTTTGTTTTGCATACCTTTACTGTTTATGTTGAGAAGATTTAGTGTGAAAACGTCTATCTTTGCAGTGATTGCATTCTCAGCTACAAGTTTATCCCTGGTCAGTTTAGCAGTTTCATTTCGTCAAGGTTATTTTATCGCCATATTGGGCCAGGTAATGTCTGCTTTCGCCACAACGATCCGGATTCCACTAAGAAGCGCAATAGCTGATGTATGGTTTCCAGCCAACGAAATCGCCTACGCTGTCGGTATCATGTTTATAGGAAGGGCCCTTGGCGAAGCTACTGGTGCTGTGGTCGCCTCTCATTTGGTTTCAATCAGTGACAGTCCATCAATAATCCGAATGCGTTTGTTGGCAGTGATTGGCTCATTTGCTATTGTCACATGGGTTATCCTTGTGTTCGTTGTGCTGTTTATCAAACCGCGACCCAAGCACCCTCCAAGCATTGCTCAAGCCAAAGTTTTACAGTTACAAGACTTACAAGAAAGCACTAACCTCAAAGAAGAGCTAACAAAGTTCAAAAATGGGCAACTAAAACTGTTGACCAACGTACACTTTTTAACCGCGTGGTTTGCACGAATTACTATCGACCCAGTTCCACGATCCACAACCGCTTTGTTATCATCTATACTACAAGCAAACTTTCGCAAAAACGGAAACACTAACGTTGACGGAGGGTTCATGATCATGGGTCTTTGGCTCATGTCGATTGTGGGTAGTTTTTCAGCAGGACCTTTGCTAAGCATAACTGGACGTTATAAAGCATCGGTAATTGTGTCTACCGCCCTGGCAAGCGTTTCTTGTGTTCTTGGGATAGCAGGACTCGCAATTACTTCAATTTCCTTGGTTTATGCAAGCCAAATATTGCTGGGGCTTTTCGTGGGACTTGCATCAGTGAGTGATACAGAACTTCTAGTGCAAGTTACTTATCCAACCCGCATTACAGATGCATTCGTGTTAAACGTGTTTGGTTTAGGAATCATGTTGGTCATTCAAACCACAATTGCTAGATTGTTACTCGAAAAGTTTGGACCCATCGCAGCATTTGCTATGGAACTGTTTTATCTACTGTTACCAACATGTTTGTTGCCCTTCATAAAGATGCCATTTTACCGCCAAGAAGCAGAAGCCAGTACCATTGAAGATCAATAATAAACCGGTTGACAGTATATTTGATACGTTGTGTAATGTGATTTGAGCAAATAAAACAATCCAGAAACGTTTAAGTTTACAAATATGTCATGTGATTAGAGCACAGGTTAGTACAGGCAACCGTATTCACGTTACACTCAAGTGTCTTTATTATCAACCCGACCCAAGTTAAGTCACTTTAGTAAGAGTCGTGTGGTGGAAATTTCGTTTAATTTTAAATGATTTTTTGCATCTTTACGGACTTTTGCACCACAAGTTGTGCACTTAGTACTAATTTATTTAACCGGATTAGTGGCTGTGCTCCAAAAAGCTTTCTTAACCTTCAACTATCAAACGACGATTAAGTGCTACATGTTTTTAATTTCAAATATGTTGACAAGTAATTTCCACGACAAGTATGTGACGTTTACAGCAGCAAGTCAAGTCAAGTCAAGTCAAATTTTATTTACACATTCACTTCATCATCACAGTTCCATTGTTGAACGGATACGTAAACAGCAGGGACACCGAAAAAAATATAGTTTATCGAGTCAAGTGTCTTGTTATTTGAATTGTGGTTGAATTCCGTTTTCTGGATATGTCCTGCTGTAGGATGGAAACCGACCGCACGAACCTGACGGGGTACGTCCGGTTGTATGAGATGGTGGTTGAACCCGCGGGTTCTGCTGGCCAAATGAAACCCGACTAAACGGAAACACCAGCGCGGTTTCTCGGAACGTTTCCTGTGATCCCGTAGGTAGACCAGGGTGTCGCGAGGAAAGAGCTTTGTGACGATGACAATGTTGCCGTCGAGCATCTCCTCCTCTGTTTTTGTAAGATCGATAGCGAGATCTCAGATGTTTTTCGTTGTGAAAGCTGCTGCTTGTCTTCGACCCGGATGGCTGATCTAAAAAGACCGAATCCTACGGAAGTTTTTTGTTCTTTTGTATGTGACCAAGTTATCCAGTTCAATAGTATAATACAAAAAGGGTAAAAGGAATAAAAGTAAATGCACCACAATCTGGCTGATATAAACAATTGCAACTGATGAAACTCTGATCCGAATTATGGCTAGTAGACAAAATATAACAGCAAGGGCAAACAAATACAGTGACTGCTTTGTATCAGCTGGAATTGCTGACTAAGGTCCCGCTAAGAAACCACCGAAGATAGACGGAATCAATGAGGCCATAAGCATGAAACCCCCAGCCTGGTTCAAGTTTTTATCATCGGAAATTCGTTATGCAAGATAGAAGTATAAAGAACAGCAACGGATCGGCCCGATTATTGAAGAAACAAGCAAAACTGTGAGATAATTTTCAACAGTTTAGCTTAAATTTTTTTAATTTTCACAGATCCACTCTAAAGCTTTTTTGTTATTTTATCCACTAACTGCTACAGTTTAGCATGAGCTCCACTTGGAGGATGTGTTGGCTGTTGTGCTTACTATTTTCTAGTGCATGCAGTAAAAACATAAATTTTGGGTTTTCAAAAATTCTATAGGTTTAACTTTCTTTTTTAGGCTGTTTAATGATTGTCAATTAACGTGTTACATATTTACTAAAACAGCACGGTCAGCAATTCCATAAGAATCCCTAAGACAAGAGTTTCGCCAAAAAACAAGGCTAATTAATCAGTTGATGCAGATGAGTTGCAATTCGTGGTCTGACTTAAAGTAGGACAAAAGAATACCTCGAGTACCACCTGAAAAGCTCCGACGTACCGCTGGTACGTGTACCACAGGTTGAAAACCACTGACTTAGAGCAACTACCCTACAAAAAAGTTTTTTTTTATGTAGAAAAGTAAACTTTTGACATGAAATATTTGGAGAATTTCCCTCACTACGTTGACTTAGTGTTGAATTTTAGGCCTAAAACACTGGCGAGCATTTATTTTCTATTGTTTTCCTCCGGCTTAGCACTTTTAACAATTTTGGCAACGTAAAAGAAGTTTGTTTACCATTGTTCTCCCGTTTGCGGCAAATCACCCAGTATGGATTGTTGTTATTATAAGTACGAAGCATTTGGTTCTGCAGCAGTGTTCTGTCACAGGAACACACGTTTCACAGTTTCTTGTGAGACACATGCAAAGTTCTTGAATATTTCAACATCGTTTTGACTGGATTGTGTTGTTAGCATGTACAGCTTTCTGAAAATCATAAACAAGTTTGTGTTATGTTTGTTCTCTAGACTGCTGGTTTAGTATCAGCGGTTATCAATGCGAGATTTGCCATAAAACATATTTTTGAATAATTCAAAGCATTTTGTGACACATCGGTTAGGTTGGGTAACTTTTGAATGCAAGAAAATCAGAAGGTATAATGAAAAAACAAAAAGAATCAACTCATTTGATCAACCCAGAAAGTAGTGATGCAAGAGAAGGCCCAAATGCACATACAGAAGTTGGACAACCTTCTCCTGAAAGATGGGTGATAGTTATCATCATGTGTGTTGCGTCGTGCATGCGGAGCTTTGTATTGGCAGCATTTGGTCTCACCAACAATGTCATGGCAAAGTACTTCAACGTGGAGCCCTGGCAAATTGACTGGCTTTCGAATGTTCGCGCTTTAACCATGGTTTTGTTTTGCATACCTCTGTTGTTTATTTTGAGAAGATTCAGTGTGAAAACGTCTATCGTTGCAGTGGTCGTATTCTCAGCTACAAGTTTAACCCTGGCCAGTTTAGCAGTTTCATTTCGTCAAGGTTATTTTATCGCCATATTGGGCCAGGTAATGTCTGCTTTCTCCACAACGATCCGGATTCCACTGAAAAGTGCAATCGCTGCTGTATGGTTTCCAGCCAACGAAATCGCCTACGCTGTCGGTATCATGTTTATAGGAAGGGCTCTTGGAGAAGCTATTGGCGCTGTCGTTGCTCCACACTTGGTTTCAGTCAGTGACAGTCCATCAACAATCCGAATGCGTTTGTTGGCAGTTTTTGGGTCATTCGCTGCAGTCACATGGGTTATCCTTGTGTTTGTTGTTGTTTTTGTTAAAAAACGACCCAAACATCCCCCAAGCATTGCTCAAGCCAAAGTTTTGCAGTTACAAGAGTTACAAGAAAGCACTAGCCTCAAAGCAGAGCTAATAAAGTTCAAAAATGGGCAGCTAAAGATGTTGACCAATGTCCACTTTTTAACAGCGTGGTTTACACGAATTACTATCGACCCAGTTCCACGATCCACAACCACTTTGTTATCATCGATATTACAAGCAAACTTTCGCAAAAACGGAAATACCAACGTTGACGGAGGCTTTATGATCATGGGTCTTTGGCTCATGTCGATTGTGGGTAGTTTTTCAGCAGGACCTTTGCTAAGCATAACTGGACGTTATAAAGCATCGGTAGTTGTGTCTACCGCCCTGGCAAGCGTTTCTTGCTTTCTTGGGATAGCTGGTCTCGCCATTAACTCCATTTCCTTGGTTTATACGAGCCAAATATTGCTGGGGCTTTTCGTGGGACTTGCATTAGTGAGTGTTACAGAACTTATAGTGCAAGTTACTTATCCAACCCGCATTACAGATGCATTCGTGCTAAACGTGTTTGGTTTAGGAATCATGTTGGTCATTCAAACCACAATTGCTAGATTGTTACTCGAAAAGTTTGGACCCATCGCAGCATTTGCTATGGAACTGTTGTATCTACTGTTACCAACATGTTTGTTGCCCTTCATGAAGATGCCATTTTACCGCCAAGAAGCAGAAGCCAGTACCACTGAAGGTCAATAATAAACCGGTTGCATTGTGTAATGTGATTTGAACAAATAAAACAATCCAGAAACATTTAAGCAAATATGTCATGTGATTACAGCACAAGTTAGTACATACAGACAACCTCCTTCGAGAAATACTCAAGTGCTTTTCATTGGTAACTCGGCTGAAGTCGAGTCACTTGAGAAAGAATCTTGTAATAAGAATTTTGTTTAAGTTTTGCGCAATTTTCTTGCATCAAAAAAATTGATGATGGCGGTCACAAAACATAAGTTCCTACGGGTGTTTAGTTGTAGCAAATGCAGGTAGCATTTCTTTATTGAATATCTCTATCCAAACTGCCCAGAAAACGATTCCACAGAAAGCACACATAACGAACTTAAAATATAAACATTGTATCATAGGCAAGCAAAATGAAAGCAAAACAGTGTAACGACTGATGGGTTTAACAAACTTTTTCTCGAAAACTTCTCGAAACAACAACTAGTATTTTGTTAAGCATTACACCAGTTGAACAAAATTTTTTTTTAATATGCAACCTGGTGGACGAAACGCCTGTTCAGTATTTCGACTGATGTGTTTATGTGATTTTCGGTTGTATTTATTTTTGAGATATCGTTCTAGCGTCCTGGAACGGATGGTATTGTTTTGCGGAAATATTTTGCACATCCATGGCAAACCAACCGAAACAAAGGCTTTCAAAACATTAGCAATCCCGGAAACAGCTGGAAAGTTGTGGCGGGATGTGCATGTGATGCATTGGCAACGAACGAACGACAGATTGACAGAAATATATGTTTTCAACAATTATCTAGTAGTCAATGATTCCGAAACCACCGTCAGTATTTACCTTTTTTTCAAAAAAATCATCGTTGTCATGTTCCATATTGTCAAAAATACAAGACTTGTTTGCATACATAACGATAAACATGTCTACCGTTTACAGCAGTGGTTTTTACGTTGATTCTTCTGCTTGTTGACGATAGAATGTCAGCTTTTTTACCACAAGCAAAACTGTAGAAAGCAACATGACACTAAGAGGAAACGCAAGAGACTCTTTTGGGCCAAATTTGTCCAATAACATCCTTACAGCAAAGTTTTCAATTACCAAAGTCACTCCTGTTCCAATCAGCAAAATGACATAAATCTCCTGAATATTGGTGGGATAAGTAACTTCCACGAAAAGATCTGTAACGGTCACGTTTGCAAATCCACCAACAAGTCCCAACATAATCAAGCTTGCATAAACTATTGCAATTGTTGAAACTTTGATCCCAATGATGGTGAGAGCAACGAAGAAACTTGCCAAACATAAACCACCTGCACTCGCCGCTTTAAAACGCCTAGTTCTGCTGAGCAAGGGTCCCGCTAATAAACCACCTACGATAGATAAAATCCATAAGCCCATCAGCATGTAACCGCCAGCCTGATTTAATTTCTTCTCATTTGGAAATCCACTGTGTAAGATTGAGGTAATAAGAATGGTGATTGAACGCGCCAACGGCCCAATAATTAGGCAAGCAAGTAAAACTGTGAGAAAATTTACGTCTCTCAAGAGTTTAACTTGAACATTTACGAATTTTAACAGATCTTCTCTAAAGCTGTTGCTTTGTTGCTTTTCTGTTAACTGCAACGCTTTGGCTTGAGCTACACTTGGAGGCTGCTTTGGCTGTTGTTTCAAAAACACTGCAGCCAAAACTAAGATGATCCATATGGTGACAGTTAATGATCGAAACAATGCCAACAAACGTATTCGGACGGTTGATGGACTATCACTGATTGAAACCAAGTGAGAAGTGATTACACCACCAGTAGCTTCTCCAAGAGCCCGACCTACAAACATAAAACCTAGGGCGTAGGCAATTTCGTTGGCAGGAAACCACACTGCAGCGATTGCGCTTCGCAGTGGAGTCAAAATGGCATAGGATACACCATATGACATATGACCCAGAAGTAAAGCAATGTACCCTTAGTGACTAACAAGCGATATGCAGGTGAGAGTTAAACCTATTGCAACACATAGGATCCCAGCAACCAAAGACAATTTGACATTGAACCTTCTCAGTACGAATAACACAGGTACGCATGATACAGCATTAGACAAAGCAGCAGTATTGAACATCCAATCAATTTTCCAGGGCATAACGTCAAAGTATTGTGCCATGACGTTGTTGATAGTACCCAAACCTGATATGTTAATGCTTTGGAACAAAGTGACCACTGTCAGTATGCCAGCTACTAGCCATCTTTCGGGCGATAGTTTTACGATGTCTTCATTATTGTGTGGATTTGTCAAAGTTGTGTCTTCTGTTCGTTCATCAAGCAAATGACTACAATCCTGATTAGAAGTCATAATATAAATTGCAATTCTCATTGCCCGTGTAAAGTTGCTTTCCTATGCTGTAAAACTAGCCAATTTCTCTCAATATAGTAAGTCCAGATTTTCAATAAAATATGTCACCTTCTTCTAAATGCTGAAACTTTAGCAGATGTGTAAAATTTTTCACCGTTACAGGAAACTCGTTGTTCTTGCGTGTGTAAAATCAGGTTGGTAGCCTATAACTGTAAATGCCTGCATACGACATCATTTAGCATTCATTAAAGAATTTTGTGACACATTGGATATGTTAAATAACTTTTGAGTGCACACTGACCGAAGGTTAAATGCAAAATATAATAGAAACTACCACTTTGATCAACCCGTTGACGGAAAGTGGTGATGCAAGAGGAGGCCAAAATACTCAAAAAGAAGTAGTACAAGTTTCTCCTGAAAGATGGGTGATAGTTATCATCATGTGTGTTGTGCCGTGCATGCGAAGCTTTGTATTGGCAGCATTTGGTCTCACCAACAATGTCATGGCAAAGTACTTTAACGTGGAGCCCTGGGAAGTTGACTGGCTTTCTAATGTTCGCGCTTTAACCATGGTTTTGTTTTGCATACCTTTACTGTTTATGTTGAGAAGATTTAGTGTGAAAACGTCTATCGTTGCAGTGATCGCATTCTCAGCTACAAGTTTAACCCTGGCCAGTTTAGCAGTTTCATTTCGTCAAGGTTATTTTATCGCCATATTGGGCCAGGCCATGTCTGCTTTCGCCACAACGATCCGGATTCCACGAAGAAGCGCAATAGCTGATGTATGGTTTCCAGCCAACGAAATCGCCTATGCTGTCGGTATCATGTTCATAGGAAGGGCCCTTGGCGAAGCTACTGGTGCTGTGGTCGCCTCTCATTTGGTTTCAATCAGTGACAGTCCATCAATAATCCGAATGCGTTTGTTGGCAGTGTTTGGCTCATTTGCTATTGTCACATGGGTTATCCTTGTGTTCGTTGTGCTGTTTATCAAACCGCGACCCAAGCACCCTCCAAGCATTGCTCAAGCCAAAGTGTTGCAGTTACAAGAGTTACAAGAAAGCACTAACCTCAAAGAAGAGCTAACAAAGTTTAAAAATATGCAACTAAAACTGTTGACCAACGAACACTTTTTAACCGCGTGGTTTGCACGAATTACTATCGACCCAGTTCCACGATCCACAACCGCTTTGTTATCATCTATACTACAAGCAAACTTTCGCAAAAACGGAAACACTAACGTTGACGGAGGGTTCATGATCATGGGTCTTTGGCTCATGTCGATTGTGGGTAGTTTTTCAGCAGGACCTTTGCTAAGCATAACTGGACGTTATAAAGCATCGGTAGTTGTGTCTACTGGCCTAGCAAGCGTTTCTTGTGTTCTTGGGATAGCAGGACTCGCCATTAACTCCATTTCCTTGGTTTATGCAAGCCAAATATTGCTGGGGCTTTTCGTGGGACTTGCATCAGTGAGTGATACAGAACTTCTAGTGCAAGTTACTTATCCAACCCGCATTACAGATGCATTCGTGTTAAACGTGTTTGGTTTAGGAATCATGTTGGTCATTCAAACCACAATTGCTAGATTGTTACTCGAAAAGTTTGGACCCATCGCACCATTTGCTCTAGAACTGTTTTATCTACTGTTACCAACATGTTTGTTGCCCTTCATAAAGATGCCATTTTACCGCCAAGAAGCAGAAGCCAGTACCATTGAAGATCAATAATAAACCGGTTGACAGTATATTTGATACGTTGTGTAATGTGATTTGAGCAAATAAAACAATCCAGAAACGTTTAAGTTTACAAATATGTCATGTGATTAGAGCACAGGTTAGTACAGGCAACCGTATTCACGTTACACTCAAGTGTCTTTATTATCAACCCGACCCAAGTTAAGTCACTTTAGTAAGAGTCGTGTGGTGGAAATTTCGTTTAATTTTAAATGATTTTTTGCATCTTTACGGACTTTTGCACCACAAGTTGTGCACTTAGTACTAATTTATTTAACCGGATTAGTGGCTGTGCTCCAAAAAGCTTTCTTAACCTTCAACTATCAAACGACGATTAAGTGCTACATGTTTTTAATTTCAAATATGTTGACAAGTAATTTCCACGACAAGTTTGTGACGTTTACAGCAGCAAGTCAAGTCAAGTCAAATTTTATTTACACATTCACTTCATCATCACAGTTCCATTGTTGAACGGATACGTAAACAGCAGGGACACCGAAAAAAATATAGTCTATCGAGTCAAGTGTCTTGTTATTTGAATTGTGGTTGAATTCCGTTTTCTGGATATGTCCTGCTGTAGGATGGAAACCGACCGCACGAACCTGACGGGGTACGTCCGGTTGTATGAGATGGTGGTTGAACCCGCGGGTTCTGCTGGCCAAATGAAACCCGACTAAACGGAAACACCAGCGCGGTTTCTCGGAACGTTTCCTGTGATCCCGTAGGTAGACCAGGGTGTCGCGAGGAAAGTGCTTTGTGACGATGACAATGTTGCCGTCGAGCATCTCCTCCTCTGTTTTTGTAAGATCGATAGCGAGATCTCAGATGTTTTTCGTTGTGAAAGCTGCTGCTTGTCTTCGACCCGGATGGCTGATCTAAAAAGACCGAATCCTACGGAAGTTTTTTGTTCTTTTGTATGTGACCAAGTTATCCAGTTCAATAGTATAATACAAAAAGGGTAAAAGGAATAAAAGTAAATGCACCACAATCTGGCTGATATAAACAATTGCAACTGATGAAACTCTGATCCGAATTATGGCTAGTAGACAAAATATAACAGCAAGGGCAAACAAATACAGTGACTGCTTTGTATCAGCTGGAATTGCTGACTAAGGTCCCGCTAAGAAACCACCGAAAATAGACGGAATCAATGAGGCCATAAGCATGAAACCCCCAGCCTGGTTCAAGTTTTTATCATCGGAAATTCGTTATGCAAGATAGAAGTATAAAGAACAGCAACGGATCGGCCCGATTATTGAAGAAAGCAAAACTGTGAGATAATTTTCAACAGTTTAGCTTAAATTTTTTAAATTTTCACAGATCCACTCTAAAGCTTTTTTGTTATTTTATCCACTAACTGCTACAGTTTAGCATGAGCTCCACTTGGAGGATGTGTTGGCTGTTGTGCTTACTATTTTCTAGTGCATGCAGTAAAAACATAAATTTTGGGTTTTCAAAAATTCTATAGGTTTAACTTTCTTTTTTAGGCTGTTTAATGATTGTCAATTAACGTGTTACATATTTACTAAAACAGCACGGTCAGCAATTCCATAAGAATCCCTAAGACAAGAGTTTCGCCAAAAAACAAGGCTAATTAATCAGTTGATGCAGATGAGTTGCAATTCGTGGTCTGACTTAAAGTAGGACAAAAGAATACCTCGAGTACCACCTGAAAAGCTCCGACGTACCGCTGGTACGTGTACCACAGGTTGAAAACCACTGACTTAGAGCAACTACCCTACAAAAAAGTTTTTTTTTATGTAGAAAAGTAAACTTTTGACATGAAATATTTGGAGAATTTCCCTCACTACGTTGACTTAGTGTTGAATTTTAGGCCTAAAACACTGGCGAGCATTTATTTTCTATTGTTTTCCTCCGGCTTAGCACTTTTAACAATTTTGGCAACGTAAAAGAAGTTTGTTTACCATTGTTCTCCCGTTTGCGGCAAATCACCCAGTATGGATTGTTGTTATTATAAGTACGAAGCATTTGGTTCTGCAGCAGTGTTCTGTCACAGGAACACACGTTTCACAGTTTCTTGTGAGACACATGCAAAGTTCTTGAATATTTCAACATCGTTTTAACTGGATTGTGTTGTTAGCATGTACAGCTTTCTGAAAATCATAAACAAGTTTGTGTTATGTTTGTTCTCTAGACTGCTGGTTTAGTATCAGCGGTTAGCAATGCGAGATTTGCCATAAAACATATTTTTGAATAATTCAAAGCATTTTGTGACACATCGGTTAGGTTGGGTAACTTTTGAATGCAAGAAAATCAGAAGGTATAATGAAAAAACAAAAAGAATCAACTCATTTGATCAACCCAGAAAGTAGTGATGCAAGAGAAGGCCCAAATGCACATACAGAAGTTGGACAACCTTCTCCTGAAAGATGGGTGATAGTTATCATCATGTGTGTTGCGTCGTGCATGCGAAGCTTTGTATTGGCAGCATTTGGTCTCACCAACAATGTCATGGCAAAGTACTTCAACGTGGAGCCTTGGCAAATTGACTGGCTTTCGAATGTTCGCGCTTTAACCATGGTTTTGTTTTGCATACCTCTGTTGTTTATGTTGAGAAGATTCAGTGTGAAAACGTCTATCGTTGCAGTGGTCGTATTCTCAGCTACAAGTTTAACCCTGGCCAGTTTAGCAGTTTCATTTCGTCAAGGTTATTTTATCGCCATATTGGGCCAGGCCATGTCTGCTTTCTCCACAACGATCCGGATTCCACTGAAAAGTGCAATCGCTGCTGTATGGTTTCCAGCCAACGAAATTGCCTACGCTGTCGGTATCATGTTTATAGGAAGGGCTCTTGGAGAAGCTATTGGCGCTGTCGTTGCTCCACACTTGGTTTCAGTCAGTGACAGTCCATCAATAATCCGAATGCGTTTGTTGGCAGTGTTTGGGTCATTCGCTGCAGTCACATGGGCTATCCTTGTGTTTGTTGTTGTTTTTGTTAAAAAACGACCCAAACATCCCCCAAGCATTGCTCAAGCCAAAGTTTTGCAGTTACAAGAGTTACAAGAAAGCACTAGCCTCAAAGCAGAGCTAATAAAGTTCAAAAATGGGCAGCTAAAATTGTTGACCAATGTCCACTTTTTAACAGCGTGGTTTACACGAATTACTATCGACCCAGTTCCACGATCCACAACCACTTTGTTATCATCGATATTACAAGCAAACTTTCGCAAAAACGGAAATACCAACGTTGACGGAGGCTTTATGATCATGGGTCTTTGGCTCATGTCGATTGTGGGTAGTTTTTCAGCAGGACCTTTGCTAAGCATAACTGGACGTTATAAAGCATCGGTAGTTGTGTCTACCGCCCTGGCAAGCGTTTCTTTCTTTCTTGGGATAGCTGGTCTCGCCATTAACTCCATTTCCTTGGTTTATGCGAGCCAAATATTGCTGGGGCTTTTCGTTGGACTTGCATTAGTGAGTGTTACAGAACTTATAGTGCAAGTTACTTATCCAACCCGCATTACAGATGCATTCGTGCTAAACGTGTTTGGTTTAGGAATCATGTTGGTCATTCAAACCACTATTGCTAGATTGTTACTCGAAAAGTTTGGACCCATCGCAGCATTTGCTATGGAACTGTTGTATCTACTGTTACCAACATGTTTGTTGCCCTTCATGAAGATGCCATTTTACCGCCAAGAAGCAGAAGCCAGTACCATTGAAGGTCAATAATAAACCGGTTACATTGTGTAATGTGATTTGAACAAATAAAACAATCCAGAAACATTTAAGCAAATATGTCATGTGATTACAGCACAAGTTAGTACATACAGACAACCTCCTTCGAGAAATACTCAAGTGCTTTTCATTGGTAACTCGGCTGAAGTCGAGTCACTTGAGAAAGAATCTTGTAATAAGAATTTTGTTTAAGTTTTGCGCAATTTTCTTGCATCAAAAAAATTGATGATGGCGGTCACCAAACATAAGTTCCTACGGGTGTTTAGTTTATTGCAGGTAGCATTTCTTTATTGAATATCTCTATCCAAACTGCCCAGTAAACGATTCCACAGAAAGCACTTAAAATATAAACATTGTATCATAGGCAAGCAAAAGGAAGCAAAACAGTGTAACGACTGATGGGTTTAACAAACTTTTTCTCGAAAACTTCTCGAAACAACAACTAGTATTTTGTTAAGCATTACACCAGTTGAACAAAATTTTTTTTTTAATATGCAACCTGGTGGACGAAACGCCTGTTCAGTATTTCGACTGATGTGTTTATGTGATTTTCGGTTGTATTTATTTTTGAGATATCGTTCTAGCGTCCTAGGACGGATGGTATTGTTTTGAGGAAATATTTTGCACATCCATGGCAAACCAACCGAAACAAAGGCTTTCAAAACATTAGCAATCCCGGAAACAGCTGGAAAGTTGTGGCGGGATGTGCATGTGATGCATTGGCAACGAACGAACGACAGATCGACAGAAATATATGTTTTCAACAATTATCTAGTAGTCAATGATTCTGAAACCACCGTCAGTATTTACCTTTTTTTCAAAAAAATCATCGTTGTCATGTTCCATATTGTCAAAAATACAAGACTTGTTTGCATACATAACGACAAACATGTCTACCGTTTGCAGCAGTGGTTTTTACGTTGATTCTTCTGCTTGTTGACGATAGAATGTCAGCTTTTTTACCACAAGCAAAACTGTAGAAAGCAACATGACACTAAGAGGAAACGCAAGAGACTCTTTTGGGCCAAATTTGTCCAATAACATCCTTACAGCAAAGTTTTCAATTACCAAAGTCACTCCTGTTCCAATCAGCAAAATGACATAAATCTCCTGAATATTGGTGGGATAAGTAACTTCCACGAAAAGATCTGTAACGGTCACGTTTGCAAATCCACCAACAAGTCCCAACATAATCAAGCTTGCATAAACTATTGCAATTGTTGAAACTTTGATCCCAATGATGGTGAGAGCAACGAAGAAACTTGCCAAACATAAACCACCTGCACTCGCCGCTTTAAAACGCCTAGTTCCGCTGAGCAAGGGTCCCGCTAATAAACCACCTACGATAGATAAAATCCATAAGCCCATCAGCATGTAACCACCAGCCTGATTTAATTTCTTCTCATTTGGAAATCCACTGTGTAAGATTGAGGTAATAAGAATGGTGATTGAACGCGCCAACGGCCCAATAACTAGGCAAGCAAGTAAAACTGTGAGAAAATTTACGTCTCTCAAGAGTTTAACTTGAACATTTACGAATTTTAACAGATCTTCTCTAAAGCTGCTGCTTTGTTGCTTTTCTAATAACTGCAACGCTTTGGCTTGAGCTACACTTGGAGGATGCTTTGGCTGTTGTTTCAAAAACACTGCAGCCAAAACTAAGATGATCCATATGGTGACAGTTAATGATCCAAACAATGCCAACAAACGTATTCGGACCGTTGATGGACTATCACTGATTGAAACCAAGTGAGAAGTGATTACACCACCAGTAGCTTCACCAAGAGCCCGACCTACAAACATAAAACCTAGAGCGTAGGCAATTTCGTTGGCAGGAAACCACACTGCAGCGATTGCGCTTCGCAGTGGAGTCAAAATGGCATAGGATACACCATATGACATCTGACCCAGAAGTAAAGCAATGTACCCTTTGTGACTAACAAGCGATATGCAGGTGAGAGTTAAACCTATTGCAACACATAGGATCCCAGCAACCAAAGACAATTTGACATTGAACCTTCTCAGTACGAATAACACAGGTACGCATGATACAGCATTAGACAAAGCAGCAGTATTGAACATCCAATCAATTTTCCAGGGCATAACGTCAAAGTATTGTGCCATGACGTTGTTGATAGTACCCAAACCTGATATGTTAATGCTTTGGAACAAAGTGACCACTGTCAGTATGCCAGCTACTAGCCATCTTTCGGGCGATAGTTTTACGATGTCTTCATTATTGTGTGGATTTGTCAAAGTTGTGTCTTCTGTTCGTTCATCAAGCAAATGACTACAATCCTGATTAGAAGTCATAATATAAATTGCAATTCTCATTGCCCGTGTAAAGTTGCTTTCCTATGCTGTAAAACTAGCCAATTTCTCTCAATATAGTAAGTCCAGATTTTCAATAAAATATGTCACCTTCTTCTAAATGCTGAAACTTTAGCAGATGTGTAAAATTTTTCACCGTTACAGGAAACTCGTTGTTCTTGCGTCTGTAAAAACAGGTTGGTAGCCTATAACTGTAAATGCCTGCATGGTAGCATCTGTTTGCTGTTTTTTTGTCTTTTAATTTTACGAAAATCAAAAGTTCCAATCTTTGAATTCAAAGAACAGCACCCTTGCCAAATATTTTGTCAAACATTGACTGACATTCTAATGACGGAGTTATTACGATGGTGTATATCAAGACATACAGCCTGATAAACGACTATTTTTGCAGTTGTCGTATGCTCTGGTATGCGCATAACACTTGAGCAAGGATAATCTTTATGGGCCTTTGAAGAATGTCCAACTACTTCGTAGGTACTTTTCAGTAGTTACCGACGTTGGCGGTGGATTCATGATCATGGGTCATTGAATCATTTTTTCTAAGCATATCCCCTTTGCTGAGCATAACTTGAGGTTGTAAAGCGGCAATGGTTTTGTCTACAGGTCCCGCAAGCGTTTCTTGCTTTCTCGCGATAGCCCGAAATCCCTATCTTTATTGACCTTGGTTTTAGTTGAACGTTTCGTCGGACTTGCATTAGTTTGTGTAAATGTTTTGCTAGAGTAAAGAAAAACCAATCGACCCAAAACTTAACAAGCCGGAAGCAGCTGTTAGTTTTATAGCGTACGCTAATGCCAGAACAATGGTCGAATCTCAAAAAAGCAGATAAGTTAATGTTAGAATACGATTTATGTCTAGTTTCACAAAGTGAACAAAATTCATGGCTTACACAACTTGAAAGCAAACTTATCGAAATTAACACGGCAGAATCAAACAGTAAATGAGGCGTGGCTCTTGACGAAATAACAGTGAGTATAATCAGTCGTAACAAGATAAATAGGGCGTTGAATATATGTTTGTTTCTTAAATCTGACTCTATAGAATTGTTTGTTTCCTATAATTTAAACAAGTGCAACTTTATTAAATAGAACCTGCAATCCATGGTAAAACGATTTAAAGTCACTTATTAAGCAATAAACGTTTATTTGAAATTTCGCCACACAATTCGCACACTTCTATAGTAATACAAGTGATTAATATTTTTGTTGCCTTAAATTGCAACTTTATTTCTGTTGACAACGTCGGTGCGCCTTTTTCAAGCTGAAAGGGTAACTTTTAAGAAAAGAAAAGGTAACCAATTAGAAAATTATTTGGATTAGAAATAACGTTTCTGACTCATACATAAGTATACCTCGCTTCGTACAGAAACAAAGTGTCAAAACCATATCACATGTTTTTGAATTTTGAACCTTTACACAAACAACCGAAGTTGTGATCAATTGAATATTTCGTTATTACATAAACGTTTCATGATGGAAACCGCTCTAAAAATGCCACGAAACATTATTATAATTTAGTGTGAAAATGTGATGATATTTTCGTCTTTAAAAAGCATATATTTCCACACGAAGCCATAAAATGCAAATCAATCGTATTTGACAGAATGTTTCTTTCCATGGCACCGCCCCCGGAACGCCCATCCGACCAGGGAAATCACCCCCATGACGAGATAAATCAGACAGTTGAAGTTTCCACCTAAAAACAAAACTTTAAGGCTTTTAGCCGGTGCAAGTACTGAATAACTCAGATTGATCACGCTTCCTAAAACTAACTCTATCTATTGTTGAACAGCAAAAGTTTGTCTGGTAAAGCTTATAATATTTTGAAGCGACACAATTGCCCTAAACAAAATCCACACAAGAAACTTTACCTAACAGTTTAAAAAACCTAAAGTGGGAAGCGACAAAAAACAGTTTGTATAATTGTGGATATTTGACAAAAAACTAATTAATGGATTCCTAAATCTATTTCAAATGATGCAAAGACAAAATTTCCCAAATAACAAAAAAAAGGTTCTTGATTTGTATTTATTGAAACTCTTTAAGTCGAATCGAGGTGCTAGTGATTAAAACTTTTGCCTCCGACAGAACACAAAGCTGACTTAGGCACTGGTTAGAGATTTTTCTGCATTACCAACTGCCAATGCTGTATGATGCGATCGTGAGACAGTTCAAAGGGACATGGACAACAAAAAACAGCCTCGAATTATCACCACCATAGCAGCTTTGTCGCCGAAAATTACATGAACAAAGGTGATATAACACAATAGATAATATTCTTCAAAAATCCACGTCAAATTTCTGCATTCTCTTACCGTGGCCTTGACTGAAATTGTAGAAATAAACAACGAATCCGACAAGCACAAGTTCCGGGTACATCGTCCACACGTACTTCGTGTATTGAGAACAGACCATCAAATCCGATATAATCCAAACACAGACGAGACACAGCATGCCACACAAGAAGATACTACCCGCTGCTGGAATGTCAAGCCATCCTGTAACCAATCACACGAAATAAAATCTGTTACAAAAATCAAATCCCTACTACATATTCCACCTTTATACCATGGCTCTTTACCCGGTAAGGTATGCGAATAAAAAAAATTAAAAGTGCGCGAAGTATAAAGCAAGCTTTGTATGGATCTTTCGTAAACTGTTTGATTAAAATCATGATAGTAATCTGTCTGGAACCCAGGGAAGGCCATAAAACTAACTTGATTCAAACAGTCAGAAAACTTATAGTTATATTCTTTGAAAAATTGTTCATTTGTTACTAAAATAACAACAGCAAGCTCTTCTTCCTACCTCTTTGTTGGGCAACTGAGCCGGGTATATCAACATATGATAGAGAGGTAGTGCCAATCCAGCACGTAGAATGGACATACCAACCGATAAATGGGGGGAATGAATTGATAACGAATGTGTCGTACCACCATTCCCATGATTCTACGAGGAAATAATACGAGCTTTGAGCAAACAGCAAAACAAAAGAAAGTGTGGCTTTTCGCATCTAATGTGTTTGGTTGGTCAAAATTTTACCCCCCACGAGAAGCAGGAAATCCTTTTACGAACGATCTTTTCCGTTAAAACCAACTTATGCAAGTTAACAAGTTAAGTTATATATTTTTAAAACCGAACGGTAACAATTGTCCTCTAATTCCTCAATATTAACATTGCATTGCTGTAATAATAAGCCTGTCCTTTTGCATGCCATTACTATTTACACTGGGGACGACAAATTGACGTGTCATCGGTCGGTCGTCACATGTTTAGGCGGGGTGGGGCCTCTACAATAGTATGAAGAGAAACACAAAATGAAAACTAGAAAGTTTACGTAAGCCTTAATTCGGTGTAATTTAAGCTGCAACCCTGATTATATTGTTATGTGTATGTTTGCGCACACCTGTGTATGTTTGCACACCAGTGTAGAAATGCACCAAATTAATTTAAATCTTACTACTTGGCCAGAAAGTCAAAGTAAGAAAGATTTACCCTTTAAATGTAGACTATGGTTTCAAAAGTCGTACCAGACCACACATCTAAACTCTTTTACCCAAGTTGTACCTTTTGTCATGGGATTGGCACAACATCCCGCGTTCTACCAAATAATAGAGACAAATTAATTGCAATACTCTACTTGGAATTGGGTTGACTCCCTTTTCAGGGCTCACTCGTCGTCGCAAAGCCATCAAAAACATTGCCACTGAGTTAAAAGCAAACAATCCAGTTGCCAAAGCTGTGTAGCATAATCTTTCTAGTCCGTAAAAGAGAACATAAAGACTACTCATCAGTGCAAAGCTCCAAGCATGCAAGTGAAAAGCCTAAATATAAAAGATGAATTGAGTTTAAAATTTGTTGGCGTAATAGTGGTTTGTTATCAATTATGGAAAATGTCAAAATGAAAAAGCTTCAAGCCAATAATCAGTGCCGGATTAAGGGTCCACTGGCCTGTAGGCACATTTTATAAGTGGCCTGAAAATCAGGGTTCCAACTAAAAAATTAGAACTATCAGTGTTGCCAAATCATTTAAAGTGGCCTGGATTTTTGACTGGCCTGTAGGCACGTGCCTATTTTGCTTAATGGTGAATCCAGCACTGCCAACAAATGATAACTAAGCTGCAGACAGTGCACACTGTATCGACCTATAAGATCTAGTCCTTTCAACATCTTGTAGTTTTTTTTGTTTTGTGGAACGGTTCCAACGAAAGTTTATGGTGAACAAGGATTTTGATAACTTAGCCTATAACGTCCAACATTTACCCTATTTGCATAACTTTCTTACTTTGTTATCGTGGTATTGACAGAACGTGTACATAAATTAGCCACAGGATCTGTTTGTGCAAACGAAGCAGTTATACGTACATCCGCCAACAAAAACTTATTGAACGGTAAGGGGCGTTTTTTAAAAATGAGTTCATGTCACTTCTACCCTTGCAAAACTTGAGGTAGATTAATACACATATGTGCAACGAAATCTTTCTATTTTACTTTAATGGTTGTGTATTTTGTTGCTTAGAATGCAGACTTTAAAAAGTGGTCTGATCAAGAGAGAATGTTCCAAAAGTAAAATAAAACATATCTCTCTTACATGTTAAGCAACTTTAAAAACTATCAGCAAAGTAATATCGTATATTGTAGCACTTTTTAAATTCAAGTGTATGACAACAAAAAACACTTTAAGCAATAAAAAAAGTTTTGAAATATCCCAAAATAATTTTGTGAATCCGAACCTTACATTGTTAAACATCTTCATTGATCCTGCCATCTTATATATTACAATTAGTCCGAGTGTAATATGTTGCACATGTGTTGCAAAACTCCAAGCAAACTAAAACACACAATAAAACCTTATTAACCCGGCGTTCAAATTTAAAACCGTTGACTTTAAATAAATTTACTTTTAGTCCGTTGGCACTGGAAAAAGACTTTTTTGGGTTGTTTACGACATTTGTTTAGCAAATAAACCGTACGTTATAATCCGCAAAAGGCTTTACCATAACATTACTCACCATAAAAGCGGGAGGATTAAAGTCAATGGGAAACTTGTTTCTTAAATTTCCGATTCTTAGAATAGTTCCTGCAAAAACAAAATAGTTGTAAATCATTTCTAAGCAAAACATATCAAATTTTGCCCGTTTTTTTCACACCTGGTAACACTTTGTCCATATTCCCCGTGTAGTTTAGCAAGGCAACAATTTGCCCAAGAGCAATCAGCAAAAACGAAACGACGATCATCATTTGTTCTGCATTCATTTTTCCTAACTTACTTGATAAACATACATCGGCAAAACCTAGCAGTGCTTAGTTAATGTCAGTAGACAGTTGAGAAACAGCCGATTTTATGCTGATTCAATATCAACGGGGTATTTGCATTCACGGAAGTTAACACCGGAAGACATGCAGAAAAAAACATGTTGGAAACAGTGTATCAGATCATGTTTGAGAGAAATTTTGCATAACCAAATTGGATTTGGGTCGAACTTTACACTATGCAAAATTTGTGTTGTAAATCATATTCAAGCCTTTTTTGTAAAAACAATCGGGTTAGGGCTGTGTTTGCAACCTGCTTACAAACTTTGCTTAAAACGATCAACCAAAAATATCCAAACAAAGAGTTAAGCGCAAGTCCCCCTGTTGTTGGTTCGAATCCCACCGCAGGCCTAATGTTTCTAGCCTATGCCCTGCCATATGTGGAAATGCTTGATGACCGGCTGATTCGGTATCACGCCTTTGGTAGCCTGCTGCACTATGCTCTACGTTAAATAAATAATTTATGACAAAGGCATCCATTAAATAACCAAAATAGCTAAAAGGACATGAACTACTGGATAGCTAAAATTCAAAACACTCATCAGCGTTTATATAGTATATGCATAAATTTACCTGACTTAGTTAAGCATTTTTAACGTTGTTTCATCCCGACATAAGCAATTTAAAGTTACAAGTACGGTTAAGAAAAAACAACAAATTATAGCCACCAAACAACAAAAACCAACACAGCTGATAAGTCTGCTTTAAAAAAAATGCCATTTTCTCTTTGCTTTAAATCAATGTGACATTACCATGGTAATGTGCACAGACAGCATTCGTGACGCAACCTGGCCTAAGGCAATTATCGATGACGTAACGGACTTGTAATCATTTATTATAGTCAGTGCAACGCGAACGACAAACTTGCATTGCGATGCAGAAAGTGTACACATTAAATGATTGTGACCTTATTTTTGCGCTTAATTTTAAATGCCAACCAAAAGTCACAGCTTTACATACTCAAACGATTCCAAAGCGTTTCCAGTTGAAGTAAAGTTATGAACTTAAATTAAATTTCACTCTTAAGATATAAATAAAGGGCCGTTTTTCTCCCAAACATGTTCATCTTAATTTGTCCAAAAACACGAACAATTAGTGTTAGGCCCAAAATATTCATTTATTTGTCCAGCTTAGAGATGTTTGGCCGTTTTTTCGGCACGAGGTTTTTTTTCGGCACCTGATTCTAACATAAAACGGCTCAGCTTTTCCACGCAGCATTATTGTTGCCGGAATTTTACCAACTTTGTGACCTAATTACGGCTTTAATTTTTTCAACATTTCGGGTTTAGGCTTGTATATTTGTGTTTAAGAAGTGTTCCCTGCGTTGTATTTAGGTCTATAAAAGTTACAAATAGAATCCATTGCAGTGGCGGTGATCACCAAAGACATGTATGGTGCAAATGTACATTAGTTTAAGGCAATATGACCTTTGGCGTTTATAACCAAATGATGCACTTGTACGTTATTATACAGCTAACTGGAGGTGATGTGAGTTTTTGTGCAGAATTTTTTGTACAAGGTTTTGCATTTAAGTTAAAGTTGCATACCACGAATAGTCTCAATCTGAGCATGCTTAGTACCGAAACTTAACAAACAAGAAATAATTCGTACAACCCTTGAAAATTTCAGAACTCTTAAATTACCCACTGTGTTTCTTAAGGCAATTCTTTAGGCTACTGATTTCGGCGAAATAATTGTCACCCCCAGTTGAAGCAAGATTTATAAAGTTATAGAATGACAAACACAAACATTTTAATAACTATAGGAATTATTTCCTAAAAAGATCTACATTTCAATAACTGCAGAACCATGCATTTAAAATATCGAACTCAAAACATACAACAACTAATATATGAAATTGAATAGTATTTTGTTATTCCAGTTGCCTCAAATTTTTAAAATATTTCGCTTAGCAATTTCAACCCCATCTGCGTTCCGAACTCTGAAACATTACATATTTATATTCTTACCACAAACAAAGGTTCTGTTTGTAAAGCTGCAGTCACCTTAACGTATCCTGTAAACAATCTCAATGCTTACACGTTCATAGAGCAGCGAGGAATGAAATCATCGTATCGTATCAGTGGGCAATGAAATCGTTATATGTTGTGCACAACAATCAACAAACAGCGTTTACCGCTTTGTTTAGACATGCAATGCAAGTCTCTTGCTGGAAAAAGTCTTAAGTAGGGCGTTTTGCCCTTGAGTTGATTTTCACTGCTCCTAATGTGATTGGTGGCCCTGATAAAAAGCCATTATATTGCTAGAGGGTTGTTTGTCATATTTGTACAGTTAAGAAAAAGACAATTAAACAAGTAAAAAGCAGCTAAACCTGGACTAAATCTCCAGATTGGTGCACTCTTTCCAAGCTACAAAATCAAAAATTTATCCTTACGATTTTACATAAACTCGCTCTAGTGTTTTTTTATTATTACTAATACTGCTCATTTGACCCAAAGGCTGCTGCTAACCAATGTCTACTTAAAAAGGTTTTTAAGTTTCAAACAAAACATAAATACGGCAGTTAACTTTTAATTTTGGCACGAGGTGGCGTCATAACGGCGAAACAGCTTCTACGGCGGGTGTCGCTAGAGAGCCTGACGTTTGCAAGAATGTCTTAAAAACTACAAATGTCTAAGTATAGCTCAGTATTTTTTAACCGTCCGAAACATTGGAATTAAATTGGCCCAACATTATAAAAGTCACATCGCCGCTGCAGGTGCCCTTAAAAAGGCCAAACAGCGGAAATTCATGGATTCCTTATTTCAGGATTAACATATGGTTGATACGCCTACATAACTACATGCTGAAGACGTTAAAACAAAAACTCGAAGTAGATTTGAATTATTTAATAAGGAACCGAAATTTTTACCTTAACAAGACCAACGGTAGTTACAGGTTTATTTCGGCTTTTTCAAGTTTATGTTGGGAGTTCCCTGAAAATTTCTGAAAACTTAAAATCACGCTACACAGTATCATAATCTGATTGTATTTGTGTAATTAAAAACCATAACATTGACGAGACACGCTTTGGCTTTACATTAAACCCACACAACATCTTTATATATTAGTTTCGTGTGCCATTGGTTAATCGTACTTAACGGAATGTTTCTTTCCATGATACCGCCCACGGAACGCCCATCCGACGAGGGAAATCACCCCCATAACGAGGTACATCAGATAGTTGAAGTTTCCTCCTAAAAACAGAAATTTTGTGCTAGTACAGATTAAAAACAAAAATGGAATACGATTTCAACCAGAACATGTACTAATACTATTCTATTTTCAGGCAAACTTGGTTTATTCACTATTTTTCAGTTTTGCGGGAAAGTATTTTAGTTAAGCTTATTGGGCTTGGTGCAAAAAAAGGGGAAAGGGAATAAAGTACAACTGTCGATGAGGAAGAAATAGCTTCGTGTCATTTTAAAACTCTGGAGAGTTGAGCAAGCGTTTTCGATTATGTAGTTTATTTAGCAGGCGCCGAATTAGAACATTTACAATATTATGAGTCTTACCGTGGCCTTGCCTGACGCTGTGGATATAAACAGCGAATCCGACCAGCACAAGTTCAGGGTACATCGTCCACACGTACTTCGTGTATTGAGGATAGACAAACCAATCCAATACAATCCAAACACAAACAAGTGCCAGCATGCCGCAAATTAAAACAGTACCTGCTTCTGGAATGCTGAGCCATCCTGCGAAGAAATATTGACCGAATTAATTTTGTTACAAACCCTAACATGTAGTGTTTCCTGGAATCCCTGGAACGCCTGCCAATGTTGGCCACAAGGGCTGGTTGTACAAAGGACGCAACAATTAGAATATTAACCAGGCTGTAGCTTCAAAAAGATTCGACTGGAAAGTGAAGAAGAAGTTGGTGTACCAAGCACTACCATTCGAGAAATTTCTCTTTTAAAAAAACTTTAACACCATAGTATCGTCTCATTACAAGATGTTGATTTGCAAAAGAACAACCTGTTTTGGTTTGTAAGTTTTTGCAAATGGATTTGAAGAAATATATGGAAACGATTCGCTCTGGAATATATATGGACACAATGTTTTAAACCAAACCATTAGAGTTTGTAACTAGGTCGCCGGTTGTGTCTACATGTTGTGAGTGGTAATCTTGCTTGACCACTTGTGTTTTCTTAAGCATGAAATTCGAGTGACATTGCTCACCCAGTAGAACTCGATGAATTCAACTGATTTAAGTAACCAACGCAAGGTCAATAAACTCAAACCAAAAACGTTCATCGAAAGTGTAATATAACAGCCAGCTCGACGACCGACTTGATGTGGGCATAACACATTCAGGCATTGCCTGCCAACCGATAATGGAAGTAATTGAAGCTATTAATTACAAGCAAAAATGGTGTTACTTAAACTCATTACAACATCACAAGCAAATTGGCACGCAGCGCGTTACAATTTTGGGGAACTCCTGTTCGAGTCTCATATTGATAACGCTTTGGGGACAAAATATCAATATGTATGCAAACCAGTAACAGCAATCGTTTCTCTTTTTCCAGCTAATGGCGCCGTGACAGTAATTAAAACATAAATATGATGAAATCCGGGCATATCTGAAAATCTTCATGATGAAACCGTTCAATAAAAAATTAATAGTTTAAACATTACTGGAATTTGAAAGACTGTTTCTCTATCAACAACATTTAATCTTACCTCTTTCTTGAGCCACTGGCCCAGGCTGGTCAACGTATGATAGAGCGACTGCCCCAAACCAACATACGGAATGCACGTACCAACCGATAAATGGTGGATATGAGTTGATGACAAGTAAATCGTACCACCATTCCCACGATTCTAGTAGAAAACAATTTTGAAGATCATCTTTTAGTAATTCAGCATTTCTTTTTCATGCAATAAACTTGCAGTTTATTTTTTAACATAATTGTGGTGGTCACCTTACGAAAAAAGTTTAATATGTTAGCAAGCGTTACACACTATTTACCAATATTTACATATATTTTTGTCGGTCAGGTTGTTAGTATATGCATCAACCCTTTAAATATTTTTAAACATGTTCTTAAATAGTTCTATGTGCATTTAAGTTTTACGTAATAAACAAACCATGGTTTATATTCAATATGAAACAAATGATGTAATTGTACTTTACTTGGTATTGGTGTGGTGCCCTTTTCCGTCGACACTCTTCGTTGTAAAGCCATGATAAACATTACAATCGAGTTGAAAGTAATAATTACAATTGAATAGGCGGTAAACGATAATAACTCGAAACCGTAGAAGAAAACGTAGAGAATACTCATCAGTGCAAAGCTCAGAGTGTGAAAGTAGAAAGCCTGAATAAAAGAGCTCGGTTAAGTAAATTGCATGTTTATGGTTTCATAGCACTTCAAGCATCATGGCTATAACATTATACGTTCCGTTTTAATTATAGCATAACTCTAAGCTTGACACAAAACATGTAAAATAAACGTTTTCAGCGCTTCTTTGGACTCTTTTTGTATTTGTTGGGTGGTATTGCAAGTCATGTACTCGATAACATAAGTTTTGCAAGGCTTTGTTAACCATTAGGCAAAGTATATGTGTGCTTAAACCATTAGGGCTACACAAACTTTTTAAAACCGAATTGTGATGTGACGAAATTAATACAGGGTCAGTTTATATTAGTTTTGCAACAATAATTTTGACTTTCATCTTCACTCCTCAGCTATCCTTTCTTTAGTTACAAACCAACGCTAAAGTTGTATGTGCCCATGGCGCATCTAAACCGTTTAATCTAGTTTGTGATGCGGAAGTGCTGACGTGTATCCGTAAACATGAAAATACTTGCACGATTTTTTAGCATTAGCTTTTATTTGCTTCTTTCAAGTTATGTCCTGGATTAAAAAGGAAAACCGCATACTTTTTTTGAATCTTACCTTATCAAACACCTTCATTGATCCTGCAATCCTGTATGTTACAATCAATCCAAGTGCAATAGTTGGAATATGTGTGACAAAACTTAAGGGAAACTGAAACAAATATGCAAAAACAGTCAAGTCTGTGTTTAACACAGTGGTTCTTAACCTATGTTCGATCGAACCCCAGGGGTTCGGCAACGCTGTATCATGGGTTCGACGAAGGTCTTTTGAAGTACAAATGCTCGGCAAACGTTTTAATCAAACTATAGGAATATATAGTCGTTTAAAATAGCAATTTAGGATGTAACTTGTTGGGGTTCGACCAAAGACTGAAGAATATCATAGGGGTTCGGCCGAAGAAAAGTTTAAGAACCACTGGTTTAACCATTGACATAAGTTTTTTTGACTAGCGTCAGTTAAATATAACGATCTTATATAGATTTGTTCTGCTTGCAACGAATAGGTCGCAAAAAATTGTTTTGGCTTGTTTGGGTTACGACTTTACAGACGTTTAGTGTTTAGTAATTGAACTATACGTTGGACCACTTGAAAGACCTTTAAACAACTTACTTACCATAAATCCTGGAGGGTTAAAATCTACTGGGAATTTATTCCTCATAGTTCCAATTTTCATGAGAGTTCCTGCACAAACCAAATAATTGTATAACAAAAAAACCTCATCTATTTCGCTTCAGACCTGGTATTATTTTGACCATATTTCCAGTAAAATTCACCAATGCACAGGCTAATCCAAAAAACATCATCAAGACCGAAACCACGATTGTTGTTTGTTCCGCCGTCATTTTTCTCACGTTTGCTTGCCAACTATATATCAGAATGCACTATGTTTTGGCAGAATCGGCAGATCACTACGAGAGAGAAACACCGGAAGTTATACAACGTGGTTTAAAGTCACGATTCAAATCAGTCGGCTGTACTATGCAACACGTTATGTCTGAAAAAAGTGCTGCTGCTTTTCTTGTTTATGTTTGAAACTGTTAAACGGATTAGTATGAACCTTTTATGCTAATTTCTAAAAATCTATGAACAAAATACACACCATTTATGAAGTCATTAAAAGACGGTACGCACCGTTTAGGCATACAAGGTCTCATCTGTGCAGTTGGTGACAACACATTGACTGGCTGTAAACCATACTTTGAAATACAAGTTTTCTTAGGCTACACCAGCCAAAACAGTCGACGTCTTGTTACAAGTTGCATTAATAAGACGTTTAAGGTCACAACTGTGTGTACTTTCTGCAGCTTACTTATCAAGGTATGGCTTCATGCTTTTATATGTACACTTATCACACTTATCTGCTCATCTTTCAAGAAAACACTCTAGATAGTTTAAGAAATACTTTTATGCTTAGTAAGAGATGGAGTGTGGAAACGCAGCTGCTGTCGTCTAAGACTCAGACACAATAACCGAAATCTGCAACCAAAACTTTTGCCATTTGATTTCCTAGCATTATACAGAATGGCATTTCAATGGGCTCCATTCATGACTTAAGCTGGCACTTGTCTGGTACCGAGGCTGCTTCGTAATTACTGGATCTATTTCAGTACACCGCACGCTGCCTATTTTCTAGTGCCCCGGGGGCCTTTAAAATTTCTATGTGCCTGTAATGCCTTCGCTTTTCTGTTTGTAGTTAGTGTATAAATTCAAACCGTCACTTTGTAATTTTGAAATCCAAATTATGTTTTCAAGATAAAACGATAGAGCTGTTTTTTTACGAAAACTGTAAATTTGTGTTTGGCCTATAAGTAGACCTTGAAATCGCTTTTAACATAGTTTGGTGTCATAAAATCCATTATAATGCCTTATGCGCTGAACTTTTACATCTTTACATCTAATTTCAAATCAAGTTTTCTCTACAGTATAATCTAGATTCCAGCTTTTTGTTTTGCACTATACTTTTTTGTAATAATTAGCCCACAAACATAATGTAACGTACTGTATTGCCAAAGTACGTACCGCAGGGGTCGGCAACCCCTGACACACTCTTTCTGTCTAGTTATAAGATCACCTGGCACCAACCACTATTACCCACAAACATGTTGGCACGCGAAACCGTTGCCACATAGAAATAAAGGTAAATCGGCACGCGCCGCTAAAAAGGTTGCCTACCCCTGGCGTACGTTATGCTAAATGTTTACAGAATGCCCATCGTAGAGCCCTGCAGCTCAAAAGCTTTATTCTACATGAAACTAATACACGAATCGTAAAAACCACGACAAATAAAAAAGAAAAAAATAAGAGTATAGTAGTTTATTCGTTGTAACTTATTGGTTGATCAAGCACAAATGCGAAGCAAAATATTTTGACATGCACTAGATTTAAGTGCAAATTTTGCGAAAATTAAGCTGTTTAGACAGATATGAGTTTCTAAAAACGGACAAGTAGCCTAACATAGCAAGTGGTAATTTGTTAATGACAAGGTGGCATGCTTGTTACGTGAGATTACGTGCGAAGGATTGTGCTCGAATATAAATACATTTGTCTTTACAATTTCACATTTTGTTCAATACAATACAGAAAAGTCATAAACTGCATAGCAGCTAAGCTATTTGCAATCACGACTTTTAACGCCCAAAGTTTAGGTTAAATACTGACAAAAACATACGTCAGAGGATTTAATGTAGATGGGAAATAAAAAGACAAAACAATTTTTACAACTTTATCAGCCTATGTGTGGGAGTTATTTATGCTTTGTCAAAATACGGTAATAACATCGCCATAATATTATAATTGTTTAGGTATGGTGGTGATTATGGTAAAAAATATAAATTATGTAGCCGACATTGTGTCCACATGTCAAAAAACAACATATGATTCGATAGAAATTAAATCATGTTTTAAATATACACATGAAATACATGAATAAATATACTAAAATCTCCTTGAATTACTTTTCTTAACAAATTATTGTACTTTCTTCTCGTTGCTAAATTTCCCTTGGAGAGAATTCCGAAGAATAAAGCAAAAGCCAAGAACCGGTAGAAGGATCAGGTGAATAGAATGGTTAAAAGTTCGAACTGCAAAGATTTTTGTTGTTATATTGTGTTTCATAAGTTATGTGTAATTCAACCAACGAGTGTAACTTACCTTTTGCAAACGGCGCAATATAGACCGAAAGAGATATGAAGATCATCATAGGATACATAGCTTTGATGTTCTTGGTGATGTGTGGGCAATAGTAAAGATCAAGGTATATCCAGGCCAGAATATATGCCACATAAAAAGGAAGAACATAAGTTGCACAGTTTGCATCTGGATCACACCAACCTGAAATCGCGGGTTTAGTTGGTTAACAATAGTTTTATTGGAAGGTCCACTAAGACAAAAAATTGTCATACTAATACCGATACGTAGCGTAAAGAGCGTTGATAAAAAATAAATTAATATTACTGTGAAGCAGTGGTGGGATTCAGCCGGTTTGCACCGGTTCGCACCGGTTCTATAGAACCGTCTCGTGAAATTTTATGAGATCAGCGAACCGGCTAGCATTACTGGTTACTGTCAATGAACAGAACCGGCTGAAAAATATGACTTTTGTGATAGAACGAATCCCACCACTGCTGTGAAGGGTTAAGAAGTCCCAATATCCCTAATCGTTAGCATTTTTACTGAACTTTCCTTCACCCTAGGCCTCAATGCCTTTGCGCAATCTTACGGTATGTGCATGCCAAACTTTCAAGTATATAGCGTATTTTTCCGTGGACCAGAATTAATGAAGTTTAAATTTTTTGTGATCGTTGTAATTTTTCATTAAAATAGGAGACTGTTTGTTTTTGCGACATGTCTACACCATTTGGCACTTAGCAATTTGGCACTCAGCAATCTGTTATAATGCTGCACATACCAATAGCATAAACGCTTAGTTTAACATCCCAAAATAATTTACCCATCCATATAGCTTACCACGCAATTCTGCCAATTCGTTAAATCCATCTTTGTAAGCAAGTGCGCGAGATCCGAACGTGACACCTCCGTTAGCAATCCATACACTACAAATCGCCGTTCCATCTATTGCCGTCCTGTCAAACCACCAAAGCTCATTTTGGTCCGTGTCTTTACCAACAGATGCCCGTTTTCTAGCGACCGTCACAAGAGCCAAGTTATAAAGGCCGGCCGAAATGACAATTATTGCACTGGCCGCAAAGAATTTTTCATATCCGTACACCATCCACCATGGTGTGACTCCTATTGACAAGCCGGCAATGTGAACAATGTGGAAGGTCTGTAGAAACAGATCATGGTTGAAAACACAATTATTCAAGTTGATCAGGTACATCACCCTTGCACGTTAAGATCGTTAAGTTAACTTGCGTCAATTGCATTTTGATCGTTACAAGAAACAATAAATCAATTTTCGGAGTTAGAGAAATGTATATTTTGCATAATTGGCATCATTAGTCCCTAAAAATCAATGATGACAGTTTACACATATATTCCTTTACATCAAACTGGCTGGTTTTGTTTAAACCAAGGATTTTGTTGGTTTTTTATTGGTTTTACAGCTATAAAAGGCAAACGGTGCTCGTCAGTTTAAGCTTTAAGCTGTTAATGGTTTTGAATTACTGAAACTGTCGTTTTTATCAGCTTTGCAACTTAAACAAATTTTGTTTGCGAAACAGTCGAGGACACGATTTGTTTTGGCTAAACGCGCTGCAGCTATTCCGTGATATGAGTCTTTAGGAGCTCACAAGAATGTTTTGGCGCGGTATAACTAAACATGACTGGAAGAAATAATGTTTTAGTTATGCATATAATAAGCATACGTGGTTGGTGCAATGATTTGTTGCCAGAAATGCCCTAACAAAAGTACCTTTTATTGGGTTTAGATAAGTTTATACCTTTAGCATAAATACATACCGTTGAATAAAGCTTGGCAGTTTTAGATGAACAACGGCCAAAATAAACGAAAATGGCTATTACGCACAAAAAACAAAGGGTCCATGCTGCAAACATCTGCAAAAAAGTAACCTTTACGATGGCCGACATGTTTAGAAATGCACGACATTCTAATGAAATTATATTTCGCAAAATCTACAACAAATATATTTGTGTAATAATAGGTAGGGCAATATGAACTTTAAAACTTTCGAAAAAGCGTTATAACTAGATCGTTTGAACTGTTTAACAGCAATTTAATAAAAAAAATTGCTGTGAGTTTGTATTTACTGTATAAATCAAAAATTAATTTGCCTTATATGGATGTATTTACTGTGTGAAAAATAAAATACTTTACAAACAAAACTTTACCATTGGCGCATTCGGCACAACGTCTAAAGTGTATTTCCGCCGCATTATACTTGCGTGGCTAAAACCTACAAAATAAAACACGACTTTAAAGATTTTGTAACTGCATCATAAAAATAACAATTTAAATACAAATCAAATGATTGTATGTTTAGTCATCGACGGAACAGAGTTTATCCGCACCGTCTAGCGGCTATTACGTCTACCACTATTGGTTTAATATATGTCTGAAACAAATGTATAGGCACTAATGATAACCAATGGCCTGAAAGAGCCACATTAAATTGAGGCAATGATGTCGTATATGTCAACTCAACCTAAATATAATTTTTTATGCAAATTATAGTAACTGCTGGCTAAAACTTTGTCAAAACAGTTACCTGGGAGCAATCTAGCAAGCCTAGGATAGCAGAAAAGTGTAGAAATACAAAACGCCGAAAATGATAAACCCAAGCGAGAAATTGTTTTTTGAGTAAATGTCATTTTTCCTGCAAGAGTTGTCCTGATGTAAACAGAGTAGTTTCGATGTAACTGTAACATTACAAACTTGATGCATTATACTTTACAATTATGACGACAAAACAGTGATTCTGCCAAAAACTGGTAAACAAAATTTTAACAAAGAGGTATTACCATTCTTACTTAACAGCCCAGCATAGGCATGTTAAATTTGTTATACTGACGTTCATACACTGATACCTTTCTCTTTGCAACGCCTACTTTTAAGCTGGATTGGAGAACAGACACTTCACGAGATATGCGTCAACTTATAAAAATTTTCAGACGTCTTAAAGTAAAGACACGATGGCTTTCAATCTGGTCACAACCGGAAACAGAGTGGATTCCATAAAATCACCAAAACGGAAATACGTATTTCGTCTAAGTCAGTGGTTCTCAACTCGTTTCAGGCCATGGACCACCAGTTCAATTAAATGAATACCGTGGACCAGTAGATTGTTAAGTACGGATAAAGAAAGCATCGATGCATATAATGGCATATTGGCTTAAAATATATTCCTTTCATATAGAATTTCTAGGTGTAATTAACCCTTCAACTGCTGAATTCTTTTTGACAGCTAACAATAGATGACCAATAACTTGGATAAGCTGTTTTCGTACTGCATATTCGATAAAATATATGCAACTTTTTTTCCATTTTATCACTAAATATAATTAATGTCCTGTGGACCACTCAAAATAAGTCGTCCATAAACCACCCGTTAAAAATTATATTATAAAAGTCTTCACTAAATGGTGGGAAATTTACGTATAGGCGTGTTTAATAACATACAAATGAGGGGCTATGTAGATCACAGCGCGAAACGTTTATAATTACAAATAAGTGAAATAAGCAGCCGTTGGCGCTTTGCCGCACTTCAGTTTAACATTTAGCCATTCACAGCAGGCGTGGCATACAGAAACAAGTTGCAAAAACCAAAAATTTTTGCTGACATCATATTTCAAGTTATTTCACTTAAATTCCTTATTTTCACAAGTTTGAATATACGATACTGTGACGCCATATTACCAATACATATCAAAGCAATTACCAGGATAAAACTGCCGCGTTGTGATTTTTATTATGAAGCTACCACGATAAAATTGCTGCCATGAAATTACCTCGATGTAATTAACCAGTGTGTTGTTTCAACACGCCGATTACTCAACCGTAAAGGCGGGATCGGGCGAAACGTATTTTAGGTTCTTTTTTCTTTCAATTGACCTAAAGGTAGTTAATAGTTAAGACCCACTATATAGAAGGCTAATAGGAGTTTGTGTGCTAAAATTGAGTACTAATTTACGAGAAGTTTTAATGTAGTTGGGACTTTTAGACAATGTGGACAGAAATGGTGTTGCAAATCTATTGAAAAGTGGGTTATTTACATATATTTGTGCATGTAATGACCAAAAGATTTGTTTGGTGAATATGATGCTTTTGACTATTTAATTCCAAACATTTCGGTTGTTGTCACATATGTATGATTTATAAAAGATGTGGTGTCATAATGTTTTTTTTTGTATTAGGACACTGTTACTGAATGACTGAGTAAAGTGGACCTCACAACAACGTATTGTTATCAAGTATGACACTTACATTCTAAGGTACTTCCACTTGCATTTTTTTCCAAATTATTACAGTTCTGTTGGTAAGTGCTTAAAAGTGGTAAAGAAATTACCTTTCCACAATATCAATGCTTTTACACCAGAACTTTATGCTTAATGATTACATATTTTCAGTGTTTAATTTGTTGCAGAGTCCTGTACAAAACCTAATGATGCAACAGATTTTACTGTATATGGCATGGATTATTATTGAACAATCAAGGGAATTCTATCAGGGAAAGAATTTTGTTACCAAAGTGGCATGTAATTGGCATTAAACCCAAATGTTTATGGCTGAGTTGCTGACAAGTAAACATGTATGAGGAAGTTAGATTTAGGAAAATACTTTTTTTTCATTATGTAATAACATGTTAACAGACACTTGGCTTTGTTTGTAGACAATTGAGGGATATCCAATATCACTTGCTAACAGAAATCTTATAAAGGACATTTGATGTATAAGTATAATTGTCTTTTAAGTAATTGACCTCTTTCTTCAGTATATGTTAAATATGGTGTTTACTGTTTTGCAGATGGTTAAACATAACTGATGTTTTCAAAAATGTCATAAGGGAAACCTTCAGATAACCATATGCTGGCTACTTGTTTGTGAAAGGAAATTTCTACAAAAAAAAAGAAATGATGTTATCTTTGAAACTACACAATTTTTGATTAACTCCATTAGTAACTTTAACACACTTTGTCTTCATTCAACTCCAACCACTACAATCACATTAACTGGTAATAAAACCATGTTTTTTAACTGCTTACCTACTTGATATGATCAGTTTACAAAATCTCGTACGATTTGCACGTCTCCATAAATTAAGTTTGATCGGATATCTGTCGAAGCCAGCAATGAATGAATGCTGATCACTTTCCTGTACTGTCTGATAACCATTTTGTACATCGGTTGAAGGGTCAATTAAGACCACATGATCGGTATTTTGCTTATCGGCTCCACAATGTGGGCATTCTGAAAAGGTTCTTTCGCGCTAGCATTAAAGCATGTGGGCGGTGCTGGCTTGTTTTGATCGAAGTCGGTATGCGCCACCCAGTCACGTCTATTTGTTGCATTAAAACGTGGAAGTAGGAGTAGTCGGATCGCCTACTAGCCCTCCTCCTGGGATTTTGAGTACTTTATGTTCAAGGATGGCAGTACGGTACGTATTGCGTTGAACGTACCTCGTTACGAAGAGCGTACCGTACCGAATGTCAAAAATCGAAACGTACCGTACTTGAGGTACGGAACACAAAATCGTACCTTACTTCCAAAAACCTGTAAGCGCAAAATATTAGTGACGTCATCAACTTACTTTAATCCTGTTTTGATACAGTGGCATTGGATAAAATCATGTCATAAACAACTTTTAATGCAAATTTGAGGCAATCTCAGTACTATCTGCAAAAGGTAATGATTCAAAAATGACCGTTGTATCTGCATTCGTTATGCGTACCAAGACGGTGGGACGGTACGCTTTTAGTACGGTGGCACGCAATAATGGAGGACCGTACAATCGTATCCCTACCCTAACCATGGGCGTCCGCAGCGGGGGGCACGTGCCCTGGTTATGGTTATAACGATGAAATTACCACGTTGAAAGTACTGCAATGTTGCTATAACAGGGAAATTACCGCAATGAGATTACCACGATGAATTTACATTGATTTAATTGCGCAATGAAAATACAACGATGTAATTATAAAGTAAAACAAAGAAATGGCATTGTGAAGTAGCTCGACAGTAGACAACGAAGAATTTGTCACGTACTCAAATGTGCCAACCTTGGCACGCGTGCGACGGGTTGCCGACCCCTGCAAAAGACGGTAAAATCCTTGGTTTAAACCAAATCGGTCCGATTCATGCTAAGGAATATATTTTTCGCCCAAATGGTATGATCCGTTTCTGGAAATCGATTATGAATTTTTTCATATATATTTCTTCACATGAAACTGACTGATTTTGTTTAAACCAAGGACTTTACCGTCCTTTGGTTTTACTGTTTTAAGCTTTCAAACAAATTGTGTTTGCGAAACAGTCGGGGACACTAATTGTTTCGGCTAAACCCGCTACAGCTATACCGTGATATGAGTCTATAGGAGCTCACAAGAATGTTTTTTTGTCGCAGTATAATTAAACACGACCGGAAGAAATAGTTATGTTGTTGTTACGCATATAGGGGAGAGCGGGGTAAAATGAAGTGGTGGGGTAAATTTTTTTTTTCTTTTTGTTTCACGGGTTTCGAACCCAGAACACTCCCGGGGACGAATCCCGATCAGTTTTTTTTAATGTTTGTATGTGGGTCAGGCGCGCCAGACCATTCTGCCAAGTTCCTGCCCGTTCTTTCTTGGTATACTTTTAAAGCCTGGCCGAATAATAGTCATGTCATGTATTCTTTGTCAACTCAAGCTCGTGATAGTTTGTATGCAATCTCTGTAATAGTACCGGAAGTTAAACAAACGCAATTTCTTTAAGAATCTTGTAGTCAGGGGTAACAACCGGAAATAATTTTACTCGATAAAGTCACGAAAACGGATGACGTATCGTGAGTAAGGCGTTTGGTTATTTTTTAGTGTATATTCTTAGACACATTAGCCCGGTTATTACACGACTCGCAACCAATAATCAGAAAAGTGTAAACTTAATGCATGTATTTTTTTTAATGTGTGGGGACATTACACACAAAAAGGCATTACTTATTTGTTGTTGTTGTTGTTTCTTCATTTTAACAAGGGAAAATAAAGCACCTTTCGAATGATCCAACTCAGAAATTTTTAACCAAATGGGCAAAATAAGTTATAACTTTGTTAGAACCTCACTCTTTTCTGATCACAGATAATTTCGCAAACAAAAAATTGATGAACAATATATAAGTAGGACTTAAAAACCAGTTAGGCGAAAACGAATTCCAAATAAAATTGTGTGTATTTATGACTGTACTATTTTAATGCAAAAGTTTATCTGCATGTAAAGTAATTATACTAGCGGAGATTAGTTAAAACACAAAAGTGGTCATTTCAAATATTTGACATCATTTAGAAAATAGGAAATTCTGCTAACACCATACCTCACGTTAGCCGCAAATTAGGCCAATTTCGATAGTTGGCACAAAGAGCACTAACATCTTTTTAAAACGGTATATATCCATAAATGCTGACGGTTAGGGCTATTAGGGTAAAGTATAAACAATAAAAATTATTAAACCTAACTTAAAAGATCCTAATAAAACATTTTCAAAAACTTACTTTTTTTTCACGGGGTTCGAACCCAGGACACTCCAGGGGACGAATCCCGATCAAGTTTTTTTTTAATGTTTGTATGTGGGTCAGGCGCGCCAGACCATTCTGCCAAGTTCCTGCCCGCCTATTCCTATTTTTTTTATTTATTTTTTTTTTTTTTATTTATTTTTTTTTTTTCTTCACGGGGTTCGAACCCAGGAACCTCCCGGGGACGAATCCCGATCAGGTTTTTTATGTTAGCAGCAAAATAAATATTTCAGCTTTTTGCGCCACCTATCGAAATTTAGCTAATTGTGTGGCTGACGTAAGGTAAGGTGTTTGTAGCTCTGTAACGCCTTAAGAATGAAGCATGTCGCTTTTACGACTGAGGTCAGTGTATTCCGTAGTAGACTTTTAAACAGATCTGTGTGTAGTGTTGATATGGTTGACATGTATTTTTGATTATTTTCCATTACAATTGTAAAAACCGTGGCATATTATGAGGAAGTTTACAAAAAAATGCGTTTCACTTGAACTGTACACACATTTTAGGCATATTTTGAAATGAAACACTGTTTTCAACAGCGCTTTAACATAATGATCTTCCTTGCTATGTCTCTTTCTTGTCAGCGGAGAAATGTCTTCGGAGTGAATTTCTGAACAGCCAAACGAAAACCACAATGATCAGAATAACCAAATGAATGGCGTGGTTGAGTGTACGACCTGCAATATTTGTTTTGTTAAACTCGGAACACAAATTACCCAACCAATGTAATATTACCATTTGAAAAAGGTATGATATAAACTGTAAAGCTTGTATAGATCATCATAGGATACATTGCCTTGATGTTTTTCGTGTAGTTTGGGCAATAGTAGAGATCGAGGTATAACCAGACCAGCACATATGTAATGTAGATTGGCATGAGTATGGTAGCACAGGTTGCATTTGGATCACACCAACCTGAAATAATGAAGTTATTTTGGTTATCATTAATTGATGGGTTAATGTATATGCTTTTCTATTGTGAACCCAAACTAAAAGCCAACAGCCTGTGACTAAAATTAGGCCCAAATAGACGTAAAAAGCGACACAGCTTAAGCGGTTATAAAAGGGTGGAACTGATGTGGCCACTTATCACTGATAATGGCATGGTAATTTGCCGAAACGTTTGAATAATAAACACATTAGCACCATTACCTGTGCATTTTGTCATGTCAGATATTTATCTTATGTTGCAACAAACACAAATTACCACAACTAAACGTTTATGCTAAAGACAATCCAGATAGTTCTACTTGCCTCTTAGCTGTGCCAATTCACTAGGTCCATCTTTGTAAGCAAGAGACCGTGCCCCAAAAGGTACTGCTGCGTTGGCAAACCATACACTGCAAACTGCCATGCCGTCCAATGCAGTCCTGTCAAACCACCATAGATCCTTCACGTCTGCATTTCTGACTGAAGCACGTTTTTTGGCGGAGGTAACAAGAGCAATGTTGAACAAAGTAGCTGCGATGTAGAGTAGTACATTGGACGCAAGGAGTTTCTCGTATCCGAATACAATCACCCATGGTGTGACTCCTGTTGACAATGCTCCCACCACGCACATGTTATAAACCTTTGAAAAAAAGCATAGAAATAAAATACAAGCATGCATGTCTTCTTTATCGGTACTCTTTAACTCTTTTTACCTGATGCATCCTTTACAACTGATGTTGCGACCCCATAAATACACACTTGTGTGATTGATGAAACAACTTAGAGACTTTTTGAAGATTACATACACGACATGAAAACGTTAGGCTCGGAAAACATAAGTATGAATTTGTATTTTTTATTCATAGTACGCCAGACCAATTAAAGGCGTTATGATCCCAGCATAAATGTATTCGTCTCAGCTTATATTTTTCAAATGACAAAAGTGTTCGAAAATGGTCATCATACATAACCAGAAAATTACTCACACTATGCACCTTTTTTAGTGAACCCCTAAATACCTCTTTGGTACCCATTACCTATGTGATTGTTTTAGTGCCCCCTGTAATTTATCCTGCACCCAAGTTGGAGTGCCTTTGTCTACACAATTGCCACGTTACGAAAATAAAAACAAAACAAATACTTCATGCTAAACCTGGCGATTGAAAACTTACCGGAGAAAAAAGCATGGACATTTCCAAAGAGCAGCGATTGAAATAGATGTAGGCAGCTGCTATGGAAGAAAATCCCATCAACCACGCAAACAACATCTGCAAAAATGACCAAGATCTTGAATGGTTTGCATATATGTTACCCCATAAACTATCACCTTTTTTATCCCGTTTACCACTTGAAAAATATTAGCAATTAAATTTATCCCCTACTTTAGCATCAATACTCGTAGTATTAGTTTGTGAAAAAAAAAACTTACCATCGGTGTGTTTGGTAAAGTGTCAATTGAATATTTCTCCCTCATTGTTCCTGCCGGGGTAAATCCTAAAAGGTTTTGTAAATATTAGGTTTACGACACAAGGTTATAAAAGTGTCAGAATATTGCAAAAAAGTGAAATAAATGCAAAGACTAGATTACAAAAAATGCAAAGAATTGCAAAAAAATCACAAGCGGAAGTGTTATGACCATTTACACAAATCCCACCAATATCAAAATATCGTTTTTTTACACAAGTTTAACACGAAAAAACGGCGCAACTTGTTTTATTTGTGAGGAAAAAAATCACCCTTGCATAGTAGTAATTTTTGACATTTTGCAATTGTATTTCAGTATCCTTTAGAAGCTTTAAAAATCTAAGATGTAGCAAAAAGAACTACTTTCTCGAAATTCAAAGCAGTTCCGCAACTTTTTATACCTCAAAAAATAAACTGCGTTTTAACTGAGTTATTTGATATGCAGCATCTTTACACATACTGAGTCCTGCAACAATGCGCATGGCAAACTGACATTGCATATACCAGTCAATTGACCCAAATTCTATGCAAATCTTATTTCGTGATCAAATTAGCACGTATTTATATGTCACAAAAGCGTGACATTAAAACACACTTAAGCTGTCACATTCTCAGCTTGCCAGCTTGTAAATATCAAGTATTCGTGCAAAAATACCACTTTGTGCTTCTTTTTACTGGCGTGACTTTAAAAATTTAGGTAAAAAATAAAACACATTTTGTAAAAGTTGTGTTGCAAATGTGAAACTAATTAAAAAGTGACACTGCCAATAACGAAATGATAGCAATCGCAACTTTCTTTTACAAATCTCCTTTTCCTGTTATTGTCACAATGCCATCATCGCAGTCGGCAATTTAACAAGGTCACTAACTAGAAATTAAGTAGGCGAACATTTTTTAAATACTTTTGCTAAATTAGTGAGGAAAAACAAAAGTGAAAATTAATTATCAAAAGTGGCAATATGATAAAACAGAAGAAAATAAGAAATCTCATCTTTAAAGATTCAAAACAACCGCAAATGTAAATACCTGGCAGCCATACTGGAAGTTTTGGATAACAAGCCATTGTCGAAAAAGAGACCAGTACAATTGACAACACCATACGCGAAACCCATTTCTGGCGAGGTATCATTTTTTCACAGTAGTTATTTTTCCTAAATTTAATTGATATTTTGCAGCACTTTGTCTGCGATAAAAAAAACATGCGTGTTACATTGGCTTTAAAATGTTTTCAAAGATTTTTCCGTCATTAGGTTTCAATTCTTGCTGGGTGACTTGGAAAGTTGATGTCTAAGAACGTGTCAACGGATTAGCATTATTTAGTAAACATTCATCGTCACAAGTAAAATACTTTAGCGCCAACAATTGCGCCTAAAATACGTGTTACGCATATAGCTAAACAAAAAGACAATATACTATCACAAAAGTGAAGAAAATTATAAAAAATAGTTGTGTTTGTGCCATTTAAACAGTTTCGCTTTTTCGTTCTACCGTATCTGTTCGATTGCAAGCCGCGGCAAACGAACCTTTCTTAGCATACGGTTAGTGGGTTTTCAATCGAGGGCGGTTTGTATTTTCTATGTGAAACAGATATATTTTCAAGTTGGACGCCCTTTTTTGAATTACTGCCGCGCACAGTTTTTTGCCAGACTAACAATTGTTACTGTAAGGTTTTTTAAAAACGAAGTAGTTTGTAACACCACATCATGCGCTGTTTAAAAGTTTGTTTGTTAATCTGGTTCTAGACTGACTGAACAAAAACAGACGATAAAACTCAATAGCCAGGTGTGACCGCTAAAATTTTCTGCCAGCTCTTTTTTAAACACATTTTTATGATAAAATTAAAAAGTCTGATTCAAATATGACAAAAAAAGAAAAAAAAATATCAAGCCTAATGGAAAAATAGTGACCAAAACTATGACTAGATATATTTTTGTCAAAATAAATTAAAATAATTCGTTTTTACACCACAATAGCGTGCATAACCGCAGTGCCTGTTAATGTGCACAAATGCACACTTCTAATAAGATAGCATTTTAGTACCAAGCCAAAATCTCTGCAAAACGTTTTCGGAAAAAAGCCTTGCTTTAGGCGACATTTAATCACGACTTGCCGGGCGCAAAAAAATCGTAAACCACTTGGCACGAAATATGACCAGGAGCCAAGAAAACAAGTGGTCCAGAAAACTCCCTGCGTTTATGCCCGTGGGCCCTATAGCTGTGCGGACCTGACCTGCGATAACTAAATGATATGAATAATTTTTGAGGATGCAACCAGTGTTTTTTTAAGGTGTTCCGAAACGGTCCCCCAAATTTATCCAGCGGTTTCCCAAAATTTGGACTTGCAACTACAACTACAGTTTTTGGTATTTAAATGAAACACTTGCGGTCTCTTAAAACTACTTAGCGGTCACCCAAACCAAACCTTAAAAAACCTGGATGCAACTATCTCACCCGCTACTATCGTATTGTGTGTTCAGACTTCCAAATTAACTAGTTTGACCCGGTTAATTCGATAACTTAAAGTTAATTGACGATAATAACAAAATTGATGAAAATCTAAAGTGTAATCGACACCCCTGAAAAATACTTGAAGGCGTAAATACAAAAACATTTGAGCATCCGTATATCGTTTCAAATGATCAAAAATCGTCTTGGAGGAATTATGTGTTTACTCACGTGGCGGATATACTTGTTTTTGACGCCTACTGGGAAAAAAATGACCATTAATGAAGGATACGATAGAATAGGCCAAAGCAACATGTTACTTTCTTAACATTACTTTACACGTAAAACTAAAACCGGGAAGGCCCTTTGCGAAACAACAGCAAAACGTGTAGCTAAACAGCATACATGGTTACCAACCAAGAAAACATGTCATTTCTCGTTTCTGTCAACTGATAGACACGACTGGACGCCATGAGATGGTCCGGTGCCAGCGATCTAACGCCCGCAAAATGTTTTTTTAAGGATGCCCAATTTAATCAGCTGAAGTAATAACATCATTAATCTGCTGACAGCCGTTTTGTTTTGCAACCAGTGGTGGGATTCAGCCGGTTCGCACCGGTTTTGTAGAACCGCCTCAGTCTCACGAAGATTTATCAGATCAGCGAACCGGTTAGCATTACTGGTTACTGTCAATGAACTGAAAAAAACCAGTGGTGGGATTCAGCCGGCTCGCAACGGTTTTGTAGAACCAACTGAAAAAAAAAAAGACTTTTGTAATAGAACCGACTGAAAAAAATTGAATTCCACTACTGATTGCAACTATTGTCCAAAACTATGCACAGCTTACGTGGTTGGCATTGCAAAACGGTATTTGCATTTGGTAAAACAGCACTTTTGTACACATTGCCAACGTCTCACATCTTCACAAGTTTGCCTCTCAGTTGATAGGTCAGCCCGGTTTCCGGCTTAAGTTTGTACGAAACAGGTTCAATTCGGACTTGGCCTCGCACTCGACATTTGTCCCGTAATTGCACCAACGTCCTGTCTAATACAAGCTTTGTTTCCAAATGATTTGGACTCAGGCCATTTAAGAAGGACCCACTTACAACACTAGTTTGACTGTCCAACTATTTCCAAACGCTGTAAAGCCACAGTAAAGTGATAATTACGCCATTATGGCTGTGTAAGGAATGCAAAGTATGACAAGACTGACAATGTGATGCTCAATACGGTTTTGTCATAGATTTGGCCATGTTCCAACTTTTACTTGCCGCCGCACTATACTTGGAAAAAAGCATTACTTTTATGTTTCCCACACTAAGATGGCAAATTGCTATAGGCTAAATGCCACTCGAATCCCAGTAACATTGTCAAATAAAGCTGGTATATTAATACCGTTGGTGAACCAGGTAAATTATGTGCCGATTTAAAGATACAAATTATTTGCCGAAACTGTTTAATGTGTGCTGTACGATTTTGTTTGTGCACTGCAAACGAGAAAAATAACTCAAGAAGGCGTGCTTTTCAGCTTCTCGCTTTGAAGAAAAAAAGTCCATTGAAACAGTTGAAAACAATCGAAAAAGGACCCATTTTGCAAAATAATAATCAAAAGTTCTATTGCGATAATAGGGTAGTTTAATAGGTTAGTTTTTCAGTGTTGTACAATCGTAAAACGTAACACCAGACACGCAAGTGAGATGATCATTTGACACATACTTTGTGATTTAGTCGTATAGGTTTTTGGGTCAGTGATATCATGTGGATTATTTACAGTCCCCAACATGCAATGACACATTCGTCTATTTTGGGCTTAGACAATTGCATTTCTAAAAAGGGAATTTAGGGTAGAAATATTTACCAATTGCGAGTTTAACAGATATGCTACGTGACTTCTCATTCTGCAGGCTCAAAAACGTGACATTAATCATTCAAAGCGACTGTACCGTACTGCCATCCTTGCTCTACCTTACTTTGCGAAACCAAACACACTTGAAAAATAGTTCGGACAACGCTACGTTGAATTCACGACTATGCAATTTGTGAAGATTAACGATTGTGCTGAAAATAACATTTATCCACTTGGGAGACGTTATTTTACTTAAAAAGTATTTTTTCCAAAGTAACCTAGCTTCGTTTTTAAGAAAGCCAAAGGCCGTAGGTTGCCGTTTTTGGACAAGCTTAGTCTTTGTTAAAACTTTTATTCAGATTAATATATTTGCCTGACCGAAGAACATTGAACAAGTAAATTGTATTATTAACAAACATCGAGCCGGAAATAATATAACATTGGAATCATCTAAATTCATTTTGTTTCGTTCATACGATAACATTCATTCGATTCCAACGTTCATTCGTTCCTACAGACCCATTGATTTCATTCCGACAGTTCATTCTGTTCATATAGCTTCGTTCATTTCATTCCGACAGTTCATTCTGTTCCTACAGCTTCGTTCATTTCATTTCGACAGTTCATTCTGCTCTTACAGCGTCATTCATTCCATTCCGACAGTTCATTCTGTTCATACAGCTTCGTTCGTTCCATTCCGACAGTTCATTCGGTTCCTACAGCTTCGTTCATTTCATTCCGACAGTTCATTCTGTTCCTACAGCTTCGTTCATTCCATTCCGACAGTTCATTCTGTTCATACAGCTTCGTTCGTTCCATTCCGACAGTTCATTCTGTTCATACAGCTTCGTTCATTCCATTCCGACAGTTCATTCTGTTCCTACAGCTTCGTTCATCTCATTCCGACAGTTCATTCTGTTCCTACAGCTTCGTTCATTCCATTCCGACAGTTCATTCTGCTCTTACAGCGTCATTCATTCCATTCCGACAGTTCATTCTGTTCATACAGCTTCGTTCGTTCCATTCCGACAGTTCATTCTGTTCCTACAGCTTCGTTCATTTCATTCCGACAGTTCATTCTGTTCCTACAGCTTCGTTCATCTCATTCCGACAGTTCATTCTGTTCCTACAGCTTCGTTCATCTCATTCCGACAGTTCATTCTGTTCCTACAGCTTCGTTGATTTCATTCCGACAGTTCATTCTGCTCTTACAGCGTCATTCATTCCATTCCGACAGTTCATTCCATTCCGACAGTTCATTCTGTTCATACAGCTTCGTTCATCTCATTCCGACAGTTCATTCTGTTCCTACAGCTTCGTTCATCTCATTCCGACAGTTCATTCTGTTCCTACAGCTTCGTTGATTTCATTCCGACAGTTCATTCTGTTCCTACAGCTTCGTTCATTCCATTCCGACAGTTCATTCTGTTCATACAGCTTCGTTCGTTCCATTCCGACAGTTCATTCTGTTCATACAGCTTCGTTCATTTCATTCCGACAGTTCATTCTGTTCCTACAGCTTCGTTCATCTCATTCCGACAGTTCATTCTGTTCCTACAGCTTCGTTCATTTCATTCCGACAGTTCATTCTGCTCTTACAGCTTCGTTCATTTCATTCCGACAGTTCATTCTGCTCTTACAGCGTCATTCAATCCATTCCGACAGTTCATTCTGTTCATACAGCTTCGTTCGTTCCATTCCGACAGTTCATTCTGTTCCTACAGCTTCGTTCATCTCATTCCGACAGTTCATTCTGTTCCTACAGCTTCGTTCATCTCATTCCGACAGTTCATTCTGTTCCTACAGCTTCGTTCATCTCATTCCGACAGTTCATTCTGTTCCTACAGCTTCGTTCATTTCATTCCGACAGTTCATTCTGCTCTTACAGCGTCATTCATTCCATTCCGACAGTTGATTCCATACCGACAGTTCATTCTGTTCATACAGCTTCGTTCATCTCATTCCGACAGTTCATTCTGTTCCTACAGCTTCGTTCATCTCATTCCGACAGTTCATTCTGTTCCTACAGCTTCGTTGATTTCATTCCGACAGTTCATTCTGTTCCTACAGCTTCGTTCATTCCATTCCGACAGTTCATTCTGTTCATACAGCTTCGTTCGTTCCATTCCGACAGTTCATTCTGTTCATACAGCTTCGTTCATTTCATTCCGACAGTTCATTCTGTTCCTACAGCTTCGTTCATCTCATTCCGACAGTTCATTCTGTTCCTACAGCTTCGTTCATTTCATTCCGACAGTTCATTCTGCTCTTACAGCGTCATTCATTCCATTCCGACAGTTCATTCTGTTCATACAGCTTCGTTCGTTCCATTCCGACAGTTCATTCTGTTCATACAGCTTCGTTCGTTCCATTCCGACAGTTCATTCTGTTCATACAGCTTCGTTCGTTCCATTCCGACAGTTCATTCTGTTCATACAGCTTCGTCCGTTCCATTCCGACAGTTCATTCTGTTCATACAGCTTCGTTCGTTCCATTCCGACAGTTCATTCTGTTCATACAGCTTCGTTCATTTCATTCCGACAGTTCATTCTGTTCCTACAGCTTCGTTCATCTCATTCCGACAGTTCATTCTGTTCCTACAGCTTCGTTCATCTCATTCCGACAGTTCATTCTGTTCCTACAGCTTCGTTCATTTCATTCCGACAGTTCATTCTGCTCTTACAGCTTCGTTCATTTCATTCCGACAGTTCATTCTGCTCTTACAGCGTCATTCTTTCCATTGCGACAGTTCATTCTGTTCATACAGCTTCGTTCATTTCATTCCGACAGTTCATTCTGTTCCTACAGCTTCGTTCATCTCATTCCGACAATTCATTCTGTTCCTACAGCTTCGTTCATTTCATTCCGACAGTTCATTCTGCTCTTACAGCGTCATTCATTCCATTCCGACAGTTCATTCCATTCCGACAGTTCATTCTGTTCATACAGCTTCGTTCATCTCATTCCGACAGTTCATTCTGTTCCTACAGCTTCGTTGATTTCATTCCGACAGTTCATTCTGTTCCTACAGCTTCGTTCGTTCCATTCCGACAGTTCATTCTGTTCCTACAGCTTCGTTCATTTCATTCCGACAGTTCATTCTGTTCCTACAGCTTCGTTCATCTCATTCCGACAGTTCATTCTGTTCCTACAGCTTCGTTCATCTCATTCCGACAGTTCATTCTGTTCCTACAGCTTCGTTCATCTCATTCCGACAGTTCATTCTGTTCCTACAGCTTCGTTCATCTCATTCCGACAGTTCATTCTGTTCCTACAGCTTCGTTCATCTCATTCCGACAGTTCATTCTGTTCCTACAGCTTCGTTGATTTCATTCCGACAGTTCATTCTGTTCATACAGCTTCGTTCTGTTCATACAGCTTCGTTCATCTCATTCCGACAGTTCATTCTGTTCCTACAGCTTCGTTGATTTCATTCCGACAGTTCATTCTGTTCCTACAGCTTCGTTCATTCCATTCCGACAGTTCATTCTGTTCATACAGCTTCGTTCGTTCCATTCCGACAGTTCATTCTGTTCATACAGCTTCGTTCATTTCATTCCGACAGTTCATTCTGTTCATACAGCTTCGTTCATCTCATTCCGACAGTTCATTCTGTTCCTACAGCTTCGTTCATTTCATTCCGACAGTTCATTCTGCTCTTACAGCTTCGTTCATTTCATTCCGACAGTTCATTCTGCTCTTACAGCGTCATTCATTCCATTCCGACAGTTCATTCTGTTCCTACAGCTTCGTTCATTTCATTCCGACAGTTCATTCTGTTCCTACAGCTTCGTTCATCTCATTCCGACAGTTCATTCTGTTCCTACAGCTTCGTTCATCTCATTCCGACAGTTCATTCTGTTCCTACAGCTTCGTTGATTTCATTCCGACAGTTCATTCTGCTCTTACAGCGTCATTCATTCCATTCCGACAGTTCATTCCATTCCGACAGTTCATTCTGTTCATACAGCTTCGTTCATCTCATTCCGACAGTTCATTCTGTTCCTACAGCTTCGTTCATCTCATTCCGACAGTTCATTCTGTTCATACAGCTTCGTTGATTTCATTCCGACAGTTCATTCTGTTCCTACAGCTTCGTTCATTCCATTCCGACAGTTCATTCTGTTCATACAGCTTCGTTCGTTCCATTCCGACAGTTCATTCTGTTCATACAGCTTCGTTCATTTCATTCCGACAGTTCATTCTGTTCCTACAGCTTCGTTCATCTCATTCCGACAGTTCATTCTGTTCCTACAGCTTCGTTCATTTCATTCCGACAGTTCATTCTGTTCCTACAGCGTCATTCAATCCATTCCGACAGTTCATTCTGTTCATACAGCTTCGTTCGTTCCATTCCGACAGTTCATTCTGTTCCTACAGCTTCGTTCATTTCATTCCGACAGTTCATTCTGCTCTTACAGCGTCATTCAATCCATTCCGACAGTTCATTCTGTTCATACAGCTTCGTTCGTTCCATTCCGACAGTTCATTCTGTTCCTACAGCTTCGTTCATCTCATTCCGACAGTTCATTCTGTTCCTACAGCTTCGTTCATCTCATTCCGACAGTTCATTCTGTTCCTACAGCTTCGTTCATCTCATTCCGACAGTTCATTCTGTTCCTACAGCTTCGTTCATTTCATTCCGACAGTTCATTCTGCTCTTACAGCGTCATTCATTCCATTCCGACAGTTGATTCCATACCGACAGTTCATTCTGTTCATACAGCTTCGTTCATCTCATTCCGACAGTTCATTCTGTTCCTACAGCTTCGTTCATCTCATTCCGACAGTTCATTCTGTTCCTACAGCTTCGTTCATTCCATTCCGACAGTTCATTCTGTTCATACAGCTTCGTTCGTTCCATTCCGACAGTTCATTCTGTTCATACAGCTTCGTTCATTTCATTCCGACAGTTCATTCTGTTCCTACAGCTTCGTTCATCTCATTCCGACAGTTCATTCTGTTCCTACAGCTTCGTTCATTTCATTCCGACAGTTCATTCTGCTCTTACAGCGTCATTCATTCCATTCCGACAGTTCATTCTGTTCATACAGCTTCGTTCGTTCCATTCCGACAGTTCATTCTGTTCATACAGCTTCGTTCGTTCCATTCCGACAGTTCATTCTGTTCATACAGCTTCGTTCGTTCCATTCCGACAGTTCATTCTGTTCATACAGCTTCGTCCGTTCCATTCCGACAGTTCATTCTGTTCATACAGCTTCGTTCGTTCCATTCCGACAGTTCATTCTGTTCATACAGCTTCGTTCATTTCATTCCGACAGTTCATTCTGTTCCTACAGCTTCGTTCATCTCATTCCGACAGTTCATTCTGTTCCTACAGCTTCGTTCATCTCATTCCGACAGTTCATTCTGTTCCTACAGCTTCGTTCATTTCATTCCGACAGTTCATTCTGCTCTTACAGCTTCGTTCATTTCATTCCGACAGTTCATTCTGCTCTTACAGCGTCATTCTTTCCATTGCGACAGTTCATTCTGTTCATACAGCTTCGTTCATTTCATTCCGACAGTTCATTCTGTTCCTACAGCTTCGTTCATCTCATTCCGACAATTCATTCTGTTCCTACAGCTTCGTTCATTTCATTCCGACAGTTCATTCTGCTCTTACAGCGTCATTCATTCCATTCCGACAGTTCATTCCATTCCGACAGTTCATTCTGTTCATACAGCTTCGTTCATCTCATTCCGACAGTTCATTCTGTTCCTACAGCTTCGTTGATTTCATTCCGACAGTTCATTCTGTTCCTACAGCTTCGTTCGTTCCATTCCGACAGTTCATTCTGTTCATACAGCTTCGTTCATTTCATTCCGACAGTTCATTCTGTTCCTACAGCTTCGTTCATCTCATTCCGACAGTTCATTCTGTTCCTACAGCTTCGTTCATCTCATTCCGACAGTTCATTCTGTTCCTACAGCTTCGTTCATCTCATTCCGACAGTTCATTCTGTTCCTACAGCTTCGTTCATCTCATTCCGACAGTTCATTCTGTTCCTACAGCTTCGTTCATCTCATTCCGACAGTTCATTCTGTTCCTACAGCTTCGTTGATTTCATTCCGACAGTTCATTCTGCTCTTACAGCGTCATTCATTCCATTCCGACAGTTCATTCCATTCCGACAGTTCATTCTGTTCATACAGCTTCGTTCATCTCATTCCGACAGTTCATTCTGTTCCTACAGCTTCGTTGATTTCATTCCGACAGTTCATTCTGTTCCTACAGCTTCGTTCATTCCATTCCGACAGTTCATTCTGTTCATACAGCTTCGTTCGTTCCATTCCGACAGTTCATTCTGTTCATACAGCTTCGTTCATTTCATTCCGACAGTTCATTCTGTTCATACAGCTTCGTTCATCTCATTCCGACAGTTCATTCTGTTCCTACAGCTTCGTTCATTTCATTCCGACAGTTCATTCTGCTCTTACAGCTTCGTTCATTTCATTCCGACAGTTCATTCTGCTCTTACAGCGTCATTCATTCCATTCCGACAGTTCATTCTGTTCATACAGCTTCGTTCGTTCCATTCCGACAGTTCATTCTGTTCCTACAGCTTCGTTCATTTCATTCCGACAGTTCATTCTGTTCCTACAGCTTCGTTCATCTCATTCCGACAGTTCATTCTGTTCCTACAGCTTCGTTCATCTCATTCCGACAGTTCATTCTGTTCCTACAGCTTCGTTGATTTCATTCCGACAGTTCATTCTGCTCTTACAGCGTCATTCATTCCATTCCGACAGTTCATTCCATTCCGACAGTTCATTCTGTTCATACAGCTTCGTTCATCTCATTCCGACAGTTCATTCTGTTCCTACAGCTTCGTTTATCTCATTCCGACAGTTCATTCTGTTCCTACAGCTTCGTTGATTTCATTCCGACAGTTCATTCTGTTCCTACAGCTTCGTTCATTCCATTCCGACAGTTCATTCTGTTCATACAGCTTCGTTCGTTCCATTCCGACAGTTCATTCTGTTCATACAGCTTCGTTCATTTCATTCCGACAGTTCATTCTGTTCCTACAGCTTCGTTCATCTCATTCCGACAGTTCATTCTGTTCCTACAGCTTCGTTCATTTCATTCCGACAGTTCATTCTGCTCTTACAGCGTCATTCATTCCATTCCGACAGTTCATTCTGTTCATACAGCTTCGTTCGTTCCATTCCGACAGTTCATTCTGTTCATACAGCTTCGTTCGTTCCATTCCGACAGTTCATTCTGTTCATACAGCTTCGTTCATTTCATTCCGACAGTTCATTCTGTTCCTACAGCTTCGTTCGTTCCATTCCGACAGTTCATTCTGTTCCTACAGCTTCGTTCGTTCCATTCCGACAGTTCATTCTGTTCCTACAGCTTCGTTCATCTCATTCCGACAGTTCATTCTGTTCCTACAGCTTCGTTCATCTCATTCCGACAGTTCATTCTGTTCCTACAGCTTCGTTCATCTCATTCCGACAGTTCATTCTGTTCCTACAGCTTCGTTCATTTCATTCCGACAGTTCATTCTGCTCTTACAGCGTCATTCATTCCATTCCGACAGTTGATTCCATACCGACAGTTCATTCTGTTCCTACAGCTTCGTTCATCTCATTCCGACAGTTCATTCTGTTCCTACAGCTTCGTTCATTTCATTCCGACAGTTCATTCTGCTCTTACAGCTTCGTTCATTTCATTCCGACAGTTCATTCTGCTCTTACAGCGTCATTCTTTCCATTGCGACAGTTCATTCTGTTCATACAGCTTCGTTCATTTCATTCCGACAGTTCATTCTGTTCCTACAGCTTCGTTCATCTCATTCCGACAATTCATTCTGTTCCTACAGCTTCGTTCATTTCATTCCGACAGTTCATTCTGTTCCTACAGCTTCGTTCATCTCATTCCGACAGTTCATTCTGTTCCTACAGCTTCGTTCATCTCATTCCGACAATTCATTCTGTTCCTACAGCGTCATTCATTCCATTCCGACAGTTCATTCCATTCCGACAGTTCATTCTGTTCATACAGCTTCGTTCATCTCATTCCGACAGTTCATTCTGTTCCTACAGCTTCGTTGATTTCATTCCGACAGTTCATTCTGTTCCTACAGCTTCGTTCGTTCCATTCCGACAGTTCATTCTGTTCATACAGCTTCGTTCATTTCATTCCGACAGTTCATTCTGTTCCTACAGCTTCGTTCATCTCATTCCGACAGTTCATTCTGTTCCTACAGCTTCGTTCATCTCATTCCGACAGTTCATTCTGTTCCTACAGCTTCGTTCATCTCATTCCGACAGTTCATTCTGTTCCTACAGCTTCGTTCATCTCATTCCGACAGTTCATTCTGTTCCTACAGCTTCGTTCATCTCATTCCGACAGTTCATTCTGTTCCTACAGCTTCGTTGATTTCATTCCGACAGTTCATTCTGCTCTTACAGCGTCATTCATTCCATTCCGACAGTTCATTCCATTCCGACAGTTCATTCTGTTCATACAGCTTCGTTCATCTCATTCCGACAGTTCATTCTGTTCCTACAGCTTCGTTGATTTCATTCCGACAGTTCATTCTGTTCCTACAGCTTCGTTCATTCCATTCCGACAGTTCATTCTGTTCATACAGCTTCGTTCGTTCCATTCCGACAGTTCATTCTGTTCATACAGCTTCGTTCATTTCATTCCGACAGTTCATTCTGTTCCTACAGCTTCGTTCATCTCATTCCGACAGTTCATTCTGTTCCTACAGCTTCGTTCATTTCATTCCGACAGTTCATTCTGCTCTTACAGCGTCATTCATTCCATTCCGACAGTTCATTCTGTTCATACAGCTTCGTTCGTTCCATTCCGACAGTTCATTCTGTTCCTACAGCTTCGTTCATTTCATTCCGACAGTTCATTCTGTTCCTACAGCTTCGTTCATCTCATTCCGACAGTTCATTCTGTTCCTACAGCTTCGTTCATCTCATTCCGACAGTTCATTCTGTTCCTACAGCTTCGTTCATTTCATTCCGACAGTTCATTCTGCTCTTACAGCGTCATTCATTCCATTCCGACAGTTCATTCCATTCCGACAGTTCATTCTGTTCATACAGCTTCGTTCATCTCATTCCGACAGTTCATTCTGTTCCTACAGCTTCGTTTATCTCATTCCGACAGTTCATTCTGTTCCTACAGCTTCGTTGATTTCATTCCGACAGTTCATTCTGTTCCTACAGCTTCGTTCATTCCATTCCGACAGTTCATTCTGTTCATACAGCTTCGTTCGTTCCATTCCGACAGTTCATTCTGTTCATACAGCTTCGTTCATTTCATTCCGACAGTTCATTCTGTTCCTACAGCTTCGTTCATCTCATTCCGACAGTTCATTCTGTTCCTACAGCTTCGTTCGTTCCATTCCGACAGTTCATTCTGTTCATACAGCTTCGTTCGTTCCATTCCGACAGTTCATTCTGTTCATACAGCTTCGTTCATTTCATTCCGACAGTTCATTCTGTTCCTACAGCTTCGTTCGTTCCATTCCGACAGTTCATTCTGTTCATACAGCTTCGTTCGTTCCATTCCGACAGTTCATTCTGTTCATACAGCTTCGTTCGTTCCATTCCGACAGTTCATTCTGTTCATACAGCTTCGTTCGTTCCATTCCGACAGTTCATTCTGTTCCTACAGCTTCGTTCGTTCCATTCCGACAGTTCATTCTGTTCCTACAGCTTCGTTCGTTCCATTCCGACAGTTCATTCTGTTCCTACAGCTTCGTTCATCTCATTCCGACAGTTCATTCTGTTCCTACAGCTTCGTTCATCTCATTCCGACAGTTCATTCTGTTCCTACAGCTTCGTTCATCTCATTCCGACAGTTCATTCTGTTCCTACAGCTTCGTTGATTTCATTCCGACAGTTCATTTTGCTCTTACAGCGTCATTCATTCCATTCCGACAGTTGATTCCATACCGACAGTTCATTCTGTTCCTACAGCTTCGTTCATCTCATTCCGACAGTTCATTCTGTTCCTACAGCTTCGTTCATTTCATTCCGACAGTTCATTCTGCTCTTACAGCTTCGTTCATTTCATTCCGACAGTTCATTCTGCTCTTAAAGCGTCATTCTTTCCATTGCGACAGTTCATTCTGTTCATACAGCTTCGTTCATTTCATTCCGACAGTTCATTCTGTTCCTACAGCTTCGTTCATCTCATTCCGACAATTCATTCTGTTCCTACAGCTTCGTTCATTTCATTCCGACAGTTCATTCTGCTCTTACAGCGTCATTCATTCCATTCCGACAGTTCATTCCATTCCGACAGTTCATTCTGTTCATACAGCTTCGTTCATCTCATTCCGACAGTTCATTCTGTTCCTACAGCTTCGTTGATTTCATTCCGACAGTTCATTCTGTTCCTACAGCTTCGTTCGTTCCATTCCGACAGTTCATTCTGTTCATACAGCTTCGTTCATTTCATTCCGACAGTTCATTCTGTTCCTACAGCTTCGTTCATCTCATTCCGACAGTTCATTCTGTTCCTACAGCTTCGTTCATCTCATTCCGACAGTTCATTCTGTTCCTACAGCTTCGTTCATCTCATTCCGACAGTTCATTCTGTTCCTACAGCTTCGTTCATCTCATTCCGACAGTTCATTCTGTTCCTACAGCTTCGTTCATCTCATTCCGACAGTTCATTCTGTTCCTACAGCTTCGTTGATTTCATTCCGACAGTTCATTCTGCTCTTACAGCGTCATTCATTCCATTCCGACAGTTCATTCCATTCCGACAGTTCATTCTGTTCATACAGCTTCGTTCATCTCATTCCGACAGTTCATTCTGTTCCTACAACTTCGTTGATTTCATTCCGACAGTTCATTCTGTTCCTACAGCTTCGTTCATTCCATTCCGACAGTTCATTCTGTTCATACAGCTTCGTTCGTTCCATTCCGACAGTTCATTCTGTTCATACAGCTTCGTTCATTTCATTCCGACAGTTCATTCTGTTCCTACAGCTTCGTTCATCTCATTCCGACAGTTCATTCTGTTCCTACAGCTTCGTTCATTTCATTCCGACAGTTCATTCTGCTCTTACAGCGTCATTCATTCCATTCCGACAGTTCATTCTGTTCATACAGCTTCGTTCGTTCCATTCCGACAGTTCATTCTGTTCCTACAGCTTCGTTCATTTCATTCCGACAGTTCATTCTGTTCCTACAGCTTCGTTCATCTCATTCCGACAGTTCATTCTGTTCCTACAGCTTCGTTCATCTCATTCCGACAGTTCATTCTGTTCCTACAGCTTCGTTGATTTCATTCCGACAGTTCATTCTGCTCTTACAGCGTCATTCATTCCATTCCGACAGTTCATTCCATTCCGACAGTTCATTCTGTTCATACAGCTTCGTTCATCTCATTCCGACAGTTCATTCTGTTCCTACAGCTTCGTTGATTTCATTCCGACAGTTCATTCTGTTCCTACAGCTTCGTTGATTTCATTCCGACAGTTCATTCTGTTCCTACAGCTTCGTTCATTCCATTCCGACAGTTCATTCTGTTCCTACAGCTTCGTTCGTTTCATTCCGACAGTTCATTCTGCTCTTACAGCGTCATTCATTCCATTCCGACAGTTCATTCTGTTCATACAGCTTCGTTCGTTCCATTCCGACAGTTCATTCTGTTCCTACAGCTTCGTTCATTTCATTCCGACAGTTCATTCTGTTCCTACAGCTTCGTTCATCTCATTCCGACAGTTCATTCTGTTCCTACAGCTTCGTTCATCTCATTCCGACAGTTCATTCTGTTCCTACAGCTTCGTTGATTTCATTCCGACAGTTCATTCTGCTCTTACAGCGTCATTCATTCCATTCCGACAGTTCATTCCATTCCGACAGTTCATTCTGTTCATACAGCTTCGTTCATCTCATTCCGACAGTTCATTCTGTTCCTACAGCTTCGTTTATCTCATTCCGACAGTTCATTCTGTTCCTACAGCTTCGTTGATTTCATTCCGACAGTTCATTCTGTTCCTACAGCTTCGTTCATTCCATTCCGACAGTTCATTCTGTTCATACAGCTTCGTTCGTTCCATTCCGACAGTTCATTCTGTTCATACAGCTTCGTTCATTTCATTCCGACAGTTCATTCTGTTCCTACAGCTTCGTTCATCTCATTCCGACAGTTCATTCTGTTCCTACAGCTTCGTTCATTTCATTCCGACAGTTCATTCTGCTCTTACAGCGTCATTCATTCCATTCCGACAGTTCATTCTGTTCATACAGCTTCGTTTATCTCATTCCGACAGTTCATTCTGTTCCTACAGCTTCGTTGATTTCATTCCGACAGTTCATTCTGTTCCTACAGCTTCGTTCATTCCATTCCGACAGTTCATTCTGTTCATACAGCTTCGTTCGTTCCATTCCGACAGTTCATTCTGTTCATACAGCTTCGTTCGTTCCATTCCGACAGTTCATTCTGTTCATACAGCTTCGTTCGTTCCATTCCGACAGTTCATTCTGTTCATACAGCTTCGTTCGTTCCATTCCGACAGTTCATTCTGTTCATACAGCTTCGTTCATTTCATTCCGACAGTTCATTCTGTTCCTACAGCTTCGTTCGTTCCATTCCGACAGTTCATTCTGTTCATACAGCTTCGTTCGTTCCATTCCGACAGTTCATTCTGTTCATACAGCTTCGTTCATTTCATTCCGACAGTTCATTCTGTTCCTACAGCTTCGTTCATCTCATTCCGACAGTTCATTCTGTTCCTACAGCTTCGTTCATTCCATTCCGACAGTTCATTCTGTTCCTACAGCTTCGTTCATTTCATTCCGACAGTTCATTCTGCTCTTACAGCGTCATTCATTCCATTCCGACAGTTCATTCTGTTCATACAGCTTCGTTCGTTCCATTCCGACAGTTCATTCTGTTCCTACAGCTTCGTTCATTTCATTCCGACAGTTCATTCTGTTCCTACAGCTTCGTTCATCTCATTCCGACAGTTCATTCTGTTCCTACAGCTTCGTTCATCTCATTCCGACAGTTCATTCTGTTCCTACAGCTTCGTTGATTTCATTCCGACAGTTCATTCCATTCCGACAGTTCATTCCATTCCGACAGTTCATTCTGTTCATACAGCTTCGTTCATCTCATTCCGACAGTTCATTCTGTTCCTACAGCTTCGTTTATCTCATTCCGACAGTTCATTCTGTTCCTACAGCTTCGTTGATTTCATTTCTACAGTTCATTCTGTTCCTACAGCTTCGTTCATTCCATTCCGACAGTTCATTCTGTTCATACAGCTTCGTTCGTTCCATTCCGACAGTTCATTCTGTTCATACAGCTTCGTTCATTTCATTCCGACAGTTCATTCTGTTCCTACAGCTTCGTTCATCTCATTCCGACAGTTCATTCTGTTCCTACAGCTTCGTTCATTTCATTCCGACAGTTCATTCTGCTCTTACAGCGTCATTCATTCCATTCCGACAGTTCATTCTGTTCATACAGCTTCGTTCGTTCCATTCCGACAGTTCATTCTGTTCATACAGCTTCGTTCGTTCCATTCCGACAGTTCATTCTGTTCATACAGCTTCGTTCATTTCATTCCGACAGTTCATTCTGTTCCTACAGCTTCGTTCGTTCCATTCCGACAGTTCATTCTGTTCATACAGCTTCGTTCGTTCCATTCCGACAGTTCATTCTGTTCATACAGCTTCGTTGATTTCATTCCGACAGTTCATTCTGTTCCTACAGCTTCGTTCATCTCATTCCGACAGTTCATTCTGTTCCTACAGCTTCGTTCATTCCATTCCGACAGTTCATTCTGTTCCTACAGCTTCGTTCATTTCATTCCGACAGTTCATTCTGCTCTTACAGCGTCATTCATTCCATTCCGACAGTTCATTCTGTTCATACAGCTTCGTTCGTTCCATTCCGACAGTTCATTCTGTTCCTACAGCTTCGTTCATTTCATTCCGACAGTTCATTCTGTTCATACAGCTTCGTTCATCTCATTCCGACAGTTCATTCTGTTCCTACAGCTTCGTTCATCTCATTCCGACAGTTCATTCTGTTCCTACAGCTTCGTTGATTTCATTCCGACAGTTCATTCTGTTCCTACAGCTTCGTTCATTCCATTCCGACAGTTCATTCTGTTCATACAGCTTCGTTCGTTCCATTCCGACAGTTCATTCTGTTCATACAGCTTCGTTCATTTCATTCCGACAGTTCATTCTGTTCCTACAGCTTCGTTCATCTCATTCCGACAGTTCATTCTGTTCCTACAGCTTCGTTCATTTCATTCCGACAGTTCATTCTGCTCTTACAGCGTCATTCATTCCATTCCGACAGTTCATTCTGTTCATACAGCTTCGTTCGTTCCATTCCGACAGTTCATTCTGTTCATACAGCTTCGTTCGTTCCATTCCGACAGTTCATTCTGTTCATACAGCTTCGTTCGTTCCATTCCGACAGTTCATTCTGTTCATACAGCGTCATTCATTCCATTCCGACAGTTCATTCTGTTCATACAGCTTCGTTCGTTCCATTCCGACAGTTCATTCTGTTCATACAGCTTCGTTCGTTCCATTCCGACAGTTCATTCTGCTCTTACAGCGTCATTCATTCCATTCCGACAGTTCATTCCATTCCGACAGTTCATTCTGTTCATACAGCTTCGTTCATCTCATTCCGACAGTTCATTCTGTTCCTACAGCTTCGTTCATCTCATTCCGACAGTTCATTCTGTTCCTACAGCTTCGTTGATTTCATTCCGACAGTTCATTCTGTTCCTACAGCTTCGTTCATTCCATTCCGACAGTTCATTCTGTTCATACAGCTTCGTTCGTTCCATTCCGACAGTTCATTCTGTTCATACAGCTTCGTTCATTTCATTCCGACAGTTCATTCTGTTCCTACAGCTTCGTTCATCTCATTCCGACAGTTCATTCTGTTCCTACAGCTTCGTTCATTTCATTCCGACAGTTCATTCTGCTCTTACAGCGTCATTCATTCCATTCCGACAGTTCATTCTGTTCATACAGCTTCGTTCGTTGCATTCCGACAGTTCATTCTGTTCATACAGCTTCGTTCATTTCATTCCGACAGTTCATTCTGTTCCTACAGCTTCGTTCATCTCATTCCGACGGTTCATTCTGTTCCTACAGCTTCGTTGATTTCATTCCGACAGTTCATTCTGCTCTTACAGCGTCATTCATTCCATTCCGACAGTTCATTCTTTTCATACAGCTTCGTTCATCTCATTCCGACAGTTCATTCTGTTCCTACAGCTTCGTTCATCTCATTCCGACAGTTCATTCTGTTCCTACAGCTTCGTTCATTTCATTCCGACAGTTCATTCTGTTCCTACAGCTTCGTTCATCTCATTCCGACAGTTCATTCTGTTCCTACAGCTTCGTTCATTTCATTCCGACAGTTCATTCTGCTCTTACAGCGTCATTCATTCCATTCCGACAGTTCATTCTGTTCATACAGCTTCGTTCGTTCCATTCCGACAGTTCATTCTGTTCATACAGCTTCGTTCGTTCCATTCCGACAGTTCATTCTGTTCATACAGCTTCGTTCATTTCATTCCGACAGTTCATTCTGTTCCTACAGCTTCGTTCGTTCCATTCCGACAGTTCATTCTGTTCATACAGCTTCGTTCGTTCCATTCCGACAGTTCATTCTGTTCATACAGCTTCGTTCATTTCATTCCGACAGTTCATTCTGTTCCTACAGCTTCGTTCATCTCATTCCGACAGTTCATTCTGTTCCTACAGCTTCGTTCATTCCATTCCGACAGTTCATTCTGTTCCTACAGCTTCGTTCATTTCATTCCGACAGTTCATTCTGCTCTTACAGCGTCATTCATTCCATTCCGACAGTTCATTCTGTTCATACAGCTTCGTTCGTTCCATTCCGACAGTTCATTCTGTTCCTACAGCTTCGTTCATTTCATTCCGACAGTTCATTCTGTTCATACAGCTTCGTTCATCTCATTCCGACAGTTCATTCTGTTCCTACAGCTTCGTTCATCTCATTCCGACAGTTCATTCTGTTCCTACAGCTTCGTTGATTTCATTCCGACAGTTCATTCTGTTCCTACAGCTTCGTTCATTCCATTCCGACAGTTCATTCTGTTCATACAGCTTCGTTCGTTCCATTCCGACAGTTCATTCTGTTCATACAGCTTCGTTCATTTCATTCCGACAGTTCATTCTGTTCCTACAGCTTCGTTCATCTCATTCCGACAGTTCATTCTGTTCCTACAGCTTCGTTCATTTCATTCCGACAGTTCATTCTGCTCTTACAGCGTCATTCATTCCATTCCGACAGTTCATTCTGTTCATACAGCTTCGTTCGTTCCATTCCGACAGTTCATTCTGTTCATACAGCTTCGTTCATTTCATTCCGACAGTTCATTCTGTTCCTACAGCTTCGTTCATCTCATTCCGACGGTTCATTCTGTTCCTACAGCTTCGTTCATTTCATTCCGACAGTTCATTCTGTTCCTACAGCTTCGTTCATCTCATTCCGACAGTTCATTCTGTTCCTACAGCTTCGTTCATTCCATTCCGACAGTTCATTCTGTTCCTACAGCTTCGTTCATTTCATTCCGACAGTTCATTCTGCTCTTACAGCGTCATTCATTCCATTCCGACAGTTCATTCTGTTCATACAGCTTCGTTCGTTCCATTCCGACAGTTCATTCTGTTCCTACAGCTTCGTTCATTTCATTCCGACAGTTCATTCTGTTCCTACAGCTTCGTTCATCTCATTCCGACAGTTCATTCTGTTCCTACAGCTTCGTTCATCTCATTCCGACAGTTCATTCTGTTCCTACAGCTTCGTTGATTTCATTCCGACAGTTCATTCCATTCCGACAGTTCATTCCATTCCGACAGTTCATTCTGTTCATACAGCTTCGTTCATCTCATTCCGACAGTTCATTCTGTTCCTACAGCTTCGTTTATCTCATTCCGACAGTTCATTCTGTTCCTACAGCTTCGTTGATTTCATTTCTACAGTTCATTCTGTTCCTACAGCTTCGTTCATTCCATTCCGACAGTTCATTCTGTTCATACAGCTTCGTTCGTTCCATTCCGACAGTTCATTCTGTTCATACAGCTTCGTTCATTTCATTCCGACAGTTCATTCTGTTCCTACAGCTTCGTTCATCTCATTCCGACAGTTCATTCTGTTCCTACAGCTTCGTTCATTTCATTCCGACAGTTCATTCTGCTCTTACAGCGTCATTCATTCCATTCCGACAGTTCATTCTGTTCATACAGCTTCGTTCGTTCCATTCCGACAGTTCATTCTGTTCATACAGCTTCGTTCGTTCCATTCCGACAGTTCATTCTGTTCATACAGCTTCGTTCATTTCATTCCGACAGTTCATTCTGTTCCTACAGCTTCGTTCGTTCCATTCCGACAGTTCATTCTGTTCATACAGCTTCGTTCGTTCCATTCCGACAGTTCATTCTGTTCATACAGCTTCGTTGATTTCATTCCGACAGTTCATTCTGTTCCTACAGCTTCGTTCATCTCATTCCGACAGTTCATTCTGTTCCTACAGCTTCGTTCATTCCATTCCGACAGTTCATTCTGTTCCTACAGCTTCGTTCATTTCATTCCGACAGTTCATTCTGCTCTTACAGCGTCATTCATTCCATTCCGACAGTTCATTCTGTTCATACAGCTTCGTTCGTTCCATTCCGACAGTTCATTCTGTTCCTACAGCTTCGTTCATTTCATTCCGACAGTTCATTCTGTTCATACAGCTTCGTTCATCTCATTCCGACAGTTCATTCTGTTCCTACAGCTTCGTTCATCTCATTCCGACAGTTCATTCTGTTCCTACAGCTTCGTTGATTTCATTCCGACAGTTCATTCTGTTCCTACAGCTTCGTTCATTCCATTCCGACAGTTCATTCTGTTCATACAGCTTCGTTCGTTCCATTCCGACAGTTCATTCTGTTCATACAGCTTCGTTCATTTCATTCCGACAGTTCATTCTGTTCCTACAGCTTCGTTCATCTCATTCCGACAGTTCATTCTGTTCCTACAGCTTCGTTCGTTCCATTCCGACAGTTCATTCTGTTCATACAGCTTCGTTCATTTCATTCCGACAGTTCATTCTGCTCTTACAGCTTCGTTCATTTCATTCCGACAGTTCATTCTGCTCTTACAGCGTCATTCATTCCATTCCGACAGTTCATTCTGTTCATACAGCTTCGTTCGTTCCATTCCGACAGTTCATTCTGTTCATACAGCTTCGTTCGTTCCATTCCGACAGTTCATTCTGTTCATACAGCTTCGTTCGTTCCATTCCGACAGTTCATTCTGTTCATACAGCGTCATTCATTCCATTCCGACAGTTCATTCTGTTCATACAGCTTCGTTCGTTCCATTCCGACAGTTCATTCTGTTCATACAGCTTCGTTCGTTCCATTCCGACAGTTCATTCTGCTCTTACAGCGTCATTCATTCCATTCCGACAGTTCATTCCATTCCGACAGTTCATTCTGTTCATACAGCTTCGTTCATCTCATTCCGACAGTTCATTCTGTTCCTACAGCTTCGTTCATCTCATTCCGACAGTTCATTCTGTTCCTACAGCTTCGTTGATTTCATTCCGACAGTTCATTCTGTTCCTACAGCTTCGTTCATTCCATTCCGACAGTTCATTCTGTTCATACAGCTTCGTTCGTTCCATTCCGACAGTTCATTCTGTTCATACAGCTTCGTTCATTTCATTCCGACAGTTCATTCTGTTCCTACAGCTTCGTTCATCTCATTCCGACAGTTCATTCTGTTCCTACAGCTTCGTTCATTTCATTCCGACAGTTCATTCTGCTCTTACAGCGTCATTCATTCCATTCCGACAGTTCATTCTGTTCATACAGCTTCGTTCGTTGCATTCCGACAGTTCATTCTGTTCATACAGCTTCGTTCATTTCATTCCGACAGTTCATTCTGTTCCTACAGCTTCGTTCATCTCATTCCGACGGTTCATTCTGTTCCTACAGCTTCGTTGATTTCATTCCGACAGTTCATTCTGCTCTTACAGCGTCATTCATTCCATTCCGACAGTTCATTCTTTTCATACAGCTTCGTTCATCTCATTCCGACAGTTCATTCTGTTCCTACAGCTTCGTTCATCTCATTCCGACAGTTCATTCTGTTCCTACAGCTTCGTTCATTTCATTCCGACAGTTCATTCTGTTCCTACAGCTTCGTTCATCTCATTCCGACAGTTCATTCTGTTCCTACAGCTTCGTTCATTTCATTCCGACAGTTCATTCTGCTCTTACAGCGTCATTCATTCCATTCCGACAGTTCATTCTGTTCATACAGCTTCGTTCGTTCCATTCCGACAGTTCATTCTGTTCATACAGCTTCGTTCGTTCCATTCCGACAGTTCATTCTGTTCATACAGCTTCGTTCATTTCATTCCGACAGTTCATTCTGTTCATACAGCTTCGTTCGTTCCATTCCGACAGTTCATTCTGTTCATACAGCTTCGTTCGTTCCATTCCGACAGTTCATTCTGTTCATACAGCTTCGTTCGTTCCATTCCGACAGTTCATTCTGTTCATACAGCTTCGTTCGTTCCATTCCGACAGTTCATTCTGTTCATACAGCTTCGTTCATTTCATTCCGACAGTTCATTCTGTTCATACAGCTTCGTTCATCTCATTCCGACAGTTCATTCTGTTCCTACAGCTTCGTTCATCTCATTCCGACAGTTCATTCTGTTCCTACAGCTTCGTTGATTTCATTCCGACAGTTCATTCTGCTCTTACAGCGTCATTCATTCCATTCCGACAGTTCATTCCATTCCGACAGTTCATTCTGTTCATACAGCTTCGTTCATCTCATTCCGACAGTTCATTCTGTTCCTACAGCTTCGTTCATCTCATTCCGACAGTTCATTCTGTTCCTACAGCTTCGTTGATTTCATTCCGACAGTTCATTCTGTTCCTACAGCTTCGTTCATTCCATTCCGACAGTTCATTCTGTTCATACAGCTTCGTTCGTTCCATTCCGACAGTTCATTCTGTTCATACAGCTTCGTTCATTTCATTCCGACAGTTCATTCTGTTCCTACAGCTTCGTTCATCTCATTCCGACAGTTCATTCTGTTCCTACAGCTTCGTTCATTTCATTCCGACAGTTCATTCTGCTCTTACAGCGTCATTCATTCCATTCCGACAGTTCATTCTGTTCATACAGCTTCGTTCGTTCCATTCCGACAGTTCATTCTGTTCATACAGCTTCGTTCATTTCATTCCGACAGTTCATTCTGTTCCTACAGCTTCGTTCATCTCATTCCGACGGTTCATTCTGTTCCTACAGCTTCGTTGATTTCATTCCGACAGTTCATTCTGCTCTTACAGCGTCATTCATTCCATTCCGACAGTTCATTCTTTTCATACAGCTTCGTTCATCTCATTCCGACAGTTCATTCTGTTCCTACAGCTTCGTTCATCTCATTCCGACAGTTCATTCTGTTCCTACAGCTTCGTTCATTTCATTCCGACAGTTCATTCTGTTCCTACAGCTTCGTTCATCTCATTCCGACAGTTCATTCTGTTCCTACAGCTTCGTTCATTTCATTCCGACAGTTCATTCTGCTCTTACAGCGTCATTCATTCCATTCCGACAGTTCATTCTGTTCATACAGCTTCGTTCGTTCCATTCCGACAGTTCATTCTGTTCATACAGCTTCGTTCGTTCCATTCCGACAGTTCATTCTGTTCATACAGCTTCGTTCATTTCATTCCGACAGTTCATTCTGTTCATACAGCTTCGTTCGTTCCATTCCGACAGTTCATTCTGTTCATACAGCTTCGTTCGTTCCATTCCGACAGTTCATTCTGTTCATACAGCTTCGTTCGTTCCATTCCGACAGTTCATTCTGTTCATACAGCTTCGTTCGTTCCATTCCGACAGTTCATTCTGTTCATACAGCTTCGTTCATTTCATTCCGACAGTTCATTCTGTTCATACAGCTTCGTTCATCTCATTCCGACAGTTCATTCTGTTCCTACAGCTTCGTTCATCTCATTCCGACAGTTCATTCTGTTCCTACAGCTTCGTTGATTTCATTCCGACAGTTCATTCTGCTCTTACAGCGTCATTCATTCCATTCCGACAGTTCATTCCATTCCGACAGTTCATTCTGTTCATACAGCTTCGTTCATCTCATTCCGACAGTTCATTCTGTTCCTACAGCTTCGTTCATCTCATTCCGACAGTTCATTCTGTTCCTACAGCTTCGTTGATTTCATTCCGACAGTTCATTCTGTTCCTACAGCTTCGTTCATTCCATTCCGACAGTTCATTCTGTTCATACAGCTTCGTTCGTTCCATTCCGACAGTTCATTCTGTTCATACAGCTTCGTTCATTTCATTCCGACAGTTCATTCTGTTCCTACAGCTTCGTTCATCTCATTCCGACAGTTCATTCTGTTCCTACAGCTTCGTTCATTTCATTCCGACAGTTCATTCTGCTCTTACAGCGTCATTCATTCCATTCCGACAGTTCATTCTGTTCATACAGCTTCGTTCGTTCCATTCCGACAGTTCATTCTGTTCATACAGCTTCGTTCATTTCATTCCGACAGTTCATTCTGTTCCTACAGCTTCGTTCATCTCATTCCGACGGTTCATTCTGTTCCTACAGCTTCGTTCATTTCATTCCGACAGTTCATTCTGCTCTTACAGCTTCGTTCATCTCATTCCGACAGTTCATTCTGTTCCTACAGCTTCGTTCATTCCATTCCGACAGTTCATTCTTTTCATACAGCTTCGTTCATCTCATTCCGACAGTTCATTCTGTTCCTACAGCTTCGTTCATCTCATTCCGACAGTTCATTCTGTTCCTACAGCTTCGTTCATTTCATTCCGACAGTTCATTCTGCTCTTACAGCGTCATTCATTCCATTCCGACAGTTCATTCTATTCCGACCATTCATCAAATTAGTTTTGGCCTTATTCATTCCATTCCGACAATTCCGACCATTCCGTAAATTAGTGAGCGTTCCGACCATTCCGACCATTCATCATTCCGTAAATTAGTGCTACCCATATTCCTGCATGGCATTGGAGTAGAAGATGTTTTATATCATATTTTCTTAAAAGTTCTTAATTCGGTTATTTATTATAAATGTTAATTGTGACTTTTCAAGGTGTTAGATACACTTATTTAATTCAATGATAACTGCAACAACTGAAACCCACTTACAGTCATCCTAAAAAGTTACCACTAACCTTCAAACAAATAAATTATAAGATGGCAAAATAATTATCTAACTGTTCTCACTGCCGAACTTAAGAATATAGTACACGGGTTTGGCTTTGAAGTTCACTGACGCGAAGCAGACAACACAACTAGCGCTACGTCACAGGAGGGACTGCGGCAGCCACAGTCCCCTCTCGCCTATTTCGCCCGACATGTTGCTTTTCCAAGTGCGCATGCGCACCACTGCAAAACATCACGAAACTGTAGCTGCAGCTCCACCATAGAAAAAAAAGGAAAAAAATGCCGATCAAGGTGGATTTTTTTCTAATTATTTATTGCTAAAGAATAAAAAAGAATATAATGGAAGTTATCTGTAATATCTCGCACGAGCCGCCCCTGAGTGGTTCCCAACCTTTTTGACCTTGCGGCACCTTATCAAAGAGATAAATGGTTTGCGGCACCCTGGCAAAATTGGATCAATTTTATGAGGTTTCTGTATTTCAAATAACTGTATGTAATAACACAGAATGAGTTGTACAGTATAGCGCGCGTAAATAAATGTATCTATTTAAAAGTCAGTGTGAAATTTGGGCTTGGCTTCTTGCACAAAGTCCCTTAATATCTGGGGGCACATTCGATAAAGACACCCGCATTTCTTCTTTGACAATAAGTCGCCGTTGTCGTTTTTTTATGTTCGTCAATACGAAAAAGCCACTCACACATAGAAGCCATTTGCACATAGGCTATGCTTTCAAACGCACCTTAGTTGGCAAACAAAATTCGTACCAGTTTGTATTCTATCGCGATTTACAAATTGACAAATGTCTTCGTGGCCATTTATGACCCGCCGCAGTTAGAGGGTTTATATCTTAGCCATTTCTCGATTAGCTATGCATCGTGCTATTAGCTATGTATAGATCGGTTAGCTATGTGTCGTATTCCCATGCAAAAGTTTCCAACAATGTTATCATGATGAACCAAGCGAATCGCCGTCTAGTGTTAAATGAAATAAATGAGTGCTTAGCATTTATTACTGAAACTCGGCTAAAAATAAATAAATTCCGCAAGGCACGGGTTAAAGTTAAAATAAAGAATGGGCCGCAGCAATGCAACGTTAATATCTCGCGGCACCCTTGAGCATTGCAATTGGCACCCCAGGGTGCCGCGGCACCCCAGTTGGGAACCACTGATTTAGAAAATAAGTAATTCTACTAACATCATACCTCACGTTAGCCACACATTTAGCTAATTTTCGATAGGTGGCACAAAAAACACTAACACCTATTTAAACGGTATATATCCATAAATGCTGACGGTTATGGCTATTGGGGTTAATGCTTGGTGACCGGCTGATTCGGTATGGCGCCCTCATTGGACCTGGCGTACTGTGAGCTATTAGGGTTAGATATTATCATTACAAAATTATTAAAACAAACTTTAAAATTTAGATCCTAATGTAACATTTTCAAAAACTTACTTTCCTCACCTTGACCCTCTTTAGCAGCAAAATTAAAGATTCAGCTTATTGGGTCACCTGTCGAAATTTAGCTAAATGTGTGGCTGACGTAAGGTAGGGTGTTCGTAGCTCTGAACGCCTAAATAATGAAGCATGAGGCTTTTTCCGTCAACTGAGGTCAGTGTATTACGTAGTAGACTTTTAAACAGATCCGTGTGTAGTGTTGATATGGTTGAGATATATTTTTGATTATTTTCCATTACAATTGTAAAAACCGTGGCACATTATGAGGTTGTGTAAAATAAAAGTGTGCAGTAGTACGTCTCACTGAGGTTTTAGGTTACAAACAAAATGCGTTCCATTTGAACTGTACACTTTACGCATATTTGAAATGAAACACTTTTTTCAACAGCTTTTTAATGTAATGATCTTTGGTGCTATGTCTCTTTCTTGTCAGGGCAGACATGTCTTCGGAGTGAATTTCTGAACAGCCAAACGAAAACCACAATGATCAGAATAACCAAATGAATGGCGTGGTTGAGTGTACGACCTGCAATATTTGTTTTGTTAAACTCGGAACACAAATTACCCAACCCATGCAACCAAATACCTTTTGAAAAAGGTATGATATAAACTGTGAAGCTTGTATAGATCATCATAGGATACATTGTCTTGATGTTTTTCGTGTAGTTTGGGCAATAGTAGAGATCGAGGTATAACCAGACCAGCACATATGTAATGTAGATTGGCATGAGTATGGTAGCACAGGTTGCATTTGGATCACACCAACCTGAAATAATGAAGTTATTTTGGTTATCATTAATTGATGGGTTAATGTATATGCTTTTCTATTGTGAACCCAAACTAAAAGCCAACAGCCTGTGACCAAAATTAGGCCCAAATAGACGTAAAAAGCGACACAGCTTGGCATGGTAATTTGCCGAAACGTTTGAATAATAAACACATTAGCACCATTACCTGTGCATTTTGTCATGTCAGATATTTATCTTATGTTGCAACAAACACAAATTACCACAACTAAACGTTTATGCTAAAGACAATCCAGATAGTTCTACTTGCCTCTTAGCTGTGCCAATTCACTAGGTCCATCTTTGTAAGCAAGAGACCGTGCCCCAAAAGGTACTGCTGCGTTGGCAAACCATACACTGCAAACTGCCATGCCGTCCAATGCAGTCCTGTCAAACCACCATAGATCCTTCACGTCTGCATTTCTGACTGAAGCACGTTTTTTGGCGGAGGTAACAAGAGCAATGTTGAACAAAGTAGCTGCGATGTAGAGTAGTACATTGGACGCAAGGAGTTTCTCGTATCCGAATACAATCACCCATGGTGTGACTCCTGTTGACAATGCTCCCACCACGCACATGTTATAAACCTTTGAAAAAAAAGCATAGAAATAAAATACAAGCATGCATGTCTTCTTTATCGGTACTCTTTAACTCTTTTTACCTTATGCATCCTTTACAACTGATGTTGCGACCCCATACATACACACTTGTGTGATTGATGAAACAACTTAGAGACTTTTTGAAGATTACATACACGACATGAAAACTTTAGGCTCGGAAAACATAAGTGTGAATTTGTATTTTTTAATCATAGTACGCCAGACCAATTAAAGGCGTTATGATCCCAGCATAAATGTATTCGTCTCAGCTTATATTTTTCAAATGACAAAAGTGTTCGAAAATGGTCATCATACATAACCAGAAAATTACTCACACTATGCACCTTTTTTAGTGAACCCCTAAATACCTCTTTGGTACCCATTACCTATGTGATTGTTTTAGTGCCCCTTGTAATTTATCCTGCACCCAAGTTAGAGTGCCTTTGTCTACACAATTGCCACGTTACGAAAATAAAAACAAAACAAATACTTCATGCTAAACCTGGCGATTGAAAACTTACCGGAGAAAAAAGCATGGACATTTCCAAAGAACAGCGATTGAAATAGATGTAGGCAGCTGCTATGGAAGAAAATCCCATCAACCACGCAAACAACATCTGCAAAAATGACCAAGATCTTGAATGGTTTGCATATATGTTACCCCATAAACTATCACCTTTTTTATCCCGTTTACCACATGAAAAATATTAGCAATTAAATTTATCCCCTACTTTAGCATCAATACTCGTAGTATTAGTTTGTGAAAAAAAAACTTACCATCGGTGTGTTTGGTAAAGTGTCAATTGAATATTTCTCCCTCATTGTTCCTGCCGGGGTAAATCCTAAAAGGTTTTGCAAATATTTGGTTTACGACACAAGGTTATAAAAGTGTCAGAATATTGCAAAAAAGTGAAATAAATGCAAAGGCTAGATTACAAAAAATGCAAAGAATTGCAAAAAAAATCACAAGCGAAAGTGTTATGACCATTTACATAAATCCCACCAATATCAAAATATCGTTTTTTTTACACAAGTTTAACACGAAAAAACGGCGCAACTTAAAAAAAAAATCACCGTTGCATAGTAGTAATTTTTGACATTTTGCAATTGTATTTCAGTATCCTTTAGAAGCTTTAAAAATCTAAGATGTAGCAAAAAGAACTACTTTCTCGAAATTCAAAGCAGTTCCGCAACTTTTTATACCTCAAAAAATAAACTGCGTTTTAACTGAGTTATTTGATATGCAGCATCTTTACACATACTGAGTCCTGCAACAATGCGCATGGCAAACTGACATTGCATATACCAGTCAATTGACCCAAATTCTATGCAAATCTTATTTCGTGATCAAATTAGCACGTATTTATATGTCACAAAAGCGTGACATTAAAACACACTTAAGCTGTCACATTCTCAGCTTGCCAGCTTGTAAATATCAAGTATTCGTGCAAAAATACCACTTTGTGCTTCTTTTTACTGGCGTGACTTCAAAAATTTAGGTAAAAAATAAAACACATTTTGTAAAAGTTGTGTTGCAAATGTGAAACTAATTAAAAAGTGACACTGCCAATAACGAAATGATAGCAATCGCAACTTTCTTTTACAAATCTCCTTTTCCTGTTATTGTCACAATGCCATCATCGCAGTCGGCAATTTAACAAGGTCACTAACTAGAAATTAAGTAGGCGAACATTTTTTAAATACTTTTGCTAGATTAGTGAGGAAAAACAAAAGTGAATTTTTTTTCACAAAATTTTTTTGGTAAGTGGCAATATGATAAAACAGAAGAAAATAAGAAATCTCATCTTTAAAGATTCAAAACAACCGCAAATGTAAATACCTGGCAGCCATACTGGAAGTTTTGGATAACAAGCCATTGTCGAAAAAGAGACCAGTACAATTGACAACACCATACGCGAAACCCATTTCTGGCGAGGTATCATTTTTTCACAGTAGTTATTTTTCCTAAATTTAATTGATATTTTGCAGCACTTTGTCTGCGATAAAAAAAAAACATGCGTGTTACATTGGCTTTAAAATGTTTTCAAAGATTTTTCCGTCATTAGGTTTCAATGCTTGCTGGGTGACTTGGAAAGTTGATGTCTAAGAACGTGTCAACGGATTAGCATTATTTAGTAAACATTCATCGTCACAAGTAAAATACTTTAGCGCCAACAATTGCGCCTAAAATACGCGTTACGCATATAGCTAAACAAAAAGACAATATACTATCACAAAAGTGAAGAAAATTATAAAAAATAGTTGTGTTTGTGCCATTTAAACAGTTTCGCTTTTTCGTTCTACCGTATCTGTTCGATTGCAAGCCGCGGCAAACGAACCTTTCTTAGCATACGGTTAGTGGGTTTTCAATCTAAGGCGGTTTGTATTTTCTATGTGAAACAGATATATTTTCAAGTTGGACGCCCTTTTTTGAATTACTGCCGCGCACAGTTTTTTGCCAGACTAACAATTGTTACTGTAAGGTTTTTTTTAAAACGAAGTAGTTTGTAACACCACATCATGCGCTGTTTAAAAGTTTGTTTGTTAATCTGGTTCCAGACTGACTGAACAAAAACAGACGATAAAACTCAATAGCCAGGTGTGACCGCTAAAATTTTCTGCCAGCTCTTTTTTAAACACATTTTTATGATAAAATTAAAAAGTCTGATTCAAATATGACAAAAAAAGAAAAAAAAATATCAAGCCTAATGGAAAAATAGTGACCAAAACTATGACTAGATATATTTTTGTCAAAATAAATTAAAATAATTCGTTTTTACACCACAATAGCGTGCATAACCGCAGTGCCTGTTAATGTGCACAAATGCACACTTCTAATAAGATAGCATTTTAGTACCAAGCCAAAATCTCTGCAAAACGTTTTCGGAAAAAAGCCTTGCTTTAGGCGACATTTAATCACGACTTGCCGGGCGCAAAAAAATCGTAAACCACTTGGCACGAAATATGACCAGGAGCCAAGAAAACAAGTGGTCCAGAAAACTCCCTGCGTTTATGCCCGTGGGCCCTATAGCTGTGCGGACCTGACCTGCGATAACTAAATGATATGAATAATTTTTGAGGATGCAACCAGTGTTTTTTTAAGGTGTTCCGAAACGGTCCCCCAAATTTATCCAGCGGTTTCCCAAAATTTGGACTTGCAACTACAACTACAGTTTTTGGTATTTAAATGAAACACTTGCGGTCTCTTAAAACTACTTAGCGGTCACCCAAACCAAACCTTAAAAAACCTGGATGCAACTATCTCACCCGCTACTATCGTATTGTGTGTTCAGACTTCCAAATTAACTAGTTTGACCCGGTTAATTCGATAACTTAAAGTTAATTGACGATAATAACAAAATTGATGAAAATCTAAAGTGTAATCGGCACCCCTGAAAAATACTTGAAGGCGTAAATACAAAAACATTCCAACATCCGTATATCGTTTCAAATGATCAAAAATCGTCTTGGAGGAATTATGCGTTTACTCACGTGGCGGATATACTTGTTTTTGGCGCCTACTGGGGAAAAAATGACCATTAATGAAGGACACGATAGAATAGGCCAAAGCAACATGTTACTTTCTTAACATTACTTTACACGTAAAACTAAAACCGGGAAGGCCCTTTGCGAAACAACAGCAAAACGTGTAGCTAAACAGCATACATGGTTACCAACCAAGAAAACATGTCATTTCTCGTTTCTGTCAACTGCTAGACACGACTGGACGCCATGAGATGGTCCGGATCAGCGAACCGGTTAGCATTACTGGTTACTGTCAATGAACTGAAAAAACCAGTGGTGGGATTCAGCTGGCTCGCAACGGTTTTGTAGAACCAACTGAAAAAAAAAAGACTTTTGTAATAGAACCGACTGAAAAAAATTGAATTCCACTACTGATTGCAACTATTGTCCAAAACTATACACAGCTTACGTGGTTGGCATTGCAAAACGGTATTTGCATTTGGTAAAACAGCACTTTTGTACACATTGCCAACGTCTCACATCTTCACAAGTTTGCCTCTCAGTTGATAGGTCAGCCCGGTTTCCGGCTTAAGTTTGTACGAAACAGGTTCAATTCGGACTTGGCCTCGCACTCGACATTTGTCCCGTAATTGCACCAACGTTCTTTCTAATGCAAGCTTTGTTTCAAAAAGATTTGGATTCAGGCCATTTAAGAAGGACCCACTTACAACACTGGTTTGACTGTCCAACTATTTCCAAACGCTGTAAAGCCACAGTAAAGTGATAATTACGCAATTATGGCTGTGTAAGGAATGCAAAGTATGACAAGACTGACGATGTGATGCTCAATACGTTTTTGTCATAGATTTGGCCATGTTCCAACTTTTACTTGCCGCCGCACTATACTTAGCAAAAAGCATTACTTTTTTGTTTCTCCCACTAAGATTGCAAATGACTGAGTTTGGTGCCCATCGAATCACCAGTATGGTCAAATAAAGCTGGTAAATTAATACCGTTTTGTGAACCAGGTTGGTTAAAGATACATATTATTACCGAAACTGTTTGATGTGTACTGTATGGTTTTGGTTGTGCACGGCAAACGAGAAAAATAAATCAAGGAGGCATGCTTTTCAGCTTATCGCTTTGAAGAAAAAAAAGTCCATTGAAACAGTTGAAAACAATCGAAAAAAGACCCATTTTGCAAATAATCTAAAGTTCTATTGCGATAATAGGTTAGTTTATTTTTTTCAGTGTTGTACAATGGTAAAACGTAACACCAGACACGCAAGTGAGATGATCATTTGACACATACTTTGTGATTTAGTCGTATAGGTTTTTGGGTCAGTGATATCATGTGGATTATTTACAGTCCCCAACATGCAATGACACGTTCGTCTATTTTTGTGCTCAGACAATTGCATTTCTAAAAAGGGAATTTAGGGTAGAAATGTTTACCAATTGCAAGTTGACATATATGCTACGTGACTTCTCAGTCTGCAGACTCAAAAACGTGACACTAATCATTCAAAGCGACGAAAATTTATTAAACACAAGATAGGCTTACGTGCTACGTGACTTGCTGACGTGATTTGCGCACAGACTTTGATTTGTGACAGAAATTATTTCAAGCGTCCCATTTGCACACCGTCCAAGCCTGCACACACGTTGTATGAATTCACAGTCGTAAAGTATGTCCACGTTTTTTTTGTCCTTTAACGTTTCCATTTTCCAGCACGAACCAGCAAAGTTGTAGGTCAAGCCTTTCTTTTCGAGCCGTGTTTGGCCGTGTGTTTTAATAAAAATTCACATTCGCCACCAGTTATGACACTACAAGGCTTTTACAAAAATCTAGTTGGGGCGGTTTTGCAGATACCCGAGGTGCCTTTGGATGATTGTTTTTTTGCAAACTAGTCTCAATTCTGTATCTTTCTGTTAAAAATGGGACAATTGTCCCAATGTCCCAACAATTAGCTAAACTCGAGCTTACGTTTTCTAAAATATACATTTAGCTTTATGGACCGTGAGTTCAGGAGATAATGACAAAGGGGTCGTTATGAAAGTATATTTGAAAATCTTATAAATCACTGATTCATTACATAAAAACACTGTACAACCGAAAATGCTTACAAACTAGGAAGTGTTGCTGTCACGCCTTGTTTGTAATTTTTGTTGGGGAGGAACTGGCGAATATTTGGTTTGAAAGGAAGGAATATGAAAAATACTTTTAGAATCACTGGGTTTACCAGTTGTATAAAACAACTGACAGAACTAGCAAGCTTACACCGTTTTGCCTAAAGCCAAACTTTAATCTACTTATCGTGAAAAAGGCGGTGAGAAAGGGGGTCAGATACACTGGATTGCTAAAATAGGTCGTCAAATGCAAACGCTTGAAAACCAAAGGCACTTATCAATCTGGCATTTGGCCGATTTCCGGGGTATGAGATTGGCAAAGCAGTTGTTTGTTTCATTGTTGCGTGTTTTGGTCAAGTAGCATAAATTGATCCAGTAATATCAATCAGTAGTATTACCAGGATGTAGTGACGTTATCATTCTTCCTGCATGGCGTTTCTCTTGCGTGATCGTTGATGTTTATCGAAATTTTGCGTCGGTCAGTTGATACACATGTGTGTTTAGGTTCCGAATGCATGACAAAAATGTCCAAGTTAGAAAGTTTATGGGGATTTTGTCATTCTTGTGATGCCCTTTCGAAATGAAACAAATGTGCAAGTAAACAGACAACAAAAAAAGAGCAATTTTTTTCTCTTGTTCTTAAAAGGGTGTCAGCGCCCCCCTGGGGAAATTTGTTATCATTGGGGGCGCTAGAGAATAATTGGGCGAGTAAACCTCGGTTAATTCGGAAAGTCCGATTACACCAAAAGATTGTCAGGCTTTGGCGAAGATCCGGATTAACTGATATCGATTAGTTAAAAGCTTAAATCACATTAAAAATCATTTGTATTTGAATTTTTGTCCCAATTAGGCGAAGATACAAACTCATCGAATCATGTTTAACTTAAGGTTTACTGTGTACACAAGCAATACGTATTTCCGCTTTGGTGGATTTGCCGAGAAAAATTTTCCTTCAGCGATGGTTCGTGATTGGTGTCAACTATGATTATCAGGATGTGACGTTATTATTATTCCTGTATGGCCTATATCCAGCGTGATCGTTGATGTTTATCGAACATACTGCCCCAGTTAGTTGATACATAAGCGTGCCTTGATTCCGAATACGTGAAAAAATGTCAAAGTTAGAAAGTTTACAGGTATTTTGTCATTCTTGCTGTGACGTTTTGAAATGAAACAAATAGAAACGTAAACAAATGTTCAACAATGTAGGGTTTGCTTTTTTGTCCTTTTTGTTTTCCAATATATATATATTTAAACCAGTAGTGCTCAAAGGGGTGTCAGCGCTCTCCCTAGGGGCCTTTGCTATCATTGACGCTGGAGAATGATTTGACGATTGGAGGGCGCTGGGAGAAGGTAGAGCAGTTAAAACGAAATAAAGGAGATGGTCTTTTTTGTCACAGATAATTTAAGAAGTGTACATTACAGTCTACTACGATCATTTAAGTCCCCAACTTCAATCAATTGTACAAAATTTGAGTTTTTTAAAGAGGTATATTTATAAAATTTTTGCTGCAACATAAAATGATATGCAGAAATAAGTAATGAGTGGGTATAACCTAAAAATTAAACGTAAAACTGTCTAAAAGTTTATGTTTTTTTACAGGACTGCATTTATTCTGAGGTAAAAATGAGTTTTCTGAAAACTTGGTATCCTCGTATTGTATGGGCCGATATATCGCTCACTGTTGTAATAATTGCCCTTTTACGGCAATATCCTAAATGGCTGCCAGGTAATTACATTACTGATGTTTTCTCCTATTTGTCACTTAAACGTAGATCAACTATTTACACTCCCCGAAATTTTTCGTCAAATAATCCACAATTTGCAAAAGAAATGATTTTCTTATGGATTGAAAATAGATTTTACTTTTTTGACATTTTTTTCACATTTTGCTATTATAAATATGCAACAATTTTTATTTACTTTTGTAGGTTTTACACCGATTGCTTCATTCAGGACAAAGTATCCAGTTGATGTTTCGCCAAATATTCCGATGGTAAAATTAATTGTTTCTAATTTAAATTTTGCAGTTTTGCACATACCTGCTTTGGTAACAACTTCCTATTTACTGCAATAATTATAAAATTCCATTGTTATCATAATTTAGTATTAGTTCTTATTCCATTCAATATTTCAGCAAACTTTGGTAATTGCAAAACCTTGTGCAGTTGTGTGATCAAACAAAAAAGCGATAAAAATGTAAAATAAATTGTAGCTTTGTTTTTGTTAAAGCCACCAGAACTCTCATATAAACAATCAAAGATTTTTATGGCTGTTTTGTTTGATTACCCTTTTGTCCGGTAGTGTATAATTAAATAAATTTGTTCATTAAAAAAAATCTGTTTTAAAATTCAAAATTCAAACGTCCGCTCGTACCGCACTTTTATTTAACGAGCCGCTTATGGCCAGCGGTCACAGGTTACATACCCCTGCTTTAAGATGTTTACAGTATATAGGTAACATGTATTATTTAACAGATGTTCGCAACTTGGGCTATGATGTTGGGCTCAGTGGCAGCATCTTACGTCGTTTTTAGTCGTAGTTCTCCAAAAGTTATGAAGCTTTTTTCGATGGTATGTTTGTGATAACACAGCGAATAGATACAGGACAGAAATGCATAAAAATGTATATTTGATAACTTTTTGCTCTTTATGACTATGTGCTTGCTTAAATTTGAACTTGGTTCAGTATAAACATTGCTTGTTTTAAATTTTAAAATTTTCTGGGCCTAAATATTACTCTCACTTTTAGGTCATTTGATAGTTAATTATACTCTTACACTCATGCCATTATGTGCAGGCTTTTCACGTTTCTGCGTTTCCCGCTGTAGCGATTTCAGTTGCACCCTGGATTTTCATTTACGGATATGAGAAACTTTTTGCTTCAGCTGCAATTCTTCTTGTAGCTTCTATTCTATTTACCACTGCACTTGCTGCTGCTGCCGTAAAACGAGCTTCGGCTAACATAGAACCGGGTTCAAATGAGCTCTGGTGGTATGATAGGACTGCTTTGGACGGAATAGCAATTTGCAGTGTTTGGTATACTAACGGGGTAGTCACATTTGGATCTAGATCACTTGGTTATAAAGATGGGTCCAGCGAGTTTGCCCAATTGAGAGGTTAGTAAAATCAAAAATTGAAATCACAAATTAGAGTGGGGCTTGGCTTTTCAGGGCCAGTACGTGCTGGGTTCGGCTTTTCGTTTAGGCCCTTGTGTCGTAATTTCAACATGGTGAACGCAAAGTCTAGATAAAACGTATTCGAACCTTGCTTTTCTGCCCGATTCGCACTTTATTGCAACAGAGTTTTGGGTTTCTGGCTTGTGAGGTTCGAACCATAATTTGACCCGTGATGAAAATGTGGTTAAAATAACCAAAAGGAAACCTTTTGCAATCCAGTGACAAACACTAAATCTTTTTTATTTCAGGTTGGTGTAATCCGAATGCAGAGTGCACAACATACCTCTTGTCCTTGTATGTGATCTATCTACTGGCTTGGGTGTTTCTTGATCTTTGCTATTGTCCACACATCACCAAAAACATTAAAACAATGTATCCTATGATTTTCTACACAAGCACTGCAGTCTTCATTCCGTTATATCCATTCTCAAGTGGTAATGTTCTTATTTATTTTATGAACAATTCCGAGGTTTAAATGAGTCAATTTGTTGCAGGTATTCCTTCAAATCATTTCATCCACATGGTCATTATGGTCGTTGCTCTTTTTGTTGGAATTTTCAGGCACTCCTTGCAGAAAAGTGTTTCCGGCAAGAAGAAAACATTGTGAGGAGATTGAGAGAAGGCTTGAGAAAACTGCTGTCATGTTGAAACAATCTTAAATGTGCCTTGGACAAATTATATGGAAACATTGTATCACTAAACGCACGTACGAATTTCACCTTAGCATCATGTATGATCCGATTCTAACTTTCCGTAGGTAAAAACCCTGTGTATATCAACAGAAAATCGTTCGTGACACAAACATGAAATTATAAATTACATGTATGATTTGGTGATACTTTTCTGCCTGGGTCAGTATAAATAAAGTTAACTAGCTAAGTAGCCAGTTAATTGCTGAACCTATAACCTAATGTCAAACAGCCATAAAACGACTTGTTCAAGACCAATTGTCTATTCAGTTTGTTGCCTTGGTCTTTCGTGAGGCTTTAATGCAGGGGTGGGCAACCTTTGTTGCTGTGGGGCCAAATACAATAGCCAATATTAGATCGCGGGCCGCACCTGTGTATAACACAACGTGATTTTACTTCGTTGCTTACCAAATATACTTAACAACAAGTAAAATTCGAATTTGATTCTAGCCAGAAAACGCCTGGTTGCAGAAAAATAGCATCGGACGCATTGATCTGCTTAAAAATATGTAATATTTGGACTCGTTTGTTAGTACATTTCAAATTCAATCGTCTATGCGGGCCGCACAACCTTTACTTAAAGGACGCAGGTTGCCCACCTTTGCTTTAATGTATAGGTCTGTCAATCAAACTTTTGGGCTCAAACGGGCTTCACAAAAACGATTCAGGATCGGGACAGGTCTCGGGCTCCAGTTTCAGGCTCGTTTACAATTCAGGGCCAAACTGTGTTTAGCAAATTAAAAACGTAATGTGCCTTTGGTTTGTTACACTAGCATTGCGCTTTTCATATTCGTTTTCAAATGGTATATTCTAAATTTAGATTAAACTTTAGAATCTCTTTTCGAATGTTACTGTAAAAACAAAATGTTTTGTATACCAATCTCTAAATGACTAGTTTCTCCTTTTCAAGCACATTCAAAAATTCCCGGTGACCCAATCTAAACCTGGCGACCTATCGGTGTGTATAGAATATCAGCATTTATAAGTCAGAAGTTATATAAACTTAATGATGCTTTTCTGACAAACATATTGTTTGTGCCGACGTTTCGGCGTCCTGTTTCGCTCTCTGCTTAATTGCTACAGCTAGGCAGATGCATAAAAGTTTTCAGTTCAGAAGTTCAATGCTTTCTGGGCCAGTCTAGTGCAAATCAAATATTTTTTTCAAAAAAATTATTTAAACTGATAAAAAAAGAAATTTAAGTTCCCATGACGTTTAATGAGCGGTCACGTGCTTTAAACCATCATTTTAAAACCACAATGGAAAATTGTACTTTGCAAGCATGACTTTTCATTCCCATTGAAATTATATATTGTCCTTGCGACATGTGGTATTGAACGGTGCAACTTTACTGTTCCTGTTATGTTCAAACAGCCTGACCATAAGAAAGGCTGTTGTGTAAACCGGGTATATCGGAATATAGTTATGCAATCCATTGCAGTGCTGCATATCTTTGTAAGCTTTTATCCTAAGGCAACCTAATAACTGGTGTGAGTAAATAGTGTTTTGCAATGATTACAAGAAAAACGAGTATCAGTTTAAATTTGAATGTTTTATCGTTGATCTTTCTCTTTTTCCAACGTATCCCTTCCTTGAGATAAATGAGACTTGATGTGTGTTGCGTAACCAGAACAAACGACAAGAATTAAATAGATCTTTTGTGGATCATGTCGGTTCTATGCAGCAAGCGTTAAGAATCGTAATAATGAAAGTACTCGCTACTGCAGACGACCGATACGAACCACAAGAAGCAGAAATAACAATCAGCTTCCAATGAAAGAATAACATACCCCAGAAAGCTCAGCTGACGCAGGAGAACATTTCTAAACCAATAGTCAGTCCATGGCCTTGTTTTTCATTGCGGGAAGCACAAACAACAAACGTACAAAATTTATTGTTTGCGTGAAGATTTTTATGCAAATTAGCGAACGATCGTTCAGACGTGAAGATGTATGAAACATTATATGCAAGGTTGCCATACCGTCCTTATTTCCAAGATTTGTCCTTATTTTGAAGGGCTATGTCTTAGAAAAGTTCATTGTCCTTATTTGTAAGAAATGTCCTTATTTTTGACTGTAGTCCTTATTTTGTCTTTTTCAACAATTACTGTAGTCAAATCCCTGCTACAAGCAGAAGTGAACCTAGACCCAGCCAATTGTGAGATGCACGTAGTATTATCTACGAACAACGAGTTGCTGGAACAGATTGTTTCTGGCCAATATATGACATGTGATATGTCACGGCTCCTATAAATGCAAAGATTTGTTCAGAAACGTTTGCTTCGTTTCGCATAAAAAATTAATTTTTTGGTTGTCCTTATTTTTGGTTTTGAGACGATGGCAACCCTGATTATATGGCTTCGGGCGAACAACGTATGCAATTTAGGCAGTAGTGAAAGATTAATATCTGTATCAAGGGCTATATGTAACCTGTATAGGCGGCTTTTTCGTGCGACCAGATAAAGGCAACTAACTGGTTTTGTATGGACGTTTTTTTAGGTGAAAGTAAATTTTGTGTACTAATTAGTCTTCCACTGACAGTATGTACAAAGCTGAGCACGAATGAGCAATTAGTCTGTTTATGCAATGTGTTCGAAAATACTAGGCAAAAAACATGACTAGATTATGCAAAACCCCCTATTGTTATTTAAGATTATTTAAAAACGCCAGCAAGGTTTTACTTAATTTATACGAATTAAGTTGGATAAAATATTTATAGGCCGTATAAGGCCAAATTCTGCATTCAAACCCCAGCCTGCTTAGCACTTGCCTATAGCCAGGGTTGCCATACCGTCCTTATTTCTAAGATTTGTCCTTAGTTTGAAGGGCTGTGTCTTAGAAAAGTTCATTGTCCTTATTTCTAAGAAATGTCCTTATTTTTGACTTGAGTCCTTATTTTGTCTTATTTTCAACAATAATGAGTCAAATCCCTGCTGCAAGTAAAAGTAAACCTATACCTGAGCTGTTGTATAATGCACGAAACATTTTCTACGAATAAGGGGTAGCTGGAACAGATTGTTTCTGGCCAAAATATTGCATATGATATGTCATGACTCGTATAAATGCAAAGAATTGTTCAAAAACGCTTGTTTTTGTTTCGTATGAAAATGTAATTTTTCGATTGTCCTTATTTTTGGTTTAAAGTCGATGGCAACCCTGCCTATAGCGCTGAATACACGCAAAGGGCTATCAGGGTTTAGGTGAGGGTTTGTAATAAAAATAGCACAATACTCTAATATTAGGTACATCGTGCTGGGTTAGCTTAGCGCGGGATACACGGACTTCGGCTTTTTATGCGACACCAAATAATTTGTACATCAGCATTTTTTAACATGTGCATTCAAACATGACCGACCAGTATCTTCATAAAATTTAGTGTAGTTCCTTGCTTGCAATAATACACTTTCGTTTTTGTTTTGTTTTTTGCCCTAAAATGCCCAAATTTTCAGATAAATACTGTCCAAATCCAGTCGATATTACCTGGCATATATTCTGGCTTGGTTATACATTGATCTCTACTATTCCCCAAACTACACAAAGAACATCAAAATTATGTATCACATGATGATCTTTACAAGCTTGGCATTCTTATTTCCTTTATGGAACTGGTAAATATACCTTGGTGGTTTTGCTATTGCTCCGACTTTACAGACTTTTATCAACTTTTGCAGATATTTTGGTGACTCACAAGATTCACATGGTAATTACGGCGGTTACTTTTCTTGCTGGAGTTTTTAGACATTCCCTGCAGAAAAGTTTTTCCAATGACAAGAAAGTTGTATAAAATACACTGGATCTTCAATTTCCACCCTTCATTACTGTTCAAAACATCATGTATTTTGTTTAGGAACAAAATTAGTTTTGCGATCTTTATTTTTTGCTGCACTCTTTATTTCATGTTATTAATTTCTGTAACTGTCATCGACATGTAGTAGGTAACAATTACGTAATATTTGTTTGTACATGTCCAAAATTACAATATTAAAATACATGCCCCTCAAGTGTCATGAAACGTAAGCAGTTGTTCAGTTAAGTTTGTTTTGCTTGGTGAAAGCACCTGCTGTTCATGCAAAGGCACTTCAGTTAGTCACACCTGTTTCAATGGTAGTATTAGATGGAGCAGTTCACTAAGAAGTATATTCTTGGGAGGACATTTTTTCCTGTTCACCAAGTTTTTTACTTGACATTTTATCTCACCAGTAAGGTCTGTAAAACAAAGCTACGTTAGCTCGTGCTTTCTCAATATGGGATTGTAGTTGAAACAAATTCATTGTTGTATCCAAAACAGTATTCTTTTGAACACTTATCGACGACCCTTAGCAAACGTAATTTGATCATAAACATTACTGCCAGAGTACTGGTGTAAAAAGAATACATCGTTTAGACGTTTCGACAATCTCTGTTGTCATCATCAGTGCAGGTATTCTATATACACCAGTACTCTGGCAGTAATGTTTATGATCAAATTACTTTTCAAGTCCGTGTATAGTTTTCCTTAGCAAACGTCTTCTCACAATTTCAATAATTATCTGTGTTGCAGTTTGATCACATACTTCATGGTCAATGTAACTCGGCATCGGAATAAAGCATATTACACTTTTCTTGCAGTACCAAACTTACATTTAACTAAAATTCGCAACGTTTTGCAGGAAATATTGTACAGAACGATCGAGCTACTTACACCATAACTCACAATAGCCATACATTTTGCTACTTTTTGATAGGTGACGCACGAGCTAGATTATTTATGTAGCGGCTAAATCGGGGTAGCGTTTGGAAGTAAGTTTTTGAAAATTTTACATTAAGAACTAATTGTTTGGGTTAGTTTAAATGAATTTTTAATGATAATACCTGAACCCTAATACCCCTAATACCCCTAACCGTAGACATATTTTGAGATATAACGCTTTCAATAGGATTTGTGCTCTTTGCGTCACCTATCGAAAATTAGCTAAATGTGAGCCTGACGTAAGTTGTAGTACCTTTTACCCTGTCTGTGAGTTCCTGTGTTAGTAGCTCTACCTTTCTTACAGAACCACCTCTTAATGTAGCACAACTGAAGCGTGGAGCGACAGACGGGTCGAAAAAGTGCGGCGCTTTTAAGATAAAGAAAGAAACAAAGAACAAAAAAGAAAAATGCGATAGTGACCAGGCACGTCCATATAGTGGCTCTGGTAAAAGAACACATGTCGGTTTACACCAAAACAATCACCAGGCGGGAAATAGCTGCACAACTTAAAACGGTATGAAGCGCAAAAACAGTGATGGGCACAGTTCGCCCAAGTTCTATACAACCGTCTCACGAAATTTTATGAGATCAGCGAACCGGTTAGCATTACTGGTTACTGTCAATGGACTTTTTGTAACAGAACCAGATGAAAAATATGACTTTGGTGGTAGAACTGGCTGACAAAAAGATGAATAATTCCACTGACTGAAGCTATACGCATCTCTAACTATGTTTTTGATTGGGCTGTTAGAGACGACATAAAACAATTGTGTTTGTAGTTTTAGGTATAACTTAGTTATTACAGTCTTAAGGAAAAAAGCAACTAAATGGTTTCGTATTGATGTTTTTTAACTTGAAAGTAAATTCCGTTTTCTAATTGGTCTTCCACTGACAGTTTTTACAAAGCTGAGCACGAATGAGCAATTAATGTGTATGTGTGCAATGTGTTCGAAAATACTAATTAAAACATGACTTGTGGTTATGCAAAACCTCCTATTGTTATTTAAGATTATTTAAAATCGCCAGCAAGATTGTACTTGTTTTTAACGAAGTTAGGCTAGAAGATGTCAAAGGAAATATGTATAGGCCGCATAAGGCATAATTCTGCATTCAAAGCTCCAGCCCGCTTAGCACTTGTCTAGCTCTGAATACATGCGAAGGGCTATCAGGGTTGGGGTAATGGTTTGTAATTAAAATAACACTATATTCTCATCTTAAATACTTTTTGCTGGGTTAGCTTAGCGCGGGCTAAACGGGCTTAGTCGGCTTTTTATGCGACACCAGATAATTTGTACATCAGCATTATTTTACATCAGCATACAGGCAGATAGATTTTAAAGAGGCGCCTGTTTATATTTGGTTAACAAAAACTTAGGTAGCCTCATAAAATTAAGTGGAGGTAACGTAATATGTTGGTGTTTTTCCAGAAGTACAAAGTATTCTTGACATTTCGTTTAGCCTTGAATGAGACATGTCTTTATTAAAAACATGGCTCCCTCCTATTGTATGGGCAGATACATTGTTAAATCTAGTGGCCATTGCCTTTATCCCGCAATATCCTAAATGGATGTCAGGTAATTATGGTGGAGATATTAACACCATACCTTACGGCCAACATTTGGCTAATTTTCGGTAGGTGGCGTAAAGAGCAAAATTATTTGTTTAGCGGCTAAAGAGGAGTTGGGTTAGGAAGTAAGTTTTTGAAAATTTTATATTAATAACTAAGTTCTTTTCTTATTTTAAATGCTTATACCTTACCACGACCCTAACAGCCCTTATCGTGAGCATTTTTAGAGATATAACGTTTCAAATGCAAAAAGTGCTCTTTGCGCCACCTATCGAAAATTAGCTAAATGTGGGTCTAACGTAAGGTATGGTGTTAGTAGATATTCCAGTATTTTTTTGTCAACACTTGGATTTACCATCTTTGGATTTTTGAACGTCACAATAGCCCTAAAACCAAGTCACAATGTTTTCAACGAATCATTTCTAACAATAGTCAACAAAGTAGTCAAAGTTCCTGACCAATTTTCGTGCACAACAATTCAGGCACGACATAGTCGTATGCACTCATATAACAATTGTTATTTTATCGTTATATTTACAATATTGGCTGACTTTACTAATTCATAGAAAAAATAGCAAGCTTGCTGTAAGTCGCCGAGACCTTCTTAGTTAATTTCGCTTAATTACTTACGAGCCACAAAATGTTTTTCGTTTGAAATGTATTCACTACAAAACAGAATCGGAAAATGTACTAAAATTATAACATTTTCCCTTTTTCTTTTCAGATTTCACACCAATGTTCGAAATTCGGTTCAAATATCCTATTGGTATTTCTCCATATCTGCCAATGGTAAATTGTTTTAATTCTTTTTATTTGTGCTTTGATCGTGTTTTATCACAACTTCTAAGCTTAAATCAGGTTATTTTTTCAAATATGCCCCCAAACTTCGGTATTGTTTGGTTTGTTTCGAGGTATTCATTTTTAAAGAATTTAAGATACATTTATGGTAATAGTTTTACGAGGGACAATCTACTGATTCCACTTATTTGTTTAGTGCAGGGGTGCACAACATATGGCCGTATATAGACACATGCGGTCACACAGACGAGTTTGTGCGACCGTAAACATGTTTATAAAAATACATGTACTGGCAGCTGTGACGTAAATATAAAAAATCAATTTAGAAATTAATCTGGGCACTTTGGGCGACATTAGATGGTATATGTTTGTATGGTATAAACCAATTACTTTACATCAGTAATTTAGAAACAAAAAAAGCAGTTGGGCGGCCGTTGGTGGAATAAGGATCTTCGATGCGGCCTTAGAAATCCCATTACAGCCATTAGGTTGACACTGGACACTTAAACAAAATGAACAAAATTTGCCTGGGGTATGCTAACGCAGTTGGAACATGGCATTAGTCTCTTCTAACTAATCATAACCTATTTACAGGTGGTAACTACTTGGGTAACACAACTCGCCTTCTGTGCAGCTTCATACGTCGTTTTCAGTCGTGGTTCACCGAAAATCGTAAAGCTTTTTCCTATGGTATGCTCTCAACAGTAATGCGACGAAATTAAAATTAGTTTTCCGTGGTAGGAATTAACGTTAGTGATATCATGGTCACCAAATTTTAAATAAAAACTTATAGAAAAGCATTTAATGAGAATTGAATAATTATTTTAACATTTTACGTTTGTTTCACTGATAAAATTTAGTTAATCTTATCATGTCCTAACCCTACATTTTGTGTACAGGCTCATCACATTTTTACGTTTCCTGCTATGGCATTTTGTGTTCCACCCTGGATCTTTATTTATAGCCATGAAAAGTTCTTTCTTTCCGCTGCAATTCTCTTTATCTCTGCAGTTGTATTATGTATCTCACTTGTGACTGCTGCCAAGAAACGAGCTTCAGTGAATGTAGAACCGGGCTCAAATGAGCTATGGTGGTATGACAGGACCGTACTAGACGGACCTACTACCACTTTTATCTGGTACAGTTACGCAAGTGTAACGTTTGGACTTCGGTCCTTGCTTTACAAAGATGGACCTAGCGATGTTGCACAACCGCGTGGTGAGTAAAAATAAATAATAAAGAGGTGAATTAATACTTCTAAAGCTGTTTTTCGACTTTTTTGGGTTAAGGCCCTATAGTTGTAAGTTGGACCAGGCTTTTTGGGTCGCTTTGGAAATAACTATTTAGGACGTAAAGCGTTTAAAATAGAGATGAATAGCTGGGATCAGCCCTTAAGCGTCGGCGCAGACCTATGATTTCTATATGAGTGTGTTGTGATCGCTGATCTGCATCGACGCTTCAGGGCTGATCCCAGCTATACGCATATAGCCTATACACCATATGGTTGTGAATGCTTGTTGACCGGCTTATTCGGTGCAAATTCTCACAAGCATAGGGTTTTGCAGAAATACATTTCATTTTTATTGAGATCGCCTCGAAAAAATTGCACTTTAAAGCAGTGGTCCGCGGCCCGGTACCGATCCGCGACTAAAGCATTTTGCCCGTGTATCCCGGGGATGATAAACTAATTTCTGTGTTTTTATTGGTAAATATTTGTAGTTTCTTGAAGACCGGTTTGCGATAAAATTTCACTTTCAAAAACGGCCCGCAGTGCAAAAAAGGTTGCCGACTCCTGCTTTAAAGAAGATACTATTTTGATACAGGTTTGTGCGATCCAAATTCTGAATGTGCACTTTACCTTATGCCCTTTTACGTGGTATACGTGCTGGCTTGGTTATACCTCGATCTCTACTATTGCCCAAACTACACAAAGAACATCAAAGTATTGTACCCCATGATGATCTACACAAGCCTGGCAATCTTAATTCCCTTATACCCGTTTGAAAATGGTAAATATATCTTGATGGTTTAGTTATTGCTACTTTTATAGGTCATATGTTTACCAAGGAAACTTTTGCAGATATTTTGGTGACTCACAAGATTCACATGATTATTACGGCGGTTGCTTTTCTTGCTGGAGTTTTCAGACATTCCCTGCAGAAAAGTTTTTCCAATGTCAAGAAAGTTGTATAAAATAAACTGGATCTTCAATTTCCACCTTTCATCACATTTCAAAACACCATGTATTTTGTTTAGGAACAAATCTGATCCAATTTTGCTGCACTCTTTATTTCATGTTATTAACTGCTGTAACAGTCATCGACATGCAGCATGCAATAATTATAAGTTGATTCGATAATTATGGAATATTTGTTTGTACATAGCCAAAATTCGTTTGTTTAATCAAAACTTGCTTTAAAATTTTACTCGTACCACTTTCCAACTACCATTTTTTGCGTGCACAAAAAACGTTAAAATAACTTCCAAACTAAGCGCTACGTAGCAGGTAAATCAAAATTAAATCTCAGAACAAAGAGAAATTTCCCCATTAATGAAAACATTACATGCTACAAATGGTAAAAATTAACAAAATGTACGACGTGTATTATTATGCTGTATATACTATAATACGAAGGTATTCATGTCAATTGTGGTATTTACATAATTGTTGCGTTTGTTGGACTTCTGAGGCATTTACTGTAGCAAAACTTTTCCCGTGACAAGAAATTAAGCGATATAACCAAGGAACTTTTTAAACTTTCTCTTTTTTGAGCAGAAACGCATGCAAACTTATAAATAAAGAAATTAATACATGCCCATATTTATTCTACTTTTGTGCACGAAAAATTCTTAAAAAAACTTTATCATGTTTTGCGCAAAATGGGGATCTATGAATTGTCTTTAGAAAAAGCACAAATATCAAAGATAATGTATTTTTACCTCAAAAAGTAAAAATTGTTCATTTGTAAATTTGCCATATTCACTGTAACAAGCGGTGGTGGGATTCAATTGTTTTGCCAGCCGGTTCTATCACAAAAGTCGTATGTTTAAGCCGGTTACGAAAAGTCATATTTTTTGCAGCTTCTTTCACTAGCACATTTTTGAAACCAAACTATCAACCAGATGTTTAGATTAAAGAGAAAGCAAGAACAGGATGCAACCCCAAGCTCCAGCGCATGGTGCGAACCGGCTGAATTCTATCACTGCTAACAGCCACACTAAAAGCAATAGTCGCATGACTACAATCACAAAGGGAAAACAACTACAATTATAAAAATTAACGCAAAGTATAACTGTTACGTAAAAAACTCGACCATTGTACTTTTTGGAAAAAAAAACGCGTGATCTACTTGAATCTCAAAATTCAGTGTATCAGATAAGGTGCAAAGATCCATTGACTGTAATGCTAACAGGTTCGCTGATCTCATAAAATTTCGTGAGACGGTTCTATAGAACCGGTGCGAACCGGTTGAATCCTACCACGGACTATATCAATAATTCTAGTAAATTATATCTAGAGATGTGGCACACGACGTAAACTGATTAACCAGGATGATTATGAAGTGTCAACGGGCGGTCTAAATTATGCGGTTCTCAATTTCAACTTAAAAATCATCTTTTCCATAGATCAAACATCAACCATTTTCTTGAATATAAAGTATACTAAAGCGGTCGAAGCTTAAATGTATCTGAATAGAATAAAGAGTCGCTGTTGTCGTGATAACTTCAGCTTTTTTTGTTCTACATTTAAAGGCGGTTATAGAACAACCAAACTAAATACAAAGGCAAATTTGGCTGTTTTTTGTGACATAGAAATCATAAAGTTTGTTGAAAATATTTTCGGTAATTATTTGCCTTTCGCTCATTCGTCTTTTTCTGCATGACTAAACAAATGTTTTTATTTTTTGCGTTGTTCTGATTTTTCTGAACGGAAAACACTTTTGTTTCTTCACTGGAGACTGTGTTTGTTAAGGTAACAATAAATTCGTTTAAGTTTAAATTAGGAATAAAAACATGTTTTTATATTACTGGGTTGTTTGTGGTTAGGAAAATCTGGAATTTTTATTATTATTTGCTGCTTGGAAAACAGTATTATTGTGGTGTTTTAATGTCTTACATCAAGAAATAAGGCCACATTTATGCATTTTTGAAACAAAATTTCGGCTGGACCAGACTGATTTGCTAGCGCAGACTGTAGAAGAGCAGTACATATTTTTCATCTGTTTTTATATTTTGATTAAGCACTGCAAAGTGCAAAATGCAGATGTAGCCATTACATCGAAAAGTTTTTTTTTTGTCAGGGAAAAGTTTGTATGTTTGGCTTAAATGTGTTCTCTTTGTTAAAATTTGTTAATGTATTTTTGTTGTGTATACGTGTAAATATCAGATTTTAATTAAGACACTAAAAACTGTTTGTCGATCTTTTTCAAAATCTTTTTTTACTTTTAAGTTTAAATGTATCTCATAGTGATGGGATGGGTACCCGATACTCGGTATAGATGGTATTGTGGTTTCAGTGGTAACAATACTTGTACTCGGTTTCGAAATATTTTTTTGGACAGCACAAAAATCAGGAAAAAGTTCCAGTAGGAACGTGTATTTTTAATAGATAGTAAATTTCAACAAGTTCAAATTTTAGTAACCTTCAAATAAAAGAAGTATATTTTAATGTTTTGGTTGTTTTAAAATTGCTTAAAGTTGTTAAGTTAAAACTGTGTTAAATTTTGCTAGGTTGTATAAAACAAATAAAATGTGGAAATTATAAATTATGGCTTTTTCTGAAAACTTACTGTTAAAAAATTTACGAATTCTTGCTGTTCGGGAGAAATGGATTTTAAATTTCTGTTGTTGAAACAAAAAAGTAATTGGATCAAGGAACTCTCATGTTTTCTGTTTTAACAGATTTTGATGCATTTCATTAAGGTTTTCTTCTTTAAAAGTTCATTAAAATATTTGCTTACTAAATCTTCATTTCATTACCAAGAATGTAACTGTGGAATCTAAAAACTGTGCATCATGGCTGACAGAGTTAGAGCCATTGATTTGCTGCCTTTGTTGAGGGAAAAACTTTCATTTTTATCGGGTGGGTATTTTGGATTACTAATCAATCATGGCTGTTACATTTACTCAGTATAGTTAGCTCTTTTGTCGTTAATCATTTTTTCCCCATGTAGCTTATAATAATGTTACTGTTAAAATTTTTGTTTATAAGTCCTGCATTAGTCATTAGTGGTCTATCTTTTGAAATTGTTAAAGCATTTGCAATGCTATATGTGTGTTATTAAATTTTTTTTGGAGTACCGTATTTTACAAACAATTCAGTATGTAATGATAATAAAAAAATGCTTTTGTGCCTTAAATGTTTCCATTGCTAGCAATTGTCCATTGTTGCAATGTGTTTCAATTTATGGTCATAAATAATGCAACAGAAGATGTGTGCAAAGAGTGCAGTTTTCAGCTAATACCCTGAAATTGTGATTGATTGTTACCTGTTAGGTGGACGCGACCAGCATGGAGGTCCTATCTTGTCATTTCCGGCATCGCAGAACTCAGATAAAATTCAACAGGAAGATTTAAAATGTCTTGTTTCCTATCTTGCTAGCGTCCCAAGGTTAGTATTTTTGTACTTTTTTGAGTATACACAAAAAGCCGTCTCTCTCAAAATATGAAACTATTTACAGATTGCACGGTATATATATATGTAATTCAGGGTTTTTTACTACTTTTTTTACTGTATAAAAGCTTCACCCATAAAGTCTTATTATGGCGGCTGGTGACAAACATATTGGCTAGTGTAGCCACCTTACAGCACTCCAGTTTATTGGGAGTAACAAGCTGAAATGCCATGCTTTAATTCTGTTATATGCCAATGGAGTGGTTATATATTATCAGAAAACGAACATAAAATGCACACACATATATATACAAATATTATCTTGGTTCATTCTTTTGAATTTGCCTATGTAGCAAAAATGATAATACATACATATACATTTGGTTTTCCAGTGAAGATGTGCTTCAACTTGGTTTCACTGTTGTAATGGACATGCGAGGTTCAACATGGAATGCTATCAAGCCGATTTTAAAAGTTTTACAAGACCAATTTCCTGCAAAAATTAATGCTGCTTATATTATTAAGCCTGAGAAATTCTGGCAAAAACAGAGGACTAACTTTGGAAGCAACAAGTTTTCATTTGAGGTAATTTTTATTTAACCTTACTGCTCGAAAGAATTGTCCTATTTTAAGTATGTTTACTATCTCCACTGCATTTAAACCTAATTAAACAAAGATGCCCTTTTTGCATAATATGTGCAGCTATTTAGAGCAATGCATTCAGAATCATTGCCATCAAAACTTTTTATAAGCATTGACCACTTATATGTTAGGTTATACAGTACATATATTGGCTTTTTATAACCTGTGGGATAATTTTATTGCCAAAAATGCCACTAGAATGTTATCGCACTATTGCACTATCCACTATTGTAGTGTTGTTAAAAATAACACTCAACAAATCAGTAATTGAATAGCATCCAATGTTGTTTTTCCAGGTCCACACTGTGTCACTTGACGGATTATGTCGCTCAATAGATCCACGACAACTGACACCCGAACTTGGTGGCACACTGTCATACGACCACGAGGAGTGGATCGAATTACGGATTACTTTTGAGGAGTTTATTTGGGATGCATTGGATGTATTGGATAAATTACATGACAACGAAAGCCATCTTGCCTCTGAAAAGTTTGCATCTGATCAGGAAGGGGCCAAGGTAATACTGCCTGTTTTTGTATTTTTAATTTTGTGCTATGTATACATGTGTATAGAGTTAGTTGCTTTCTAGTTAGAATTCGCCAAGACACAGCCATTCCCTTATCAAATTATATCTATTTGCTTAGGACATAGTTTAAATAGTGATTTAAATTGAAGTTGCCAACCAGGCCAGTATTTTACGATCTGTTTGCACTACATTAAAAAGTAAACACAACCTTTGTTATAAGAAAAGTGCTGACTTTTTGTCAAAGACCTTGCATTATAATCCAAGATTTGAGCATTTTATGTGGCATGTTCAATTTGTACGCACAAAGAATATTGTGATTCTGTTGGTTGAAAGCCCATTAACATGCTCAACAATGTTAACCATCAGTACCTTAAAGCAGCGAACCCTAAAGCTTGCATAACATGAGTGATGAGTAACAGTAACTTGTTACATTCAAAACATGTTTGTCACTGAAATCGTCTAGCGGTTTCCCATATTTATTTGTCCACACAAACAGTGTTTACGTAATCTCTTCAGCTGGTAGACATGAATTCAGACTTTAAATGGGTGATTCATCTTAAAGCCATGCTTGATCAATTCTGAAAAGGCCACCTGATGGCCGTGGTCATTTTATGCCACCATTTACAAAACCTCTTCATTGTTGCTATCAACTATCAAGATAATAGCTGGTTTAAGGTTGACTAGCTCCTGTTGTTACAATCCTTCTCTTGTTGCTGCAGTCAGAATTGAGAATTTCTTTTTCAAATTTGCAAGCTAAATTTAATGTAGTTGTTTTTTGAATTGTGTTGTCCTTAACTTAAAGTACGTATATGTATAAATGTAAATTATTATTTAATATTTTATTGTAAAAGCCCAATTTTTAAATCATTTAAAAACTTTTACTGCATCAAGCTAGAAATGCAGTACAGTGATATTTTCATAGTTGCGTTTTGTAAGGAAATTGTTAAATTTGTAAACTTTGCAAAAATGCCTCAAATAATTAATCTTTTAATTGTCAAAAATTATTTATAAATGAATTTGGTCACACAAATATTAATAAACAATTACGATTTAATATTGTAGAAGATTTGTAAAAACATCTTTTAAGATTTTAGGTGATTATTAAATTCCGAGTTATTAAACAATGTTGGTCTTTCCCTTGTTTGACTTTTAATTGTTTGAAATATTCCATTACAATTTGCTACCAAATGGATTTATTTGCATAATGCTTTACTGTTGTAAACATTGAAATGTTTGATTTTTAGTGGTGGTTGACCATATGTTAAAAATGTCACCACACAAACCTCCAGCAAATCGATCACAGTAACACTCAATTGCATGTTGACAAGTGGTACATAGTAACACCTTGTTTTGTTGCTAGGAAATGATGGAAGAACATATGAAACTGAAGAAGAAAATATTGAATTCCCCTATCGAACAGCTAGATTCACAGGGACAGAAACTGCTAAAGCGAATCAATGGAAACAACTGTGACGCCGACAGCGGCTTTTCAGGTTGGTGATTTCGAACTTGTTTGTCCCCAAACTTAAGTTAGGTGACATGACCTAGAATGAAAGATGATTTGTAAACAGCAGTACACATTTCATTCTTGCTCATTATAACACGATTTACTAAAAGCCTAAATTATGGAAGCTTTTCTTTGTTGTGTTTGGTCAGTAGTTTTAATATATAAAAATATATATATGCATCATACACAGTAATTCTTGTTTATCTGTCTTGAATTTGGTGAAATTATATAAGTTCTTATTACTGTCTGAAAACTCTGTTTAATGAGACTATAATACAGCACTTAGGTCTGTTACAATGCAAATACAAATTTTATGATGCCAAAAAATGTTAAGATTTGATGTAAATACATTTTGCCATATGGTCTGCATTGTTCAGTGCATTACATGCTAATCAGGGAATCACAATAATCAATATTATCCTATCACATACTTTCCCTTCAGGGAGCAGTGGTGGCGTTCCACTGTCTGGAAATGCTGATTTCCAAAGTGCTGCCCCTCGCATACACAACCTTATAGATAAACTTCACAGTACCAGGCACCAACTACAAAATCTTTGGCATATGCGTAAGATTAAATTGGAACAGTGCTACCAGCTTCGAATGTTCCAGCAAGATGCAGACAAGGTATTTATATTGTTCCAAATTGTTGGTACAATCTACATTTTGCTAACCGACACGAAAGCAATTAAGTTTGCCATAAGAGCTAGGTCAGTGGTGCACAACCTTCGGCCAGCTGCAGAGATGAGTTTGAGCGCGTATGACCAAGTATATTAAAATGTATATACTGGCGGTCATGACGTAAATAAAACTCATTTGCAAAAACACTGTTTTTGAAACTGCTCTAAAAGATTTTGTGGGGCTTGAATATATATATATATATGAGACAAACCTTTTTTTTCATCAGTAATATTGTCATCGCATTTAAAAGGTTGTGCACCCCTGAGCTGGGTAAATAAATGAAACCGAGTGTTTTCAAAGCCTGTTCAACATCAATAATTTGATTGATGCTATGAGATACAGCAAAACTGATATTTTATACATTTGTTGTACACTATTACTGTTTCAGAATTTTTGATCACATATTAGTGCAGTGTATAAGCATATTTACAGCTGCTATACTTTTCTTAACTCTAAAACTTAGTTCTTGCTAATAAGATGATTGAAGGTTAGCTATCATGAAATATTAATCACCTTTGGGGCAAAAGGCACTTTCGTCGCATTAATTTTTTGTCATTTTGTATCAGATGTTTGACTGGATCAAGCAAAATCGAGCATTATTTGTTGGTACATGCACCGATATTGGCACAAACTGCAAGCAAGCATCGGATTTACAAGAAAGTCACAGGCATTTCGCAACAAACTCAATGGTAAGGAAATATGCAAGCCATCAAATAGGTCGTTTTTCACAAAATAAAATGAGCATACATTGTCAGTGATGGTACAAATGATTTTTAACTTAAAGCCTGTTCAAAGCCAGTTAACTGATTACTGATGAACATAACTGGTACCTTGATGTCTGAAATGGGCCAATTAAAGCTGGTTAATGTTTCAGAGTGTCTACGTCAACGTTCGTCGTGTGATGTTGGTCGCCAATCGCTTGTTGGAAACTGGTCATTATGCCGCTGATGAAATACGAGATATTTCAGCTAACCTTGACTTAGAGTGGAAGATTTTTGCAGCAGCTCTCGATGAAAGAAGGTGATTTTTTTGTCGATAAAAAATATGAAATTGTTGAAATACTGGATTCAGATGGACATGAATTTTAAGAGCAACAAGTGTTCATTATTGTAACAAGTGGTCTTCGCCAAAAATGTCAATACTTAACCATAAAAGTTAAATACAATACTTTATCTAAAAAAATGCAAAAATGTGTAAAAAAATGATTGTTGTATTTTTAGCCCAAACTTTTAATGCATACATATGAAAAAGAAATGCAATACTTTATCTAAAAGAAGAAACGTGCAAAAACATTGTATTTTGTCAATGGTCCCAACTCCCAACTAAAATACACATATATATATTCCAAAAAATTAAATGCAATATATACTTTATCAAAAAAGAAAGATGTAAAAACAATTGTTGTAATTGCAGCCCAAATTTTTATTGCATATATATTTTTATATAAATCAACTCCAGTACTTTATCTAAAGAAATAATTATGAAAAACATTAAAAAAATAACATTATTTCACTCTGGGCCCACCCAGATTATCTATAATTCCATGTTGTGCTCTCTGTTCACACAAAAACATTCTGTTAGCTGAATAGAAGCATCCAAGTAGATTAACAGTAATCCTCTGTTAACCTACTTATCTGTTCTTAACAAAAAGCAACCCATCTTTACCTTTTTGCTCCTCCTTTTTGACAAGGTGTCATTATTTAGTACCTTGTTGAACACTTAGCTTTATTTTGTGCCTAGCCTGAGCTTTTTTGACAAGATAACATGCACTCTCACAATTTAATTCAATTGGACACACAATATTACTAAAACTCAATTTAAAAGCTTGGTTACCATACACTTTAAGAGATTACTATTTCAATGAATTAATAAAAACATATTTGTGGTTAACAGCTTTAGTGTTGAAATTTTGAATACATATTTTATCATACCTAATACACATGAACTGTTGTCAACCTTTTTTGAGCCATGGAACACTTCATGCATTACAATTTTTTTACACAACACCAAATAATTTTTTTGTATTGACAAAATCAAGTAAACAAGCTTACACTCAACTACTGTATTGGACTTGTCATGTTATCACACAACAACTTTCAAATTGGTGATTTTTGATTGTGCTGAATGGAACACTAGTTTGAATAATAAATTTCTTGCAGAACATCTGACATGTGTTTTTAGGAACACTGGTTGAAAATCACTGCACTAGTGTTCACATTGAGTCAAAACATTTCTATATAACTAAACTATTTTATGTTTTGCAATCACATTTAAAATTTAAAAACTTTGAAATTCTGGAAAAGTTAAGATATTAGTTTCAGTATTTCAATTATACTTTGGAACACTATACACAGATCTGTTCATAAGTTTACTGACAAATAAAATGGCCCAAATAGACAGATATGTTTTGACAAATGCTCATGCCATCATAATAAAGCATGTCGTTTTTTTAAATTTAATTGTGCTGTTATGTTTGTTGATAAATTTCATTATACCTATTAAATATCAAACTAACTCTTATTTATTTGTAAATTCCACAGTCGTTTAATGGCCTTGGCTGTCAAATTTCATCAGCGTGTTGAACGGTTTGTGTCGAATACATCAGAATGGAGAAGAGAATGCGATAACGATGAGCGATACCCGACAGATTCTTCCACCACAGTCGCAACAATATCTGTGCTTGAACAAAGTCTGCACAAACACCAGAGCTTGCATGAACGCATCACCGAAGCTTATCAAGATGTAAGTGCCATTGATTTTAATGATAGTGGATTTTCTGTGTGTTGGGATGATTGTTTTTGCATGACATGCATTGAAATGGTATTTTTGGCTAAATGTATACGTTTCAAATTTATAGAGCACTTTTGGCAATTGCATTTTTATTCCGACGTTTCGATGTCCAATACAGGTCACCTTTGTCAGGGTAAAATCAGAGTTCTATAAATTTGATATTATGCCTGACAGCAATATCTTATTTATACATTTCATAGTTGTGATTTAAAAAAATGTGTTTGTTTGGTGCAGTTTAGTCAGGACCGACTGCATAGGCGCAGAGTTTTACAAAATGTTAGGCAGCAAACATAAAAATAAACTGAACTTAATGTGACATCACTAAAGTGAGGTACGACAAGAATTGCTATTACTGAGATAACCATTTATTACAGTACATTTGCATTGTTTACCATAATGTTCATCGATATACTGGCAAACAATTGCATGTTTGGCGTCATAAATGAGACGTCACCAAATCACGAAATTAAAAAAAAATTATCACATTTTCTTGCCATACTGTCAGTAAGTTTTATAAGATATTACAATTTTGGGTACAAAATTACACAAACTAAGCAAAGTATATTGTGCTTGAAAAAACAAACATGGACTTCCACCTCGCCACCTTGCCACCCCCTACTTGGCGCTGATGACTGACAGGGTATATTGGTTGGAACTTGTAAGCTTTACTGTACTGGTTGTGTACCTTGGTTTTAAAGCCTTAAAATGTACAAGAAAATTGACAAGGATGTGGTTTTAGTTTTATATTGGACACATCAACCTTCGAAAGAAAGTATGTCATGTTACTTAATACCAAACTTAAAATAATAACATAGTGTTAAATTCAAGTCTCTTGAGGGCATACAAGTCTGTTTTATGTATCACTGTATGCAAATTTTTCTGTCAGGTTACAGTTTTAGATACATAGTCCAACAGACTTTTTTACCTTGAGGGCAAAACTGAAACAAACCATTTTGTAACAAGCAGCATTTCACATTAAATGGTTTGTCATATTTTCCAGTGTGTTGTAATGGTTTTAATAGCAAAATATATTTTCTCAAATAGCTTCTTATGCTTTATAATTAGTTACAGACGTGGTTACATGCAAGTACACCCTATTAGTGACCCTACAAGGTTTTTAAATTATTCATAAACATGCATCACAAGCTTGCAGCCATAACAAGCATAGTCTGCTGTAATTGAAATCATTTAAAATAGCAGTGTGCAATTTGTTATTGTCAAATTAAACTCTGTACAGTAAAGAACACAGGCCAATGTTTGCACAATCACATTTCTGTGGCATGAAATATGTTTTTATGGTGCTGTAAATTTTTCTCGAGACAATTTTAAAATGTACATAAGCTCCATGTGTGTTTTTTGCCTGCTGTGTGAGGCAAATAACCCATAGCGTAGTGCTGAGCAGAGAATCTTGAAAATATATGTGTTATTTCTTGTCATTTGTGTGTTGTTTGATGAAAAAGTAAATAGTGATACTTTTTTACACAATCCTAAGTTGACAGTTCTAAAAAAAAATTTGGCCACATCACTATTTATAACTACTTTTTATATTTTGGTAAACAATTTTGAAATGAAACATTTGTTATGAATGTTGTATTTTCTATGATGTCTTAATATATACAATATTATGTTGAAATGAATTTTGAATGTCTGTTTTTGTATCATTATAACATAGAAGAAGGTCCAAAAGAAGAAATTTTATTTTATACATTTCTATTAGGCCAAATTTATGCCCCAAAGACCTTCCACAACAGTGTCCTATACTAGTGTTCATAGAAAACCAATTTACCAACATTTTTAATTTAATGATTTCTACAAAGATTTTGTGCAACAAATTAACACAATTATATGCCAAAACCACTTATATTAGTGACATATTTGTACCGAACACAATTTGAAACTGAATCATCTATTCACAGGTCTGCGACAATGGCAAAGAACTTCTAGATTTCCTGCAAAAGCCCACAAATCCAAGCACAGACGATGTACTTGCACAGCTTATTGATTACAGCGGGGCGTCCCAACAGGTCTTGGACAGCATTCATGAGGTAGGGTCATTTACTGCAACCTAATATCTTACTGTTTAATATGACAACGGCACTAGTCTGCTGCTGAAAGCCCAAAGTTTAGACCACTTAAATAGAAGGTCTGTTGGTAGCCTACTATGTGCATTAGTAGTTTTTGCGATTTTTTTGTGAATTGCGTTTTTCTTTAGTGGTGCAAGTTTGTGAAACAAATATGGCCTGATGGAATGAACTGTTGTGTATAACATTAGACACTGGAAGGACTGTGATAGCTACAAAGCGTGACTGTTGAGAGTTTTTTATTTTTTATTTTTTTTCATTATTTTTCTGTACAGACTAGCTTTTTCAAAATAGTTCAAAAAACCTGAATTTGAGCACACTACTAAAGAAGGAAAAGGCTTAAAAATGTTGGTTTCTATAAAATTTAGTGTTTTGTTGTTTATGTTGTGTGAGTTGTCCAATACAATAATTTTCTGTACAGATTAGCATCGAAAAATGGTACAAAATCCCGAACTTTCACAAACTGCTAAAGAAGGACAAGGCTTAAAAATTGGCCGTACCTATAAACTTAACCTTTCGTATTGCCCAACGTGGTGGTCGCCGAGTAATTATGCAAAGGATGTGGAAAGTGGACACTTAATGAAATTACTTGCTAATTGTCTGACCGCCTCCACTTAAAAGGGCGGAGTCTGTCTCTCAGTTATAAGATCCTGCGTTTAACGTCCAAAACCAAGTCTACGCAAATAACATAGACCTAAAAACACATAGAATGGGACTTTAGCATGTAGTGAATTTTGCATTATAGGGATAAGGCCTTGGACTTCTCAAAATGTTAGCAACTACGCAGTAAAGCATGCCAGTATCGATTTTATGACCTTCACTCGCTTGCTTGTCCCGCGTTTTTTTGTCAGACCCGTGACATTTTAAAGGTCAACTCTTCCTACTACGTTCACAAGATTTTCTTGTTTACAAGTGTATCACTTAATACCATTTTCAAACAAACACAATTCGCGTTTAAACATGCAAAATTCCCAATTGTCAGTTTTGGGAATTCTGATCTATATGAAATGACTCAATCCTTGCTTCAAACATATTATGCAGTCGTTAAGCTTTTAAACGACACTAAATAAGTTTAAGTTTAAACGACACTGAATAAGCAAGTCATTTACTTATTTATTGGCACGACCTTTAAGGAAATTTTAATCAAAAAAAGAAAGGATCCTTAAAACTTTGTACATGTACTTGACTTGCTATAATCATTGGCATTTTGTCATTTAATTTTCCTCATAAACTGGATTTTTTTCAGGTTTTATAGGTTTTAACACATATCTAACCTTTAGGTTTCGTTCAATTTGCTTTAAACATTATATAAATTGCACTTTTAGGCATAAATTACACGCTCGCGTTAAGTAATAAGTGCCTACCGTTACGCCACCTCAACAGCTGTAACTTTTCCGCAGGTATTTCACCATCATAGGGAGCTGGAAAAGCGTTGGAACGAAAGGAAAGGCTCTTTGTCGCAAAAACACCATTTGCGAGTCTACGAACACGACGTGCAACAGGTACGCAAAATTTACACATTGAATTGACAGTGATTATATATAATTTGTACACTACAGAACTATCTGTTATGCAGTTATAGGCGTAATTCAGTTTACTTTATAAGAATTTATTTGGTGTGGTTTGCATGGTATAATATTTTAGCTGTTTTTCACGTAACTCAAAAGTAAAAGACGTGTAAAAATTGGCTTGGTTTAGTTTGTCATTTTCACAATACCACCGGGGTGGCGAAAAAAATTCTCTACAATAAATAGTAATCTATAACAGCTAAGGTGACCACAAAGATTCGAATCCTACCGCGGGCTAGATTTTTCTAACGTATGCCTTGTCATATGGTATCTAAGAAGATAAAAAAAATGTTTTTTTATGTGTTATATGGTAAAAATCGCGTACTTCTGGGGCCTGTGCAGCTTAATACACCGTTGGACGCAAGGGGCCTTGGAAAGCTACAAAACGCGTGGAATTGGGAATGTTTGTGGCGTCACAATGCACCGAGCATTGATGTGAGATGCTCCGTGTTCGACCAAACAGAACCTTTGCAGTTTTGGCCCATCCCTAGTGTATAGTGTACCTACCTATCGGTGAAAATGGCCACAAAGTCAGGTCCACTCTTGCTCCAATTCTAGAGCACTTTACACAAGCTACACGTCCTTTATTATGCACTACACGAGTTCCGCTAGCCCGGTATTTTTCAATTGTTTGCACCCCGAGCCATTAAAACTGAACTTATGTGCAGATTTGCCAAACCGTTCTTATCTCTTAGACTTGACCTTATTTGTGGACAACGCTTAGAAAATTTGATTGTCTTTATTTGTAAGAAATGATCCTGTTTTTGACTACATGTTGAACATAAAAAACTACTCTCGCTTGAAAAACTTCAGAAGCAACTTATATCAAATCAAATTAACTAGATTAGTTGCTAGGCTAATTTTGCTGTGACTGCACAATATTTTGTCATCATAAACTTCTTGACATTGGTGTATCAAATCATTGTTTTTTTTCCTTAACGTTTGTGCCTGGATCGTTGGCAATTTTGCCTTTATGCATAATAGGTTAATGACTTGTGCGTTTGCATCAAGTTGTTTAATCATGCCCTTTGTTCGCTTGTTTTGGCATATGCAGAAAACTAAAAAGTTCATTTTTTTGATGTAAATTACAGTACTAGGATTCTTCTAGTAACTGATACTAAAGCTTTAGGAAGCCCTGGCAATAAATGCACCAATTCCTTATTTGGTCACTTGTGCACAAATCAATTAGGCGTATACTAGGCCTTAGCAATTAACAACACAACACTCTAAATTAATCCATACCCTACTTTTGTTCCTTAACACAGGTGCTGCAATGGATATCAGAGCACGGCGAGGCATTTCTTGCCAAATACACTGGCATAGGAAAGTCCCTGCAACGCGCTACACAGCTACGAAAACGCCACGAGGATTTCGAAGACGTTGCGCAAAACACATACACCAATGCTGAGAAGCTCCTTGAAGCCGCTGAACAGTTGGCACAAAACGGTGATTGTGATCCCCATGAGATATTCCAGGTTAGAGTTGGATTCATGTATTTAAAAAATATTTTAAATGGTGTTTGAGTACTTTTTTGTTTGTTTTTTTTCGCTTGGAATATTCGGTATATAGCTCTTATGTGGAAGCTGATTTAAAAACTGGCTAAAAAAGTGAAAAAAATTGCTTGTCAAATAATTTGTGCCCATTTTTATTACATTTTTTTTACAAATTTGGTCAGATTTTGAACTTTAATGAAGCATTATAGGCGGACTAGGTATGCCTTACTGACTTAAGATGCATATTTTGCAGCGTAATTTTAGCTTTGTTTAGTAAACAATACAACCCCTAAACACTCTACATTCCATGACACTTTTTAATATTTGGTGCATATTCAAATTATTTATTGGTACGCATTTGAAATAGGACTAGTCAATGTGAACATAATATTGTTCATTTTCGTTGTAAAATTTGTAATTCTAGTCAATAATTTGCCCATAAACATCTACACTCGATGTACAGAACACAATTGCCCGCATATGACCTTTTAAATTAACCACAATATAACCTAGCAGTTGTTACAAAGAAACAGTCTAGTTTTTACGAAAAGCTATTGGTTTGTTGTCTGTAAACTGCAGCGAAAAATTGACTTGTCAGTCAAACCTGTTTATGCCTTGGTCCACACAACATCGTAGCTTCGATGAGAAAGCCATATCAGTTGAACTTATATGCCCCTGCGGCTACATGAAGCACTGTCGGCGGCATTATAAAGCTCGCTAGAATACCAAGGTGTCGGTCATTCAAACAATTGACATTCAAAGGGTATTATTTTCCACGTGGTTTTTTTACAGCGTAGTATGTAGGAGTTTTTGCCTGCTGGATAATGTTGTTTTGTACCTTTTCTGTTTTGCGCACATAACCGCAGGCATTAAACTTGTTTTTCCGTGATAATTTCACCAGATATTTTGCGATAAAGGCGTGCACAAGGTGCTGCTTATCTTATACACTTGAAAACGTGATACCTAAGATAAAAGCAAACTCCAATTTTACACCCGTCTTATGGTTTTATGTTTTTTGCCTGTTCCAATGGGTTAAACAAGTCCAGTTGGAAGCTGGTTGTCAATATTTTGACGCACCTGTGTTTATTTGATGTCAGGACAATTTCGAAATTATAATCCTGACGTCCGGCCCGAACCCGAATCGTTTTCGAAGTGCCCATTTAGGCCTAAAAGTTTAATTGACAGGCCTATTATAAAAACACATACACACTGGACAATAATAGGCAATATCACAAACAAGACGTTTTAGGGTTGTTGGACATTTAGTCCAGTTCAGCACCTATAACTATTTACATATAGCTACTAGGTGATTTATATCACAAAAAAGTACGGAAGGTCTGGCCCTAATCAAGTCCCTTTATTAAAAAAAACGACGTACAACTCTGTCTTGCATTTAAATTAATACATTGCACGAGCCGATCTCAATATTTAGGTCACGTATTGTCTGATCCATCAACTGTTCATGTCATATTATGACCAAAATAATTGTTTAGTATTGATCGACCAGACTGCTATGCTTTTTGTGTGGCATCAATGTGCTGAGAAGGAGCATTAATTAAATCATTTTTTTTCCAACTTTTTTCTCTGGTTTACTCCTTGTAGAAGAGTATAAGATAACACCCTAACTCAGTGGCCCTCAACCTTTATCGACGAATTATTTTCTAAACAATTCAAAACATGTGTATTCCACCCCAATAGACTACAAAGCAGAAACTAAACCATACAAAGATCATTTTAATTTGGGTGTTTTATCAACTGCTTTGACACAGTATATGATTCCCCTTACTTTCCTTGGTGTCCAAGGAACCCTGTTTTAGAATATTTATGCTTGTAGTGTAATAGAGGCTGAACCAAATAAGCTCATTTTCGTTCAGGTTGCTCGAAATTTGGAGGAGCAAATCCGTGACTTTGTTCGTCGCGTTGAACGACGCCGGAACATTCTAGATCTTGCCGTGTCTTTCTACACCAACAACAAGGAGGTAACACTATAACTTGATGACACATTTTGCTGGTGTGCATTTCCTGGCCTAACACTCATATACATGTAGTGATGGAAGTAGAAACGTTTTTTTTTATCGAAACGACCCGGCACTTGTCAAAATCGACCTAAAATTTTCTCTTTAATTTTAACGAAGCCATAGAAATAAAACAATATGTGAAGGCTTCGTAACATAAAAACATCACTGAGACAAAAAATATGGATATCATCACGGAAATATGAAGTATATTCCGGGATTTATGATGGATTTTTGATACAGTCAAGACTACTGACACTTTTGCGTTAGCTCACTTAAAGTAACGCCTTTCCGGCAATATTTATTTCACCGTGACGGTAAACTTTTCCCATTGCCTGTACACAATTTGAACTAGGCATTGTGAATACAAAAGCATGGTTGTTATACTGGTTGTCCATATTTTAAGCCTCTTTATAAAAAAATTAAGGACAACTGTTTTTAGGCTTAAGATGTTAACTACAAAACCTAAAATACATCTGCTTTTAATGACAAATTTATTTTGTGCAAAATGTGTTGGCTATGTAGGAAACTGCTGGTTTGAATAAGATAGTTAGATGCTCGTTTTCATTTTAAATACGAGTGTAAAGGGTGCCAGGCAAAACGTGTATTTCAGTTATCCGTTTCGATAAAGGCTTTTTGCTTGGTTTAGGCTTTGTTAAAAGAGTTTTGTTGAAATTATACACCTAAAAATAGTGTAATTTCACAAAAAATACCAATATATGAAACAAAATTATGAACAAGAAAATATCCAAACCCTTTTTGAGGTGATTTTATTTGTTTTCTGTTATTATTAAGTTATATATTGCTTTTAAAATTTGGGCATTTGGTGTTACCAGACTTTGTAACATCTGCTGTGAAATTTTTCACTTTACGCTCTACTGGTGCGTTGTCTACTGATCTTTCTTCACAACCTTATGGGAAATCATCTTTCACGCCTCGGGGGAAAAACTAGAAACTTTCGATAATTGACGGTAAATTTAACGCCGTTAGCGCACATCGAGATCGATAATTCAGACGCGCCGCGTAACGAGACGTTGATCACCGCCAAAGTGTCTTGATGACCCCGACCTTTGTCGAACATCATCATCTGTCAGTGTCGGCCGCTCACGTCTTTCGTCACTTGCCAAAGAATCGGTCGATTTAACTGTGACGTCACCTCTTTACTACAAAGCACAAACTCTTGACTGTAACGAAGCACCTTAAAAACTGTTCTTAATGGCTTTCTTTTAGGCACACTTATCAGGGATGAAAAGTAATTTGATACTTGAAAAGAACTAAAGAGCATTGGAATTTTATACGGGCAATGTGTTACGTAGCACTGCAACAGACGCTTTATCACTGTAAGTAAATATCGGATACCGTATTTCTTCGATTAAAATGCCAACAAACGGTGGGGTAAACAAAACCTTAAGGCTGCCTTTTAATGTCATGTCGATATTTTTGGACCGCCCTGCATTTTGATTAGGGTCAAATTTTATTTTGGGTGTTTTTGTATACATATTATTTTCATCAGTTAACTAAAAACTCCCTTTCCGGTATAAAGCCGTTTTTTACACAATTTGCAAAGCACATTAAAATGCTGACAGCTATTCGGATGTGACATTCGAATAAAACCAGGTTTCTGAGAATACTCAAGCAATTTACTATATAAAGGACTCGGAAACAGCAGTAGCCGCACTGCTAAATATGTTATTCTTGGCGTTTCAAACAGCACTCTACCTTTATTAAAATTTGGTTTCATCTTCGACGCCGCTGTCATGTTTTACAAGCAAATAAGCCATGTCATGTTAGTGCAGTCTCCATGAAACCACCAAATGGCACAAAAACGTTTTCCCACACCATGCGAGGTTTAAGTACATGACATGGTCGTGTTGTTAAAGTGGTGTGGCTATGTTTGTGGGCCGGTATAGTGCAATGATGCTGCATGTGAAAAACGCTTAAAGGCTTTTAACAAGACTGTGAATGTTTGTATGTAATGATTTGGTATCAAATATGCAATTTAAAATCATAGTACGCCAGGCCCATTGATGGCGTCATACCAAATCCGGTCTCTTTCCAGTCTGTTTAGGCGTAGGGTAGAAAAATCTAGCCTGCGGTTGGACTCGACCCCCTTTTTCTAACCTACACCTATTTGCAAGGTTGCCCATTGCCATTGGAATGGAACCTACAATAAGGACAACCGAACATTTAAATTTGGATGCGAAACAAAACAAACGTTTTTGAACAAATTTTTGCATTTATACGAGCATGATATATCATGTGCTACATTTTTTGGCAGGGGTTTGACTTGTAATTGTTGAAAATAATGCAAAATAAGGACTCAAGTCAGAAACAAGGACATTTCCTGGAAATATGGACAATAATTTTTCTGAGACATTGCTTTTCAAAATAAGGACAAATCTTAGAAATAAGGATAGTATGGCAACATTGCCTGGAAAATGCTTGTTGACCAGCTGATTCGGTATAACGCCTTCGATAGACCTGGCGTACTGTGACTGTGATTTATACATATAAATGATAAAACGCCTAATTTTTCTCATTTTTTAACCATCTGTTCTATTACAGTTGTGGAACCTGTACGATTCGGTAAAAAATGAAATGCAAGAAGATGACGTAGCAGACAACCTAGAATCGGCCGAGGAACGGATGAACCGGTTCCGCAAACAGAGATACCGACTTATCGAATCCTTCATCGCTTGTCAGCAGGAGGCCAAGAACTTACTTCTTCAGCTAAGGTTCGTGGTGCTTTCATTGGAAAACAGTAAACCTTGGTTAATCCGGACCCGTTTGAACCAAAATGTTGTCCAGGTTAGGCGATTATCCGAATTAACCGATGTCGATTAGTTAAAGCCTTGCCACATTACAAATCATTTGTACCTTAAATTTTGATCAAATTAGGCGAAAATCCGGATTACCTGAATCCAGTTTAAGCGAGGTTTTGTATTTGGAATGAGTGGCCTTAGTTTAAATTGTGAAGCCACAATCACAATTGACAAACACTTCATTTATGACGAAAATAATATTCTTACGTCATCAATGAGTGACGTATGATATCCGCATGTCAGTCAAATCACTTTGTATGAAGACGTCTTTTTTATGCAAAGTCTCAAATTACCATATCAGATGTAAATTGTCGTTTTAGGTTGTGATGATTCGGTTGTAGCACATCCTGTACGAATCCCCTGTCGATAAAATTGGCCATTTGCTCACCAGTTTTGTCTAGACTCGCGAATTTTAATCCGACCTATTGGGAATATCATATTACGCATTTGGAAACTACCCCTGCTAGATATAATAGACTTTGATCGTTAGTTGAACTGTGTTAAGGTCCGTTTATTACCACAGTCAGCGTTTATAACAACTTGTTGGTTGCTACGTTATGTTGTGTTGGCGTCAATATATTATGTGAATCACTAAAAGTGTTACAAAGGTTTTTGCCTAATGGTGGTCACAGTGTAAAATGAACATAACTTTTCTTTGCAGTCCAATTTTCTCCATTCAGTTATCATAAAAAATACTTGACTTAAAATCATGTAAATGTGGGTTCGATCCAGGGGCGTATCCAGAAATTTTTAAAGGGGGGGTCCAACAAATTTTTTGGGGGAAATCCCTAATGACGTCACTATGACGTCACACGTCGTTCAAAACGACGCGTTATGCGGCAAAGCACTTTTTCCAAAATTGGCGGTTTCTCTACCCATCTAATTGACAGGAAGAACAGGTAAATTTAGCGAAAGCTTTGTAGTTTTCTGATTTAGCCGCTGCTACCTAGCTTACTCAGCCAAACTGCAGCTGCAAAATAAGCGTGACTGTCAGGTAATCAAAATCGTTGCTAAAAACAGGCTCCAATTTCTAAAGAACAAAATCTCTTTCTGAAGCGGTAATCCTACTGTTAAGTTGCGCAAAGTCACGAATGCACTAAAGGTGGTAACTGCAGAAGGCATAAATTGTGCCTGACAAGTAACAAATTACCCTAATAACATAACTCGATTTACATCGATCTAATGTTTTGGGCAAACTATTACGTGTTTGGCGGATCAAAGCAACACAACATTACACGTTTTTAACACTTTTACATTGTTCAAATGCAAAAACAGTTTGATATGTTGCACTTAGTGCAGTTACCACTTAGCAAGAAACTGCTACCAGCGTCCTAGCCGGAACGTAACTTTCCGATTGTTAGCGCATAATCCTCCTTATTAAACCCTTGTTACGTCACAATTAGCGATTAGATAACAAGCGAATATAAGAGATTGAATTGTTTTGTCCGTTTTTTCTAATTTTTTTGATTTTCTAGATCTCACGCTAATTTGTAAGACACTTTGGTTAAGAACGAGCGTTTTTAACTCATTTAAATCCCTGTAAATTTTGAACCCAATAGACCCAGCGGTTACCCACGATTAGGTCTCGAAATATTCAAAAAGGCGAAGATGTTTTATTACTTCCACAATCAGCAGTTTATCCTAGTGATTTTACCATTATAACGATACATGTAAGGAAGTAAGCCGAAAAAGGGCGTTTTTACACTTAAATTAGTTATAAATTCATATGTTGGTAACGTGAAACGAGGTCAGGGTTAATGTTTTAACAATTTATGCAATTTCAGATGTTGCAGTGTAGAGGATCCCCGCCGTGATATGTCGGCAGCTATTGAACACATCGATGGAATTCTGCGCGAATTACAGGGAAATCAGGGTTTCTTTGAGGACTCGTGCTCGGAAAACGAAACTAGACTCGACCTGGCTTTACAATTTCGCGCTTACGAACGTGATTCCACTGAGGTAACTGAAATTACACTGTCTTTAACTGTTGTAAACTGTGTGTAGTATATTATAAAATTACGAGTCACTTGATACTCAGTATGAGAGATGGATACAACTGTCGCATATAATAACGGACTGAAAACTTTGACGAGCCTGAAGTCGTCCACCGTTTTATATATATATATATATTTCACGTAATAGACATAATCTGTATCTAAAAACAACCAACAGCGCAAAAGAGTCGTGAAAAAGTTTAACTGTAAAGCACTATTAAGAGTAGTAAAAACATGCTGACAGTAAGTGATACGTGATTTGCAGCAATATCGTCTCTGAAAACCAAATAACGTCTCTTTTTTTTCGGAGCCAATACCAAACATGTGTTACTTGTTGCTGTAAAAGTGTAAGACACGACGTTTCAGCAATTCTGCTGTTGTTTTCTAGTGTTGGTTGAAATAAGGGAGTATTGGTTCTTTTTAAGGTACATTATGCGCGATTCTAGGGTTCCTAGTACCATTCGAATCGTTGCCTAAAAGAATACTTTTCAAAGCTCTCGAAAGTTTTGCAATTTAGCTTTAACATTTTTTATTTCATAAACAGGAAATCCGCACTTCCTCAAGGTTAGATGCATTGCGAAACAAACAATATTGTTTTACATTCATTTTTTATTTTTATCAGTTTGGATCTTTTTAGATAAGAAAGTTATCGTATATTTAGTTGTTTTGTTGAAATTTCGTACTAGATTTTTTTCGATATTTTTTATTTTTTGCATGCTTATATCGTATATATATAACCATATCTGCACGAAATTTGTTTGCCGGAATATTTTTGGTTTGAATTTTTGTATAGCCCAATGTTTGTTTTATTTATATTCCACAATCGGTTTCAAAATCGAAAAAACTAATTTTTCAGGTACGCTGTGCACGTTTTTGAATAATCTGAGCAAAAAAAGAATCAGAGCCAGTATTTGTGTGTGAAACAAAGTATTTAGACGACCTCGTGAGGACAAAAGTAAATGTCGAAACGCTGTCATGTTTTATACACAAACACAAGGGCTGTTTTTTTAATTCAAAAAAATTGGTTTTGGGTGGTGTTTCGCCGGAATATTCCAGTTTCCAGCTGGTTTGAGCCGGTTTCTGCCTCCTACCGAACCTCGTAACTGGTTTAAACTGGAATCAGAAACCAAAGATTTTGACCCGATTTTCAAAAAAAAGGCTATAGCCTTCCTGTTTTGTTTTTGTTTTTGACTGTTGTTTTGAAAAAAGATGCTAATAATTACAAAAACTAATAAAAAAGTATCATTTATTCAGTTGTTGTTGGAACTTGAGAACTGGGCTGACGACATGTCACGTGCGGTGAAGGAACTTGTCATGTGCGATGCCTCGGTCATTGACCAACGTTTAACACAGAGTCAGTTGAGATTAGAGAAAATGCACGAAGTTACTAAAGACCTCGGAAGCCGGGCACAAGAAATTCTTCTTCAACTTGAACAAGCTGGTAAGGGACAACATTCTGTTTTAAATTTTTTTTAGTTATATCTATGTTAGAAGTTGCAATATTAATGTAAAGATTGCGGGAAAAAACTGGTAAATCACGGGATCGGAATTCCACGGGATATTTACTTCCCAATCACGGGATTTTCTGGGGCAAAAAAATATTTATAAAACATCAAAACTGTGACTAGAATTTCCACATTTTTTTCAACTTAACCAGAAAGGTTTAAAATAAGCAAATTCGCTTGTTTCGAAAACGTTTTATTACATTTAAAGGTAAACAAATTGTGAAAAGGTAATGAAAAATCCTTACTGATCGCGTTTTATTACGAACTGTTGTTATGTGATACATTTTTGTCGAAATTTATGCTGATCTTATTCATGCTTTGCCTGGTGATTAAGCCAATAGCATTTAATGATTATGCAAAACCATTACTATGTTATTGCATCTTAGTTAACGATAAAAGAAATAACATTTCTAACTACTAGAGTCGGATAACAATTCAATTGAAATTGAAAAATGGGTTTTTGCCTGTTCATTTAAATCAGTGGTTCTTAACCTGGGTTCGATCGGACCCCAGGGGTTCGGCAACGCTGTTGCAGGGGTTCGGCGAAGGTCTTTTGAAGTACAAATACTCGGCAAACGTTTTAATCAAACTATAGGGGTATATGGTACATCTAAAATTATGTCTATAAATATATGGTAAAAGTACAAAATGAGTTCAAAACCTAGGATGTAACTTTGGGGTTCGACCAAGGCTGAAGAATATCATTGGGGTTCCGCCGTGATAAAAAGGTTAAGAACCACTGATTTAAATCTAAACTTCTTTAAATTTTTCTCGCAGAACTTGAGATGGTTTGTAGCGGCAACAGCGACACCGTGTGTGTAAAAGTTCGTGAACTTCAGCAGCAAGTTCAGCAGAGAATGCGGGAATTGAACACAAAAGCTTGCGAACATCAAATCAAACTGAAAAAATGTCTGCACCTACGCCGACTTGAGGCCCAATGCCAGCAGGTCAATAAAATATGTTTTCATATATCTTGTGATGGTTTAATCATGTTTTATCTTGTTGTGTCAAGGCCCATTTTCCATTTTTGTATTGCTTTGATTGGACCCATGTTTTTTTCTAAAAATTATAAAACTAATTTGTAAAATTTAATTTTTGCAAAATCAAATGTAAAATTAACATTATGAATGCATATTACAAAGAATGGTTTATTTTGTTGCGCGAAGGCTCATTTAACAGTTTATATGTGTCCCATTTTGTTAAAACAAACGAATTAGATCATTAAGTCAGATTTTCCGAGTTGAAAGTACGGTAAACCGGAGTCGGTTAATCCGGATTTTCCCCCAATTCATACAAAACTTGAGATACAAATGATTTGTAATGTGGTAAGTCCAATCTGGACAAAATGTTTGGTCCAAACGGGTCCGGATTAACCGAGCTTTACTGTATGTGCAAATAATGTGACCTATTGTGAAATCAGGCCTGATTAAAGTCCGTTTCTAAATAAACTTCAGCCCAAACCCGGACCGAAAAACTCTTAACTCAAAGGAGTCAAAGCACAAATGCTACATTCAAGTCATTCATACCAGAATTGTCGAACCCGGCTTGTCGTTTTTTTAAAAAAGGGCTTGATTCGGGCCTGACTTTTTACGCTTTGTTTCAGTATTTAAAAAAAATATTAACTAGCTAAGCAGCAAGTTGCTGGACCTGACCTAATGTCAAAAACCCTAACACGCCTTGTTCGATACCAATTGTCTAATGTGTTTATTGTCTCGGTCTTTTCTGAGGCTTCAAGTATAGGCCTGTCAAGCAAACTTTCGGGCCTAAACGGGCTTCTCTATAACGGTTCGGGTCGGGTTTTGGGCTTGTACTTTCGGGTTCGGGCTCCAATTTTAGGCCCGTTTACAACTCTGGATCGTACAGATCCTAAAATTTATTCTCCATTCCATCAGGTGATTAATTGGATCTCAAAAGGCGAAGAGATGCTTCGAGGAACCCCCTTAGTGCTGACGAGCGTGAACGGAGCGGAACACTGTCACGTGGCCCACGAGCGCTGCATAGCGGCCACGGAAAAGACCCGGACCAGTGTGATGCAAGTTCAAGCTGACTGGATCCAACTCCGGGACACGGACTTTTCTGAGGCGGCACGTGACGCAGCTGAAACCGTCCGTCACGCTTGGCAAGCTCTAGCACGTCATCATGATGAAAGATCGAGGTTGACTATTTCGGCGATTAAGTTTTACCAGACTGCTAATAATGTAAGTTTAGCAATTCTTATGTTTGTTTAATATACTAGGTATTAAGGAAGGGTCGAAATTACAAGTATCCTATTTGGTCTCGCACTGATCACACCATGATGGTACAGGATTTTATGACATAACAGCCGATTGGTTAATTTAAGGCAGAAATAAACTAATGTAAATGTTTGCTTGGATTTGTGAAAAAATACCACCAATAGCCAGGTGTTAGTAAAGGGCGCAAAAGAGCACAGGCGAATACTGGCCCAATCCTTGTCTAACTACTAATTCAATGACTGTTATTTTTCCGTCATATTTTGGCATTTAGTCTTTTTGTGGTTAAAGAATCAATAAAAATCAACAACGCTATAATGAAAAAAAACTTGTTTTCTCTAAAGGTTTGTGACGTATTGCGGAGTTTGCAGGCTGACTATAAGCGAGCACAGGAATGGAATGAAACTTGTAACACAGCTGCGATGCTAGGTGGGTTGAATAAAGTATCTCTTACTTTCAGTTAAACTCTACAATTCAATTCTGTTTCCATAACATGCTAAAGATTTCCTACTGAAGATACATACTAAAGATACTCAAGTAAAATAAAAGTATCTTTTAAAAACGGTGTATGGCTTCTGTTGTCTCTATCGCTCATATTGAGTTACTGGTGACTCAAGATGACATAATATACTAAACACAATTTAATTTATTACTGATTGTTTTTTGTCTAATTTGCAACTTACATAAAACTGACGTTTTGCTTGAAAAAATATATATTGAACTGAAAATTTCTTCTTTAAAATTTAAAACAGGCGTTTGAACTTTCTAGTTTATAAGCATTTGTGTTAAACAGAGAAACACGAGGAACAGAAAGATGGATTCTTGCACGCGTGCACACTTGTAAGGAAACTTTCCAACGAATTTCTTAAGAATGTTCGTCGTACGCAGAACCACTACCCAAAGGATCAATTTTACATTGATATTTCTGCTCCAAACGGTCAAAGAGACCCGGAAACCTGCATTAGAAGTAAGTAATAATAACTAAAACTATTACCAAAAGTCAAAAAAGGAACTGCGTTTAAGTTTGCCTAGTAAAAATATTTAAAAAATTTATATATATTTTTTTAAGAATATGTTTCAGTATGTAATAATGTTTAATTTTTTGTTTCATATTAACAGTTTTTTTAACATGTCCCGAAGTTGGTACACAAAAAAACTCATCATTTTGATGTTTTTTGGCTCAAATATTAGACAAATCGTGTTGTAAAAAAATATTTTTTTCTTTTTCCAGATATTCTTGAGGATTTGTTGCAGAGAGAACATCAGGTGCTAAGTTTATGGAATACGAGAAAATCGGCGATTGAAATGTGGCAGGAATATCAAAACACTGTCGATAAAACGCTCAAATGGCTTCAAGGGACAGGTATAGCGTTGCCACAATCAAGTCGGCATTACATTTTAGTGTTGTTCGTTTCATATGAAATCCTTTAGTTGGGGAATTGTAACTCATATGTTGGAGAAGTTTAAGAATAACACAACTGGTTACTTAAATGTTGCTAATACACACCATAACTGGAATCAACCCTCAAACGTTAATCACCCTCATTTTGCTCACTTAGCAATTATTTCCATTGCAAACACCTATGCTCCGTTGGCCCGCTTATCGAAAATTAGCAGGCGTGTGCCGTGAGTTCTTGTGTTAGAGTTCTACCCAGAAACGTGGTCGAATGGTCCAGGGCACTATGTACACGATCGGGACTGGTACTAGGGAGCGTCCTGGGTTCAAACCCCGCCAAAACACAAAAATTGCAATACTTTTGGTTCAGGTTTTACTTGTTTATGTTTTTGTTCAGTTGAGAGCTACCTACAAAACGCATCGTCCAAGTCCAAAGATGAACAAACTGCCAACAAAGCGAAGGAACATGCCAGTATTCTAAAAAGTGCTAAGGTAAAATGGCTTTCCAAAGTTTTTGGTTTATTGTCTAAAAATCGTGCAAAGATTTTTTTCATAAAATATAAAAAAACTACTGTTTTTTAAAAAAAGGCTGATGAATCGTTAATATGAGAGCAGATAACTCTTCTCAAAGCAGTTTAACTAGCATTCATAAGGCCTTTAGTCTTTCCTGTTTAATGCTAAACACCGTATATTTAAAATCAAGGTTTAAATATTTTACCAGTTCTGTATGTGATCGCGTCTATACCTTGACAAAAAAAGTAATGATTTTAAATTGATAAGTTTTAAAAAGCGTCACTTAGCACTTCAACAGCTGCGGGTTTAAAACTTATCAATGTTTTTTTTCTGCAGGACCAGTTCGCAGCTTTTCAGGAACTTTCTTCTGCCCTAGTGGAGAAAGACCGGTCGTTTACGGTCTCAGTCGACCTTTATGAGAGCATTATTGTAAAAAAGTAAGTTCGCGCGACGCTGGTCCTGATGACGTCACACAAATCAATATGACGTCACAAACTATTTGTCGACATAATGTGTTTTTTTCTAATTTCAACAATGCACGTATGATTTCAACGACGAATGTTGCATTAAAATGTGTAGTATATCCCAGAAGTTTATTAAATCAAAAACATTTTGCTGGAAGACCCAATAATGTCACATATTTTATTTAATACTGTAGTATTTTCGTAGGGGCCGTACAATATTTTTTTTTATTTCTACTACAACTGCATGTGATCCAAAACACATAAGTTATATGGTCCGGAAAAAAAACATGCATAGATTAAGATGCACCAGAAAACTATTCCAACTATATACAAATTAATAATAGCAGAATTATATATTTATTGCGTTAAGAAATACTGTTGATTTGTTTGTGCAGATTCAATGATTTCTCTCATCGCATGCAAATGCAGAAGAAGTTGATTGACGGCAGTTTGGGAAATTCAATGGAACAACTCAGTATTTCTTCACGATCTGGTGAGTGAAACAAAAAATGCTAATGAAAAAAACGAACATACAAAAAATATGTGTTAATTGTTTCTCGTGAAACCACTTTCCAACGAAAATTCAAATTTAAACGCATTTTTTTTCTAGTTAGTTATAACCAGGGTTGCCATCGACATGGACCCTAAAATAAGGACAACCGAAAAATAAAAGTTTCATACGAAACGAAACAAACGTTTTAAATAAATCTTTGTATTTATACGAACCATGACATATCACATGCCATATTTTTTGCCCAGGAATCTGTTCCAGCAACTCCTTATCTTGCACAAAATACTTCGTGCATTTTACAATAGTTTAGGTCTAGGTTTACTTTTACTTGTAGCAGGGATGTGACTTGTAATTGTTGAAAACAAGACAAACTAAGGACTCGAGTCAAAAACAAGGACATTCCTTACAAATAAGGACAATATTTTTTTTCCAAGACATTGCCCTTTAAAATAAGGACAAATCTTAGAAATAAGAACGGTATGGCAACCCTGATTATAACGTATGTGCTTGACATAAAGGCTAACACGAATCTCGCGTTTAAATCTACAGCAGCCTCTTCTCGTTCAAGTCTGACGTCAGAGGGGTCAGCGAAAGGTCAACCAAGTCCCCGAGCGTCTGTGTTAAGCAAGCAAGATTCGGATGAGCGGAAGACTGCCAGAAGACAGAACTACATTATGTCCGAATTGCTGCAAACTGAACGAGTGTAAGTTTACTGTATGTGTGCATTTTGATAAATGTAAAATATTTTTTATTGGTATGTATATTTTTATTGAGATAAGTCGTTTTGTAGTGTGTTTTTTTTCTTCTGAAGGGAACTTGTATGTTTTTTGCCGTTTTTTCTCCTTTGGTTGAGAAACTAAACTTATTTAAACTTTAACACACGCAAAATAGGTACCTTAAGTAACACACTTATTATAAACTCTTATTATTCGAGGTATAAAAAGACAGAAATTAGCGATGCCTTTAAAATAAACAAAATTGAAATTTGTGTTTTAAAAATAAAAATTAATGAATAAAAAGTAACAATGAAATGAAAATAAATAAAAAACTTATCGTCTGCCAGTCTTAAAGTATTTTTGAATTTTTAACTTTTTATTTATATTTTATACTATTTATTTATATCACAGATACGTAAAGGACTTGCAAGATTGTATCGAGCACTACAAGCATGAAATGTATGAATCGAACCCAAACCTCCCTCCAGCACTGAGAGGCCAAGAAGGGTTGATATTTGGAAATTTGGATGACTTACTTCAGTTCCACAGGTACAAACTAAAAAATGGTTGTTGTTTTTTGACAATTTTATCGTATAAATGCGCCTTTTCACACCATATATATATTTACCATGCCTTAATAACTTGTGATCATTTACCTGCAGGGTATAATTTGGCATTTTTACAGGGTAATTACATTCTTTGGTAAATAAGCGTTGCTGCAAGGCATAATAGATAATCGAATATTGCTCTTGCAACAGTTTTGTTATAAACAGCTCATAAAAACAATAATAAAAAGGTTAAAAAGCACTTTATGCCCTATGTTCTTTGTACTCCATTGCGGATTTTGAAACAACCATTTCCCCAAAAGAAATGTTTTGAAACAAACATTTTCTTCCAAAACATTTCAACAATCGATGTTATACCAACAACTTTTATTGATGTTTGTTTGTTAATCTGGCGATCCTCTAATATAGGAAGCTGACATGTTCAGTATACGCGGCAGGCAACAGTGCTTGTGATTCGACTTTTCGACCGCTGAGCCTGTGTAGCTCAGTTGGTAGAGCGCGAATCCCGGGAAGGCTTCGGTCGTGGGTTCGAATCCCACCGCTAGCTAGATTTGTCTAATTGCCTACGCCTTGCCATATGGTAAATGCTGGGTGGCTGACTAATTAGGTGTTAAGCCTTTAATAGGCCTGGCGTACAAAGATTTATATGTGAGTGTGTTATGAACGCTTCAGGGCTGATTAAGGTTATGAATTTATGTTCATCTAAACAGTTTGTAACTGTTTTTGGTTAAACCACCTAATATTACTCCAACATTGTCACAACTTACATTCTTTCTTACGTTTGAATTTTGTGTCAGTATGAACTTATCCAGAGTCCAAATGCTACCTGTAAAACCATAAACAACACGTCGCTTTTTACAAACCACAACGCGACCTACAAACACAAATCGCATTTGTTATTGTCTGCAGAGATATATTCCTGAAGGAGTTAGAAAAATACGAGCAGCTTCCTGAAGACTTGGGTCATTGTTTTGTCACGTGGGCTCCACAGTTTAACCTTTATGTGACTTATTGTCAAAACAAGCCTACATCCAACGAGGTATGCATTCACCTGTCAGCGACTGTTGTTGTAGCCTTTCTGCACGATGACGTCACTTCCGTCCATAGTGATGACGTCATAGTTTATTGGCTTGGTCCGGTAACGAGTTTGTTGCTGAAAGACGTTGCTATTTCACATAACCGAATTTGTAGTCTTATGCTTTCTTAAATATTAGTTTTTTATTTTATTTTTTTGCCAACGCTTTTAATGATATGTTCATTTTCGTTGCACAACTTTAAGCTTTAGAGTTGAAAAAATATATTTTTATGAGCAATATTAAATAATGAAAATAAAAAATCTTATTTTGATTTTCGTGGGCGTCTTTATCTAACGAAACCCGCTATGATTTAAATGTTATTTACGTGTTCTGTGTTTTTCCCTACAGTTCCTTATTGAACAAGCTGGCGATTTCTTTGACAAAATTCAAGCGAGAAAAAGCCTTCAAAACTCTTTGAATTCTTATCTTATCAAACCTGTGCAGCGAATTACAAAATACCAACTTCTCCTTAAGGTTTGTGCTTCGTTAGATTTTTGCTTAACATTCCTTGTGTAATTTTCTTCCCGAACGAGGGTCTGTTTTGCTTCAAAATAGATTTGCTTGGAAAAGAGGAAAAAGCAAATGACTGGCACTGTACGATATTTAAATTATCATCTAAGCGTGTTTTGACTTATTTTTGTAAAGGCCCAAATATAAACTAAGCAAAGCCATTGTTTTAACTCTTTACCTTCAGCTGAACTAATAATGTTGGTTTATTTGTATCAAAAGCTTTGTTGGACAGTGGAACTGTGTGTACCCCATTGTGAAAACCAGGGTTGTAGAGCAATTATGGCCGAAACTAAAGAAGCAAGCATGCTATGAGATTTAAAACCTTGTTCGTGAACTTTAGCGTAGATCAGTGGTTCTCAAACTTTTTTTGTTGCGACGCCTCTGGAAAAAGTTTTGTGGACTTGCGACGCACCAGCAAATAAAAGTTAATGAGGAAACTTATTATTAAAGTTGTGTTTATTGATACAACAACAAAAAAAACACGAAACGGAACTATTCTGCGACGCCCTTGGAAAATTGAAACGACGCAAAGTTTGGGAACTTGGGGCCTAGGTTAATAATTTCTAACCCAGCTTCACAGGCTCCATTAAGGTTGTAAGCGTCCCCGAAATTGGTCCCGAACTCAAAAGTACATGCCCAAAACCTTGTCTGAACCCACTTTTTTATACCAAAGCCTGAATTTGGCCCAAAAGTTGGTGAACCGCGACAGAAATAGACCGAGTCTGAAGTCAGACCCGAACAAAGCAAGTTTGTATTTAAATTAAGGCCCGAACCCGACCCAAAAAAACCCGGTCCTATTCACAACATTGTGGTTCCTAGCTTAGTTTACAGGGTCAAGACAATATTTTTGTATGTATTTTAATGTTAACAACCTTACTTTGCACGACAGGAGTTAGCATCTTGCTGCAACAGTGAGGTGAGTGAGATCAAGGATGGATTGGAAGTGATGTTGTCCGTTCCCCGTCGTGCAAATGACGCTCTTCATCTCAGCATGATGAGAGGTTTCGATGAAGATCTATCCACCCTTGGTGAAATCATCACTCAAGAATCGTTCCAGGTGGGCTCTGACGTCATGAATACGTGACGTAAAAGTTGAATGACGTCACGGTATTGCGTTGGTGACGTCATCAATTTGTTGTCTTTTATAAACTAATGAATTCAAATTAATGCATTTATATAAAGATTCAGCTTTTGCAATGTTTCAAAAAATGTCCTTATTGATGATATAAAGGTTCACTATTCAATAAACTGGAATTACCGATTGACTGGATTGCATTTTTAGTGCTTTTTGCAAGCTTTTTTAAGAATGTATTTTGTAATACAGTGGCGAATTTTTTTTTAGATCGTCGACAACAAGCAGTTGATACGAAAAGGTCGAGACAGACATCTCTTTTTGTTCGAACTGTCGTTGTTGATTTGCAAAGAAGCCAAGGACAGCACGGGGAAAACCAAATACTTGTTTAAAACCAAATATTCGGTAAGTTATTACTAAACCAGCGGTCAGCAACTCCTGGCACACATAACATTGTAGGCAAGCAAGGTTTTTTTTTCGTGACGTGCCGAGAAATTTACGATTTCTATTAATTACAGTTTGTTAGAATTAAAACTGTTACATTACTTGTTTTCTCTTTGCTATTATTTTAAAGTACTAAAAAAGTGACCTACAAACACAATTTGCCTGCTATTTGATATTAGAAGCATCTGGAACAAACCACTATAATGAACAAAAATGTCACCATGCGAAGTCATTACCATTTTGACATAGCAAGTAAATTGGCACGAGCTGTTTAAAAGGTTACCCACCCCTGTAGTACTAACCTAGCCAACATCTAACTTTTCTGAGTTTGCTATGAGCTGCTTGCCGTAAGCCGTAATATTTGTGATGGCGTTTCATGAAAGAGTGCTTTCAACGTATTCAAATTTACACACATGTTAGTTAGCTTTCAAAAGTTTATCCTCCCAAAGTTTGCCCACAGGTGACCCAGCGGTTCACCTTTAGGCCCCCAAAACGTGAAATTTTAAAATCGTATATACTCACTAAATTTCATGTTCTAGCACAGGGGTGGCCAACCGGTCAAAGCCTAAGAGCCACATTCTTTACTGTGTTTCCACAAAGAGCCACATTATGCACACGGGCACACATTAAAATATGCGCTTTTTTCTCATTCTATCAATAACGTGCGGTGAGATTTATGTCTGATGAATTACTCAGACCTTATTTCTCTCCCATTTTAAAGGCTAACTTAACAAAAATTGTTTACTCAAAAGATCTTCCCTGCTGAGAAACTTTGCGTATTTTCATCTAACGCGCATGCGCCCTAAACTTAGGCGCCGAGTTTTACAAAAATGCCAAGTGGCGAAACTAAATTCATTGCGACGTCACTAATGCATTCACCACCAACAATCGCTCAATTCAAACCGAAGAGAAACTGCCCATAAAATATAACGTTCGTCATAACCTGAAAAACAACGGAATGAAGCATTATTTATTTTGGAACGCATTTGTTGTAAATATTGCTGTTGCTTTGTGTCTCATTTGCATTGTACGCAACAATGAGCAAGCATTCATTGTTCAACAATTGAATATATGCCATCATAATCAAGGCATTATTGCCACATAAGGTTGCGGTTTTAAGGCATGGTCTATGGCCATACCGATAATAAGTTTGTTTAAAAGCAAAATTGTTAAAGCTTTACTTTACATTTAACGATTTTTGTACCATGTCGCTACATACTAACCAAAATATGCACAGTGCCCCCAAACTTCGACAACGACGTAAGTTTCTTAGTTGATGCATTGTAAGGTATTACAAGTATTTTGTAACTTTTAGTTGGACTTATCTATTTTTTTTATTTTTTGCAGACTTGCGACCTTAGTGTTGTGGACAACAGTGAATCAGAGGACAAGTTTGCCATTTTTACTGGCAGATCTGCAGACGGAAAAATCACACTTAAAGCATCTTCGTTGGAAGTTAAACAGGTTCGAATAGTTCAAAGTACAGTAAAAAATAGAGATACGAAACTGATCACACTCCCAGAGAGCTTGTGCACAGTGAAGTATATTTCAAAATGCTTTTTGTTTTTTTACACGTTTTTTGGCATTTAAGACAACAACAGAGAATAAAAAAAGAATGATCGTGTTTGTAAAGGAACTATTAACTTTTACTAATTTCTATCCCTTTTATTGCTCTCTGTAGACACTGAAGATGCTTTTTAGCGAAATTAATTTGATATTTATTACATTGTCAACTGAATTTAACCTGGAAATAAACATTTCCTAACTTGTGATAAACATATAATGAAAGGTGGAAATCGTTGCAACAATGGCAATAGATCAGGGAATGATTTCGAGAATCAATGTACCAGGATTTATTTAATTCTTATAATTGATTTGTTTTGCATCGCTTTTTAAGGAATGGATCAAAAAACTGAATGAGGTTATTCAAGAAGCCTCTCCACATATCAAAGACATGCAAATCCCGAAAACATATCCTTCCCATGCTAAAAGGTCAGTAACAGGCTAGTTGCAATTAAAACAAACCTATTTATTTTCCAAACAATTCTAGCGCACTGCATTTAAGCGTCAAAACTTTCATAATAAACAAAATAAAAAGTTTTATCAGTTTTAATAAAGCAGTTGATAAATTTAGTGTTTTTTTAACCAATACGTTTAAAGAGAAAACTGAAAACGGTTCTTTATAATTTTCTCAGGTTTTTGAAGTCGTAAAAATATAAAGAATAGTATCCAAAAATATTAAAATCGATACGAAGTATTTCATAGAATTCCACACAACAAAGAATATTTTAATTCAGTTTGATCAAATCTCTAATTTTAATTTTAGACACAATAGCACTGGAAGTATGCTGGACGATGACCGGTGGAGCATGACGACTGCTGATCGCTGGAGTGAATCGAGTAGCGTCGGAAACCCGGATTCGGTTTCTCTGCATTCTAGAACCTCCTATAACGAAAACGTAAGACTAAAACAGCATGGAATTTCCTGTGCACAGACCTTGAATCGACATTATACAAATTCACAAATTCTAACTTATTGAAAAATACACAATTTCTAATTTATTGAAAAATTCACAAATTCTAATTTATTGAAAAATACACAAATTCTAATTTATTGAAAAATACACAAATTCTAATTTATTGAAAAATTAACAAATTCTAATTTATTGAAAAATACACAATTTCTAATTTATTGAAAAATTCACAAATTCTAATTTATTGAAAAATACACAAATTCTAATTTATTGAAAAATTCACAAATTCTAATTTATTGAAAAATTAACAAATTCTAATTTATTGAAAAATACACAATTTCTAATTTATTGAAAAATTCACAAATTCTAATTTATTGAAAAATTCACAAATTCTAATTTATTGAAAAATACACAATTTCTAATTTATTGAAAAATTCACAAATTCTAATTTATTGAAAAATACACAAATTCTAATTTATTGAAAAATTCACAAATTCTGATTTATTGAAAAATACACAAATTTTAATTTATCGTTATTTTCTGATTAGAGCAGTGTTTTTTTTGTTTTTTTTCTTATGTGGCTACAAAACCGTACAGATTGCTTGCTTTAAAAACTTTGACACATATTTGGGTGTGTCGTAACAATAGACGTAAATAATGGTACTTTATTACAACATATGGTGTCCCCCTAGAAAATGGCTGATAGTGGTTTATACCCCACCTTTGGATAATATAAGAGACCTAAACTTTTTTTGCTGTTTTACATTTAATCTCTAAATTAAACTTGCGTTTAGCGTTAAACGAACATATTAAACTGTACAATGTTTCATGTACCACTCATTTTTACCAGTTTTCACCTGGCGACTTGGCACGCGTAATCGAGGACTACAGCGGCGGAGTTGGTCACATGACCGTGCGTAAGGGCCAATTACTGAGCGTAGTTCGGTCACGTGACGAATACGTACACGCCCAGACCTCGGACGGGATGCGGGAAGGCCTGGTACCTACGTCATACCTCCTGCCTCTCGGTGAGTCCTGATTGGCTTGATTAATGTGACGTGAAACGTAGTAACCCGAAAAGGATTTTAAATCGATCAGCAGAAATTGCCAATAAGTGTCAAAACTCTTGATAAACGCACTTAGGTTTTTGGCAGTCCATACGCAAGTATAAGCCATTTATACATGTATTGCTTGTGATTATCATACAATATGACGTAACAAGTTAGCCAGTGACGTCATACTTGGCTTAATGACAAATAATAATGAACCTAAAACAGAACTCAAAATTACAGGTCGGCGCACAGCCTTGTTGTAAGAACCGCTGTACTGTGTATGTTTTTGACAATGTATGGGAACGGTACGGAAGAAGCGCTTCCCCTATTTTGCTGTTGTTTGTTCAGTTTGTTTGCTTTGCTGCTTAAGGATAATCCGCTGTGACAGTCAGGTCCTGATAAGTTTCAAGTAAAAAGTCTTAAAATCGTGCAGGTCAGACTGTAGTGTTGTTTGCTTACGTTCAAGCAGACTGTGATTGAAAAGACATAGCAGTAGATAGATTTAGAAGATTTTTGGATGCAAGATCAGTTGTTTCGTAGTTTTAGTTAAGATTTTTGGGTTGCTCAAAATATCAAATTTTACTCTTATGGTATGGACACTGGTATAAAAACAAATAAATTTCAAATTGCCTTCGTTCAAAAAATAGGTAATAAAATATGTTGCAAATCGAAAATACATGTCGCACTTCTAACACTTTTCTAAATACAGTAACTTCAAATTTGTGTTTTTATACCACCTGCCCATACCATAAAAGAATAAAAATTTATTACATCTTATATTTTAATGATACACAAACCATTCATGGCTTTGTTTATACATTTTACCATTTTCAATAGTATGGACCATATTTTACTAAGAGTACGATTTATTATTGTTATTCAAAGTAAGTACATTTCATAATAGACCACGAACACTTTATCTACTACAACAGAATATAACCAAAAAAAAATCAGAAAACTGTCCCATCGTAACCGTAACCAGCATATACAGTGGAGGGATTCAGCTGGTTCGCACCATCTATAGAACCGTCTCACGAAATTTTATGAGGTCAGCGAACCGGTTAGCATTACTGGTTACTGTCTAAGGACTTTTGTAACAGAACCGACTGGAAAATATGACTTTTGTGATAGACATGACATGACTGACAAAAAATTTGAATCCCACCGCTGAGCATATACCTTGTAACACAACACAGTCATGACTTAAAATTAGACGTTTCGACCTTTGGGAAAATGCACCAAACCAGCATTTAAATTTGCAGCAGGCATGACTTTCTGCCCTCAGTTGTGAGTAATTAGCGTACAATAGCGATGCCTTGAATCAATACAAGGGCCCCAACGGCGTCACAAATCAGATTTCGGTCGGACTTAAACGAGATTAGCATCGGTAGACGGGGTAGCTCTGATCTCATTTACTAACGATGCGATATATACAATCCCACGTCTCTTGGGACTTAGACACCGGCGATACGTCTTAATGTGTGGCTTGCCGTAGTGAAGAGAGTTAGTGATTGTTAGCCATTAAGGAGCTATACATAAACTATAGAAATAAGGTAAATACGTTTTGCGTGACCAAGAATGTATGAGTTAGGCAGAATTTATTTTCGTAGAACAATATGTTAAAGAATAAACCGTAGTTTAAATTGTATTCCAATATTGTTCGATTAAGAGTGTGTGCTACAGTAATCAGAAATCGCTTTTGGATGTGTTGAAAAAGTCAGCAAACATATACGTACAAAGAGGGGTGTGTCAGTTCAGACAATAGTTGCATGATATGTTTAGAGCGATTGGCTGTTGCTGTAAGTGTGCAAGTTTCCTAGAATGTGTGGAATAAAAAAACATACCGTTTTGCTAGCAGTGGCTTCTTTATATCACTATTATTCTTTTTTTTCTGGAACGTATGGCTTTTGTTTTGTGAAAAATAGAAGTTTTTAAAGTGCAGTCGTTCTATGAAAGTCAAAATAGTTTTTATTGTAAGTTTAAGGCTTACTTTGTATTTGTTAGATTTGTTATTTAATTTACGTGGAATGCGAAGGTTTCATCAGCCTTAAAGCATAGTTGCTTCATTTTTACATGTTGGAAAGTTTTGTGTTGCGAAATCATGACATTTAAACATAGGACTCATTAGCTTTACGACGTCGTTTGTAAACGTTATATGAGTTGTCTTTAGAGTTCAGTGTGCTTCAATTATTCAACTTTTTGTGACAAAAGCGTCGTTTGTTGATAAAATGGATACGTTATTGTCTATAAAAGTGACTAAACCAAGTCAACCCACAAAATCGTTAATACGTAATTTAAGTTTTAATTACGTTGTGTTTGGGCAGCAAACAATTCTAAATCAAAGTAAAATTTATTAGTTAGCCTGTTTTACGAAAGAAAAAATGCGAACATTTGTAAATAGGAATTTCCGCAATCAAATTGTATTAGACGTGCAATGGGTTAACCCAGTGGTTCCCAAACTTTTCTTTTAAGGCGCATTTTAGAAAAAACAAAAATTATTTGGCGCACCTCGAACATTTGAATAATTTTTTTAGCTGACAAAGGCACTAACTATGAGGTCATAAAGCCGCTATACAGGTCACTTTCATAGTTAAATAGCCTAGTTGAACATCTCAGAGACGTGGAGCATGTTGGCCTAGTGGTCTAAGCACCAGGTACTACTACTCTACTTGATTGATTTTAATATCAATATTTTTTGCGGCACACCTAATGACATGTCACACCAGTGTGCCGCGGCGCATAGTTTGGGAACCACTGGGTTAACCCCTATACTGCAACTTTCATTCTTCACAATTGTTTCATAACGACCACCAGCACATTTAAAAATCCCCTAAGTTTCTCTATTGGCAAACAAGCGCGGCCACATGTACGCCAGCTCGATCAATCTTTCTCTAATGCTCATCTATCGATTGAAGTTTCAATTTCACGCAAGGTTTGTATAAGGATGCCCTTCAGATGATTGCAGCGTAAAATTCAATTTGGATGATTTGCCACAGCGGGACTTTTTTCATTAATTTTGTTTTAATTAAGCCACGTCATATGCAGGTACAGAACTGACGTACGTATAGCTGCTTGACCAAAGGTTCGATGGATTACTATGTGAATGATACTATTATATCAAATACGTTTCACAGAACTATTGCATTTTAGTTTTTCAGTTTATCGATTTCAGAAAAAAAATCAGTTATTGGCGAGTTTATGTAAATTTTGAGGCATTTATTTTCAGAAACCAGAGGTTATAAAATTTTCGATGATTTTTGCGAAGTGATTGTGGTAAAGTGATCATATGTATGATACTATTGGACTTTGTAACATCCTTGTGTGTTGGAATAAAAAATTCAGTTCATGTACTATATAAGGTGGAAATTATTTTTGTAGAATCCAGGGATGGCAATGTTTTCGATGGCTTTTGCAAAGTGTTCATGACAAAGTGATCTCATGTATCATACTTACAAGTTTTTAGGTGTTACAATGTTACTACAGATCAAGTTTATGGATTTCTTTAGCTTTATATATGAAAATACGGCGTTAACTATTTTCCCATACAGACCCAGTAGTGTTGTATCATTAAAGTACAGTGGTGTTTTGGAAGAGTGCTGTACATAACGAAGCAATAACACTCAGAAAAATGAGTCACACACATGTATTCTCGACGTCTTGTCAACTTTGGGTGGCTTGTTTTGATAAACTCACCCACAAAACAAACATACGGGATTTGTGTGACAATTTGGTGACAAGTGCTGATTCAATAAATCGGATTTACTTTCGTCAATACTAGATTAAGCTTCTGTTAGCTTACAAACAAGCAGAGATAATGAGTTTTTCTTTACTTTGTCTTAATTACAAACTATCTGTAAGTTGCTGCTAGCTGATTGACATTAGATCAAGTGAATCAATTGTTACAGTTTTAAGTAGAAAGTGTCAGCAAGGCGTACCGAATAAAGGATCAGTTGTTGTTTCGTGCAAGTATGTATTCTATTTGAATAGAAAATTGATGTCAAAAATCATTTGGTGAAATATATATTCTGTAAAACATGCGCCTATTGTTCAGTTCTGTTTGTCTGATGAGTTATTCATATGCTTTTCAGGTTTTGCGTTGGTATATTTGTGTGTTGTTTGAAGCCTTTTTTGTGATGGATTACTATTTTAAATTGCTCTTTACGAAGTGTGTGTCATGTATTTGAAACAGGAACAGGTTTTTTTTAAGGTTTGGTTTGGGTGACCGCTAAGTAGTTTTAAGAGACCGCAAGTGTTTCATTTAAATACCAAAAAATAGCCATATTTGCTTAAACGAATTATTTATTAGGCTACTGGCAAATTTTGGGAAACCGCTGGAGAAATTTGGGGGACCGTTTCGGTCCCCAAAAACACCTTAAAAAAACACTTTTACAGGAGTATCACTAACTTCTAAAATATTTTTGAAGGTTAAAAACCGAAAATCGTAACTACAATGGCAACAGGCTATGGGCTTTTAGTGAACAGAATTTCGTGTTATTTGTGTCTAGACGAGTTTTATGTAGTTGGTCCGCAACTCAAATTGTAGACAGCGTATAAACGAGTATTGCATATCTTGAAGCGTTGGAATTCAATTATTTCGCCAGGCGTAATTTACAATGCAAATTAATTTTACTGTTTATTACTGTCTTGTTTTTTCGAAGCGTTGTCGAAATTGGTTAAGATCTCAGACAGAGCAACAGAACACTTGGTTTGTTTCTCATTTACATAATTTATGGGGTTGAACCCATTTCACGCTTGAGGTGGTTTTGTCTACATTTGTCACGGCCACCTCGCTACTACACATTGCGACTAACTTAGGTTTTTGTATTTTTGCAATTGCTTTTATTTGGTGTTTATCATTCACAACAACGATGAAACAAACCGCTTAATAACAAAATTTTAATCCTAAGAGATAAATCATTTTTCACTTGGTCATTTTTTTCAAAAAAAAAACTCATTTGATATATGCATACTTTAAGTGTTGAGTTGAGTTTATTTCGCTTAGTGAAAGAAAAGATAGCGACACAATACGCAAAAGCAATCACAAAGCCAGAAATAGCTGCACAACGTTTAAACCTTATGAAGCGCAAAACAGTCAAGGGCACAATTGGTGGATAAGGGCTGAACGCACTGCAGCTAAACCATAAGTAAATACTTTAAGTCTTGATATTGCCGACTTGGATTTATAAACGACTTGTTGACATGTTTATTGGATAGCGAGATGGAGAAAAATGCGTTTTATTTGATCGCTTTGACACGATTTGCTCTTTATTAAACACTGAACGGTTTAAGGCTTTTATGCAAATTTTGCTGTGAATTTTGACGACTGTGAATTTTATGTCTTGTGTAATGGGTTTTCATGTTTTCTTAGGTTTTGTTTAAATTTTAAAGATATCGATTTTATTCTATAATGCTTAAAAAGACGTTACCTCATGTCGCATGATCGCTTGTTACATGAAACAAATTCTGGCGTTAACGATTCATTAAAAGGTTCCGTTGCTGTCATTGCACAGCAAAATTGTAAGTTTCGACTGTTATAAATTTCTATCATGGGAGCTATTTCAAAACAAGTGATTTTGTCAAGTTCGGTTTATACATTTATTATAAACACCTTCTTTACATATTGATTGCCTAAACTTGCAAAACGTTTTAAATACTGTTCTAGTTGGATTGTATACAGTGCGTGAATATGTATTAAAATCGATTTGATGCAACTCCAAGTGGGCTTGGCGATGTTTCTTGGATTATCTCCCCGCTGAGATTAAATTTTTGTAAGTCAACACCACACAAGCTCTGCGATTTTATCATAAGTCGATAAATGGTTATAAGAACACACGGAACGGGAAAAGCCCAAAATTGTTTACACTTTGGATTTTGAAATACCAAACTGACTTTTATGATCTTTGTCTTGAAATTTGGCAACAAAGTGTTTATTTGTTTGGGTATAATGCATGATGTTTGTGCAAAAATCGAAAAACTTTTACTGGCAATTCTAAACGCATTACATAGAACCAATATTTGTTCTATATCATTTTTAATCACTTCTGTTACTCGTCGAGTATTTCAATTTTTAATTATCGCAAGCAACAAAATGAAGAGATCGAACTACTTGTTAGTCCCTTTGTTTTTATTGATTCCTAAATATAGAGTACTCCATCTTATCCGCTTAATTGCAGTGACACGTTGCTATCGACCTGCAGTGACCAAAACACCCTTTTCTAAAGCACCTTTACTAAGCACCCAGTGTAATACGGGACTTGGGAAGGTGGTTAAGAGGTTTCAGTTGCAATACGTATGCATGTGAGCCATGGCGCAGTGACGTATATCCTGATCACGTGATCCCACCTATATGTGTCGGGACCTGCATTTAGAGAAACCGTCGCCTACGCTGTTTGGTCCAGAAACGCGTGGTCGCGCCCAATGGAAAGCGTCTTAAAACAGGCAAACTGTGCCGTAAGAGAACCAGTGTTGTTGAGTAGAACGCTACGGAATTACCATGTCAAACCGTAGAACGGTGCGTAAGTTTTCGCTGCGTTTTCCAAAGACCAAGGGAAGACTACATAGCAAATCTTCATACAGCTTTGACAACCAGCAGAGCACCGAAGAAAAAGGTCTGTTTTTTTCTACTTAAATGTTAAAGAACCAAATACCGTGTTTTGTGTATTAATATATTTTATGGCATATTTTAATGTCACAGACAACGTGACTGACTTGCTGCACGCGTCTTATGGAGGAAGTGTGTTTCGTCTGTCTTATTATGTAAACGTTGGTATATTTTGGTATGTAGGCGTTCGTGTTTTTGTAAGATCTATTTATGTAGCTGCAGTAATTATAGTAAGTTTACAGTAACCTGAAAGAACTTTGACTGCTTTGGTGGCAAACCTTGAAAAGGGTTTGGGCAAACAACAATTAAAAAACATCGAAGAATCAAAAACACCGTATTTTCTTTGGTCGCCATAAGAGTTTTTTTTTCCTCAAATGGTTCAATTTGAAATTGCGTTAAACCAAACGAATATAATTCTTGAATTTCGTTAACTGCCAAAAGTGCTTATATTTGTAAAAACTTACAAAAAGAAAACTAGTTTTTGCGTTTATATCTCTCAAAACGTTGTAATTTTGCATTTTGAAAATGTATAGATTCAAAAATAATCAAAGTGCAGTATTGTTTAAACCAGTGGTTCCCAACCGGGGAGGAATTCCTCCCTAGGGAGGAATTTTAGGAGTTCAGGGGAGGAATTTCATAAAAACTGTAAAAAAATTTACATTGGAAATGTTACACAATATTTTTGTACACACATTATTATGTCCATTATAATTTGGACCCGGTTCACATTTGGAACCGGTTGTGAAGAATTCTGAAATGGACATCCCTAATTATAAGGTCTATTTCAAATTGCTATAATTTTTTATGTTAGCCTATTTGTTTTTCGTCTTATGGGGAGGAATGAATAGTTCGAAAATGGGCAAAGGGAGGAATGTAACAAAAAAGGTTGGGAACCACTGGTTTAAACACTTAGCTATTCTACATTTTGCATCCTTTTCAAACGACGCTTGTAGACAGAAACATTTTTGCATAGAAAGATTAGTTCACTTGTCGCACTTGCAGTAGCAGAATATCGACCAGTTTGGAATTGCTCTGCACTTGCTTGTCTGGCTTAAAAGCTTCTTGAACGACATCACATTCTCAGTTGTGATTGATTCGGCTTAAAACGTTGTTCAACAACGCCAAAGTCAAGCTCAACACGGGCTCATGACCTCTTTAGATCCACGAGCTTAAACTTGTTGCGAAACACAGATATTTTGTCCATACTGCTTTGAGTTAAACCCATTTCTGCGGAATGTAGACAAAACTAATTTATTATATTGGTCAAGTTAGGATTCATTTTACTAAGACATGCTTTTGTCTATCTATACCAGTGGTTCTTAACCAGGGGTACGTGTACCCCTTGGGGGTACGAAGCACCAAAGCAGGGGGTACGACATGCAGTGTGAAACTGTACACTATTTAGGCATATTTGTGAAGAACGCGTAACAAGTTACTTTGTTATGTGTCTTTGACTGATTGTTGGTGTGCTGTAAACATTGTTGAACTTACAAGACTGTTTTAATGCATGCATTGAACACGTAAGTTATAAATACACTGAGTTTAATTCCTATTATTGCAATTTTATTTACTTTCGTCGGCCATTGTAGGGGTACGAGAAAATTTCATGAAAGCTCAAAGGGTACGAGCGCTAATAAGGTTAAGAAACACTGATCTATACAATCTAAACCTAATTGCATTAATTTGACGAAACACTTGCGAGACTGCGTGTTTATGTGACTCAAGTGTATATAAACGGGTGTAACTGATGTAGCCTTCATATCACTGATGATGGCATGAGCATTTGCCGAAACGTTTGAAAAATGGAGCAAGTCGCTTTTTACGTCTTCCGGGCCGTTATTTTCACCATTAAACTTATAAATGACCATATCTTTGAGTTTTTGACGGCATGTATGTAGTGTTGTTTGACCATACTTAATCTTTACACCTCTCTTGTAAAAGTAAGTCTGGTCGGTTTTTAGTCATCTTGTGGTGTGAATTATAAGAACAAGACTCTGTATCCAGCACAGTGTCCATTGACATGTGCAGTCTTTGCTATCACAACGGAAGTGTTACGTACATAACAGGCAGGGTTACCAAGAACGTGACTGTCTTAAGGTGTAAAATGTGGATGTATTTTTGCGCATGATCATGTAACTAGTTTGATACATAAAACTTCTGATTTTCTTAATTTTATTATTCATAAAACGCCTTTAAACCTTTTCCAAAGAATTATGAATTCTAACCTTAAAAAGGTTGCAAATTTAAATTTTCGATGTTACGTAATACACAATGAATATGTTTCCGTCATACATATTGCGTGGAGTTTTCTTAAACTGTCAAAGTACGTCATGGTTGTGGGTGGGGTTACCTTAAAATGTGGTGACTCTGTCCAATACATGTCGGAAACCTATGACGCGCTTAAGCCCCCATAAATGCGCTGTTACAGTTTTTCGAATGCCCACTAATGCAAAGCCCTGACGTAATACAATGACCAAGGCAAAAAATGTTCCAGCCACTTTCTGTTGAAACTGATTTGTCGTGTAAATAGCTACAAAAACATTGAGCAAACTATAATAGTATCGTTGTATTTGTTTATTGCTGTACAACTATTAAGCTTTTAATATGTTTTTTCCCAAGTTTGTCCAAAGAGTCTCTTTTTTAAAAGTATTTGCCCGTTTCAAACATAAAAATCGGCCTGAATCAGTTAAATAGTTTGTATTTTTGCAACACTTTGACATTTTTTACCACTCCAAAGCATTGTTAGCAATACTAGGACAAAAGCAAAAATAATCACTATAAAACGTATCAGCTATAGCACCAAAATTTTTCGAAAATGTCATAAGACATTCAATCTGGAATGATTCCTATAGTCCTATTCAACATGCACTTCCTGTTGTGCGGTTTTCATCTTGACATCGTGGCTGTTGCCTTCAGCCTGTTGCTGTCAGGGAAACAAATGTTTTGACGCTGCGGCCATCAAAATTTCCCTCGGGAAAACGCTGAATCAGAACTCGTTTCTGGCTGATCTATCTAACTCCAAGTTGGCGATCGTTACAGTTTTTCATCGATTCCCCATCACCTACGTTTCTCTTTACGTCTCCCATCTATTTTTCATTGGTATTTACCGCATTCTAAATGGGAGGTACAGATAGATGCTAGTTGACAGGTTGACCATAAGTGATATGAATGTACGTGCAGGTATTGCTTCGATTTTGAAAACTTGCAAAGTTTTATAATGGATTTTGTTTCAGTAACGAGTGTGACACTGTCACTTTTTATTGACGTTTTTGATTTTTAATGGAAATTTGATCTGGTCTATTATGGTGTCAGATACGCATGTCAGACAAGTGGCAGTTAGACTGATTGAAGTTATAGCCGTTTTTTTGTTGATGAACACATTTGTTGTATATGATATGTGTTCAACTAATGCAAGGGTCTCGAAATTTATACAGCACACAACCTGAGGAAAAACTTTTTTTTAAATTCATCTGAAATGTGAAGACACAGTATAGCTGAAACGGTTGAATGTAAATAACTTGCGGTCAAAAGTATTTTATGTCATATTTTGTCTCTTTCTATACATAAAGCTGCTACCTAGTTGAAACTATTTATTCCAACTTTTATCCGATTGTTTTTGAGGTCCTATACAGGAAAGCAAATTGTTTTTCTACTTTTTTACTGTTTATAGGTTTTGTTCTAGCCGTTTTGTCAATAAAGGGTGCATTAAACATTATTTTTAGGGAAAATTCTTCCCCTAAACTTTGCGATTATGCTAACCTACATAGCAGCCTGATCAAAGGTTCCTTGCTATTTTTAAAGTCTACACAAAAGTATGACGTAAGTTACATGACGTGCATTTCGGTTGCCTAATCTATCACTGTTTAAGTCGCAATCGCAAGTAAACTTCATAAAATGCCGTTAGTTTCGCAATCGGAATAGTTAAGACCCATTTACATGGACTACTTGGGCTTTCCCATTATGTCATTGTATAGAAGTGTGATGTATCTCTGTCATGTACGTGTTGAAATGAAATCATGCTAATTATCTTAGACGCAATATTAGAGAAAGTTTTATTTGCAGTAATATACAGGTACATGCAGTGCAGCTAAGATGAATTTTGTGCAAATTGCAGGTTGTTTTTTTGAAAACCAACTGTACAAATACAGTATTCACTTTTTCGTGTCCAAGTGTTTGTTTTTGTGTGTATTGCATATGAGAGGAGAAATATTATTGACATTAAATATTATATTACAAGGCGAAGGTCGCATATTTTGAATTGTTTAGGTACATTTTTGTAATATACTAAAAATATGTATCATGTTTTGATAAGAGTGCAGTGTAAACAATATAGTCATAGACACCTCTGTAATGTAATCACAGCAAAAGTGTATATTAACTGACAGTTATATGCATCTTGTAGTGGTGACTAAGGCCACCAACTGAGGCAATTCTGTATGGTAACGCGGATTTTGCGTCATTATGTTTCCGTTAATAGCAATCGGCAGTGCAAGCTGGTAACGCTATCACAATGAAACGATGTTTTGCTATAGCTGTTTGGCGTACTGGCAGTGGAGTGAGAGTGTGTCCTGTCATGTTGCTGTTAAAGATTGTTTGTTTTGTCACACAAGGCCAATCGTGACGTGTTGTGATTCGCGCGCAAACATGCTTGGATGCTTTGCAGTGAAATTTCATTAGTCTTGTCAGTCATAGAACAGCATAATCGAAATTTGTTGAAAAAATACGTAGGTCTAGCCCAAACGAGTTGTTGTATGTGTTTATGGTGGGCTATCTAAAACAGGCTGTCTATATGGTCTTATTCGATGAAACTGTTATAAGTTGTACGCTTTTTTGATGATGTCATCGACATTAGAATATGTGCTAGTGATATATATTTTGTTTCTGGTTTTGTAAAGTAGAGTTTTAAGGCAATTTTAAAAATTTGTAAAAAAGCAGTCAAATTTGGTTTTTGAACGGAAAGAAACATCAATTAAAAATTATTGACACAACTGCTTTCAGCGACCCCAAAGCAGAACTGTTTGTTTTAAATTAGTCGGCTTCCCTTTAAACAAGCAAGCCCTAGGGGTTTTCGTATAGCACATACCTACTTATGGCCGCCGTTTTTAGTGCTGCGCTCATTCGCTCAGTGGTGGAGTACAGGAATGCCAGGCACTTAACTCCTTGCTTTGTTGTACTATCCTATATACGAGTGTTAAGTAAGGGCCCTTTGTGGTCACCCAGGCTTTTCAGCAATTCATAAGTGCAGCTTTAAAAATTATTAGGCAAACAGCCAGTGCATCGCATTATTACGTAGACCTTTATTACGGCATAAATAAAAGGCTTAGCGTCCATTTCTGTATGTGACATATACACAGCAGTATGTTTGTACGTTGATAGTGACTCATAGGTTGTGGTTGAAGCGATGCAATTCACAATGAAGTGTTAGATTTGTTGTTACTGTATATTGGTGCAGTGGTGTACTGCACATGGAGTGTTACAAGTTTTTGACCAGCTGTCCGCCTTTGACCTATTGCACAGGTCACAGAAAGTCATGGCAGGCCAACACAGGTATATAAATTGATTTTCAGGCATATTCAATTCCTTATGCGTTGATTGTTTTAATTTGTTATTAGTGAAAAACAATATTTGTTGAAAGGTTGGAGCTAAAATGCTGTCATTTTACGTGGGCCCACCTACATTACTATCCTGTTTCATGCTTAAATATATAAACGTGACAAAACATGTTAAAAATGATTTGCTTCGTTTTTTGAAGTACAAATCTTTTGAGTTTTTTTCTTATAAAGCAATAAACAGTCTTTGGAAATTTGTGTTGCTTATATAGCACTTATATATACAATACATTTAAAAATATCACTTAATCAATGCTGCTTTGAGTGGCAAACCAATAAATACCTAGTCAGCAGTGCATGGGTGTGTGTATGTTTCATAGTTTCAAATTCCTTTTTCGTTTTGTTTAGGAGACCCTGAGCAACAGTCTGGCAGCTCTTCTTCGGCAGGAGACTTGGCATCTTCACAGTCGCGGTCATCTAAGAACGCCAACAATGGTGCTGGTTCTACTGCTACCCTGCCAAATGAAAAGAGATCAGGTATGCCAAGATTTCACGGTTTACGAAAATGTGGTTGGTTCGGAATTTCGTTTTAAGTAAATCTGTAAACACAGTTAATGGCATTCAGTAATGATTTTTGCGCTAGTGAATAGGCTTTGTACAGCCCTGCCTATATTTGCTCAATTTAATTTTTGGGGTAGGCTAAATTTTTGACGTTTTTCATGTTTAGGGTTTTGTGATTACATTTTTATTAACTTGCTTTTGTTTGGGGATAAACGTTCTGCAACCCGAACAAGCTTATTCTACCGTCCACAAATTATCAAATTTTGTTGAACCTTTAAAATATTGTTTCCAACTAAAGATAAATTGCAAATTTTATAAAAAATTAACGTGCAGTTTTTAAGGATACAAAGTTCAATAATTGCAATCAGTTTCGTTTTAGGCGTTTAGCAATCTTTAGTATTTTGTTAATATTTAACGCTGGGGCTGTGCGATTTGCGAAAATCCGGTTGCAACCAGTATCATTTTTCAGATTAAAAAATTGAAAATCATTTACTAAACGTTGTTGGTCCATAAACCCTCATAAGTCAACATTAATTGTATATTTATGACCCATTTTGGTAACATTCGCAAAGATTTGGTTTGGCAATACGCTGTCTTGATTTGTTCACTTGCTTATATATCAGTTTAGCGTTTTGCACACTGAACTCTCTACTTATAAACTGGACTTTATTGCTTAACACTACACACAAATTGCAACATATTAGACTTGATCCTTATGTATGTTTTTGCCGTAGTTAGAGGCCAACCTCTAAGATGACAATTCACATTGTGCAGTACAGTACCTTGGTTGATCCGGATCCGTTTGAACCGAAACATTTCCCCGGATAAGACGAAGATCCGGATTAACCTATGTCCATTAGTTAAAGCCTTACCACATTACAAATCATTTGTACCTCAAATGTTGGCCGAACTAGGCGAAGATCTGGATTAACCGAGTCCGGTTAACCGAGGTTTACTGCAGTTCTCCAAAACTCAACAAAAGAAAAGATTACATTTTACTTATTTAACCATTGCATTGAGCCTAATCTCCTTTTTATGTAGAGCAGGGGTGCCCAACCCGTCGATCGCGATCGACTGGTCGATCTCGGACTGATTTCAAGTCGGTCGCGAGGGTTGCAGAAACTTATTTAAAATAGTTGCTTTGTAACGCGTTGCTGTACATAGATGACTTTATTGTGTGAATTAATCATAAGATATGTTAATAAGTTCATAAGTAGGCGCTGTGTTACAATACAAAAGTAATAGTTGCAGTAGTAATTGTTACTTTGTTCTGGTACTCGCCATGTCTTTGCTAATTTGTATTGGAATGGTAGATCTAGAGAGTTGAAGTACCTCAAAAGTCGATCTCGAGTCAAAAAAGGTTGGGCACCCCTGATGTAGAGTATTTAAAAAAAACTCCATTTTTGACAGGTTTTCGCAAATGGTGGAGTTCAACCTCACGTAAGAAAGTATCAGGAGGAAGTGCCACTGTCCATAAAATCCCAGTGTCTGCAAACAGAGACATTACCGAAACAACAATGGTCGGGCATGACATGAGCCACAATAACAATCAACCTAGCATGGAAAACTCACCATCAGCTAGAAGAGTTCGAAAGGTGAATAGATTTGAACTGAGCAAAAGTTTTTCAATGCATTTTTACTGGTCTGTTTTATTGTACATTACATTACTGTTTTGTCAAATGTTTTGCAATATACCCAGATATGTTTATTTGTAAATATTGCTTAACTATGCCCTTTGTTTAAAGATCCAACAAACAATCTTTGACTTACAGTTTTGTACAACCTTTTGACGTAATTCATTGATCTTAAAACCTAGTTTTTAGTTTGAATAATATTTTCATATTCAAATAAAATCAGCTTTAAACAACGTGAAACCCTTCTGATCAAACCAATCTTAAGTTGCATTCCCACAGCACCCAAATACTTCACCTTACGCAATAACCTTAAACCCTAACTAAATTATTTGCAGTCAAAAACGAACGGAACTGCCAACCAGCATTTACAACCATCTTCAGTACAACATCTCGTATCAGAAACCAATGAAGAGGAAGACTTGGCTCCTTCCCTACCGCCTCCTATGGTGTTGGTGGGAAACAATTTGGCCACACAGGGCACGGCAAGCCAGGTAATACTAACGTTCGTTGTGAATGCCTCAACTTCATGTATGTTGCGCGAATGATTGTCATTAACACAAGCACAGGCGGTTTTGGCTGAACTGAAAGACGCTGTACCTCATTTATTTTGTATTTTATTGTTGTTTGTATGACTGGTGGCAGGAATAGAGTAATGCCCATTTTGTAGCTACGCTATGGCGCAGATTGCTTACAACAGCTTTTATCGACAAATTCCTCACTTAACAATTCGAAAAATTTGCATTCCCCCCCAATAGACTACATAGTAAATGCTAAGCCATACAAAAATCAGTCAACATTTCGTATTTTATCAACTTCACAGGTTATGCTCTTTGAGCTAAAGCTATTTTTTCTCTTGTTTGAGAATAATGCCATAATAAGCCTCACTAAATTTGTCCCAAATTATAACAAGTGTCCTCTTTAAAACGCCGGTAACATGACCCCTTCGACTTTTACGTGCAGTTAGTATAAGGTTTCAAAGGTGGCGATTTAAAAAATTAACGCAGTGTACCAATTACCAAATGGTGGTGTTTGTAAATCGCCGAATTATGTGGTGTCAAGTTTCAGTTGCCCTCTATTTGGGTTTGTAAAGCAATACTATGCTATTGGCAGTTTGTATGTTTGGATTTGAAAAAATCGGACCAACGGTTTCGAATTATAGACATTTAATACCTGACCTGCCAGTTTTCTAAAAAAAAGTTTCTCCTAATAAATTTACACATTTTTTTTACTTACACCAAAAATTCACTACACCAAAATTAAATACACACAACCCCTACACTAAATGAACATCACTGTATAATAAATATGTATAAAATCCGAAAAAATATAGCATGCTTGGTATAACATAGACTAATTTTCGGGTGATAGTTTGCGAACATTTAAGTTTACTTTTTACAAATTTTTATTTCCACCTCATAACTTATCATAATTTTTATTTTTTATTTGTTCTCATCTTTGGTGTTGTACCTTACAATTGTCCTCTTTAAGTTTGCACCCAAAAAACCTAACTTGCGTCTATGTCGTGTTTTTGTTTCATCGTGACGTCATCGCAGTGTTCGTCAGCATGTTCTGTGACGTCAGTAAGCGGGGGTAGTGGAGAGATTTTTGGCTCCAAGCCACCGGATCTAAACCACTCCCATTCCAACGACCTACGGCGGGAAATGGAAGACCTGTTAAGCGAAACTTTTTCGGTGACTTGATTAGTTTTGCCGCTTTGCACGGGTTTGCTGTTATTTCATCACCACTAACTTCATGCATGTTGAATGTAGGCACCTGAACTTAAGTATGTTGTGCTAGAAATTGACCATTTTTAACGGCATGTATTTGGCAACTAAAACTTTGTGTTTTGCGCAAGCATTTAATATTTTTTCAAATGCACGTTAGCGGTAAGCACTGGCGTTTACGTGTGACATGAAAATGTGTTGAATTTGTGAGTTTTACACTTTTACTACTAAAATAAACAGTTCCACAGGCCAAAAATATCAGCACCAAATTTTCACGGAACTTTATTAGGCACTGCTGGCACCCCAAGACCACCAAAATGCCAGTCCACCTCTATACGTGTAGACAGGGCCTAAATAGAGGTCCGAACATAGTCTTTTTAAAATTTAAAATTTTCATTAATCTGACCGGAATGTTATTTTCCAATAGGCTTTTACAAGTATGTGTGGTATTTATGCCTGTATTTATAACCAGTGTACATACATGTTCTGTGCCAAGAAGGAAAATTTACTGTGCATTTGGAATTTTAGACTTAAAAAACTGTTTGCGTTAAAACTTAGGCCAAAACTCATCTTAAAAAAAAACTTAACTGTAGCCTTTCGAATTGTTTTAATTAGTTTACATGTGCACAAAACAAATTTTAAATCCAACATGTTGTTGTTGTAAATGGAATTGAATTTGCCTAATCCATATCGCACATACTGTTCAACACGTTTTCCGTGGGGGCTGGGTGACTGGCTGAAAGCATGCTATTTTTGTACTTTGCTGCATATAGATTAAACAGGTAGTATAGATATGTGTGTGGGTGTTTTCCTGCTTTTGTCAGCGCTTTGCATCTGCAGGCGTACAAAAATACATTTGCGGCTTTCATAATTCATAGAATACATATACCGCTACTAGGCTGTTTATCAGGCATGTATTTTTGCGGCATTGAAATATGCTTATGCTAGTACATAGGTCGACATGCTTCTAAATCCCGTGTGCCAAATTCCTTGCTGTGTCAGAAATGGAGTGTGCGAACATTTTTTGTGTTATGGTGGTTAATGCCAGATCATTTACATAGGAATTAAAAAGCAGGCACATTCTTTTTAATTAGTTTGGTTTTCATTACTATTGAATTATAACAAACTGAAAACAAGCGATGTAATAACTTGTATTTAATCAATGTGTACTGGAATATAAGTCAAAAATCTCCTGGCGTGTCATGAAAAAAACATATTGGGTGTTAGCCTTGGTACAAGAACTAGGGTTTGCCTACCTTTGTGCAAGTAAAAAACCCATTTAGTCCATTAACTCACCAGCTAAAACTAAATTTTTCGATGCCATGTTAAATGTGGCTTCCACAGATTTTCAACCGTGCATTATTGAGACATATTCAAAATAGCCCGACATGTGATTGCGAGCCTATATCATCCAAACACTTTTTTTTCATGGTGCTCCTCTATACCTCTATACCAGGGGTGTGCAACTTTTGTTACTGTGGGGCCAAACGCAATTGCCAAAATTAGATCGCGGGCCGCACCTGTGTATAACACAAGGTGATTTTACTTTGTTGCTACAAGTAAAATTCTAGTAAAATTCGCAATTGATTCTAACCGCATATTGCCTGGTCGCAGAAAAATAGCATCGGCCGCATTAATCTGCTCAAAAATATTTAACAGTTGAACTCGTTTTACAGTACAATTGAAATGCAAGCGTCTGTGTGGGCCGCACAACCTTCAATCAAGGGCCGCATTTGGCCCACGGGCCTCAGGTTGCACACCCCTGCTCTATACCTATCAAGGCGCCAAAACACCCATCCCCTCTCAACGTACGTGACTTTATTTCGCATTTAGCCCAGCAATCAATACAACAATGCCAAACTGCAATAAATCAATAATAGAATCACTCTAGTATTGATCTCAGCTCCGCTGCATGTATTTCCGTGATGAATAAAATATAAATTGCGCCGCATTTTGATTGCAACCGTGGCGTTAAATTGTAACGGTACGTTCTTCCAACAGAAGTCATCGCCTCTACGAATGACCTCGCAAGACAACGCCCCCAAACGTGACGTCACTGGTGACACGCCTCCTGGCGAAGTTTGGCTTAAAAGGGTGAGTTGATTGCTGTACTTAACAAAGTAGAATTTTTTATTTTTGAAGTTAAAGGCTTCTTGCCTGGGTTGTGTAGTCCTTACCCAGACTTGCTTTTAATCGTAATTCCAAACTTTTTGCCCCAGGATTAAACAACGCTAAAATGCAGTAAACCTCTGTTAATCCTGACCCGTTTGGCCAAAAAATTGTCCGGATTAGGCGAAGATCTGGATGAACCGATGTCGATTAGTTCAAGCCTTATCATATGAAAAATCATTTGTATCCCGAGTTCTGTCCGAATTAGGCGAAGATCCGGATTAACCGAATCCGGTTCACACCAGGGTTTACTGTAGTGAGATTTGGTGTAATTCGTATTACGTTCCATGTACTGAAGTATTCCTAACTATAATTCGCCAGTTAACGCCTGGAAAGTAGTAAAATACAGTCTTTGGGCAACTCTAAGTTCAATCTGTCCAATAGAAAAACATCATGCAATATGCGACTTAATAACGAACTAATTTTTATCATTGTATTTTTAAGCAATCAACAACTGAATCAGAACGTCATACACCTACCCACAATGCACAACAAACCGACGGCGATAAAAACGTCACAGCAGGTGATGGCGTTGCATTGACGAACGGTGACGTCAAAGCCAGTCCCCAGACCTCGCCACAAAAGGACGCCGGGGGTTCCCCAGAGGGTGAAGATCCTTCACTACAGAAGAGGCATTACGTGTTAATGGTAAGTATGTCTCAGAGAAGGGGCATTTTTTGTATAAATTTGTTGTTACTGAACCAAGTGTAGAGTGTAAGGCATTTTATTTTGTTAGTATGGCCTTTTGCTGAGATAGGTACATAAGAGGTTGCTTGATGGCCGACTGATTCGTTATGACGCCTTCAATGGCCCTGGCGTACTGTGATTTATATAGGAGTGTGCCGTGATCGCTGGTCTGCATAGACGCTTCCGGGCTGATCCCAGTTATGAATTTATGTTCATCTTAACTTATTCTGTGATAGATTTTGTTGTCTAGTTTTAAGACTTTACTTTCTCTTCTAGTTTAACTGTACTAAAATCCTTGTGTATAAACTACAATTCACAAAAAGTTGTAAGTCGGGTTCGGGTTTTATTTTGAACAAAACGGACTTAATTTCGGGCCGGACTTTACAATTATACAACTTTCAGGCCTAAAACTGGCTTTTACTCAAAAATATCGGCTATGGGAAGATTTACGGCTCCAATTTCAGACCCGAAAATGAACATATCAACATGTACAAGCCATCACTGTGAAATAGATCGAATTAAGACATACTTACATGGTTAGTTTGAAACAATTTCATATATTCTCAATACTCTATGATTTGTTGCAGGAACTGCTGGAGACTGAACGTGAATACGTGTCTGATCTTGCCCTCGTGGTTGAAGGTTACATGCCGAAAGTATTGGAGCGCGGTTTACCCGAACCTGACCAAGGAAAAGAACGCGTCTTGTTCGGGAATATCGCTCAAATCTACGAATGGCATCGAGAGTGAGTTTATTTATCAGTTAAAAAGGTTGTGTTGTCAAAATATGTCTGTTTAAATTAATTGTGTACTATCATCCATTTTAAAGCACAGAGTAGTTGGCGTAAATTCGAGTTACGAGTTATAGTGACTTATCCACGTAGCGAGTCACGAAAAGTTAACAAGAAGGATTAAGAAAATTCAATTAGATTTGCGTCTTATAAATCGATTTTAAGTCAAGTCTTTACCAGTTACTTAAATAAAAATCTTTGTATTGTTTAAATATAAGTTTTTGATAAGATTATAGTTTTTTGTGATTTTGTTTTGTCAGCGAGAAACCACTTTGTTGTGCCGAATAGAACTGAATAACTACACATCGCACAGCAAACTGGTGCTTTTGTTTGATTAAAAACCATGTAAATAGGTTATCAATTTAAAGTTTCCTTCCCTAGTGTGAATCTCGAGTGTAACAAGTTCAACTTAAGTGTTTTTGTGGCTGAAACTCTAGTCAAGTCTATGAAAAAGATAACTCGATTCGGGTTACTGACTCGAGTCTTCCCAGCAATTCAGGTTATTTCAGCACTGCTTAATACTGGTGATTGTATTTCAGCACATTTCTAAAGGAGTTAAACAAATGCAAAGAAGATCCAGAATACCTTGGAAAGCTGTTTAAGCGATACGTAAGTAAAAGTTTTTCATAAATAATGTGAAAATTGACAAAACACTTGTCAAAAATATTTCAATCAATCAACAGTATCTTAAGGCTATCACCAACAAATTATGATTGTCCCTATGTGTAGAGTTGGTAAAATAGTTCTGTATAGTATAGAAGTTTCACATTTCTAACATTGACATAATAATGAAAAAAAATGCCTTGCATTACAATACAGTAATTGCATTTTGTGTAGTTTGGCTATTTCATAATGGGCTGTGTTTAAAAATAATTACTTTCTCGTGAAAAAGCGCTTAAGCTAAAATGCATTTTATTTATTTCTCTAGGAGCGACGACTTCACATGTATGTGGTCTACTGTCAGAATAAACCACTTTCGGAGTATCTCGTCCACAAATACAAGCAACCTTTCTTCACCGATGTGCAAAGTGAAGTGGGAACCAAGTTAGATATCACAGATTTTCTTATTAAACCCGTTCAACGTATCATGAAATACCAACTTTTGCTAAAGGTGAAAAGTCGTTTAATCCGATTATGAAGGCGTTACCCTTGGTTGTTGTGTGCCTTTTCAGTAAATCGACCCGTTTAGATTTAAAAACCTTGAATCTGGTGACTGTGATCTCGAGTGATCCTTTCAGCACACGTTGTAATTTTTACATGAATTAGGTTGCCATTTTTTACGTTGATTCAAATTATGTGGTTAACTGTTAAAATGAACATACATTAGCCCTAAAGTGTTCCGGCGTTTACAGCCTACCCATTTATAAATCATAGTACGCCAGGCACATTGAAGGCGTCATACCAAATCAAGCCGTATTCCCAAGCGTTTCTGCAATAGACCGCGACACATCACTTGCTTAATCTTTCCCTATAGAGTAATTACAATACTTATACCCAATCAGAGCGCTCTAATCAAAGAAATCGCGATTTGTTAAAGTAAGATTAAAAACCAGCAATCTTAGACACTTGTGTGGATAATTTTTCTGCAATGGAGTCTTTACTTATCTCATATACACAGGATTTTCTTAAATTCACGGAGCGAGCCGGCCAACCTTGTCGTGAACTAAAAGCTGCTGTGCAAGTGATGCATGTTGTGCCGAAGCTTGCCAACGATATGATGATGGTGGCTAGGATGAGTGGATACACGGTAAGATGCGATTCTTTGTAAGACTTTGCAAGACTCCAAATTTTGGTTATTGGGTTAATTTTATACGCCAATGAAACCCTAATGCTTATATTCTTTGATATATGGAAAAATGGATTTTGGTGTCCACCGATTTAAAATACATACAACAGTTTATAAATTGTACAGCTTGTTCGTTCTGAATGACAGTTTTATGGGTCCCATTTCCATAAAATTTTTGATGTAATAAAATGGTTGCCAATTCGTGGGGACCCGTTCGTTTCTGCTTGTAAAAGCAATCTTGTTGTTAAATAACTAAAGGTACCCAGATATCATTTGGCAACATATATATATATATCCGATATGGTTACCCATTATATATGATTTCGTAAATATAAATTACAAACACAGAAAAGAAAGTTTTCCAGTTTTAGTTGAACATAATAATTTATAGATGTGTCTATTCTTCTAGGTGACATTGGCCTTTTTAATGGTTAACTGTCTTGATTTCTTGCTTACAGGGTCGAATAGCAGCACAAGGCAAACTTCTTCTGCAAGACACTTTTCTTGTGCGAGAGACTGGAGCTCATGAAAAGGAAAGAAAAGTTTTCTTCTTCGAACAATCTGTCATTTTTAGCGAGCTCATTGATAAACGAGTAGAAGAAAGAGGATTTATCTACAAAGCCAGGTATAGTATTTATGAGATTTTGATATTTTCGATACGTTTGGAATTTGCTAGATTAGGTGCGTTGTAATTGCAGGAATTACATTTGGTTCCGAATTGTATGGTTTCAATTTGTAAAGGAATATTGCATATCACATGTTTTGTTTTTTTTAAATTAGGCTTTGTTTCATAAAAATGTAGTGATAAAAATTGTCCTAACTACTGAGATTAATGTTGTTTAATGCATTGAAATCGGAATTGTAAGCTGGTCTGAATCGAATTTTGTCTAAATAAAGAATTATGCGCAAAAGTTTGTTTACCAAAAAAAGTCAGTAGCTTAAGTCCAATTTACTGAAAACAGTACTTCCGTTAAGCTCATAAAGCAACTCTTCCACTGTGGGTATTGGATGTCTTTCCTTCACAATAGCTGCATGAAATGACGACACAAATTCTGCCCAGTGTATAATATGGCTGCCATTAAGCCCGTTTATTTGCAGAAAACAGCCGCATGTAATACACAATGTGTGCAAATTATTAGTAATATATTTCACAATGAAACCGGCATATATATCAAATCACTTTATTTGAAAAGTTGATAAATTTCTGAGTTCAATCTACAACAGCATCAAAAACTCGGACCTGCTCTTGCGGGACATCCCCTCAAGTGAAACTCGCTTCACACTGTGCAAGAGAAGCGACAACGAAGCACTTGAGCTCTGTGCGTCCGACGTTAAAACGAAAGAAACCTGGATGGAAGTCGTAAACCAACAGCTCGACACACAGAGGGATTTTCTCAATGGTGAGATTTTACAAGTTTTGGATGGAGTTTGTATGTTTTGTGGTTTCACCCAACCTAGCACTAAAAATGTGTTAGATCAATGTGAACATTTAATACAGTTAACCTCGGTTAATCTGAACCTGTTTAAACCATAAAATTTGTCTGGATTCACCGATTTTGGTTAGTTCAAGCCTTGCCGGTTTTGGCGAAGATCTGGATTAACTGAATCAGGTTCAACCGAGGTTTAATGTACTTAGATAAAAATGTCGTTGAACTAGTGAGGCTCAAAGGTTCGATTAATCAATTATGTCCTTTTGTTAACGTTCCAATAAAAAATGATTCGATTGTATAAAGCTAAAGTTCCACCATCGACCATTCACAAATTCCTAAAATAAGTAGTTGCTGTCTTTAGAGCACTGTTTTCCAACCTTTTATGCTTGCGCCATACTAACAAGTGAATTTTTTTGGCTTTACCTTTCAAAACCACTAAAAATCGTAAAAAGTAAAAATTGCAACTTTCTCTTGACCGAATATTTGGTCTAGCCAACGTTTTTTTCAGACGGGTTTTATGTATCACTAATTTAAACCAAATGCCATGTGTGCTTTTATGTGTTTCATAAAGTACCTGACTTTTCTGGTGTACCAAATTTGATTGAATTTATTCATTTTTTACAAAGTAATACAAAATGTTACAACACCCACCAGCAATTTAACACTTTAAAATTCTGCAAGTGTTTTACTTTTAATCTTTAAATCTTTAAGGTTTTCAATTTTCTGAAAAAAAACATGTCAGCCAATCTCGTGTTGTTCTAGCTCTGTTCTCTAGTAGAAAGCCGTCGCAATGGAATTCTCAAAATGCAAGATCTTGTTTTTCCTTCCACTGATGTTTAACTAAACGTTTTCCCGTTTAATTTTTTTTACCCAACCCAAGATCTTGCATTTGGAGAACTCCATTACCTCGGCTTTCTACCACAGAACAGAGCTCGTTGGCAGAAAATCGTTACAAACTTCGACCTATGACCCCGATCTGTCTGTCTTCTGACGTCGGCAACGCACTTTGATTGACAATTGTTGGCCCGAGTTGTATTTCAACTTGCTTGTTTTGTTTTTCAGCTTTACAAGCACCGATCCGCTACCAGCGACAACAGCTTGGAAGTTCGAGTAGCAACAATAGCAATAACAACAACAACAACAACAATAATAACAGTAACAACAACAACAGTCGTGGCAGAAGTGGTGGAACACCTGAGCGACAATTCCTTTGTAAATATTTGTTCTTGTAATTATTTATCATATACTAGGCAATGGATGTAATATGTTGTGATGTGACAAAGCTTAATGAATCTATCAATCATAAAAGTGACCAAAGTATTTCTTTTGAAGCCCACGTTATGTCATTCGCATATAGATTTGACTTCATTTTTTTAGCTTATGCCTTATTTTACAAATTAGAAACAAGAAACTTGAGTTGATTTGCCAAGCACAAAAAATGGGGATTTCAACGCAGCCTACCATCTCCGGCATATATTATGTCGTTTCCGTTGCTGCTGGTCCGATTGGACGTGTTTCAAATCGTGGTCCGATCAGACCAGCAGCCAGTACGTTACTCCTGGCTTAAAACAATAATTACATGCCATAACTTAATTACAAATCGCAGAATTCGTTTTAAAGGCATCGATAATCCCCTTTCTTTTGCAAACTGCGAAAAAGTTCGATCATGCAGTCTAACGGACCTGGAAACGGGATATATGTAACTCTGTATTTTCCCACTAATCCTTTTAAGATTTTTTTTCAATTAGATTTTGCCTATATCGATTTTTCGTCTAGAAATCCCTAAGACCCAAAAGTTTTTAACAGAAACCTAATTATTTTTTTCAGCCTCCTTCAAACCAACGTACAATTTAAACTGTGAAGCGGGTGGCGCGGTCGTGAAACAGGACTCTCCGTCTGTGACGTCATGTAGTGATGATGTCATCGCCGAGAATCCTGCCTCGTCGCCACCACAGTCAAAACAAAAATCCACGACCACCAGGCAACCCTTGAAGGTGGGTGACTTAAAAAAATGTAAAAAATAAAAAAAAAAAAATGTAAAATTAAAATAAAAAAAACACAATTGTTTACATTTTTTGGTTTTGTGATTAAAAGGTGAAAATGACGAATATTTCGATACTTTTTTATTTATTTTTCCTATGATTTTATTTTCAGCAATTGAAATGAAATTCTGAAGTTAAATTGCCGCCCTTTTTATAGGTATCCAGTGGTGTTTTGTGTATAGTATTCTAAAAATATTTCACATCATGCTAAAGCTTAGAGCTTTTTAACAAGAAGGATTTCCAATGCAATTTTTTACAGGATTTACATTTCCGATGTGAAACAGGACTGGAAATGTGAATCCGTTTCAAAACTAAATTAATTAATCGGTCGTAAATACAAAAATGCGTTATCCGCAAAAAAGCCATCAACATTCTACTATATGTTAAATCGGCTTCATTTATTGCAGAAGAAAAATACTAACCATAATAATTTTCCTTAAACGCATTAGCAACAATTCACATAATTGGTGCAAACAAAATAACACGCAAACAGTGGAATGCAATCATTTATTCGTAATGCTTTAGGGAATCCACCCAGCGAAAGCGACAAGTGGAACAAACCTGGCAAACACAACAACAACCAATTCCACTCCTCCAAGACCTACGTCAATCACACCCTTGTGAGTAAAACAAACCGCATTCATAATGTTTTTGACACTCCCTTTACTTATTACGATTTGATGTTTGTTTGTTTTTGTTTTGTAGGAAAGACAGTGGAGGCTCGGATTTGGATCCATCGGACAGTAAAGGTAGGAAATTAAGTTAATAATCATGTTGTGTGCGTTTTAAGACTGTAGCTGGCATTTGGGCAAGTCACATAAATGTTGTCCCTTTCTAAAGAGGCACATAACGTTTTATGTTTGTTGAGCTAAATGCACATTTAAGCATGTTTAATAACTCCATTTGTTTGCAAAACGTGTATTTCATCTTTTAATGGTCGTTTATTTTTTTTAAATTACCTGATGAATTTAATTCAACCCCTTTTTAAAAACCTAAAATTATGAATTAAGATCTCACAGAAGGATATCGCCAGAGAACTAAAACATATCGAATAATCCATGTATGGGTTGTTACTTCATAAAGACCCACTGGTCTATTTAATGAAAGTGCTTTGTCCATAAAAAGGGACTCGTACCTTTTTATGTTTTGTTTTCTTTACTCTGCAATCCTGCTTTGATTTCACGAGAATTTCTGACCTAAGCCTTCTGTTTATCGTAGAAACACCTTTAGACAGCGTATGGATGAACACATTTAGTCGTCTGAAGCTTCAACCTCGGCCTGCGAGTGCAGCTGGTCACGTGGAAGGAACACAGACACTAAACTCACATCGCTTCACGTCATCAAGTAACCCGGCCACTCCTGTCAGGTTAGATAACATTTTCACTAAATAATAATTTTGTCTCCCATTAAACTGTTGACTCCAAGACACGGGGTAAAGATATATTCTATTTTTCTATTGCTTTAAGTATCAGATTTCTAGACTTACAGATCTGGTTAGAAAGTTAACTTAAAGTGAATTTGTTTGCTGTCTTTCAATTTTCCTGTACGTCTAATGTCGAGAAACTCGTGCCTTTCTTTATGATAATGTCTCAAGCTAGCACCATTTAATTTGCTACTCGGTTAGAGGACTTACTTTTTGACAGACCAAAGGTCTTTCCCTCAGACGGTATGAGCGAAACTCATGCAAAAAATGCGTGAAATACTTTGTCCTCTATCTACGTTAGTTATACTATTGTTTTTAGCACAACTTTTGCGAGCAAAACTTTCCAAGCTGTTGTTCAATTTAGCTGGAATACAAAATGCTATTAAGCAATAACTGGTTACAGTTAGGTTTCAGCATGCAATTAAAAAGAATATAAAATTAAGCAGAAAAGTCTTCGAAAATCTTGTAGGCATAGAATAATAATGTCCAAACCTTCAAACAAGCCTTCAAAACGAAACAAGGATTCGCTGATTTAAACCTTTGCAATACAGATCAACGTTCAACAGCCATTTGTCGGCTCCTGATCTTTCAAACTCCAAATCTTTCTGGTTGTCTCCTCTTTCTCCAGCCAATATTCGGACTTCCACTTGTAAGTTCATCTACCCAGATGATGGACAGTTGCCCAACACCACAACTAACAGGTTGGCATAAAGTAATCATTTTTTGACCCACAAACAAATCGTCCGGGGTAGTTCAAAACCTAGTGTACAATACCCTATTTACTCTAGGGTTTTTAGATAGCTGGTATAAAGAGTAATTATCGCCGGAAAACTTGATTTTTGTTTAAATATTTAAAAAAGGTTGATTTAAATAGTTATTTTGTGCACATAATGGATTTTCAAATATTTTGTATGTTTATTTTGTTTTCGAAACTTTTTGTAGTTTGTTTGTTTTTTACAAAAAGTGTTATATTCACAACAATGCGCAAATTATATATTTCTGTTCCTTTGTTTAGTCCGGAAACGCCGTCGCCTAGCAACGGGAGAGCAAGATCAATAACTCCTACCACCCCAACCCCAACAAAGGTAGGAAACGTTTGAAGTTCCGATATGACATAATTTTTGAAATTCCTTTTTGCTTTTGAAGTTTAAATCTTATATGTCGAAATCAATGGGTTATTTTCAAATTTGGAACATTATATACGGATCTGTTCATAAGTTTAATGATAAAAATAACTGATGATGGCATGAGCATTTGCCGAAACGTTTGAACAATAAAGCATGTCGCTTTTTACGTCTGTTAGGACTGTTATTTTCATCATTAAACTTATATTTCTTAATACGTATTAACCTAAATTTTTCACCTTAAATCCCAGTTGATAAATTCTTGCAATTTTTGACATTTTAACAAACGCTTTGTTTTTTTTTTACACACAGCAGTTAAACAGCATCACCGCCACCCAAGATTACCAAGCCGAACACGAAGATGAGATAAGTGTGAAGCGTGGCGAGACACTGGATATTATCGCCACTAATGCCCAAGGTGCGTAGACACCGTTTTTCCCAAGATGTGGTCCTACTTTACTGTTACACTGTAACGTACATACTCGTATAACTAGATATTTGTTTTATGTGGTAACTTATAGCTTGTCTGAGAATGCTTGGGATAGTATGTTGTACGGTCGACATTGGTGATTACAATTTCTTAACATTGTTTAACTTCAGTGGTTCCCAACCGTGGAGGAATTTGCTTTAACTTTACGTTTGGTAAATAGACATTTAAGCTATCGAAGATGACCTGTGCAGTTGATAAAAGACCCAATTTTGAATAGTCCTTTATCGTTTAGCATCTATTATGTAGTATATTAAGGGGGAATACAAATGTTTTGAATTGTTAAGGAGAGAATTCGTCGAAAACTATAATTCAGAAGGTTTTTGTTTTCCTATGCTCAACTACGTGGCAGTTATTTTTGCATAACTTTGACTATTTTCCCACAGGCAAGTGTTTAGTGCACAGAGCAGCCGATGATACGTCACCGGCCGCCGAGGGTTGGCTACCAGGTCACGTGATCGGTAGACCGGTAGTGGTGGCGCCAAAGATACGTTCCCGGTCGACGCCAAGATCGGTGAAACGAGCGAGCGCCAAGAAATCTAACAGCGGTACTTTGTCGAGGTGAGTTTGCTGAACGAATATTGTTGACAATTATTACTGGTTACTTTATTCGAAATTTTGTGTTGTATCCTTCTTTGATGCATAAACACAAATTATCGTATTTGGGCATACGCTCATATCTATTTACACTGTTTTCGTATTTTAGTTTACTAAACCAATATGTCGTAACAAGAAATCGTTATAACTCTTTCGATAGATATTATTTCGGTTTACCTTTACGTACTCATACAATAAAGCAGTGGTTCCCATCCTTTAGGTGTCTATTTGCAAAACACTTGTAAAAATTGAAATTTTTCCCTGGTTAGGATGCTCTATCTGTACAATCGTTTGCGCCAAAATGCACATTTTAGGCTCGACCCCACTGCATTGCTGTGTTAAATCGATTATTCAAATTCGGGCTAGACTTAACGTTTTGTGTTCGGGCTTGAATATGAACAGAACACGCTTGATTTGGGCCGCAATTTTAACAGTTTTTGGTCCTCATATGTTTTTTGTTTTAAAATTGGTTTTGGACCGGGTTTCGAGTTTCGGGTTTGCGGATTAAATCAACTGCATTTAGGCCTTTGTCACGGATGTTACGCAAGAGCAAAAGCACTGACAAATTGCTGGAGAATTCGGCAACCAACGACCAAAGCTGTTCACAAACTTTGCCGAATCGTGTAAATCATACAAGTATCACATCAAGTCTTGTCGCAAGATGAAACTAAAATGGTAGGTGTGAGAATTTCAACTTATTAATAATATAAAAAAGTTGTAATTTTACTTACTTACATATACAGTAACCTTGGGTAAACCGGATTTGTTTAATCTGGGCTTCGCCTAATTCGTACAAAAATTACGGTACAAATAATTTGTAATGTGGTAAAGTTTTAACTAATCGACTTCTGTTAATCCGAACAAATTGTTTGGTCAAAACGCGTCCATATTAACAGAGGTTTACTGTATATGCATACAAGTGCTTTTTCAAATAGTGTTTGCAATAAAAATGATGTTTATTTGTAAATATTCAATTTTGCCAGGTATAATGAACAAGAGCCGCAAAAATGTAGTACCGCTCGGCCGCCAGGAGGCGCTAGCGACTTCATCACGTGTTCCGTCCGGAAGAAAACTTTATTTTTTATCATTTTCCTCTCCGTCGTGTGTCATTCTCCTTTTTTTCCCATCTCTGTGGTCTCCCTTTGTTTTCGTGTTGTTCGCTGCGCCACCTAACGCCCAAACGCGCGCTCCAGAATCATCCACTGTGCGGCGCCATTGCCTGACGTAACACTCAACGATGTTACCTGACTGTCTGTGAACAACTACCGTTTCAAACTGTACTGAAAATGATTGCGCCATATTTTAACGCTATTTTATGTACAACACCAAATCCTGGACCATACTTTAATGCAGGCCTTTATGCTTGTCAGACAAAATGGGTTTGTATTCTATCTTTGTGCAGCATACCCGAAAAAGCAACAATCTTGCAATTTTGACCTATTTCAAATCAACTCAACCACGCATGATTGCACAAAGTGATCTTGGAACCATCTTCAGGTTTGCATGTGAACTAAGCTACTGAATTTTATTTTACACCTTGCAGTAAGATAGATCCAAGATTTTTGTTGTCCTGGTCGACTGCCTGTGCTGATGGAAACTTCGCAAAGCAACACACTTTCACAATTACCTCACATGTTGCTCTGTCTTATGCTCTTCCCACTTTTACGCAACTTTTTATGTTTCAGTGTTTTCTATTTCTTATAAAACTGGATTAAACATCTTTGGATTGGAATAGAACATGAAATTTCATGTGCACTAAAGTAGAAAATATCATAAACATATTTAAACTATTTGTGGCATAGCAACTTCTTGGTTTGTTTTGGGCTGATGTGTTTAATTCTGACAGCCACATGTTCATGTCCGAGCATTTTTAGCCATTGTCAGATAAGCTGGTGTTGTCTTAAACCCGTGGGCGCTATTGTCAAATGGTGCTTCGCCTCACGTTGTGTTTTAAACCTATTCAGCGTATTTTCAAACGTGAAATATTGTTCTGTAACTGTCACCGTATTACAAAATTTTTTGTGATTCAAGTATTTTAGACACTGCACCCTTTTTAGCCAACTTTGCCCATTTAAAGTCCCAAAGTATTTGAGGCATCTAATTACTGTTAGTTTTTGCCACATTCAGTATGACGGTGTATGTTGCCACTTTTTCTAGGGTAAACGCCCTGTTCTGAAGTGACTGAGTTCTCATTTGTTTGTACTTTTCTTAAACAATAAACTTTATGTACCAAATATCAAATGGAGAATTTCATGCTTGTGTTATTACCAGGGCATAAACTATCCCTTTTAAATTATAAAATCATGTTTTATTTTCTGCAAAGATGTGCTGAAGCATAGGTTTTGGGGCAAAATTGACATACTTTAGTCAAGCTGTAGGTAAGTTAAAGGAAATTTAGGGATAATTTTTTATCTTTGAAATTAGCTAGGTGAGAAAAATGATTAAAAACTCAAAATTTTTGTTCTCTATCAACCTAACTTTTATTGTCAGCAAAAAAACAACAAAATTAATAAACGGAGCATTCATAACCATTTAACAAATCAGAACCTGTGTTAAAAAAGCCTTCTGTAACAATCTGTCCATGCGCAATGGCACAAAATAATGCAAATACAACTGGACGTAACAGTATCAAAAATAAAATATGAGTAGTGAAATTGCGTGGAAGACAGTTTATGAAAGTTTGGGGCACTCTGGACTGAGGAAATTTCTGGGCATAACCATTCCTCCTTGCTTGTCCCTGTAAAAATGAGTAATGAATTGATAACACATTCGTTTAAGGAGACAGCATTGACCAATGTGAAGACTAGTTTGATTAGTTACATATTCCATTGTTTGGCTTGTTAAATCCCAAACTTTATCATAAGCAGAAAAAAAAACAGTTCAGTTTATCCAACAAAAAAGCTGGTGAAGGGCATGAAATCTTATTACATAACATTAGTCGTACCCCCCAAAAAAATTTCAACTTCTTAGCAACAATATGTGTATAATTGTTTTGGGTCATGACTAACTTTTAAATTATTATTGTCAGCCTCTAGAGATGAGCTAGTATACTGGTGGCTATTTCGATAAAAAGGTTGAACACCACTGGCTTGAAGTACAAAAAATTGTTCAATGTGTGATAGCCACGGTCTCATTTAAGTCCGCACAATCATGGTTTAAAACACATAATCATTGACTTACACATCTTCTTGGAGGTGATTGATTGCTCCATCAATCTGTGCCTGAGATATTTCCCCACTTAAACTTGCTAGGTACTGATAAAGCTGCTTGAATGTGTCAAATGGAATCCTGCACGCCCCTCCATCAGGGTCCAATGTGAGTATTTGACAAATGATTCTCATAGCTTCAGTAATGTTCTGTGCAAAAAAAATAACTCTAGTTGGCTTAACAATTGTGATACTGACGAACTTTGAAATGGTATGAATGGATATATAAATGCTTTGGTTGTTAAAGATTTGTATAACAGGAAACCCCTATGGAACTTAGTTTGGGTAAAACAAGTCAAGAAGTTACAGCCTAATGCAGTGGTTCTCAATCTTTTTTGGATCACGTACCACCTGACAACTTTTTTTAACGTTGCAACCACCTAAAGTCCTAAACCTTGTTTGAATCGACAGAGCGAGAAATATGCCCATTTTCTTAACCTGGTTAGCGCATTTAGCAATTTCAAAGAATGTCTTAAACACGAGTTCCGCCCAAACCAGGGCTGATCAGTTGGGTCAGTTGAGTTGCAATTTTGGATCGAACTTGAATTAGGTATCACAGAAAGCTACTCGCGTACCACCTGAAAAGTTCTGGTGGTACGCATACCAAAGTTTGAGAACCACTGGCCTAATGAATCTCGAAAACAAACCAATAATGGCATTTTTGAAAAGGCAACAACTACATTAATTTAAAGCTTTTATGAAAGCGCATGTCCAAAGTTGAGTGTTTGCAAAGTTTATATGATTACATTCTATTTAGGTTTTCTGTAGGTTTATATTATTGTCGTAAAAATTGGCTGTAAGCGTATCTTGGATTTTATTTACATGTACAAAGACTATTTGTTTGTGGCTTCAAATCGTTTACATATTTTTACATATAAAAATCATAAAGGGGTATAATACATGCAACTGACTATCTCTTACCCCACCACCCAAATGGCTGCAGGAAACAGCAAAAAACTTGATGAATTCCACTTCATCTGGAAAACTCCCAGCTTGACAAATCTCACTTAGTTGTTGCTTTGGCAAACCAAGTTCAGCCCATTTCTTCTGCAGCAAACCAAGGGTTACAACGGTTTTTTCTTTCAATTGCTGATGCATAACATCAAGCAGCCCTGGTGTCAATCCTGTAGCTCCTGGTTCTAGGCGTCGTTTTACTGGGAGTGGTTCTCCATTGGAAAGTGCTGAGAAGTACCTAAAAACAGCAGCTATTGTTTAATACCAGTGCTTCTTATACAAGTTCGCAAATCCAAGTTTGTCTTAGGTTTAACCACCTAATGCAGTGGTTCTTAACCATAGAGAAGGAATTTTAAAACTTAAAGGGAGGAATTTGCTTTAATTTTTACATGTGGTTTGCAATAAGATACTTAAGCTCTGGGAATAACCTGATAAAATATATACTCAATTTTAAATATTCTTTGTATGGTTTAGCATCTACCGTGTAGTATTTTACACAGGAATGAAAATATTTTGAATTGTTAAGGGACAAATTTTTCAAAATATTGGCAACCACTGACCTAATGCCATGCGAAATGGTTTAATCTCTGTACTGTTTACAAAAAGTACTAATTTTATTCCTGTATATTGTCTGATATTTAAAAGGTTACAAATGTTACAGTAAAAAAACAAGTTTATATTTAAGACACAAATGCCACAATTTTTTGTCACAGTTTTTAAACTTACGCAGCAGACCATGCAAGAACATCCTGTGGTTGTGTTCGAATAGCTGCCTTGGTAAATTGCTTCAAAATGTCAGGCAGTTCAGGGGGTATGTTAATTTGCTGAGCACAGTACATGGTTTCTGGGGGAGCCATGTTTTATTGCAGCTCTTTTTTTAATCTATTGCTATTATTTTCAATTTATACCTAATATCTGAGACACGAGTTAAGAAAAATCAAGATAATTGCATTACAGTCATATGCTCCGATGATGCTTTATATGGAGAAATGTATTACTGGTTAAGAAAATCTTCAATTTAATTGCAAAAGCTCAGTAAATGAATCACCAATAAAAGTGCATTTGTCTCCGTCTAAACCAGTAGGTTTTACAAAAAAAGATGCAGAAAGACATACTATTAAATAACAATTGCAAAACTGATGAGAAACATCATTTTTATTTCTTCAGATGTAACATATTGTCTTCAAACACCCTAAAAAAGTTAAAATTATGCTTTGTTTTATAAAAACCTAGGATAGGACTTTGTTGAGAAATGATATCTGTATATGTGCAATTTAAATGTTATTTATAGTTTAAAAAGCTCGACAATAACATAAATTTACAAAACTCAAACATGTTTCACTAACTAATTTATTCTGTTACAACCTTCTTAATTAAACATGTTACACATTCGACAAAAAAAATGCAAAAAAACGTCACGCATCAGGACAAAACAAACCTAGGCTCTATCAAAAACTGTCTATCAATGCAAAGTTAATATTTTCTAAATACTTATTCGCCAAAAAATACTCAACAATTAACACTGCAATCAGTTAAACGAGAAAGTATCGAATGACACGAAACGCATTGAAGCATGACAATTATAAATTTGGTAACCAAGTAACCGTGAAAGGTGGCAAATACACAATAAACAGGTCAAAAGTGCGTTCGGCAGTGACCATTTTAAATCTGTTTCAAAAACCACGTGATACAAACGCTAATTATACAATGCAAACATAAAAAAAAACTAAACACACATGCAACCGGACAATTCCAAAATATGGTCACGCTACAAAATCGAAAATAAGTCTTTTATAGCCTTTTCTCCAAACCGATTTTTTTTTTTTTTTTCGATATTTGGGGGTCTAAAAATCGAAGAAAAATCCGGTTTTGGGTGGGTTTTCGCCGGAATATTCCAGTTTCAAACTGGTTTAGACCGGTTTCTGCCTCCTACCGAACCTCCAAACCGGTTCAAACCGGTTTTGAAAATCGAAAATTTTGACCCGATTTTTGAAAAAACCCTAAGGCTATAGCCTTTCCGTTTTTTCGATATTTGGGGGTCAAAAAATCAAAGAAAAATCCGGTTTTGGGTGGGTTTTCGCCGGAATATTCCAGTTTCAAACTGGTTTAGACCGGTTTCTGCCTCCTACCGAACCTCCAAACCGGTTCAAACCGGTTTTGAAAATCGAAAATTTTGACCCGATTTTTGAAAAAACCCTAAGGCTATAGCCTTTCCGTTTTTTCGATTTTTGGGGGTCTAAAAATCGAAGAAAAATCCGGTTTTGGGTGGGTTTTTGCCGGAATATTCCAGTTTCAAACTGGTTTAGACCGGTTTCTGCCTCCTACCGAACCTCCAAACCGGTTCAAACCGGTTTTGAAAATCGAAAATTTTGACCCGATTTTTGAAAAAAACCTAAGGCTATAGCCTTTCCGTTTTTTCGATATTTGGGGGTCTAAAAATCGAAGAAAATTCCGGTTTTGGGTGGGTTTTTGCCGGAATATTCCAGTTTCAAACTGGTTTAGACCGGTTTCTGCCTCCTACCGAACCTCCAAACCGGTTCAAACCGGTTTTGAAAATCGAAAATTTTGACCCGATTTTTGAAAAAACCCTAAGGCTATAGCCTTTCCGTTTTTTCGATTTTTGGGGGTCAAAAAATCAAAGAAAAATCCGGTTTTGGGTGGGTTTTCGCCGGAATATTCCAGTTTCAAACTGGTTTAGACCGGTTTCTGCCTCCTACCGAACCTCCAAACCGGTTCAAACCGGTTTTGAAAATCGAAAATTTTGACCCGATTTTTGAAAAAACCCTAAGGCTGTAGCCTTTCCGTTTTTTCGATTTTTGGGGGTCAAAAAATCAAAGAAAAATCCGGTTTTGGGTGGGTTTTCGCCGGAATATTCCAGTTTCAAACTGGTTTAGACCGGTTTCTGCTTCCTACCGAACCTCCAAACCGCTTCAAACCGGTTTTGAAAATCGAAAATTTTGAGCCGATTTTTGAAACACCCTAAGGCTATAGCCTTTCCGTTTTTTCGATTTTTGGGGGTCAAAAAATCAAAGAAAAATCCGGTTTTGGGTGGGTTTTCGCCGGAATATTCCAGTTTCAAACTGGTTTAGACCGGTTTCTGCCTCCTACCGAACCTCCAAACCGATTCAAACCGGTTTTGAAAATCGAAAATTTTGACCCGATTTTTGAAACACCCTAAGGCTATAGCCTTTCCGTTTTTTCGATTTTTGGGGGTCAAAAAATCAAAGAAAAATCCGGTTTTGGGTGGGTTTTCGCCGGAATATTCCAGTTTCAAACTGGTTTAGACCGGTTTCTGCCTCCTACCGAACCTCCAAACCGGTTCAAACCGGTTTTGAAAATCGAAAATTTTGACCCGATTTTTGAAAAAACCCTAAGGCTATAGCCTTTCCGTTTTTTCGATTTTTGGGGGTCTAAAAATCGAAGAAAAATCCGGTTTTGGGTGGGTTTTTGCCGGAATATTCCAGTTTCAAACTGGTTTAGACCGGTTTCTGCCTCCTACCGAACCTCCAAACCGGTTCAAACCGGTTTTGAAAATCAAAAATTTTGACCCGATTTTTGAAACACCCTAAGGCTATAGCCTTTCCGTTTTTTCGATTTTTGGGGGTCAAAAAATCAAAGAAAAATCCGGTTTTGGGTGGGTTTTCGCCGGAATATTCCAGTTTCAAACTGGTTTAGACCGGTTTCTGCCTCCTACCGAACCTCCAAACCGGTTCAAACCGGTTTTGAAAATCGAAAATTTTGACCCGATTTTTGAAAAAACCCTAAGGCTATAGCCTTTCCGTTTTTTCGATTTTTGGGGGTCTAAAAATCAAAGAAAAATCCGGTTTTGGGTGGGTTTTTGCCGGAATATTCCAGTTTCAAACTGGTTTAGACCGGTTTCTGCCTCCTACCGAACCTCCAAACCGGTTTTGAAAATCGAAAATTTTGACCCGATTTTTGAAAAAACCTTAAGGCTACAGCCTTTCCGTTTTTTCGATTTTTGGGGGTCTAAAAATCGAAGAAAAATCCGGTTTTGGGTGGGTTTTCGCCGGAATATTCCAGTTTCAAACTGGTTTAGACCGGTTTCTGCCTCCTACCGAACCTCCAAACCGGTTCAAACCGGTTTTGAAAATCGAAAATTTTGACCCGATTTTTGAAACACCCTAAGGCTATAGCCTTTCCGTTTTTTCGATTTTTGGGGGTCAAAAAATCGAAGAAAATTCCGGTTTTGGGTGGGTTTTCGCCGGAATATTCCAGTTTCAAACTGGTTTAGACCGGTTTCTGCCTCCTACCGAACCTCCAAACCGGTTCAAACCGGTTTTGAAAATCAAAAATTTTGACCCGATTTTTGAAAAAACCCTAAGGCTATAGCCTTTCCGTTTTTTCGATATTTGGGGGTCTAAAAATCGAAGAAAAATCCGGTTTTGGGTGGGTTTTCGCCAGAATATTCCAGTTTCAAACTGGTTTAGACCGGTTTCTGCCTCCTACCGAACCTCCAAACCGGTTCAAACCGGTTTTGAAAATCGAAAATTTTGACCCGATTTTTGAAAAAACCCTAAGGTAAATAGCCTTTCCGTTTTTTCGATATTTGGGGGTCTAAAAATCGAAGAAAAATCCGGTTTTTGGTGGGTTTTCGCCAGAATATTCCAGTTTCAAACTGGTTTAGACCGGTTTCTGCCTCCTACCGAACCTCCAAACCGGTTCAAACCGGTTTTGAAAATCGAAAATTTTGACCCGATTTTTGAAAAAACCCTAAGGCTATAGCCTTTCCGTTTTTTCGATTTTTGGGGGTCTAAAAATCGAAGAAAAATCCGGTTTTGGGTGGGTTTTTGCCGGAATATTCCAGTTTCAAACTGGTTTAGACCGGTTTCTGCCTCCTACCGAACCTCCAAACCGGTTCAAACCGGTTTTGAAAATCAAAAATTTTGACCCGATTTTTGAAACACCCTAAGGCTATAGCCTTTCCGTTTTTTCGATTTTTGGGGGTCAAAAAATCAAAGAAAAATCCGGTTTTGGGTGGGTTTTCGCCGGAATATTCCAGTTTCAAACTGGTTTAGACCGGTTTCTGCCTCCTACCGAACCTCCAAACCGGTTCAAACCGGTTTTGAAAATCGAAAATTTTGACCCGATTTTTGAAAAAAACCTAAGGCTATAGCCTTTCCGTTTTTTCGATTTTTGGGGGTCTAAAAATCAAAGAAAAATCCGGTTTTGGGTGGGTTTTTGCCGGAATATTCCAGTTTCAAACTGGTTTAGACCGGTTTCTGCCTCCTACCGAACCTCCAAACCGGTTCAAACCGGTTTTGAAAATCGAAAATTTTGACCCGATTTTTGAAAAAACCTTAAGGCTATAGCCTTTCCGTTTTTTCGATTTTTGGGGGTCTAAAAATCGAAGAAAAATCCGGTTTTGGGTGGGTTTTCGCCGGAATATTCCAGTTTCAAACTGGTTTAGACCGGTTTCTGCCTCCTACCGAACCTCCAAACCGGTTCAAACCGGTTTTGAAAATCGAAAATTTTGACCCGATTTTTGAAACACCCTAAGGCTATAGCCTTTCCGTTTTTTCGATTTTTGGGGGTCAAAAAATCGAAGAAAATTCCGGTTTTGGGTGGGTTTTCGCCGGAATATTCCAGTTTCAAACTGGTTTAGACCGGTTTCTGCCTCCTACCGAACCTCCAAACCGGTTCAAACCGGTTTTGAAAATCAAAAATTTTGACCCGATTTTTGAAAAAACCCTAAGGCTATAGCCTTTCCGTTTTTTCGATTTTTGGGGGTCAAAAAATCAAAGAAAAATCCGGTTTTGGGTGGGTTTTCGCCGGAATATTCCAGTTTCAAACTGGTTTAGACCGGTTTCTGCCTCCTACCGAACCTCCAAAGCGGTTCAAACCGGTTTTGAAAATCGAAAATTTTGACCCGATTTTTGAAACACCCTAAGGCTATAGCCTTTCCGTTTTTTCGATTTTTGGGGGTCAAAAAATCAAAGAAAAATCCGGTTTTGGGTGGGTTTTCGCCGGAATATTCCAGTTTCAAACTGGTTTAGACCGGTTTCTGCCTCCTACCGAACCTCCAAACCGGTTCAAACCGGTTTTGAAAATCGAAAATTTTGACCCGATTTTTGAAAAAACCCTAAGGCTATAGCCTTTCCGTTTTTTCGATATTTGGGGGTCTAAAAATCGAAGAAAAATCCGGTTTTGGGTGGGTTTTCGCCAGAATATTCCAGTTTCAAACTGGTTTAGACCGGTTTCTGCCTCCTACCGAACCTCCAAACCGGTTCAAACCGGTTTTGAAAATCGAAAATTTTGACCCGATTTTTGAAAAAACCCTAAGGTAAATAGCCTTTCCGTTTTTTCGATTTTTGGGGGTCAAAAAATCGAAGAAAATCCGGTTTTGGGTGGGTTTTCGCCGGAATATTCCAGTTTCAAACTGGTTTAGACCGGTTTCTGCCTCCTACCGAACCTCCAAACCGGTTCAAACCGGTTTTGAAAATCGAAAATTTTGACCCGATTTTTGAAAAAACCCTAAGGCTATAGCCTTTCCGTTTTTTCGATATTTGGGGGTCTAAAAATCGAAGAAAAATCCGGTTTTTGGTGGGTTTTCGCCGGAATATTCCAGTTTCAAACTGGTTTAGACCGGTTTCTGCCTCCTACCGAACCTCCAAACCGGTTCAAACCGGTTTTGAAAATCGAAAATTTTGACCCGATTTTTGAAACACCCTAAGGCTATAGCCTTTCCGTTTTTTCGATTTTTGGGGGTCAAAAAATCAAAGAAAAATCCGGTTTTGGGTGGGTTTTCGCCGGAATATTCCAGTTTCAAACTGGTTTAGACTGGTTTCTGCCTCCTACCGAACCTCCAAACCGGTTCAAACCGGTTTTGAAAATCGAAAATTTTGACCCGATTTTTGAAAAAACCCTAAGGCTATAGCCTTTCCGTTTTTTCGATATTTGGGGGTCTAAAAATCGAAGAAAAATCCGGTTTTGGGTGGGTTTTCGCCGGAATATTCCAGTTTCAAACTGGTTTAGACCGGTTTCTGCCTCCTACCGAACCTCCAAACCGGTTCAAACCGGTTTTGAAAATCGAAAATTTTGACCCGATTTTTGAAAAAAACCTAAGGCTATAGCCTTTCCGTTTTTTCGGTTTTTGGGGGTCTAAAAATCGAAGAAAATTCCGGTTTTGGGTGGGTTTTTGCCGGAATATTCCAGTTTCAAACTGGTTTAGACCGGTTTCTGCCTCCTACCGAACCTCCAAACCGGTTCAAACCGGTTTTGAAAATCGAAAATTTTGACCCGATTTTTGAAAAAACCCTAAGGCTATAGCCTTTCCGTTTTTTCGATTTTTGGGGGTCAAAAAATCAAAGAAAAATCCGGTTTTGGGTGGGTTTTCGCCGGAATATTCCAGTTTCAAACTGGTTTAGACCGGTTTCTGCTTCCTACCGAACCTCCAAACCGCTTCAAACCGGTTTTGAAAATCGAAAATTTTGAGCCGATTTTTGAAACACCCTAAGGCTATAGCCTTTCCGTTTTTTCGATTTTTGGGGGTCAAAAAATCAAAGAAAAATCCGGTTTTGGGTGGGTTTTCGCCGGAATATTCCAGTTTCAAACTGGTTTAGACCGGTTTCTGCCTCCTACCGAACCTCCAAACCGATTCAAACCGGTTTTGAAAATCGAAAATTTTGACCCGATTTTTGAAACACCCTAAGGCTATAGCCTTTCCGTTTTTTCGATTTTTGGGGGTCAAAAAATCAAAGAAAAATCCGGTTTTGGGTGGGTTTTCGCCGGAATATTCCAGTTTCAAACTGGTTTAGACCGGTTTCTGCCTCCTACCGAACCTCCAAACCGGTTCAAACCGGTTTTGAAAATCGAAAATTTTGACCCGATTTTTGAAAAAACCCTAAGGCTATAGCCTTTCCGTTTTTTCGATTTTTGGGGGTCTAAAAATCGAAGAAAAATCCGGTTTTGGGTGGGTTTTCGCCGGAATATTCCAGTTTCAAACTGGTTTAGACCGGTTTCTGCCTCCTACCGAACCTCCAAAGCGGTTCAAACCGGTTTTGAAAATCGAAAATTTTGACCCGATTTTTGAAACACCCTAAGGCTATAGCCTTTCCGTTTTTTCGATTTTTGGGGGTCAAAAAATCAAAGAAAAATCCGGTTTTGGGTGGGTTTTCGCCGGAATATTCCAGTTTCAAACTGGTTTAGACCGGTTTCTGCCTCCTACCGAACCTCCAAACCGGTTCAAACCGGTTTTGAAAATCGAAAATTTTGACCCGATTTTTGAAAAAACCCTAAGGCTATAGCCTTTCCGTTTTTTCGATTTTTGGGGGTCAAAAAATCGAAGAAAAATCCGGTTTTGGGTGGGTTTTCGCCGGAATATTCCAGTTTCAAACTGGTTTAGACCGGTTTCTGCTTCCTACCGAACCTCCAAACCGCTTCAAACCGGTTTTGAAAATCGAAAATTTTGACCCGATTTTTGAAACACCCTAAGGCTATAGCCTTTCCGTTTTTTCGATTTTTGGGGGTCAAAAAATCGAAGAAAATTCCGGTTTTGGGTGGGTTTTCGCCGGAATATTCCAGTTTCAAACTGGTTTAGACCGGTTTCTGCCTCCTACCGAACCTCCAAACCGGTTCAAACCGGTTTTGAAAATCGAAAATTTTGACCCGATTTTTGAAAAAACCCTAAGGCTATAGCCTTTCCGTTTTTTCGATTTTTGGGGGTCAAAAAATCGAAGAAAAATCCGGTTTTGGGTGGGTTTTCGCCGGAATATTCCAGTTTCAAACTGGTTTAGACCGGTTTCTGCCTCCTACCGAACCTCCAAACCGCTTCAAACCGGTTTTGAAAATCGAAAATTTTGACCCGATTTTTGAAACACCCTAAGGCTATAGCCTTTCCGTTTTTTCGATTTTTGGGGGTCAAAAAATCAAAGAAAAATCCGGTTTTGGGTGGGTTTTCGCCGGAATATTCCAGTTTCAAACTGGTTTAGACCGGTTTCTGCCTCCTACCGAACCTCCAAACCGGTTCAAACCGGTTTTGAAAATCGAAAATTTTGACCCGATTTTTGAAACACCCTAAGGCTATAGCCTTTCCGTTTTTTCGATTTTTGGGGGTCAAAAAATCAAAGAAAAATCCGGTTTTGGGTGGGTTTTCGCCGGAATATTCCAGTTTCAAACTGGTTTAGACTGGTTTCTGCCTCCTACCGAACCTCCAAACCGGTTCAAACCGGTTTTGAAAATCGAAAATTTTGACCCGATTTTTGAAAAAACCCTAAGGCTATAGCCTTTCCGTTTTTTCGATATTTGGGGGTCTAAAAATCGAAGAAAAATCCGGTTTTGGGTGGGTTTTCGCCGGAATATTCCAGTTTCAAACTGGTTTAGACCGGTTTCTGCCTCCTACCGAACCTCCAAACCGGTTCAAACCGGTTTTGAAAATCGAAAATTTTGACCCGATTTTTGAAAAAAACCTAAGGCTATAGCCTTTCCGTTTTTTCGGTTTTTGGGGGTCTAAAAATCGAAGAAAATTCCGGTTTTGGGTGGGTTTTTGCCGGAATATTCCAGTTTCAAACTGGTTTAGACCGGTTTCTGCCTCCTACCGAACCTCCAAACCGGTTCAAACCGGTTTTGAAAATCGAAAATTTTGACCCGATTTTTGAAAAAACCCTAAGGCTATAGCCTTTCCGTTTTTTCGATATTTGGGGGTCTAAAAATCGAAGAAAAATCCGGTTTTTGGTGGGTTTTCGCCGGAATATTCCAGTTTCAAACTGGTTTAGACCGGTTTCTGCCTCCTACCGAACCTCCAAACCGGTTCAAACCGGTTTTGAAAATCGAAAATTTTGACCCGATTTTTGAAAAAAACCTAAGGCTATAGCCTTTCCGTTTTTTCGGTTTTTGGGGGTCTAAAAATCGAAGAAAATTCCGGTTTTGGGTGGGTTTTTGCCGGAATATTCCAGTTTCAAACTGGTTTAGACCGGTTTCTGCCTCCTACCGAACCTCCAAACCGGTTCAAACCGGTTTTGAAAATCGAAAATTTTGACCCGATTTTTGAAAAAACCCTAAGGCTATAGCCTTTCCGTTTTTTCGATTTTTGGGGGTCAAAAAATCAAAGAAAAATCCGGTTTTGGGTGGGTTTTCGCCGGAATATTCCAGTTTCAAACTGGTTTAGACCGGTTTCTGCTTCCTACCGAACCTCCAAACCGCTTCAAACCGGTTTTGAAAATCGAAAATTTTGAGCCGATTTTTGAAACACCCTAAGGCTATAGCCTTTCCGTTTTTTCGATTTTTGGGGGTCAAAAAATCAAAGAAAAATCCGGTTTTGGGTGGGTTTTCGCCGGAATATTCCAGTTTCAAACTGGTTTAGACCGGTTTCTGCCTCCTACCGAACCTCCAAACCGATTCAAACCGGTTTTGAAAATCGAAAATTTTGACCCGATTTTTGAAACACCCTAAGGCTATAGCCTTTCCGTTTTTTCGATTTTTGGGGGTCAAAAAATCAAAGAAAAATCCGGTTTTGGGTGGGTTTTCGCCGGAATATTCCAGTTTCAAACTGGTTTAGACCGGTTTCTGCCTCCTACCGAACCTCCAAACCGGTTCAAACCGGTTTTGAAAATCGAAAATTTTGACCCGATTTTTGAAAAAACCCTAAGGCTATAGCCTTTCCGTTTTTTCGATTTTTGGGGGTCTAAAAATCGAAGAAAAATCCGGTTTTGGGTGGGTTTTCGCCGGAATATTCCAGTTTCAAACTGGTTTAGACCGGTTTCTGCCTCCTACCGAACCTCCAAAGCGGTTCAAACCGGTTTTGAAAATCGAAAATTTTGACCCAATTTTTGAAACACCCTAAGGCTATAGCCTTTCCGTTTTTTCGATTTTTGGGGGTCAAAAAATCAAAGAAAAATCCGGTTTTGGGTGGGTTTTCGCCGGAATATTCCAGTTTCAAACTGGTTTAGACCGGTTTCTGCCTCCTACCGAACCTCCAAACCGGTTCAAACCGGTTTTGAAAATCGAAAATTTTGACCCGATTTTTGAAAAAACCCTAAGGCTATAGCCTTTCCGTTTTTTCGATTTTTGGGGGTCAAAAAATCGAAGAAAAATCCGGTTTTGGGTGGGTTTTCGCCGGAATATTCCAGTTTCAAACTGGTTTAGACCGGTTTCTGCTTCCTACCGAACCTCCAAACCGCTTCAAACCGGTTTTGAAAATCGAAAATTTTGACCCGATTTTTGAAACACCCTAAGGCTATAGCCTTTCCGTTTTTTCGATTTTTGGGGGTCAAAAAATCGAAGAAAATTCCGGTTTTGGGTGGGTTTTCGCCGGAATATTCCAGTTTCAAACTGGTTTAGACCGGTTTCTGCCTCCTACCGAACCTCCAAACCGGTTCAAACCGGTTTTGAAAATCGAAAATTTTGACCCGATTTTTGAAAAAACCCTAAGGCTATAGCCTTTCCGTTTTTTCGATTTTTGGGGGTCAAAAAATCGAAGAAAAATCCGGTTTTGGGTGGGTTTTCGCCGGAATATTCCAGTTTCAAACTGGTTTAGACCGGTTTCTGCCTCCTACCGAACCTCCAAACCGCTTCAAACCGGTTTTGAAAATCGAAAATTTTGACCCGATTTTTGAAACACCCTAAGGCTATAGCCTTTCCGTTTTTTCGATTTTTGGGGGTCAAAAAATCAAAGAAAAATCCGGTTTTGGGTGGGTTTTCGCCGGAATATTCCAGTTTCAAACTGGTTTAGACCGGTTTCTGCCTCCTACCGAACCTCCAAACCGGTTCAAACCGGTTTTGAAAATCGAAAATTTTGACCCGATTTTTGAAAAAACCCTAAGGCTATAGCCTTTCCGTTTTTTCGATTATTGGGGGTCAAAAAATCAAAGAAAAATCCGGTTTTGGGTGGGTTTTCGCCGGAATATTCCAGTTTCAAACTGGTTTAGACCGGTTTCTGCTTCCTACCGAACCTCCAAACCGGTTCAAACCGGTTTTGAAAATCGAAAATTTTGACCCGATTTTTGAAAAAACCCTAAGGCTATAGCCTTTCCGTTTTTTCGATTTTTGGGGGTCTAAAAATCGAAGAAAAATCCGGTTTTGGGTGGGTTTTCGCCGGAATATTCCAGTTTCAAACTGGTTTAGACCGGTTTCTGCCTCCTACCGAACCTCCAAACCGGTTCAAACCGGTTTTGAAAATCGAAAATTTTGACCCGATTTTTGAAAAAAACCTAAGGCTATAGCCTTTCCGTTTTTTCGGTTTTTGGGGGTCTAAAAATCGAAGAAAATTCCGGTTTTGGGTGGGTTTTGCCGGAATATTCCAGTTTCAAACTGGTTTAGACCGGTTTCTGCCTCCTACCGAACCTCCAAACCGGTTCAAACCGGTTTTGAAAATCGAAAATTTTGACCCGATTTTTGAAAAAACCCTAAGGCTATAGCCTTTCCGTTTTTTCAGTTTTTGGGGGTCTAAAAATCGAAGAAAATTCCGGTTTTGGGTGGGTTTTTGCCGGAATATTCCAGTTTCAAACTGGTTTAGACCGGTTTCTGCCTCCTACCGAATCTCCAAACCGGTTCAAACCGGTTTTGAAAATCGAAAATTTTGACCCGATTTTTGAAAAAACCCTAAGGCTATAGCCTTTCCTTTTTTTCGATTTTTGGGGGTCTAAAAATCGAAGAAAAATCCGGTTTTGGGTGGGTTTTCGCCGGAATATTCCAGTTTCAAACTGGTTTAGACCGGTTTCTGCCTCCTACCGAACCTCCACACCGCTTCAAACCGGTTTTGAAAATCGAAAATTTTGACCCGATTTTTGAAACACCCTAAGGCTATAGCCTTTCCGTTTTTTCGATTTTTGGGGGTCAAAAAATCAAAGAAAAATCCGGTTTTGGGTGGGTTTTCGCCGGAATATTCCAGTTTCAAACTGGTTTAGACCGGTTTCTGCCTCCTACCGAACCTCCAAACCGGTTCAAACCGGTTTTGAAAATCGAAAATTTTGACCCGATTTTTGAAAAAACCCTAAGGCTATAGCCTTTCCGTTTTTTCGATTTTTGGGGGTCAAAAAATCAAAGAAAAATCCGGTTTTGGGTGGGTTTTCGCCGGAATATTCCAGTTTCAAACTGGTTTAGACCGGTTTCTGCCTCCTACCGAACCTCCAAACCGATTCAAACCGGTTTTGAAAATCGAAAATTTTGACCCGATTTTTGAAACACCCTAAGGCTATAGCCTTTCCGTTTTTTCGATTTTTGGGGGTCAAAAAATCAAAGAAAAATCCGGTTTTGGGTGGGTTTTCGCCGGAATATTCCAGTTTCAAACTGGTTTAGACCGGTTTCTGCCTCCTACCGAACCTCCAAACCGGTTCAAACCGGTTTTGAAAATCGAAAATTTTGACCCGATTTTTGAAAAAACCCTAAGGCTATAGCCTTTCCGTTTTTTCGATTTTTGGGGGTCTAAAAATCGAAGAAAAATCCGGTTTTGGGTGGGTTTTCGCCGGAATATTCCAGTTTCAAACTGGTTTAGACCGGTTTCTGCCTCCTACCGAACCTCCAAACCGGTTCAAACCGGTTTTGAAAATCGAAAATTTTGACCCGATTTTTGAAACACCCTAAGGCTATAGCCTTTCCGTTTTTTCGATTTTTGGGGGTCAAAAAATCAAAGAAAAATCCGGTTTTGGGTGGGTTTTCGCCGGAATATTCCAGTTTCAAACTGGTTTAGACCGGTTTCTGCCTCCTACCGAACCTCCAAACCGGTTCAAACCGGTTTTGAAAATCGAAAATTTTGACCCGATTTTTGAAAAAACCCTAAGGCTATAGCCTTTCCGTTTTTTCGATTTTTGGGGGTCAAAAAATCGAAGAAAAATCCGGTTTTGGGTGGGTTTTCGCCGGAATATTCCAGTTTCAAACTGGTTTAGACCGGTTTCTGCCTCCTACCGAACCTCCAAACCGCTTCAAACCGGTTTTGAAAATCGAAAATTTTGACCCGATTTTTGAAACACCCTAAGGCTATAGCCTTTCCGTTTTTTCGATTTTTGGGGGTCAAAAAATCGAAGAAAATTCCGGTTTTGGGTGGGTTTTCGCCGGAATATTCCAGTTTCAAACTGGTTTAGACCGGTTTCTGCCTCCTACCGAACCTCCAAACCGGTTCAAACCGGTTTTGAAAATCGAAAATTTTGACCCGATTTTTGAAAAAACCCTAAGGCTATAGCCTTTCCGTTTTTTCGATTTTTGGGGGTCAAAAAATCGAAGAAAAATCCGGTTTTGGGTGGGTTTTCGCCGGAATATTCCAGTTTCAAACTGGTTTAGACCGGTTTCTGCCTCCTACCGAACCTCCAAACCGCTTCAAACCGGTTTTGAAAATCGAAAATTTTGACCCGATTTTTGAAACACCCTAAGGCTATAGCCTTTCCGTTTTTTCGATTTTTGGGGGTCAAAAAATCAAAGAAAAATCCGGTTTTGGGTGGGTTTTCGCCGGAATATTCCAGTTTCAAACTGGTTTAGACCGGTTTCTGCCTCCTACCGAACCTCCAAACCGGTTCAAACCGGTTTTGAAAATCGAAAATTTTGACCCGATTTTTGAAAAAACCCTAAGGCTATAGCCTTTCCGTTTTTTCGGTTTTTGGGGGTCTAAAAATCGAAGAAAATTCCGGTTTTGGGTGGGTTTTCGCCGGAATATTCCAGTTTCAAACTGGTTTAGACCGGTTTCTGCCTCCTACCGAACCTCCAAAGCGGTTCAAACCGGTTTTGAAAATCGAAAATTTTGACCCGATTTTTGAAACACCCTAAGGCTATAGCCTTTCCGTTTTTTCGATTTTTGGGGGTCAAAAAATCAAAGAAAAATCCGGTTTTGGGTGGGTTTTCGCCGGAATATTCCAGTTTCAAACTGGTTTAGACCGGTTTCTGCCTCCTACCGAACCTCCAAACCGGTTCAAACCGGTTTTGAAAATCGAAAATTTTGACCCGATTTTTGAAAAAACCCTAAGGCTATAGCCTTTCCGTTTTTTCGATTTTTGGGGGTCAAAAAATCAAAGAAAAATCCGGTTTTGGGTGGGTTTTCGCCGGAATATTCCAGTTTCAAACTGGTTTAGACCGGTTTCTGCTTCCTACCGAACCTCCAAACCGGTTCAAACCGGTTTTGAAAATCGAAAATTTTGAGCCGATTTTTGAAACACCCTAAGGCTATAGCCTTTCCGTTTTTTCGATTTTTGGGGGTCAAAAAATCAAAGAAAAATCCGGTTTTGCGTGGGTTTTCGCCGGAATATTCCAGTTTCAAACTGGTTTAGACCGGTTTCTGCCTCCTACCGAACCTCCAAACCGATTCAAACCGGTTTTGAAAATCGAAAATTTTGACCCGATTTTTGAAACACCCTAAGGCTATAGCCTTTCCGTTTTTTCGATTTTTGGGGGTCTAAAAATCGAAGAAAAATCCGGTTTTGGGTGGGTTTTCGCCGGAATATTCCAGTTTCAAACTGGTTTAGACCGGTTTCTGCCTCCTACCGAACCTCCAAACCGGTTCAAACCGGTTTTGAAAATCGAAAATTTTGACCCGATTTTTGAAAAAAACCTAAGGCTATAGCCTTTCCGTTTTTTCGATATTTGGGGGTCTAAAAATCGAAGAAAAATCCGGTTTTGGGTGGGTTTTCGCCGGAATATTCCAGTTTCAAACTGGTTTAGACCGGTTTCTGCCTCCTACCGAACCTCCAAACCGGTTCAAACCGGTTTTGAAAATCGAAAATTTTGACCCGATTTTTGAAAAAACCCTAAGGCTGTAGCCTTTCCGTTTTTTCGGTTTTTGGGGGTCTAAAAATCGAAGAAAATTCCGGTTTTGGGTGGGTTTTTGCCGGAATATTCCAGTTTCAAACTGGTTTAGACCGGTTTCTGCCTCCTACCGAATCTCCAAACCGGTTCAAACCGGTTTTGAAAATCGAAAATTTTGACCCGAATTTTGAAAAAACCCTAAGGCTATAGCCTTTCCGTTTTTTCGGTTTTTGGGGGTCTAAAAATCGAAGAAAAATCCGGTTTTGGGTGGGTTTTTGCCGGAATATTCCAGTTTCAAACTGGTTTAGACCGGTTTCTGCCTCCTACCGAACCTCCAAACCGGTTCAAACCGGTTTTGAAAATCGAAAATTTTGACCCGATTTTTGAAACACCCTAAGGCTATAGCCTTTCCGTTTTTTCGATTTTTGGGGGTCAAAAAATCAAAGAAAAATCCGGTTTTGGGTGGGTTTTCGCCGGAATATTCCAGTTTCAAACTGGTTTAGACCGGTTTCTGCCTCCTACCGAACCTCCAAACCGGTTCAAACCGGTTTTGAAAATCGAAAATTTTGACCCGATTTTTGAAAAAACCCTAAGGCTATAGCCTTTCCGTTTTTTCGATATTTGGGGGTCTAAAAATCGAAGAAAAATCCGGTTTTGGGTGGGTTTTCGCCGGAATATTCCAGTTTCAAACTGGTTTAGACCGGTTTCTGCCTCCTACCGAACCTCCAAACCGCTTCAAACCGGTTTTGAAAATCGAAAATTTTGACCCGATTTTTGAAAAAAACCTAAGGCTATAGCCTTTCCGTTTTTTCGGTTTTTGGGGGTCTAAAAATCGAAGAAAATTCCGGTTTTGGGTGGGTTTTTGCCAGAATATTCCAGTTTCAAACTGGTTTAGACCGGTTTCTGCCTCCTACCGAACCTCCAAACCGGTTCAAACCGGTTTTGAAAATCGAAAATTTTGACCCGATTTTTGAAAAAACCCTAAGGCTATAGCCTTTCCGTTTTTTCGATTTTTGGGGGTCAAAAAATCAAAGAAAAATCCGGTTTTGGGTGGGTTTTCGCCGGAATATTCCAGTTTCAAACTGGTTTAGACCGGTTTCTGCCTCCTACCGAACCTCCAAACCGGTTCAAACCGGTTTTGAAAATCGAAAATTTTGACCCGATTTTTGAAAAAACCCTAAGGCTATAGCCTTTCCGTTTTTTCGATTTTTGGGGGTCAAAAAATCAAAGAAAAATCCGGTTTTGGGTGGGTTTTCGCCGGAATATTCCAGTTTCAAACTGGTTTAGACCGGTTTCTGCCTCCTACCGAACCTCCAAACCGATTCAAACCGGTTTTGAAAATCGAAAATTTTGACCCGATTTTTGAAACACCCTAAGGCTATAGCCTTTCCGTTTTTTCGATTTTTGGGGGTCAAAAAATCAAAGAAAAATCCGGTTTTGGGTGGGTTTTCGCCGGAATATTCCAGTTTCAAACTGGTTTAGACCGGTTTCTGCCTCCTACCGAACCTCCAAACCGGTTCAAACCGGTTTTGAAAATCGAAAATTTTGACCCGATTTTTGAAAAAACCCTAAGGCTATAGCCTTTCCGTTTTTTCGATTTTTGGGGGTCTAAAAATCGAAGAAAAATCCGGTTTTGGGTGGGTTTTCGCCGGAATATTCCAGTTTCAAACTGGTTTAGACCGGTTTCTGCCTCCTACCGAACCTCCAAAGCGGTTCAAACCGGTTTTGAAAATCGAAAATTTTGACCCGATTTTTGAAACACCCTAAGGCTATAGCCTTTCCGTTTTTTCGATTTTTGGGGGTCAAAAAATCAAAGAAAAATCCGGTTTTGGGTGGGTTTTCGCCGGAATATTCCAGTTTCAAACTGGTTTAGACCGGTTTCTGCCTCCTACCGAACCTCCAAACCGGTTCAAACCGGTTTTGAAAATCGAAAATTTTGACCCGATTTTTGAAAAAACCCTAAGGCTATAGCCTTTCCGTTTTTTCGATTTTTGGGGGTCAAAAAATCGAAGAAAAATCCGGTTTTGGGTGGGTTTTCGCCGGAATATTCCAGTTTCAAACTGGTTTAGACCGGTTTCTGCCTCCTACCGAACCTCCAAACCGCTTCAAACCGGTTTTGAAAATCGAAAATTTTGACCCGATTTTTGAAACACCCTAAGGCTATAGCCTTTCCGTTTTTTCGATTTTTGGGGGTCAAAAAATCGAAGAAAAGTCCGGTTTTGGGTGGGTTTTCGCCGGAATATTCCAGTTTCAAACTGGTTTAGACCGGTTTCTGCCTCCTACCGAACCTCCAAACCGGTTCAAACCGGTTTTGAAAATCGAAAATTTTGACCCGATTTTTGAAAAAACCTTAAGGCTATAGCCTTTCCGTTTTTTCGATTTTTGGGGGTCAAAAAATCGAAGAAAAATCCGGTTTTGGGTGGGTTTTCGCCGGAATATTCCAGTTTCAAACTGGTTTAGACCGGTTTCTGCCTCCTACCGAACCTCCAAACCGCTTCAAACCGGTTTTGAAAATCGAAAATTTTGACCCGATTTTTGAAACACCCTAAGGCTATAGCCTTTCCGTTTTTTCGATTTTTGGGGGTCAAAAAATCAAAGAAAAATCCGGTTTTGGGTGGGTTTTCGCCGGAATATTCCAGTTTCAAACTGGTTTAGACCGGTTTCTGCCTCCTACCGAACCTCCAAACCGGTTCAAACCGGTTTTGAAAATCGAAAATTTTGACCCGATTTTTGAAACACCCTAAGGCTATAGCCTTTCCGTTTTTTCGATTTTTGGGGGTCAAAAAATCAAAGAAAAATCCGGTTTTGGGTGGGTTTTCGCCGGAATATTCCAGTTTCAAACTGGTTTAGACCGGTTTCTGCCTCCTACCGAACCTCCAAACCGGTTCAAACCGGTTTTGAAAATCAAAAATTTTGACCCGATTTTTGAAACACCCTAAGGCTATAGCCTTTCCTTTTTTTCGATTTTTGGGGGTCAAAAAATCGAAGAAAAATCCGGTTTTGGGTGGGTTTTGCCGGAATATTCCAGTTTCAAACTGGTTTAGACCGGTTTCTGCCTCCTACCGAACCTCCAAACCGGTTCAAACCGGTTTTGAAAATCGAAAATTTTGACCCGATTTTTGAAAAAACCTTAAGGCTATAGCCTTTCCGTTTTTTCGATTTTTGGGGGTCAAAAAATCGAAGAAAAATCCGGTTTTGGGTGGGTTTTCGCCGGAATATTCCAGTTTCAAACTGGTTTAGACCGGTTTCTGCCTCCTACCGAACCTCCAAACCGCTTCAAACCGGTTTTGAAAATCGAAAATTTTGACCCGATTTTTGAAACACCCTAAGGCTATAGCCTTTCCGTTTTTTCGATTTTTGGGGGTCAAAAAATCAAAGAAAAATCCGGTTTTGGGTGGGTTTTCGCCGGAATATTCCAGTTTCAAACTGGTTTAGACCGGTTTCTGCCTCCTACCGAACCTCCAAACCGGTTCAAACCGGTTTTGAAAATCGAAAATTTTGACCCGATTTTTGAAACACCCTAAGGCTATAGCCTTTCCGTTTTTTCGATTTTTGGGGGTCAAAAAATCAAAGAAAAATCCGGTTTTGGGTGGGTTTTCGCCGGAATATTCCAGTTTCAAACTGGTTTAGACCGGTTTCTGCTTCCTACCGAACCTCCAAACCGGTTCAAACCGGTTTTGAAAATCGAAAATTTTGAGCCGATTTTTGAAACACCCTAAGGCTATAGCCTTTCCGTTTTTTCGATTTTTGGGGGTCAAAAAATCAAAGAAAAATCCGGTTTTGCGTGGGTTTTCGCCGGAATATTCCAGTTTCAAACTGGTTTAGACCGGTTTCTGCCTCCTACCGAACCTCCAAACCGATTCAAACCGGTTTTGAAAATCGAAAATTTTGACCCGATTTTTGAAACACCCTAAGGCTATAGCCTTTCCGTTTTTTCGATTTTTGGGGGTCAAAAAATCGAAGAAAATTCCGGTTTTGGGTGGGTTTTCGCCGGAATATTCCAGTTTCAAACTGGTTTAGACCGGTTTCTGCCTCCTACCGAACCTCCAAACCGGTTCAAACCGGTTTTGAAAATCGAAAATTTTGACCCGATTTTTGAAAAAACCCTAAGGCTATAGCCTTTCCGTTTTTTCGATTTTTGGGGGTCAAAAAATCGAAGAAAAATCCGGTTTTGGGTGGGTTTTCGCCGGAATATTCCAGTTTCAAACTGGTTTAGACCGGTTTCTGCCTCCTACCGAACCTCCAAACCGCTTCAAACCGGTTTTGAAAATCGAAAATTTTGACCCGATTTTTGAAACACCCTAAGGCTATAGCCTTTCCGTTTTTTCGATTTTTGGGGGTCAAAAAATCAAAGAAAAATCCGGTTTTGGGTGGGTTTTCGCCGGAATATTCCAGTTTCAAACTGGTTTAGACCGGTTTCTGCCTCCTACCGAACCTCCAAACCGGTTCAAACCGGTTTTGAAAATCGAAAATTTTGACCCGATTTTTGAAAAAACCCTAAGGCTATAGCCTTTCCGTTTTTTCGATTTTTGGGGGTCAAAAAATCAAAGAAAAATCCGGTTTTGGGTGGGTTTTCGCCGGAATATTCCAGTTTCAAACTGGTTTAGACCGGTTTCTGCTTCCTACCGAACCTCCAAACCGGTTCAAACCGGTTTTGAAAATCGAAAATTTTGACCCGATTTTTGAAAAAACCCTAAGGCTATAGCCTTTCCGTTTTTTCGGTTTTTGGGGGTCTAAAAATCGAAGAAAATTCCGGTTTTGGGTGGGTTTTGCCGGAATATTCCAGTTTCAAACTGGTTTAGACCGGTTTCTGCCTCCTACCGAACCTCCAAACCGGTTCAAACCGGTTTTGAAAATCGAAAATTTTGACCCGATTTTTGAAAAAACCCTAAGGCTATAGCCTTTCCGTTTTTTCGATTTTTGGGGGTCAAAAAATCGAAGAAAAGTCCGGTTTTGGGTGGGTTTTCGCCGGAATATTCCAGTTTCAAACTGGTTTAGACCGGTTTCTGCCTCCTACCGAACCTCCAAACCGGTTCAAACCGGTTTTGAAAATCAAAAATTTTGACCCGATTTTTGAAACACCCTAAGGCTATAGCCTTTCCTTTTTTTCGATTTTTGGGGGTCAAAAAATCGAAGAAAAATCCGGTTTTGGGTGGGTTTTGCCGGAATATTCCAGTTTCAAACTGGTTTAGACCGGTTTCTGCCTCCTACCGAACCTCCAAACCGGTTCAAACCGGTTTTGAAAATCGAAAATTTTGACCCGATTTTTGAAAAAACCTTAAGGCTATAGCCTTTCCGTTTTTTCGATTTTTGGGGGTCAAAAAATCGAAGAAAAATCCGGTTTTGGGTGGGTTTTCGCCGGAATATTCCAGTTTCAAACTGGTTTAGACCGGTTTCTGCCTCCTACCGAACCTCCAAACCGCTTCAAACCGGTTTTGAAAATCGAAAATTTTGACCCGATTTTTGAAACACCCTAAGGCTATAGCCTTTCCGTTTTTTCGATTTTTGGGGGTCAAAAAATCAAAGAAAAATCCGGTTTTGGGTGGGTTTTCGCCGGAATATTCCAGTTTCAAACTGGTTTAGACCGGTTTCTGCCTCCTACCGAACCTCCAAACCGGTTCAAACCGGTTTTGAAAATCGAAAATTTTGACCCGATTTTTGAAACACCCTAAGGCTATAGCCTTTCCGTTTTTTCGATTTTTGGGGGTCAAAAAATCAAAGAAAAATCCGGTTTTGGGTGGGTTTTCGCCGGAATATTCCAGTTTCAAACTGGTTTAGACCGGTTTCTGCCTCCTACCGAACCTCCAAAGCGGTTCAAACCGGTTTTGAAAATCGAAAATTTTGACCCGATTTTTGAAACACCCTAAGGCTATAGCCTTTCCGTTTTTTCGATTTTTGGGGGTCAAAAAATCAAAGAAAAATCCGGTTTTGGGTGGGTTTTCGCCGGAATATTCCAGTTTCAAACTGGTTTAGACCGGTTTCTGCCTCCTACCGAACCTCCAAACCGGTTCAAACCGGTTTTGAAAATCGAAAATTTTGACCCGATTTTTGAAAAAACCCTAAGGCTATAGCCTTTCCGTTTTTTCGATTTTTGGGGGTCAAAAAATCAAAGAAAAATCCGGTTTTGGGTGGGTTTTCGCCGGAATATTCCAGTTTCAAACTGGTTTAGACCGGTTTCTGCTTCCTACCGAACCTCCAAACCGGTTCAAACCGGTTTTGAAAATCGAAAATTTTGAGCCGATTTTTGAAACACCCTAAGGCTATAGCCTTTCCGTTTTTTCGATTTTTGGGGGTCAAAAAATCAAAGAAAAATCCGGTTTTGCGTGGGTTTTCGCCGGAATATTCCAGTTTCAAACTGGTTTAGACCGGTTTCTGCCTCCTACCGAACCTCCAAACCGATTCAAACCGGTTTTGAAAATCGAAAATTTTGACCCGATTTTTGAAACACCCTAAGGCTATAGCCTTTCCGTTTTTTCGATTTTTGGGGGTCTAAAAATCGAAGAAAAATCCGGTTTTGGGTGGGTTTTCGCCGGAATATTCCAGTTTCAAACTGGTTTAGACCGGTTTCTGCCTCCTACCGAACCTCCAAACCGGTTCAAACCGGTTTTGAAAATCGAAAATTTTGACCCGATTTTTGAAAAAAACCTAAGGCTATAGCCTTTCCGTTTTTTCGATATTTGGGGGTCTAAAAATCGAAGAAAAATCCGGTTTTGGGTGGGTTTTCGCCGGAATATTCCAGTTTCAAACTGGTTTAGACCGGTTTCTGCCTCCTACCGAACCTCCAAACCGGTTCAAACCGGTTTTGAAAATCGAAAATTTTGACCCGATTTTTGAAAAAACCCTAAGGCTGTAGCCTTTCCGTTTTTTCGGTTTTTGGGGGTCTAAAAATCGAAGAAAATTCCGGTTTTGGGTGGGTTTTTGCCGGAATATTCCAGTTTCAAACTGGTTTAGACCGGTTTCTGCCTCCTACCGAATCTCCAAACCGGTTCAAACCGGTTTTGAAAATCGAAAATTTTGACCCGAATTTTGAAAAAACCCTAAGGCTATAGCCTTTCCGTTTTTTCGGTTTTTGGGGGTCTAAAAATCGAAGAAAATTCCGGTTTTGGGTGGGTTTTTGCCGGAATATTCCAGTTTCAAACTGGTTTAGACCGGTTTCTGCCTCCTACCGAACCTCCAAACCGGTTCAAACCGGTTTTGAAAATCGAAAATTTTGACCCGATTTTTGAAACACCCTAAGGCTATAGCCTTTCCGTTTTTTCGATTTTTGGGGGTCAAAAAATCAAAGAAAAATCCGGTTTTGGGTGGGTTTTCGCCGGAATATTCCAGTTTCAAACTGGTTTAGACCGGTTTCTGCCTCCTACCGAACCTCCAAACCGGTTCAAACCGGTTTTGAAAATCGAAAATTTTGACCCGATTTTTGAAAAAACCCTAAGGCTATAGCCTTTCCGTTTTTTCGATATTTGGGGGTCTAAAAATCGAAGAAAAATCCGGTTTTGGGTGGGTTTTCGCCGGAATATTCCAGTTTCAAACTGGTTTAGACCGGTTTCTGCCTCCTACCGAACCTCCAAACCGCTTCAAACCGGTTTTGAAAATCGAAAATTTTGACCCGATTTTTGAAAAAAACCTAAGGCTATAGCCTTTCCGTTTTTTCGGTTTTTGGGGGTCTAAAAATCGAAGAAAATTCCGGTTTTGGGTGGGTTTTTGCCAGAATATTCCAGTTTCAAACTGGTTTAGACCGGTTTCTGCCTCCTACCGAACCTCCAAACCGGTTCAAACCGGTTTTGAAAATCGAAAATTTTGACCCGATTTTTGAAAAAACCCTAAGGCTATAGCCTTTCCGTTTTTTCGATTTTTGGGGGTCAAAAAATCAAAGAAAAATCCGGTTTTGGGTGGGTTTTCGCCGGAATATTCCAGTTTCAAACTGGTTTAGACCGGTTTCTGCCTCCTACCGAACCTCCAAACCGGTTCAAACCGGTTTTGAAAATCGAAAATTTTGACCCGATTTTTGAAAAAACCCTAAGGCTATAGCCTTTCCGTTTTTTCGATTTTTGGGGGTCAAAAAATCAAAGAAAAATCCGGTTTTGGGTGGGTTTTCGCCGGAATATTCCAGTTTCAAACTGGTTTAGACCGGTTTCTGCCTCCTACCGAACCTCCAAACCGATTCAAACCGGTTTTGAAAATCGAAAATTTTGACCCGATTTTTGAAACACCCTAAGGCTATAGCCTTTCCTTTTTTCGATTTTTGGGGGTCAAAAAATCAAAGAAAAATCCGGTTTTGGGTGGGTTTTCGCCGGAATATTCCAGTTTCAAACTGGTTTAGACCGGTTTCTGCCTCCTACCGAACCTCCAAACCGGTTCAAACCGGTTTTGAAAATCGAAAATTTTGACCCGATTTTTGAAAAAAACCTAAGGCTATAGCCTTTCCGTTTTTTCGATATTTGGGGGTCTAAAAATCGAAGAAAAATCCGGTTTTGGGTGGGTTTTCGCCGGAATATTCCAGTTTCAAACTGGTTTAGACCGGTTTCTGCCTCCTACCGAACCTCCAAACCGGTTCAAACCGGTTTTGAAAATCGAAAATTTTGACCCGATTTTTGAAAAAACCCTAAGGCTGTAGCCTTTCCGTTTTTTCGGTTTTTGGGGGTCTAAAAATCGAAGAAAATTCCGGTTTTGGGTGGGTTTTTGCCGGAATATTCCAGTTTCAAACTGGTTTAGACCGGTTTCTGCCTCCTACCGAATCTCCAAACCGGTTCAAACCGGTTTTGAAAATCGAAAATTTTGACCCGAATTTTGAAAAAACCCTAAGGCTATAGCCTTTCCGTTTTTTCGGTTTTTGGGGGTCTAAAAATCGAAGAAAAATCCGGTTTTGGGTGGGTTTTTGCCGGAATATTCCAGTTTCAAACTGGTTTAGACCGGTTTCTGCCTCCTACCGAACCTCCAAACCGGTTCAAACCGGTTTTGAAAATCGAAAATTTTGACCCGATTTTTGAAACACCCTAAGGCTATAGCCTTTCCGTTTTTTCGATTTTTGGGGGTCAAAAAATCAAAGAAAAATCCGGTTTTGGGTGGGTTTTCGCCGGAATATTCCAGTTTCAAACTGGTTTAGACCGGTTTCTGCCTCCTACCGAACCTCCAAACCGGTTCAAACCGGTTTTGAAAATCGAAAATTTTGACCCGATTTTTGAAAAAACCCTAAGGCTATAGCCTTTCCGTTTTTTCGATTTTTGGGGGTCAAAAAATCGAAGAAAAATCCGGTTTTGGGTGGGTTTTCGCCGGAATATTCCAGTTTCAAACTGGTTTAGACCGGTTTCTGCCTCCTACCGAACCTCCAAACCGCTTCAAACCGGTTTTGAAAATCGAAAATTTTGACCCGATTTTTGAAAAAAAACCTAAGGCTATAGCCTTTCCGTTTTTTCGATTTTTGGGGGTCTAAAAATCAAAGAAAAATCCGGTTTTGGGTGGGTTTTCGCCGGAATATTCCAGTTTCAAACTGGTTTAGACCGGTTTCTGCCTCCTACCGAACCTCCAAACCGGTTCAAACCGGTTTTGAAAATCGAAAATTTTGACCCGATTTTTGAAAAAACCCTAAGGCTATAGCCTTTCCGTTTTTTCGATTTTTGGGGGTCAAAAAATCGAAGAAAAGTCCGGTTTTGGGTGGGTTTTCGCCGGAATATTCCAGTTTCAAACTGGTTTAGACCGGTTTCTGCCTCCTACCGAACCTCCAAACCGGTTCAAACCGGTTTTGAAAATCGAAAATTTTGACCCGATTTTTGAAAAAACCCTAAGGCTATAGCCTTTCCGTTTTTTCGATATTTGGGGGTCAAAAAATCGAAGAAAAATCCGGTTTTGGGTGGGTTTTCGCCAGAATATTCCAGTTTCAAACTGGTTTAGACCGGTTTCTGCCTCCTACCGAACCTCCAAACCGCTTCAAACCGGTTTTGAAAATCGAAAATTTTGACCCGACTTTTGAAAAAACCCTAAGGCTATAGCCTTTCCGTTTTTTCGATTTTTGGGGGTTTAAAAATCGAAGAAAAATCCGGTTTTGGGTGGGTTTTCGCGGGAATATTCCAGTTTCAAACCGGTTTTGACCGGCTTCTGCATCCTACCGAACCTCCAAACCGGTTTAAACCGGTTTTCAAAATCGAAAATTTTGACCCGATTTTTGAAAAAAACCTAAGGCTGTAGCCTTTCCGTTTTTTCGATTTTTGGGGGTCAAAAAATCGAAGAAAAATCCGGTTTTGGATGGGTTTTCGCCGGAATATTCTAGTTTCAAACTGGTTTAGACCGGTTTCTGCCCCCCACCGAACCTCCAAACTAGTGATGTACCGAATCAGCGAAATTTCGATTCGGCCGAAACCGAATATTCGGCGGTTTTGCCGAATAAATTCGGCCGAATCAACCGAATCATTGATGACGTCACACAAAGTCGTACCCTACACGTTTGACATGAAAACAGAAGATTATCTACCATGCAATTAGTGCAGAATGGTTGTGTTTCGTCCTTATTTTCGTTATGTGGGGTTTACATCGCCTCAAGCATGATTGCCAACCCGACAATGAAATACTGATTTTTTTGTCTGCAGTGGGAAAAGTGTCAGTATGTTACAAAATATAATGATAGACGCGATTTCCGATGGTACTAAGCAGAAATGACACGTTTAACGCTTTAAATGGGTGTTCGTAAAAGATTCGGTTTCGGCCGAATCGCAACAAATTATTCGGCCGAAACCGAATCTTTGCAAAAGTGGCCGATTCGGCCGAATAAATTCGGCAAACCGAATATTCGGTACATCTCTACTCCAAACCGGTTTTGAAAATCGAAAATTTTGACCCGATTTTTGAAAAAAAAAAAAAAAAACTTTCCGTTTTTGGGGTCAAAATTCCGGTTTTGAAAATCGATCCGTTTTTATCGATTTAGCCTAAAAAAATTGCCCCACTAACTTTTTAGCACACATATATATTTGTACACCATGTTATGTTTGAAGACATAAAATAATACACTGTAAACATACACATTTTTGGAAGAGAAAAGAAACCCAAACGGGACCAAGTTGCTATCACTGAGTGAAACATTGTGTAGTATCCCTAGACCAGTGGTATCAACTGTTCAGCATGCGCTCACAGAACGTCAATTGTTTCCGGGTTAAGATCTTGCTAAACAAAGATTTTGATAAAAACTAATGCAAACTTAGAAAAAAAACACATCAAACATTCTTTATATCTGACATTATTGACAGTGTAAACTGTTTCAAACCCATAAGATCTGATTTGTGAATCTGGTGACAAAATGTTAGCCATGCAGGCTAGTACAGAAAAGTTACAAGATGGTGTAAGGCAGTGGTTCTTAACCTTTTTGGTGTAGTTTCCCACTAAAGTTACATAGGAAGTTCAAATTTCCCCTTGTGTTACCTTTATGATAATGTTTTCTGCCATGCATTAACAATAATGATTCATGACCTTAGGTATTAAAGCAAAACTTCAAATAGCAATTTAGGTGTCATTGACTAATACAATTTCCCTCTACAGGTACTCATTTTCCCACTAGTTAAGAACCACTAGGGTAAGGCATGCTGTGAGCCTGTGAGTCCGATAAACTCGGGTGTCAATCATTATATCAGAACTGTACTGCAACATTATTGCATAATTTATCAAAAAAACACGCTAACACCTCCTCAAACACAATCAAACAATTGTAATCTCTTGCATCAGAAAACTGGAATTATTTTTAGCTGCGGCAGGAATAACATTTTTTGCTGTGTTGAATTGGCTTCATCACTTTGTCTTTACCCACTTCTTTACTGCCAATACCACTGTACCACTGATTACTAACAGTGCTCCGACAATGTTAAGTGCATGAGGTGGTTCATGGAACACAGTCATTTGATAACCATAGGCAAAGACAATGTCTAGTTGGCGAATAATGGAAACAGGACCAGCTTTTTCATTCTGCAAAATAATTTAAAGTTAATTATTTGTAATACTTGGAGGAATTTCACAAGTAATTTATATACATAAGTAACCATTTTTTTTTTCGACAATCAGGCGGCAGTCCGAGAACTGAAAATTGCCCTTTGTCGTTCACGGGGTTCGAACCCAGGATACTCCCGGGGACGAAACCCGATCAGGTTTTGTATGTGGGTCAGGCGCGCCAGGCCATTCGGCCAAGTTCCCGCCCCCAAACCATTTTATAATTCAGACTTTATGGAAGGAAATGATCATTTAACACAATATATTTATATAATTAACATTATTGTGATCATAAAAAATCAATTTGTGTTTTGATATCCTGTTGAAATGTTTGAAAATTCAAATGTAGGTACCCTTATGTCATCTATCAAACAAAATAATTATTTTGTACTGTAAATTGCAAAATATAAACCACATTATTTTAAATCAAAAGAGTAACATTTTTTCTTCATTCTACCTGAAAAGCTTTAGTAAGAAAAATTTGTCCACAAATTCCACAGAGGCCAACAATCAAAGCTAAGCCCCATGATTTGATGTCATTCGGAAATAAAAAATCTTTTGTTGCAAGCAAAACCACCAATGGAATGATAATCCCAGCAACAGATGCATAAAGTATTGGAAGTACAAAATGTACCTTGGGTACTTTTCTTAATGCAACAAAGGCAAATGAAGCACATAGTGAACCAAGAAATGCTGCAAGAACAGCCAAGTAACGTTTTGCAGTGCTAGAATGGGGATCGCTGTCATCTTGTGTGCTTAAAATTGTCTGGTTTACAATTTCTACTGGCACAGTTGTAAGATGTAAGGTTGCATTTGTAGCATTGACAGTAACACTGATGGTTGGAAATAAAAAAGATGGCTGTGCGACTAATAACACTCCAGTGATTGTCAAGAATAATGTTCCAACTTCTAAAACGCCAACTGATTCACCCAAGAAAAGCCATGCCAGGAATGAAATGTACACCGGTGAACTAAAGATGATCGCTGATGCATCTCCAATTGGCATGTTTTGAAAAGCGTAAAAGTAAAACAGTAAACCACCTCCTCCCAGAGTGCCTCGAACTAGAAGTAATGATCTTGTTTGATTGGAGTGACTTGACCATATACTTAAGCTGTAACAAACCAATAACAGTATTTAACCAAATGCTGCATAAAAATGGGAAACCTAATTGGGCAAGACATTAGAAATCTCATTGCTTACACAGCATTTTTTTAATACAGGGAGCTTCCTACCTAATTCTCTGTTACCCACAATATTACACTGTTTTTAGCAACCATGATTAAGTAATGTGCAAGTGAAGACCAAAGCGCCTAGTTAACTAACATATGGGGTAATCATTAGGAATTGAAGTGTTTAATCATGAGTACAAAGCAGAAATTAAAAGATAACATTAACTTCTTTTTTTAAGTAAATTTTTAAATACAAATCATATGTAGGTATCACCTTTTATAGTAAATGACTATGATGCAGCATATCAGTTGTATAAAGGATCGGATTGTCAACACAAGCATTGCACTCATCGAACCATGAAGAAATTTCACAAATACTGATCCAGTAGCAAAAAATACACAGGACATAAAAGCAAAAATATATCCCCGGAAATTTTTCCAACATGAGCAATTATTGCGAAAGATTTGTACATCTTCATTATTATCTGGTTCCTCTTCATAATTGTTATCTAATGAAACTTGTTCCAGTGTGTGCAGCTTAATATCTTCGTAAACATTATTTTCAGCTTCTTTACTATCCAACAATTTGTATTTAACACCACTCATGTCTGAAATCTAAAAGAAACAGACATAAACTATATTTGATGTGAGTAACCAAGCGTTTTGCTAAACTGAGTGAAAAAGTAGCCTTTTGTTTTCTACAAAACCAAAATCGCAATAATTATCGCATAAATTATATAGATGTTCCATTTAGTTGGAAAGAATGCATGTAAATACATAATCCTTAAAATATACGATGTATGTTTGCATTTGTAATTTTTACTTGCCTTTTACCAAAATAAATTCCACATCTGAAGAAAGCAAAACTTGCAAACTGAAACAATAGCTCAAAAAGGGTGTTTTCCCGCAGTACTTTCCCTATTATGGTACCTTCAACAAAAATCAAATGCCCAAATAAAAAGTAAAGTAACATAAAAGCGTGGACCCAGAAAATATAATATGTATTTTGGCGACTCTTTGGCAGAAATTTGAACAGCACGAACACTTCATAGGTTGAAAAACGGCAAGTTTGGCATGGATAAACGCAAAGCGTTGTTTGTGCAACTAAGAAAAAGAAGTGCAAATAAATCAATCGACCAAGTATAAACTCATTTTGCTACGCAGTGTTAATTAAATTGTGCAACAATTTACAGCCAAACAGGTCTTGAGTAACCAAACAGATCGAAATCCATTTTGTAATGTTTGTAAAGTTCAAGAGACAGAGATTTCGGAATGGAACGAAAATAATTCAGCACCATTTCATCTGTGGTGTGGAAATCTTGATCGGGAAAAAATACATCGCGATCTGATATAGTCATGTTTAAAAACTCCTTTAAGTACTTTACATCTTCCTTCAAAGTTTCAAACTTCATCACGTAATCGTAGGTAACTTTGCAAGGGTTACAAGAAACGTTAAATGACTTCCAATTTAAGTCTTTTTCCTCGGACGAAAGCACAAAATGAACAAAGTCTTCAAACGTCGCTCTGTCGTCACGTGACCCGTTGACGTTTTCATGACGTAGGTGCCTGAACTTGCGACTTATTTGCAATGACATATTGCGGTAAAAACTGTTGTGATTTGAAAGCATTTTGTCTCTGTACGCCGATACCAAACGGTTAAAAGGATTGCGAACGGTGATAATCTAAAGATAAAAACATATAACCGTAAAGAGTTGTATACACTTATCGGAAATACGAACAAAAGTGTTGTTACAGTAGTTCATTTTCTCACAATTCTCTTTGCACGCATTATTTCACATAAATATGTCATAATAAATATTAATATTTATTACACAAAACAAAATATCACTGACGAACTCAGAAAAAGTATCCAATATTTTAAGACACATGTTGCAGGTAGGCATATTAACAGCATAAAGAAGTTGCAGAGGTTCACGCGGGTCTTCAAGTCTCACAATTTAACAACGCAATAGGTTTGCGCTATGAGCCTCACTAAGTTTACAGTTCAAACTGTTGCCTCAAGATTCCCTGGAGATGAACTCCAGAAAACACCACTTGTATAATCCGTTGACTACATTGTTGGTTTATTTGGTTATCAGCGACAGAAATATTTCAAGAAGTCTTATTCAAATAGAATCGTAATTAAAGAGAAAACAGTAATTAGCAATTAACACCACTTTGTCATTTTTCGAGCCTTATCTAAGCTGACACAGGTTAGCCTTTCTTAGCTCCTGCCTGTCCAAACGTTAACATAAAAATGGCATTTTTTCCCAAAAATGGCGGTTTATATTGGCAAGAGCGAGGGGATTTGCCAGCACTGTGAGCGGTTAAGTGTACATTCATTGGTCAGGAGGAATTTGGAGCCGTTTGTGGAGCGCGATGTAGGCTATATTCTATGACGTACGGGAAGCTAGTTTTCTAGCCTGCTTTACGCGGCTGTGCTTTTGTTGGGGAAAAAGCTATACAAAATGGCAGGCATTGGCATGTTGCCGCTGCAAAGTCAGTTTCGCAAAACATTAAATTTTGGGCAAATGTTTTTGATGGGCTAGCATAGGTGAGGCTGTCATTTCCAGACATTTTGTTAGATTGATTTTACACACAAATTATTGATCGGTAAGTAATGGTTATTTTAGCATAAAACTCCTTAAACTTTTTGAAGTGTCCGCAATATTCTAACTATTATAACTTACTCGAAACGTTGATTTGTTCCACGAGGCTACAGCACTTTGTGTGCCCCGATGTTTTGACCCAAAACGGGCGTTTTTTCGCGCAAATTTCATGACGTCATCGACCTCGGTTTTGTTTGCGAGGTATTGTTGAGTTAAAAATCCATCCATCACTAAAACCCCACGCAGCCAGCTAAGTTGACCGCATCGAGGTATATCACAGACTGCGAACTGTAATTAAATAACATCACATGCATTTTGCGTTAATGTACCAATAAGGCTCGAAAAAGGTCCAATAATGCCAAATCTAAATGAGTAATTACACACAAATGATTGCTGCTATAAAACTAAAAACATTAACTGTTAAAAGTGGCCAGAAAACGGTCTACTCAACGGCACTTCTGATGGAAAAAAATGGTAAAAGTAAACATATAATGACCTCAATACAATTTTACGTAAAGTGTTTGAATTTGTTTTTCCAAAATTTTAGAGTAAAACTAAAAACTTGCCCATTAAAATTAACATATAGATCGATTGTAAACCTTATATTTAGTAGAGTAAAGTGCATCTGGGTTTGTAGATTTCATTCTGCCATTAAACTTTTGAATCCACTTCTGACAAGCGTTTAAAATCGTATTACGCCTTCCACGTTGTAGAGCACCAATTAGATGTTTAAAATCTTCAGATGATTGCTGTAAATAAAAAAATACATACAAATACTTTTATTGCGCTAAGCTACTAACTGCAAATTAGACTTACTTCTTGAAGTCGTATTCTGGACTTGGTATTGGCAACTGTGAACTGTTTTGTGCTTGCAATAATCTTGTAATCAAATGAAGATAGTGTCAGTACAGCAGCTCCAGTACAAAATCCCACAAGAAATATAAAAACCATGTTCCTGTGTCCTTTCATTCTGACAGGCAATGTAAACTCACAAGATTCCGTGTCACGTGACGAAAGCCTGCTTCTAAACTAAACCAAAACGAAATTCAGTTCAAAAACGTTTGTACAGAAGACGAGATAAGTTGTCTGGCGTTTTATAATCAGAAAAGTGCTGTCGTTATTTTTAAACAGTATTTGATTACTGCTTTATAAGCAGTGGTGGGATTCACATTTTTTTTCAGCCGGTTCGCTGATCTCATTTAACCAGTGGTGGGATTCAAATTTCCAATCAGGAATTCAATTTTTTGTCATGCTAACCGGTTCGCTGATCTCATAAAATTTCGTGAGACGGTTCTATAGAACCGGTGCGAACCGACTGAATCCCACCACTGTTTATAAGTCATATTAAGTCCTGAAGGAAAAAGGGGCAAAATATTCTTTAATGTGACAAAAACAAGAGCATTTCGCATCAAAGCAGATTTGGAAGGGTATTTCACTAACCTCGGTAGCCGTAGATTTTTACCAACTATCAAAAACGTCCAAGATAGGGCCACGGAAACACTGCTAGGTTCTTAACTGTTATGCTATGATCCCCATACCTATGTCCCCCTCTATTTCGGTAAGCTGTACATTAAGAACATCTCCAACAAATAAACACACCTATTTCCAAATTATTTCTCCAGTTTTAACACTGCCACTTTTACTCTTGTCGTGTAAGCAAGAAAAACAACTCATTAAATCCACCTTGATTCATACTTTTAGCTACACCAACTAAATATCAGAAGTCCATCTCGAATAGATAAGACCACGAAACACCGTTCGTGTTATTAGCTGCATGCTTTGTTCATGTAACGCAGTAAAAACACATTACCGCATCAAAATAATTTGAATAATCGAACTCCGTGACATGACTCATTGTTACGTCACAATCCGTCATATATTTCACCTTATTTGATCCGTGACCTCGAGACACGCAAAAATATCCGTTTCGTCCCAAAATGTTTTAACAATTTTTTCTAAAAGCAGTTTGACGCAAAAAATGAATGTTTTGTTTATATCTTTAGTGTTTTACTACTTAGTTTGTAACTTTTTATGTTTTGTTTACCAATCAACATTTTCACGACTTGACCGACTTCGTAACCTATGCTTACCATTACTATTAAAAATGCTTGTTTAAATATCACTAGTCAATGGAACAGACTTTAGGTAAGGGGAAATGCCAATAGGCAGGGTTGCCATACCGTCCTTATTTCTAAGATTTGTCCTTATTTTCAAGGGATATGTCTTAGAAAAATTCATTGTCCTTATTTCTAAGAAATGTCCTTATTTTTGACTTGAGTCCTTCTTTTGTCTTATTTTCATTAATTACTGGTCAAATCCCTGCTACAAGTAAAAGTAAACCTAGACCTGAGCTGTTGCGAGATGCACGAAGTATTTTTACGAACAAGGAGTGGCTGGAACAGATTGTTTCTGCCAAAATATTGCATACGATATGTCACGGCTCGCATAAATGCAAAGATTTGTTCAAAAACGATTGTTTTATTTCGCATAAAAATTTAATTTTTTGGTTGTCCTTATTTTTGGTTTCAAGTCGATGGCAACCCTGCCAATAGGCCACGCCAAATCACAATTGTTTGATGTTACTTTTGAGAAGTGACAAGATATATTTTTAATGGGATTTCTAAGGGCATGTACGTTTTGAGCTGACTGCTTGACGCAGCTGAGTTTAACAAAGTTATGAGTTCTTATCAAGTCTCGGCCACTCGCGTTTTCCTGAGCAAAAACTGAGTCCAATTTTTTGCGACATGGTCAGCTTCATCATTGACTACCGGACATTAGTTATGCACTGTAGCTTTTTGACTCAAAAAGGCAAGCATCCGTGTACTTCCCGAATAGCCTTTGTTCTTGTGTAATCAATTTTTGTATCCCGCTGATCTCGTTCGTATTCTCTTGTGTGCTCGTTCTGGTGGACGAAACGTCAACAAAATTATAGTTTTCAAAAAACAACGGGTATTTTGTCCTGCTCCTTTTGCGGTGCATCTAAAATATACAAGATCGCTTGGTGCATCTTAACATCACTTCAAGATCGGTTGATGCACCTTATATCACTTGGTGGAACTTTATACTGCTAGATGCACCTTTACCTGGCAATATAAAACTGCACCAAGCGATGCAAAGTTACACCAAGCGATTTTAAGGCAGCATGTAAAAATTAAACAAACGAACAAAATTTTTTCTCCCTAGGTTTGGCAACACAACTGAAATGCTAAAGAAACCTGACTGTGATTAGTACAAGTTTATTTACCAAAAGCGTGTTAAAAACTGTACAGGGCATGATAAAAATGCAAGTTCAGGCAGTTGGTAATGAAGTTACCAAAAAGAAGAGTACATATTTGGAAAACCCATTCACAAATTGACAACACTGTTGTTCTTTTTGGCTTCTTAGGTAAGAGCAACACTATAGGATGGCCAACATAATAAGCAAGTTTAGGGATATTTACAGCAATATATGCAGTTAAAACACACTATATTACATCACAAAACAAAGTACTTTAATATTGTTTATGGCGTTTTTCTCTCACAATTACAAAGCTGGTACCATTCAATAGAAATTACCAGTACTAAGTGCTTTGCAATTGCAAAAAAATAGCATTAGAAAATTAGTACCTATGCAAAAAAACAATATGTGTATAGTACAAAACTGGAAAATCTACAAGCACCTTACAATGAAACAGATCAATGGTTCCTTTGAATTTGGATCAGTTAGGAAACTTATGGTGAAGAAACCATTTCTCCATAACCCTTTTTCCATGCTTGTACTGAGGAAGTAGATTTGGCAAATTTTGATGACAAAATACGACCTTTTATTGTAACTCGTGACATTGTCCTACGAAGCACACTCCTCTGTAGTGGTTTAACATCCACATTATCATTAAGCTCATGATAGTGAGACTCCAGGTGTGCTTTGTCAGATGTTTGGGGCCTAAATAACAATAAACACAAACCATCAAAAAAAATTACAAGTTAATCAAGTACTTTTGCAATAAAAGTTTGTATATTCAGATCAGAGTTGTGTAGTTTGATGTGGACTGTGGAGTCAAGTCACAATAAATTTGGCAACTGCTTTATGGCCAGTTTTGCTGAAAATGTGCAAGGGCATTATAAAAGCTTTGTTTTTGGTTAAAGTGGAACCCAAAAAAATTTTGAAAAGTTGGGTGGGAGTCAAAATAGAAAAGTGATGTCAATATTTATGACCTACTTCACAACTCTGGTAAAGACTAGTTTTGCAAAACGATAAGAATAACAAAAGAAAGAAGAACAAGCCCACATACTTTTCTACCACTGGTGATTTTATTGCATGTTTTTTTATCGCACTGTGCAAATTTTGGCTGTTGGTCTGAAGCATTTTTATTCCAGAGGAAACATGTTCCAAGTGGTTGTGAAAGTCTTCTTGTGAAAAACACCTGTGCATCAACAGTACAAAATGGAAAAAAACTGCAAATACACTTTAAATTCAAAGCTCATGCATTTTTTAAAAGACAAAACTGGTTAATGACATAAACCATTGAATTGCAAGATCGTAAATTCAAACCCCAGACATTTGTTAAGAAATTTGTCTAGGTAATTGCATAATTTAGTATATTTGCTAATTTAGTATGTTAAAAAATATATGCGGTATGAGTTCCCATAAAGGGGATATTCTGCACAAGGGGTCTACAAAGCAATTTTCGTTGTATCTCTCTTCCAAATGCTTTATTTGATGAAATTCAAAATTAGCATTGAAAAGTTTAAAGGCTTTGTTTATAACGCTTGTTACATCCAAAGGTCTTTACACAATCCTAAGTGAAACTGTTTGCTTGGTCTATTCAACACCACTTTGGACTGGAAATCACAAAGCGATTTATTGCTATTGTCAAGTTATTAGCTTATAAATCACTGATATTGCAGTTGCACACAACATGATACTTTTACTGTAACAGCTTCTAAATCACCTAGAAAGCCTCTTTGATCGTCTCCTTTGCACTGGTGAATCTAACTGAAAAGGGTTATCTGGTGTAAAAGGTGAAGTTGCCAGTCTGTTTCTGTATCTTCTTTGTGGGGTGGAAATTTTCTTTTCGGGAAACCTTTTATCCAACTTTGCCTTTTTGGAGATGGTCTTGAACAAAAATGCATATTTTAAATTTAGTTTTACACACAAACATGAGATGTAGATAGTAGTAATGCGCCAAAGTCTAGGTTGGCTGAAACATTTTAGCCAAATATGCCATTTTCCAATGTTGTGGCCTGAATTTTGTAAACAGTCACCCGCAAACGTATATTTTGATTGCATGAAATTAATGCCTCAACTTTCAATATCGCCAATATAAAATGTCATAAATATAAAATGTTTCATCACATCAAAAAAGTATGAGTCACGCTGTCTGCATAATACTAGTTTATAGTGATGGGACGAGTACCCGGTACTCGGTACTCGGTATCGATGGTATCGAACGATTTCAGTGGTATCGATACTCGTACTCGGTATCGAAATATTTTTTCTCAGTTTTCGATACCAACGTGCGAGTACCGAAGGCCGTTTTGCACCATAAGAATACTGGCAACTTTATGTCAATATTTGCTTCCGACAGCACAAAATAGGAAAAAATTCCGCCAGTTTACGTATATGTTTTTCGCTATCACGTGGAGGTTACATTTTTCGGCATGTGTGTGTGCGCGTGCTTGTACCCCGACTATGGCAGACAAATTAGCCAGTGATATACAACTAAGTACAATACTGTACTTAAGTACTCGGTAATCGTACTCGGTACTCGGTATCGAAGGTATATACATGTGGTACTCGTACTCGGTATCCGTACTCGGTATCCGTACTCGCTTCAAAACCTGGTATCGTCCCATCACTACTAGTTTAGTAAAGCTTACGCATTGTGAAAGTGATTTGGAATGTCATAAACCAGTTCACTTGCATCAACAACACAACGTTCAGTCAGAAGCGGGTTTTAGGTTCGACCTGAAGTCACCTGATTATTTGGTTTCGGCCTGAACCTTTTATGGGGGTTTCAGTGCATCACTAGTACATAGTACTCAATCAGCAATTGTTTTAAATGTTGTGATCGTATATATATGCATACACTTACTTCAGTCACATTTTTGACAGTGCTCTTTACTTTTCTCTTCAATCCACTCTTTGGAGCAGATTCAGACTTTTTTGTGGACTCCTTTTTATTTTTTTGACTGCTCATGGGCTTGAAGTTATTGGGGCCATTGATTTGTTTTAGCGGAATTCTAGCTCGTAGAGTCATTCCAAACGTTTTCAGGGGTCCTTTTTGAAGATACTTTTTAGGTATTGGTGAATACACTGTGTTGCTTGTGGGGTCCTCATAGAAAACGTTGTAAGATCTTTTTAGGCCATCTATTGTGCTTGCCATTGTTTATGTATTTGTATCATATGTTAGTTGTTTTTCTGCAACAAAAATATGTGAATATATTTAGCATTTTGAAAACAATGTTGTAAGTGCACAAAAACCAGTCAGCAATTGTGCGTAAGCTTTAGTTCCAATTTAAACCTGGTACATAGGCCAGCCCGCAGAACATGACAGTTCCCGACAAGATCTCGTGCATGCAGGACCAACATGTCCTGCGTGCACGACCCGTAAGTTCGCATGCAAGGCCAATTTCAGCAGGCGCAAAACAAGTAAAAGAGCTCAAGGCAGTACAATTAAATGCCTTTCGTGCGAAATTTCCACGTGCAACCCCCTAAAATTGGCGTGCAAATATTTAAAAAATAATAATAATCGTGCGTGCAGCTGCCACACTCTGCAGACTGGTTCATAGGTACCAACTACTAACCAGTAATACTTCGCAACATAGTTTGACTTAAAACTACTAAATATTACATAAACCTGACACTTAGCTCGCAATTCGTAATTAAGCAATACAGATGAGTCACTGCCACTGCCAACTGTTTGGTGTGGAGCCTCATTGCCCATAAAAATATTTTGTATCACATACAAATGGCCACAAACGATTTTTTATTTTCATAAGTTAGCTTATGTGTGTCTGCAGAAGCACATGTGCCTCATTCACTTCGCTGGACAACAATCACATAAATCTGGCAGTGGCACACAACCACAAAATTGACTTCTTTCACAGTAGGGTTCCTCTATTTCTCGACTTTTTAGTTTCTCGAGAAACGAGAAATTGAAAATTCATTTCTCGAGAATCTCAAGTCTCGAAATTTTTATTTAGGCCGATTTTCTAACAAAAACAAACAAAAAAATTTCCGATTGTACGCTTTTTCGCTTCTAGTGGCAATCGCATTTGCTAGCAAACCAGCAAAAAACGAAGTGAATGTTATAGATCTAACGCAACCAGGGATGACCACTGCCTGGGAAAGGTGAAAGTTTAGGGGCTCCTCTAAAATACGCAATCTACTTATAAAACGTATGCAACTTTTAAAAAGGTTGACGGTTAGGGCTTTCAGGGTCTGGTTGAGGGTTTATAATAAAAATAACACTATAATTTAGTTTTAGATGCCCAGTTTGAGCTTAATATTCACATATGTGTTGAAAGTGGTACTAAACACCGTATGGTACCGCATCTTAACACTTGTAAGAAAATTAGGCCCAAAAGGTATCTGAGATTAAATTATAAAGTTATTTTTATTATAAACCCTCACCCAGACCCTAACAGCCCTAACCGTCAACGTCTTAGTTTTTTTTGGTAGATTGCGTATAGACTGCGTATTTTAGAGTAGCCCAAAGTTTAGTGGCAACGCACGTTAAAAATCGTTGTTTCGGGAGTAAAAGAAAAAAGGAATGTGCTCAGGGCGCTCAAGAGGCGAGTTGAAACGAAAAATACACGTAATAAGAGGTGTCGCATTTACTTTTTGTTTGTCAAACGTGACGTAATTTTTCTCGAGAAATTCTTATTTATTTCTCGAAAATCGAGACTCAAATTTTTCGAGATTTCTCGAGAAGGAACTCTTCACACGAAAACACTCTTTTAAGTTAACTGTAGTTTCATCAGACTTGCATTTCTTATTTCGCTAATATAGGTATTTGGCAATAGCAATAATGGCCTACTATTAAAGTAACTTGAGTTTATTTCGCTTGGTGAAAGAAAACATAGCGACACAATAGCACTAAAACAACCACCAAGCCGGAAATAGCTGCGCAACGTTAAAACGTTATTAAGCGCAAAAAAGTAAAGGGCACAATTGGTGGATGATACCAAAACGCGCTGCAGCTACACCGTATTATAAAGCGTTATGTGACTGGGGCTCACAAGAAAGTGAGGTTGGCGCAGTGATGGTTAACACGACTGGGGAGGGAACGTCTTTAACTATCAAAACAAGAATTACTTTTATTTAAAAGCAGAGCAAACTAAACTTAACATATATAGCCTTCGGACTTTGAGAAATTGGCGATTCCGCTATTTCTCACGAAGCTAAATTAAGTAAATTAACAGAAACAACTAACAATCGCACAAGTTTTTCTCGTTTTCGACTTTCATATTCGGCGCCATTCAGTCATGCATGACGTGCTTCTCTTTTTGACATAGACAACATACATTTTTTTTTTCGACCGAAAATTCCGCGGCCGCGGCGTTCTTGGATGTTTGTTCAACCTTCAACTTTTTAAAATGATTGAACCCTTTTATACCACTGGATCTTTTAAAAAAATGTGTAATGTGATCACGTAAAAATGATAAAGTTTCCAAAAACGTTGTAAACTCATATCCCGTTTCCATGGCCGTTGGTCCAATCGGACTTTTCCGCTATTTCAGTCCGATCGGACGCAATAAGGAATGACTCAGCAATTTTTTTCAGCGTTTTCGCTTTTAAAAGTCCGATCGGACCAACGGCCATGGAAACGGGATATAAGTTTCGCAATTTTTAGAGATCCAACATCTTTCAATAAGTTTCCGTATGGCTGACAGCTTCGTGCGTTAACAACCACTTGCATCAGGACGGAAGTCGTTGGGAGTTTTATCTGCATTTTCCGGTGTTAGGTTAACCACATGCAGGCCATATCACGATCCAACGAATTGAAACACTTTTGTTGAAAGCGCATCACTTTTTATTAATTGAAAAATGCTAATTATGAAAAAATCCTACACCAAACATGAACTGCTCACACACATTTTTTTTAGAACTTTAAAAAGTAGTGGTGGTGGCCCTAAAGCCAGCCAACACACACATGTTAGTACCAATAATTTAAGAACAGTAAACATCTTCTAACAAAACTTTTGGCAGATCACAATTGCATGATTTCCGATATTGCCATAAAATTGGCGAAACTTGGTCACAGGTATTCCTTGGGTAGATAGAACCAACGGAATGCTGCAAAACAATAATGCATCTGCATTTAGTGGCTTGTACTTACTGTCATATTTATTAAACTTTTAGTATGAGTGTTGCATAGAGTTGCCAGGTTATAAAGAATTTAACAGCTTTTTAGTCTCTTTCAAATTCAAAAGAGTTTGACCAGGCACTCTCAAAAATATGGTTAACTATTGACGAAAATATGGAGTATTATGTACATTGAAAACACATTTCCGTTCTAACAATAACTTCATGCATTTGATACATTGCCAATTTCTGAATTTTCTGTGCTTACACATTTAACAACCCTGCTGAAAATGGACATGTTAATTTCTATAGTCATTTAAACAATATTTACAGACCTTTTTGATCAGTAACTGGAACAGCATCTCCTTTCGGAAGTTTCTAGACAACAAAATGATATTTCATTTTGGGTGCATCACAAAACAATTTGAAAAAATTCAAATAGAAAGTTTAGGTATATAAATAATCTATCACATCAAAATCTAATAACCTTATTTAAAACAAATCCAATTTCCTTAAAAAAAATAAAAGTAAATTTGTGAATGTAATCAAATAAATTACTTTGTTTACGATATCAGATGCTACAGCTTGGTCTACATTACATGATGTGCCACACTGTCCTGAGTTCATTCTGAAAAAAAAAAAAACGATTTTATGTTGATAATATACAATGCAGTAAGCTACTATAACAATTCTAAGGAAGCCTTTAAAATAAGTAAAAATCAAATCACTTTAACAAACTGTAAAAATCTCACTTGGTCAATTCAGTTTCAGCCAAGTCATTAATCATTTTATGCCAAAACTCGTGAGTTTCGGCAATAGTGGACTCAGCAAAAGCTCTGTCCTGGAATTCTCCATCAAATGCAAATGAGTTGAGTGGTTTGCCATCTGCTACTTTGTACACCTTAAACCAGTTTCTTGTGTCTTTAAGATAGCCAGGTTTCAAAGTCTCAACATCAGTAATATCTAAATGTAAAAAATGTGGCAATTTCAATTTGAGTTTGGGCTATAAATTACGAATCGATCAACAACACACAGTACTAGAAAAATCTGTTTGTCCTGTATAAACAAGTCTCTATTAAAAATTGAAAAAGTGTCTTTTACAACTTTGCAGATATGAGAAAAAAAATAATTCATACAGTTTTATTGTGGGTTTTTACTTAGTAAATACACTAATGACATGTATAGTACAAGTAGTTTAGGGCGTGGCAAAATAAAATCTCCTAAAGGTTGTTTTATGGTCCATAAAATCATAAATTTGATTACAGTTTAAACAAAAGATCTGGATTTCATTACTTATTACACAAACAGGGGTGAGTAACTGTTTGTAGTTTATTTTGCACAAAGACTATTTATGATGTTTTATCTATTCAGTTGCAACAGTTCAAGCAGTTTAACCTTTTAAAGTCAAGTGGCATAGACAATCAATATTTTTAATATCTGCAAAAGTCATTACAATCAGAGTACAGGCTGTTTGTTAATAATCAACCTCAAGTACCAAAGTTCATATTTGGATTGGGCGTGGACAGGAGTTAGAACACAAATGTAGCAGATTACAGTATTATGTCAACGGAATTGTTTCAACTCACCATTCAGTTTATCAGCATCAGGGTCATTGATGTCAATAGCAATAATTTTCCAGTCGGTTTCGCCTTCATCAATCATTGCAAGGACACCCAACACTTTCACCTAAGTGTACAAAAGCTTTGTCATAAAAATAGGTAACCTACCCTTGTATGTATAGTTTAAAAAATCATTTTAAAATGTTTAAATGTAAATGCAATATATATATGACATAAAGGACTATTTAAACACTGGCAAATTTATGGCAAAGAAGAGTCATATTACAATGTTCCATTGTTTTATTTTCAAAACAGGGTTTGTTATTGGATATAAAACAATGCTGTTAACAAAGTAAAAAATTCTTCTCAATGCTGTATATCTATACCTGAATCACATCACCACGGTTTGCTATTCTAGATCCAATTTCACAAACGTCAATTGGATCATTGTCACCAGTTTGGTTTGTGCTCTTGTCAACATGCTTTGGATCTTCCCATGTCTAAAAGAATAACAAAAGGTATATACATAGGTCAATGTCATTTTAAGTGCTATTTGCGCCAATAAATCTTTTGCCAAGCTATGTGATTTTACATAATGCCCAAGTCTAATCAAAATAATCATAATAGGCAGTTCTGGTTATTAGTAATGAAAACAAATTTTAAGCATTTTATGAAATTAACCAGAATATACACATTACTAGAAAGAATTTTTCACCAGTGTGAAGCTATATTATGCGATTAAGTGGAATTTGTGAAATTGTCTACAAAGTGTTTAAAAAACTGAGCATTGACAATTATTTTTTGTACCTGTGGAATTGTTCCATAATTCCAAATGTATCCTTTGTATGGATAAGTGTTTGCTACATATCGGAGCATGCCCTTCTTAACATCTTGTTTGATTGGGTTTAATTCCTCTGCTGTAGCGATTTCCATTTTTTCATTTGTCCACCGAGGGACTTCTACCACCATATTGTATATTTTCTGCATGAAAATTTTTGTGCGTTTAACTTTTTGAACTGTTTTTGGAGGTCATTACCCACCTTTTCTGGGTCAGCCAGCCATGGAATATCATGGAACGGTGAAATATACTTTCCATCTTTTTCTACAAAATTAAGTTTGTTACTAACAAAGAATAAAAACGAAGCAGAGATCTTAAAGAGCAACAACCAAGTTGTTTTGGCAAAAAAATAACTTAAATGCAATAAAAAACAATCACAAAATGAGGTAAAATAAACAAAACATTTACTTGAACAGCAACAGAAACAAGACATCAAAAGCTTTGTGCCAAATAGAAGAAAGTAAAATGTTGGTGATTGAAATTGGATAATTGCATGCCATTTTATCAATGCATTGATACATAACCTTTAGGGTATTGAACAAGTGACATTTCAAAAAAATACAACTAACTACAAAATATTTTAAAAGTAATTACACCAAAACAGAACCTAAAACCCCAAAGAGCTTGGGATAATATCAAAAATTAATTCGAGCACAAACAATCATGAATGCCGTCTTACTGTAGAAAATCCTGTACTCCAATGTATTGGGTTTTCCACGTTCCTCAAGTTGGTAAGACATTGTACTGGTCAAAGCAACAGCCTGATATGAAAGAACTCGATTAATATGCGATAAACGACACAAGACACTGAAAGACGTGGCAAGTTTTCTTGAAAGGTGAGCCATGTTGCTTGTTTACTCAAGCGGAACTGCCGGTTCCGTTTTTGTACTGCCAAGAAGCAAAATGTTTCCTTGCAGTCGCAGGCATGAATATTGCAATTTCACTGGTTTATTGATTTGAAAAGGGATTATAAATTTTCCTTTTCATTGCAAACGAAACTAAATTGCAAAATTAGGGCAAGGAATGACTGGTTGCAGTTTTTCAGTTTGATTTCTGTACCTATTGAAAATATGTTTTTTTGAACATTTAGAATATATTTATAAACGTTATTTTAAGCAGAGACATTACAAAGAGATTTTTTAACGCCTTTGTTTTAAAAACCAAAAGCAATTCAAAGTGATTTTGTTGCAAAAACAATGGTATTTGCCGATTGCTGCGGTGTTATACAACGTTTAGGATTTCCTCCGGTTGTCGCAAGCTCTGCTTCAGACAAGAAAACGCTTTTCTGACAAATTGCTGACATCATCGAATTCTGCAAATGTGGAATTGCGTCGAAGAATGTAACCAGAATTTCTTAAAAATTCTAGTACACCGCAGCCCGCAGGGGGTATCTTAGATTGCATTTGGCGCAGAAATATTTTAAAACCTGCAAATCTTTTAAATAATGACGTATAGGTACATTGTGGGCATTATGTCAGCAAATATGTAACTACAAGTTTTTCATAGGAAAGAATTGCATCTTACGTAATTATACACACAATATATAGCATGCATATATAGCATGGCAACTTGACTATTTAGAGTTACTCGCGGTATTAGTAGGCTACTGTGTTTTCTGCTTTAAGATATGTGGCCAAAGGGTTTAAAGGTAAAATTGATAGAAATTTTGGTACCATTGACCTAACCAGGAGTGAGATATAGTCTTGTCTTTCGATATGGGCGGATTTTGCAGGGTTTTGAAACTTTAAAACGGGGTGTACAACACGGCAATAGGGCACACAATTGGTTTAAAAAGTGATACGTTTTGATCAGTGGCGCTTTTGTCAGCCGGTTGTATCACAAAAGTCGTAGTTTTCAGCCGGTTCTGTTACAAAAAGCCGATTGACAGTAACTGGTAATTAATGCTAACCGGTTCGCTGATTTCATAAAATTTCGTTAGGCGGTTCTATAGAACCAGTGCGAACCAGCTGATCCCACCACTGGTTTTAACTATAGCAGCTAAAAAGTCTAGAAACAGTTTTAACAATCCAACACGTACCCAAGCATATTTCTTTCAACACTTCGTAAGAAAAAAACTGAAAAAGAATGCATCATATGAGCAAAAAATTGGAAAAAAATCAATTGAAATCACTATAATATTTTTCTTGTTTTAGAAGACTTATTCGTGTTGTAGAAATGATTAGTTTTGAATTGCTGCTTAGCACAGTGGGCGGGCATTGCTGGGCACAAGTGCTTGCTGTGCTAATGATTGGTCCTAGCCATGCCCTGATGGGTTTTAATTCGCTTGCTGCTGTATTCGTTGGAGTTAGCCCCGATTTCAGGTGTGTTAACGCCATAAAATAAAATAAATTCAAGTGTATGAATTCCACATTTAACCGAATTACATGTATATTGTCTATTTTGCGAAAACGTTGCTACTTTTTAAAAGCAAAAACATAGACGTTTATTGCTAAAGACCAGTCACATAACAAACTGAGTTCCAACGTTGCAGTTTGTAATTTTGTACGAATCAGAGGTTTTTCAAAAGTGGTAGATATAAGGAAGCGTATAGGTTTGACATTTCGAAAAAGACAAAAAAAATATTATTTAGATTCGGGTAAAAGATATGCTGGTAAAAGATGCGTGACCAACAAGAAACGCACCTAGATTCCTTTTGCCGCATTTTTTTGGTATTGATTTGCTTGGGGTTAAATTTCTGTTTTCAAAGAGGTAAAGGATACGAGACGGATTAAAAGCCCTTATATAAAACATTTAGACTCCGTGTTATCTTAAAAATTGCCGAAATTCCAATTTGTTAGATGCCGCGTTCCTCCCATCGACGACTTACAATCGAGCAAAAAAGAGATCCTTAACTTAACAACACCAATGGATTCTGTCACTGGAAAATATCAAACATGTTCTAGGTATCGAACATCTATAAATTTTTCGGCTTATAAATATCGTATTTTCCGATTCTATAGGTACGGATATGATCTGAATTCTTGCAACACCAGTACAGTAGGTTGCAACATGTCAGCGCCGATCATCCCATGCGACCGTGGCTATTCCTACGACAAGAACATATTGAAAAATACAATTGTTACGGAGGTATAGCTCCTAAAGTTAATACAGTCATGAAGAAAACGCGAATAGAAAAATTTCTAAAGTGGATTTTTTAAAATTATTGCTGTAACTTAGATTAGTTTCTAAAAGTTTTCAATTTTTTTTTATCGGTTTACCACAACATAAGAAAACGGGACCAAAAAATCTGCAAAATAGCAAAAATGTTGCTCTTTACAGTTTGATTTAGTGTGTGACCGAGCATTCCTCAATCCTTTGTCGTCTTCTATGTACTACGTGGGAATGTTAGTTGCTTCTGTAGTGTTTGGAGCCGTATCAGACAGGCAATTATTTCGTTTATTATTTTTTACCAGTAAAGCTAGCTGAATGCCGCTTTTCCAGCTTCTTCACAACAGTATTGCAACATGTAGTTTAACTTCCTTTATTGTGGGATTGTTGCCGGGCTTTTCGGGCCGGGTTCGGGCTTAGATTTCTTCCAAAAATGGCCTCGACTCTGTGTCAGTATTTTTTGAATAAATTTAACTAGCTAAGTAGCCAGTTGCTGGGCCTGGCCTAATATTAAACAGCCCTGAAGGGCCTTGTTCAAGACCAATTGTCTATTGTGTATGTTGTCTTGGTCTTTTCTGAGGGTTCAATGTATTGACCTGTCAATCAAAGTTTCGGGTCAAAACAGGCTTCTTAAAAACGATTCGGGTTCGGGCCGGGTTTCTTCAATTTTTAGTCCGTTTACAACTCTTAGTCTCATGCTTTATAAATCAAGTTCGTAAAGTTGGAAACAATTACAACAACAAACTGCTTGCCTATAAAAACTTTTGCTAATTTTTGTTTTACTGTGTATAAACACACCTGTAACAAGTTCGTCATTTGTGAATAGAATCGGACGGAAGCCAACGCTGCTAAGTACATACGTCCTCGCAATTGCTTGTATGTTCGGTGTCACATACAGTGTTAATATTGAGATGTTCATAGTGTTTCGAACTTTGACTGGAGTTTTCACTTATGCATCCACTATTGCCGCTTTTGTTTACGGTAAATCATTAAAGATTTCAATGTTAATTTGTTGTAGCGTTAATGCTTTGTACACTTGTCGGTAAAATCATTTCTTTCATTTAACCAGTGTTGTGATGAATGATTAAAAAATCATTGCACTAAACTAGGAGTGTCCAACTCAAACAACTTTGAGGACCAAAACCAAACTTTCTTAAGCAAGTCGAGAGACGCACTATCGAAACATTTGTTACAGTGTAACATTGCAACAACAACAATTCATATTTAAAAAGTAAAATGTTCATTAATGCCATTAACTACATTAAAATACAATATTGTTACAAATTACAAACAGTTATACAGTGTATGCATGTGACTTAAAGGGTAGCAATTTCTTAAAGGATGATCTTTCCCATTATTCCCTGTTGCATGATTGAAAAAACACTGATGGTAAAAGCATTTTGACACAAAGCACTTTTTACAGTTGTTGAAATAGTTGAAGCAAAATGGAGAATCGCATTCGGAACATCCTATGGGCTTTTCTTTTCGTACGGTTACATGATTTTGGGTGGAGTTGCAGCAATGTACAAAGCTTGGCGAAAAATTTATGTAAAAAATTAATAATTGCAACCTTTATGTTATTAAGTGATTTATTCACAGATTCTAGCATAACATAACGCTTTCAAGAAACGATGTAGCTATAACAGCGATTTCAAAATTTACCACCTCTTTAGCTTCTCTGATTTTTAAACTTCACTGAAATATTGTTTTTCGTGTATGTTTCTTTATAATCAAACTGTATTTGGTTTGCAGTTGGTCTGCACTGTGATTGGCATTCCCTTTATTCTGTCGATTGCCATCATACCAGAATCACCTAGATGGCTATTGGCAAAGGGCAAAAACGAGGAAGGAAAAAAGGTGGCAAACAAAATTAATAAATTATTATACACTGCCAATTTAAACTACACATTTAGGCAAATAGTTTAATTCCAAACTCCATTGCAGGTGGTAAAACTGATAGCCAGAATAAATCGGAAGAAAATAACGGAATCCGACTTCCAAGAAGCCAAAATAGCAGAAGAAAATTCGGTTCGTAAATTAAAAATGCATGTTAAACGTTAATTCTTTTTATAGACATGTAAATTTTAAAGGTGGGTTTCGAAAATCACCAAAAATCCTACACCATTATGGATCTTTACCGAACGGCGTCCATTCGACGTCTTACATTCAAAATTACGTTTTGCTGGTGCGTTGGTTCTGTTTTAGAGTAACTATTGTCTTTTATTCGTTATAGCAAATTGGTCGAGTTTGAAACATGGAGATTATTGTTTTACTGGATAAAGATAAATTATTTACTGCTGGGTAACTGTTTCAGAGTTGCAAGTCGGGCCGGGTTTTTCGGGCCGGGTCCTGACTGGGTCCGCCTGGGTTCGGCCCGGGTTCAGGCTTATAGGTTTCTTAAAAAAGCTTTACGCTCTGTATCAGTATTTAGTTGAATAAATTTAACTAGCTAAGTAGCCAGTTGCTGGACTTGACCTAATGTCAAACAGTCCTAAAACGCCCTGTTCAGGACCAACTGTCTATTGAGTTGGTTGTCTTTTCTGAGGCTTCAGTGTACAGGCCTGTCAATCAAACTTTCGAGACTAAATGGGCTTCCCAGAAACGATTCGGGTTCGGGCTCCAGTTTCAGTCCCGTTTACAGAACTCTGAACTGTTCAGCTCACAAAATTGTTGTAATGTAAACCTTTTACATTGTGTTGAACTCGCATGCTTGCAGTGGAATGTTTTTTATCAACCTGCCTTTAAAAACCATATTTAGTGGGCCTTAAACGTTACATTTGTTTGATTTTTTGTGTTCCTCAAAGGTTTGTAAACAGTTGCGTATATTACGGCATTTCCCTTAACGCTGGAGCGCTGGATGGCAACATATTCGTCAACAACAGCCTAAGTAAGATAAAAAAAATCTGCATTGTAGCAATTTGACACATATTAACATTTTTCTCCGCTAGATGGCGTCCTTGAAATTGCAGCAAACATTTTAATTTTCTTCCTGATGCAAACAAAACTCTTTGGCCGGCGGCTCACCGAGAGCTCAATGCTATTTCTTGCTTGTGGCAGTTTAGTGGCAAGTACCATCTGCAAAGAGTTTGGTGACAGTAATAAAGGTAATGCAGTTCCCATCGACACAAAAACCTTGCTACATTAACGTAACTATTTTAGCGCTTCAAACCTTTGGCACCGTGATGGCGTTTGTCTCCAAGTTTGGAATTTCAGCATCATTTTCAGCGGTTTATTACATAACAACTGAAGTTTATCCAACAGTAATCAGGTATGTTTTTAAACCGTATATGCTTCGAAGTAAATCGTATAATCTCTGAGCATAATAGAACAAATCCCACCAGCAATATTGTGCACTTTTTTTAGGCCTGACAATTAAACCTTAGGGTTCGGGCTCGAATTTCGGGCCCCTTTACAAACTTTGAAATACCCAATTCCCTTAACGCTCTACTTCAGATGCAAACAGAGATAATCAGGGTAAAACATAGGTGTAGGCCAGGTCGGACTTTTTGGGTTGGGTTTAAACGGGGCTAACATTACACTAATCTCATTTGCACCACTGTATACGGGGTTCGAACCCAGGACACTCCCGGGGACGAATCCCGACCAAGGTTTTTTTTATGTCTGTATGTGGGTCAGGCGCGCAAGGCCATTCGGCCAAGTTTCTGTTAAGGTAATAGGTTTCACGCATTTCACCCACAAGCGAGTTACCCAACAGCGCTATTTAATATACTATTTAACACGCGTCACTTTTATTGTTGTTTACTGCAGAGCAAACGGTCTAGCGACTGGATCTCTTTTCGCCAGAATTGGTGGTATCATCGCTCCTTACGTTATTTATTTGCAGGAATACGTGAGGTGGCTTCCTAACGTGATTTTTGCTGTCGCAGGTAAGTATTTACACTTTATGAGTTAGTAACAGAGCCCATGGGTAGACAATATTTGCACAGGTGTGATTGTATGGAAGTAAATGATAAATATATGCACAAGGGGATGCGATTGGATAAATGTAACAGCCGACAGATATTAAAACTGGGTTTTGTTTTAAGAAAAGTTTTGTGTTGAGACTGGTATTTTTGCGAAAATTTTTAAATAAAGTTATTTTTTTGGTTGAAACATTTTTTTCAATTTGTATTCAATCTGTTAATTTCATAGTTTTCCGACGTTTTTTCAGCGTTTTTTGCTGGCGTTGTTGCGCTGTACGTTCCGGAGACTTACAATGTTCCAATGATGGAAACAATGGTTAAGGCAGAAGTATTTTACAATACAGGCCAATCCACAGTACTCTCCACAACACAGACGTAAGTGGAATGGGCTACGTTCTTTTGTAGTAATTCCACAGGCCACTTTTTCTTGTGTTTTACGATGTAATCTAGTCTCAACTGTTCGAAATAAAAAATAGTTGAATTAATTGTTAATAGCAGCTGTTTTGTTTTGCAGAAATTCCAATCTTAAGAATTACGAATCAGTGTTGCTCAACGATCCGTTGGATTTAACGAATGAATAAGGCCGTATTTGTAGTGCAAGCCAATTGTATTTATCTATGTCGCTATACCATACAAGCCTTCAACATGCGGACTATGTTGCAAATATAATATATTAGTAAGCAAACAAAATTGTTGCCCAAAGCAAATCAATTAAGAGAAACTACAAAAGATAATTTCGATGGTTGCACCGACTTCGTTTGCGTTTAGACTGTTTTGTAATATATCAAAAGCACACTTATGGCTGTATTAAAACTGTATTTTTTCGTGGCCCTTGCAATCTATAGCTGTATAAAAAACTTAAAATGTCGTTTCCTCACCTTATTGCCGTGATTTAGAAGTTACAACATGGTTAAAAACTTGAATCCTGCATTCAAGAGATGTTTTTCAAACAGCAAAAAGAAAAATCTAGACATTTACCTAACAGACAGACAGATTAATGTATGTCCTTTACAAAACTTGTACAAAATCACTCAAGCATAAAAATTAAAGGAAAGCAACGGCAAATAAATTTTATTGAAGAAAATGTAAACAAAACATTACAATGGATACGCATAAAAGAATAATGCCCTAATATAATTTTTGCAAAATACATTTTAAGGATGTGTACATGAAAAATCAAAAGCATACTGGTAAAATTGGGTCAAAAATATCCAGTTCAACTTCAAGCCAAGCCAATAGATTGAAATGAACAAGAGAACATCATTGGATTTCATGACTTACATTTCACACAAAAATGTTTCCCCTTAAAAATGGATCAAACATTCTGAAAAATGACAAAAAGTTAATGATAAAACCATAGCAATAAAAACGTTTTCAGCTGATATAAGTCATGTGTTCGAACTAGGCAACACGGCCATATGCAAGGACTGCTACAAAAATGTTTAATCTTTACCACCAAGGCAAAACAGTTTAAGTTCAGTTAAATCAATGACTTCTTTTTTGTTAGTCTGCGTACAGTGTTTGTCAAGCATTTGATGCATCGCCACCTTATAAAGGTTAGTTTATTTTAAAACGCCCAACTGAATAGAAAATCAAATTTGATGACGATTTAGACAAGCGGTTCTCAACCAGTAAGCCATGGAAACATTTTGAGGTGGGCCACAGACCAATTTTATAAAGATTTTTTAAAAAGAATTTTATTTCTATAAATTTTGCTGTTTTTTTGTTTTGAAATATGTTCTCCTGTTTTTATTCTATTTTATTTATTTATTTTTTGTTTGATAAAATTTACTGGACCACAGAATTTTTGTACAACGAATATGGGCCACGAAAGAAAAAAAATCGAGACACACTGGTTTAGACTCATCCACTGAAACCAGTTCATCAGCTTCGGTTTTCATACAAGAAGAATTTTTTATGTTGATTGACATATAATGCCAAATTATGTCGCATTTAGTTTTAAACTGTAAAGATTTCTTTTAGAGCCCCAAAAGCTAAAAAAATGTATTTATTCAAAAATACTAACACAGAGTGTAAAGTCAGGTCCGTAACAGGCCCGTTTTTGTTTTTTGAAGAAACCTAAGCCCGAAGCTGGCCCTAAAAGCCCGGCCCGACTTTCAATTCTGCGTCGGAGTTTTATTGAAGAGTGCACGGTACATTGATTACGCAGTCAGCAACGTAAGCGTGAAACGCACTCTTCTAGGAAAGTAAAAGATCTTCTTGGAAACAAATCAATCTAATAGTCTAACATGAAAAAATCCAGTTCTTGTGACAACAAATCAAGCAGATTTCGAAAAAATGTTGCTTATTTAAATCATTATATTTATAACTTACCTAATTACATTAAGCTTATCAAAACTGTGCGCCTCTGACAGTTTCTTGTAGATCAAAGCCTTGGTTGTCGCACCCGCCGGCATCTACTGGCAATTCTTTTTCTTTTCTGTCAGAACAAAAAAAGTTTGTAGAGAGTGATAACTTGAAGCATAAGGCCAATTACGAAAATTTTGAAAACGATATGATTCGGAAACGATATTAACAGTTACTTACGAAGAATTGCTTCTAAGTTTGCCCAAATCAACAAATCCAGTTACAGAATTAGGTTGCAAATCATTTGTTCTGTCAAAAGAAAATGGAGTAAAACTAATACCTATAACAGCATTGAATAAAAATTTTCGGTAACAATAAATGTCCACAGCATACTTGGCATTGTTGGCGAGTTTGCTTAAACTAACGACTTCCCCTGTCTTGTAAAATATCTCAGCCTGTTCAATTGTTTCTATTGAAGGTTTGCCGCTGGTCTCCGGAAAAGTAAGAGCTGTTACTCCAGCAATCATACCTTTATAATAGATTTCCTTTAATTGTGAATTAAAAAGTACTGAACAGGATAATAATGCAACGCCTGCACTCACCTAATGACCCAAACAATGAGTTCGGTAACCACGTGATAATATTTTGCAAGGATATGGCGTAAGGGGCAGAAATTCCTCCAATACGAGAAGCCACGGAGCCTATTCCCATAGCAGTGCTTCTACAAGTATTAAATAGACAGGTTATATATTACTGTAATTCAAGAATCTTTTACCTAACTACAGTAGGGTAAAGTTCAGTGGTGGAATTGTAAATGACCCCAAATGCTCCAGAAATTCCAAATTTGGCAATGAATGCAAACACGACACCTAGTGTTACTAATGCTGTAAATAGAAAACATATGAAAATTACTGGTCAGGTCTCTAAACGTAACTAGAATATTTACACTGATTGTCGCCGGCATATTGGTTCACTATAACACTTGCAAGGAGTCCTACTCCAGAAACAAAGAACATTGCGGATAGAAGAATTCTCCGTCCAAATCGATCACTTGTTAACCAACAAAACACATAAGCGGCAAACTCAAACACGCCATCTACCGGAAATTTAAAGTTAAAACAGGAATTTAAAAACAGAATAAATTAAAATTTACTTAACACGTTGTTGACAAAGATGTCTCCTGCCAATGATCCAGCGTTTAATGAGATTCCGTAGTACACAACGCTAGCGACAAACCTTCAAGTACAAATCAAAATGTTTTACTGGTAGTTTTTACTTGCACTCACTTGTAGTTACACTATAGAAATCGTAACAAAAAAACGTCGTAACACATTTATTGTTAAACTGCAAAGTTGTAATAATACAGTCATAATAACATTGTAAATTTGTACAATTTTTATTGATTTGTAAGACTTTTTTTGATTTTAGATTTATATTCCTGAACATAGCTTTATAAAATGTCAGCTCCGAATAAATTCATTACCCTTACCAACTGAACATGACTTTGAATGTTGTAAGGCGCATTCCTTGAGTTTTAAAGAGATCCAGAAATGAATACTTTCTTTCTGAATCCAGCAAAGAAATGTTGTTCTATAGTGAAAATCAGAGTTCTTAAAAACACGACAACATTAAAATGGCAAATATTTGACTCCACCATTTTTTCTTCTCCAGCCTTTCTAGCTTCTTCCCAGTCTTCCTCAGTTAACTTTACACCGTTTAGTTTAGCGAAGCGATTGGTGACCTAAATTACATAGAACAAAGGTCGTACTTGTGATGTGAGGTTTAAAAATGTAAAAAAATACAGTGGTGGGATTGAAATTTTTTGTCAGCCGTTTCTATCACAAAAGTCACATTTTTTAGCCGGTTCTGTTACAAAAAGTCTATTGACAGTAACCAGTAATGCTAACCGGTTCGCTGATCTCATAAAATTTCGTGAGACGGTTCTAAAGAACCAGTGCGAACCGGCTGAATCTCACCACTGAAAAAAGGTTTAAAAAAACGTAAGAACGAACGAACGAGGTAGGTGCAAAAAATAATTTCACCTTTATTCCTTGTTTTTCTCTTTTCATTGCGAAGAGCCATCTTGGAGATTCAGGGATAACAATTGCCGCTAACAGAACTGGTATAGATAGAACAGAAATCACAAACTAAAACAATAAAGATTATCAAAAAAGAGGTAATTTTTGACACCGTTTATGAGTGTGGGTCAATTATTTTTTTTACCACGACCAGATTATGCTAACTCACCATTAACTTATGCCAGTCCCTCCAGACGTAAGCTAAACCAGAAAGTACCATGAATCCCCAAACGTACATGATGTGACAAATCTGCCCAAACGCATTTCGGTACTTTGCCCCAACGATTTCCAACACTAAACAAAAGTGCATAATATGTAAAGGTTACTATGGCGAGCAAATGCTATGCTAAAACACTACTGTAATGTATTTTTCACAAACAACGCCATCTTTGTCTAGTTGGTTTATTGGTTAGCAAAACCATGACGTGACCAAAAATTAAAGAAACATTTAAGTTATAAAAAAACTATAAAAGTCTTTGATACAAAATCTATATAGTACGGATAAGCAAAAACGCTAAAGCATTAATATAAAGGCCTCTACGTGATTACAGCTTGTTAGTGTCTTCATAAACTATCTAACGTTTTTCTGGCAAATGTACAAACAAAATGTTGGGAGTATTTAGTAGCAAGTTCAAGACACGAGATAGGCAAACACATCTGAGGTTTTGGGAAACCAAAACCAGCGGTGGGATTCTGCCGGTTCGCACCAGTGCCATAGAACCTTCTTATAAACATTTATGAGATCAGCGAACAGGATAGCATTACTAAAAAATGACTTTTGTGAACCAGCAGACAAAAAATTTGAATCTTACCATTGACCAAAACTAAACTTATATGAGGAAACTTACTGTAAACGAATGTAGAAAGAGTAGCACCAAAGCTAAATGCAGCTAAAAGTGCCCGGAAAACACAATACATTTCCACAGAGGTACTAAATGCTAACCCGAAGGAGCTGCCAATTGCACAAGTTGTTGTAAATATAAAGGTCGGTTTGCGGCCATATCTGCAATAAATAAAACGTTCGTGGTAAATCTTGAAAACCTAATCAAACTTAAAATGCCCCAAAAAGGAATTGCATAAATAAATTTGTACAAGTTCGATTTCAAACAATTTAATCGGTATTTCACATTTTTTGTATGTACAGGCAAAATTAATAAGAATAGAAAAAAATAAAAAATAAAGGGTTTTTTAACCTTTAGAAAAAAATAAAAGGTTTAATGGTGAAAATAACGGCCCAAATAGACGTAAAATAAAAGGTTTTTTTAAACTTTCGTTTTGGCATTTTCAAATCTATACACTGATAAAATTATATATTTTCAAGAAAAAACTGCGTCGAATTAGTAAATTGTTATTTTGAAGTATTGTTGGTTGTGTACTTACCTGTCAGCAATATTTCCAAACAAGAATGAACCAACGAGCATTCCAACATAATACATCGATGTGGAGAGGGGAATAAGATAGCTTCGATGGCATACAAGGTTAAACTGAACCACACATAAACATGTAATACAACATACAAGGAATGTTTGCAAAGCTACAGAACGGAAACTTACCTCTGTGACAACTGTTTTCGTAAATATACTCCTGTCGTACCAATAACCTTGGTCGCATTCGATCGGTTTGGCAGATTGGTTTACACAGGAAAGAGTTCCATCACATGTGGTGTAACCATACCCGTATCTGCAAACCATACTTGTACGCTTAAACCACCTTTAAATTGTGCTTTTAAGTACCAATCAGAAAAAATCCGGGAAACCAATGAAAACATATAGTTCTCTGCATAGTAAAACGCCTGTCCACGTGTCAAGCAGAGATCTTCCGCTATGCACTAAATCGCCTTATTTGTAAACCAGTAAATTACTCCCTTGGGCATTCCAGTGTACACATATTATGGGCTGTAATGGTAACCATTTGGCTATTGAGCCAAAATTTTGAACACTTACTGAGTAACTCACTGCAAACATTTTTTAAACATTTTTTTTTCATTTTAGCACATACAACAGGCCCACATTTCTGACCTAAAGGACTGGAAAAACGAAAACCGATTATTTCGGGTTTAAAGGGGTGAAATATTGGTGAATCAAATTAAAAGTTACAAAATTATTTAGAATACCTTATATTGCATAATTGCACCAACCAACAAAGCATGAAACTTATAGATCATGTACTTTTTTTCAGTGCAGCCGTTTTAAAAATTTTACATTTTGGTGAACCGCTGGGTCATTCGAGGTCAAACTTCAGGAGAACCAAGTTTCGATCAAAAGCGTTTGTTTTTTGCACTTACTTGTAGCAATACTGGTAGGACTCGTCATAAGGTGTGGTGTAGTTAAGTATGTCGGATTCGGTTAGATTCGGATAAACCGTTGCATTGTCTATCGGTGGAACTTGACATCTGCAATTTCAAAATAAGTAAGTTACTACCATTAATTCCAAGTTTAGATGTAAAACCTAGGACAATATCAGCAAAATACATTTGATTGTGTTAAAATATCAAAAACCCTTGTTAAAAGTAAGTAAAGGAGCTTGCATGTAATGAATACAGTTAGCTTTTTGCCGATTATGATAACAGCAATTGTCTGAATATAATCCTTCAAAATCACACTGTACCTGTAATCTGGCTCGTAAGCTATAAACACAGTCGCAAGAAGTTGAAAACCACTCGCAAATGCGTGAGTGCTGATCAAAACACAAATGAGAAACTGGGAGGGTCCAATTTCGCCTATTTTTGCCAAAATCGAATCGAATCTGATCATTTTCAACTTTAACTTTTAGCTTAATCCACAAAGTTGCAATGAACTGAACTTGTTTAAATACTTATGCAACTGGCGTGGTGCTTTGTTTGAAGTATTTTTACGCAGCAACTTGACAAATATTGACTCGTTGTTTCACCTATGCACTTGAGTGCTTTTAGATTTTAGATTTTACATGTTAAAAGTTTGCTTATCACGCACGATGCGATCAGGTAGCGGATTTTGCCTGATTCGCGATGCGCAATACGCCATACGTTCGAAAAAAAACCATTCCCAGTTAATGGCTTTTTGTGATTCGGAAATTTTAAATTACGCCAACGCATCATCTAGTGATAACCTTGCCTACAGTAAAATACGTATGTTTGCTGGTTACATTTAAACGCTAAACCATAACTACACATACACCCAATAAAACCTAATCAAAATAAATAAAACGACAAAAACTTGACATGCTGGACATAAAGTAACAGCAAAAACAACTATCTGCAGTTTCATTATTAAATAAATCGGATTAACTTACTTTCGACAAACCAGAATAACTTTCGTGTTCCAATTGTTCGCTTTATGGAGGTATGCAGTTGAATATGTTGCATTCGGATAATGACACCCATGTTGGAACAGGCAAACAATTCAAACATACGAGTTAAGCTGAAAATAAATGCACTGATTTTGAAACAGCAATAAAACACTTATTAGCTGATTACTAGCCTTTGAAACTCTTAAAAACTTTAGAGTCTGTACTGACTTGATCGAAATCGAACTTATTTATGAGCAAAACGAATAACACCTCAACTATAAATTGATAAAGCATAGTTAAATAAACAAAACTTATTGAAGTATCATTGTATTTATAGCATTCAGCTACAGTTAAGGACAGCCAACAGCTAAGTACAGATGTTCCATTGAGCTTGTGTAGGCTCGATAACTGCAAAACGCACTGAAAATAACGGAACGAAAAAAGCAAGTTACTCGTACGACTGCTATGCCTGCAGCAAAAAGCGTTCTGCAATCTTAATCAACGCGCCGTGTGAAAAAGCAGATAGATTTTGGTCTCGTATAAAGAATGGCACACTTGCCTATTGTACCATTGCGCGCACAGTTCTAAAGGCAACAAAATACAAATAAACAACACGTTTTGAAAAGCATGTTACATAGTAGTGCATTGACCAGGGTTACTCAAATGGCGGACCGCAGTCCACATCCGGACCTCTGAGGCGTTGGATGTGGACCTCAACCATCTTTTTATTACGGCTACATACACTATCAATTGTATGGTAATTACTTAATCATTGAAATGTAGCAGCAGTGTTTAAACTGGGGTTCGCATTGCGATTTTTGGGTGGATTATCTTAAGTGAGGTCAGATTGTGCAACTGTGACGAAAAAATGGTCCATTATTTCACTGAACAGTTAACAAAACGGCCATTGTTTGTTTTATGTATGACCGCGATTAGTTAGAACCAAAAATGACTAAGACATATTGCATTTGCATTACTGACAGATGCCCGGACCTCGTTGATTTTTACTTTTTGTATCTGGACCTATGACAAAACTTATTGAGTAGCCCTGGCATAGACTGTACACAACAATGCGTAAAACAATGTAACGAACGTGGCTTTTAGTGTAAATAAAAAGTAAATTAGACGGCAAAAATCTACACATTTAAAGGCACTACTCACAGATTTTTGGAAAGAGGTGCTACAGTCTGTGTTTTTTCATGAAAAGCGTTACAAAAATGTACAACACCTTTAAAATGCAATCTTAGTTTGGTAATTGGTTTAGATACGCCAGAGATGGCAACCACAGGTATACCAAAATGTGTTGCGTAAAAGTTTGTTATGTAACGGTGTGGTGTAGTGACGTCAATAAGGTGAGTGTACACGTCCCGCAATTTTATTTGTACTGCACTTGGTGTGTTTTCATTCTCATTAAAGTTAGTTATTCAGGAAAGCCAATAAACGTGAAGTAAAATTTTGCTAGGTTGCAGTTTTAACTTTATTGAGGCCGATCAGAGTTATAAACAGCTCAAACCTTTGAAAAGTCTAAAACTCTGTCTGAACCCAAAATTTTGTAAAAAAGAAGCCCGCCATAAAGTTAGATTTATTAGCAAGGTAAAATTACGACACAAATATGGTCGAGTGTTAAATCAGGTTGAAATAGTCTTATTCAAACTATAGCCGAACCCAAACTGGGAACGTGTATCAAACTTAATGCCATAACCAGTTTTATTCGGTCGTGATACACCAATTAACAAACAGCAACGCAAGCGCGAAAAACGCACAAACACACATGTACAAATTGCAACAAACATTCTTCTAGGAAAGGAAAATCTATCCATTCCCTATACCTGTGAAAAATCAATTCTTGCAACAGATAAAACAAATTTGGAAAAACTATATTAATTTATTAATGCAATAATGTAATAAAAACTTACACACTAACATGAAGCTTGTTAAAACTGAACACTTGTAACGGTTTCTTGTTGATTAAAACCCAAGTTGTCACAACCAAGTGAATCCACTGGCAATTCTTTTTCTTTTCTGTCAAAATAAAACTAAGTTTGTAAAGAGTCATAATTTTAAGTAAAGACAATCACCAATAAAACATGACAAAAACATGACAGAGGAATCATTTAAGTTGGATTCGGAATCGAAAAAACAAATACTTACGAAGAATTGCTGCTAAGTTCGCCCAAATCCACGGCCCCATTTTCAGAAACAGGTTGTGAATCATTTTCTTTTCTGCCAGTACAAAACGAGTTACAACTGACACCCAATCACATTAATCAAACAGTTTCATTAACAATAAAATATCCACATACTTAGCATTGTTGGCGAGTTCACTCAAATTCACGACTTCTCCTGTCTTGTAAAATATCTCAGCCTGCTCAATTGTTTCCATAATAGGTTTTCCATTGGTTTCCGGATAGGACAGAGCGATAACCCCAGCAATCACAGCTTAAAAAAAGAGTCAACTTATTGCTAAAAATGTCTAAGCTGCAAAAAGATGCTGACACTCACCAAATGACCCAAACAATGAGTTCGGTAACCACGTGATAATATTTTGCAAGGATATGACGTAAGGAGCGGAAATTCCTCCAATACGAGAAGCAACTGAGCCGTTTCCCATACCAGTGCTTCTGTAAGTTTTACATAGTGATTTGTTTTAAGCTGCAGACAGTGCACACTGTTTCGCCTATAAGGTCTCATCAGTGCAGCTGGTGACGAGAGATCGGCCGCATTGGCTAGCCATCCAACGGCACTCCAGTTTGTTGGGAGCAACAGGGTACAACCCCATGCATCACCTATTCTGTGCGATGCCACAACTGGGCATAGAGCGCAGATGAAACTGGCTCACAATGGCCAAGCAAATGCTTGGGAACCACAGTGAAGTCGGCTCAGTGTCACAGTATCAATGTAAAAGCATAGAGCCAATAAATGATAAGCTGCAGATAGGTTGCAGTTTCAACTTTATTGAGGCCCATTAGAGTTGTAAAAAGGCTCAAACCTTTGAAAAGTCTAAAACTCTGTCTGAACCCGAAGTTTTGTTAAAAAGAAACCCAAATTAGGCCATAAAGTTGGATTTATTAGCAAGGGAGAATTACGACACAATTATGGCCGACACAAATAAGTGCGAAGTCAGGTTGAAATAGTCCTGTTCAAACTATAGTCAAACCCGAATCCGATGTCAAAGTCGAATAAAGAGGATGCGTGTAAACTTGGAACGTGTATCAAACTTAATGCCATAACCAGTTTTATTCGGTCGTGATACACCAATTAACAAACAGCAACGCAAGCGCGAAAAACGCACAAACACACATGTACAAATTGCAACAAACATTCTTCTAGGAAAGGAAAATCTATCCATTCCCTATACCTGTGAAAAATCAATTCTTGCAACAGATAAAACAAATTTGGAAAAACTATATTAATTTATTAATGCAATAATGTAATAAAAACTTACACACTAACATGAAGCTTGTTAAAACTGAACACTTGTAACGGTTTCTTGTTGATTAAAACCCAAGTTGTCACAACCAAGTGAATCCACTGGCAATTCTTTTTCTTTTCTGTCAAAATAAAACTAAGTTTGTAAAGAGTCATAATTTTAAGTAAAGACAATCACCAATAAAACATGACAAAAACATGACAGAGGAAACATTTAAGTTGGATTCGGAATCGAAAAAACAAATACTTACGAAGAATTGCTGCTAAGTTCGCCCAAATCCACGGCCCCATTTTCAGAAACAGGTTGTGAATCATTTTCTTTTCTGCCAGTACAAAACGAGTTACAACTGACACCCAATCACATTAATCAAACAGTTTCATTAACAATAAAATATCCACATACTTAGCATTGTTGGCGAGTTCACTCAAATTCACGACTTCTCCTGTCTTGTAAAATATCTCAGCCTGTTCAATTGTTTCCATAATAGGTTTTCCATTGGTTTCCGGATAGGACAGAGCGACAACCCCAGCAATCACAGCTTAAAAAAAGAGTCAACTTATTGCTAAAAATGTCTAAGCTGCAAAAAGATGCTGACACTCACCAAATGACCCAAACAATGAGTTCGGTAACCACGTGATAATATTTTGCAAGGATATGACGTAAGGAGCGGAAATTCCTCCAATACGAGAAGCAACTGAGCCGTTTCCCATACCAGTGCTCCTGTAAGTTTTACATAGTGATTTGTTTTGTTTTGAGAGCAGCTATAAAATGCTCACCTAACTACAGTAGGGTAAAGTTCAGAGGTGAAATTGTAAATGCACCCAAATGCTCCGGAAATTCCAAATTTAGCTATGAACGCAAACACGACACCTAGTGTTATCAGTGCTGAAAATAGAAAACATATGCAAGATTGTTTTTCGTGTGTTCTATTCTTTTAGATTTTTAGAAATAAATGACAAGCAGACAAACTTACACTGATTATCGCCGGCATATTCGTTAACTATTACACTTGCGAGAAGTCCTACTCCAGAAACAAAGTACATCCCAGAAAGAAGACGCCTCCTTCCAATTCGATCCAATGTCAGCCAACAAAATACGTAAGATGCAAACTCAAACACGCCATCTACCGGAAAAAAAAATTTAAAATATAAATTCAAAATAGTAAATAATTTTTAATATAGATTTACTTAAAGTGTTGTTGACAAAGATGTCTCCAGCCAATGATCCGGCATTCAATGAAATTCCATAGTACACAAAACTATTGACAAACCTGTAAATACAAATCAACACACAATGATTGTGAAAGCAGTATTTGCACTTGCGTCAGAGATCAAATAAAAAACCAATTATTGACCAACTATTTTTTATACAATTTTGCCGAAATTCAAAGCTAAATAACAAAGTATTAACAAAGTAAGTGTTTGGGACGCATTCTAAAATTTCTTAAAATGGACCTCAACATATCATCGAAATTTGTGAACACTGAATACATTAATTAACCTCACCAACTAAACATGACTTTGAATGTTGTAAGACGTATTCCTGGTGTTTTAAAAAGATCCAGAAATGAATATTTTTTCCCCGAATCCAACTGAGAAAGTTCGTTCTGCGGTGAAAATTATGGTTTTGTTAGAAAAAGTCGAGAATAAAAAAATGACAAATATATAACTTCACCAATTTTTCCTCTCCCGCTTTTCTTGCTTCGTTCCAATCTTCATCTGTTAACTTTACACCGTTCAACTTTGCGTAAATATTTGTGACCTACAATACAGAAAACATTATCGTACTTGTGATGAGAGCTTAAAAAAACATAAGCAACGAACGAACGAGGTATGTGCAAAAACCATTTCACCTTCATTCCTTGTTTTTCTCTTTCCATTGCAAAAAGCCATCTCGGAGATTCAGGAACAGCAATTGCCACAAAAAGAACTGGTACTGACAGAACCGAGATAACAAACTGAAAAAAAAACAGGCGTTAAAATAAATAGAAACATTTTTAATCATGACCATGCTATGTGAAATTACCATGAGTTCATGCCAGTCCCTCCAGACGTAAGCCAAACCCGAGAGTACCATAAATCCCCATACGTACGTGATATGATATATCATTCCGAACATCGTTCTGTATTTTGCCCCAACGATTTCCATAACTAAACAACATTGCTTAATGTGTTTACGGTGACATACCACAATAATTTTGATGTGACATACAGTAAACCGCGGTTAATCCGGACCCGTTTGCAGCAAAAAATTGTCCGGATCAGGCGAAGATACGGATTACCCGATGTCGATTAGTTCAAGCCTTACCACATTACAATCTTTCATACCTCGAGTTTTGTTCGAATTAGGCGAAGATCCGGAATAACTGAATCCGGTTTAACCGAGGCTAACAGTGCCTCAAAATATGATATTCTCAACACCAGTCGGTAGTATGTGTTAGGCACATGGTTTTTAAAAGCAGGCAACACAGTGAAAATTTTGATAATCAGTGATAGTATCGTTTATAGTGCCGGGGGAAATTGTTCTACATACCAAGTTCTAAAACGCATTGGTAACACGATTTAAAATGTTGAAAAAACGGATTTTTTTAAAAAGTCATGGATGTATAAAGTGGTCGGTTTAAAGTTTAAACTTTAAACTGTTCACATTGGCAAAAAAGTACGCATTTCAAAAAGCAAAAAAAAACACATTACTACAAATTGCAAGAGCCTTAGTTAAACGGAAAACAGTTAGGATAAGCACAAAACATTGAAACGTTTGTACCAACATAGCAACTTTGACATTCTTGCAAAAAACTGTTTGCATAAATTTCATAACGCTTTTTTGGCAAATGTTTGTGGCATTCGGTAACAAGCACTAGACATAATTTTTATATGACTTACTGTAAACGAATGTAGCAATGGTACCACCATAGCGGAAAGCAGCTAAAAGTGCCCGGAAAACTGAATACATTTCGACAGAGATACTAAATGTGGTCCCGAAGTAACATCCAATTGCCAAAATTGTTGTGACAATAAAAGTTGGTTTCCGGCCGTATCTGCAATAAGGAAAAAAACATTCAAAAGTTTCGCGTCAAAAAGGTTTAGGAAACACTGTTATGCTAACCTATCGGCGACATTTCCAAACAAGAATGAACCAACAAGCATTCCAACATAATACATCGAGGTGGAGAGGGGAATAAGATAGCTTCGTTGACATACAAGATTAAACTGACAAAAAGCAAATGATTTAACTAAAGCAATGTTTACAAAGCTAGTGAAACAGGAATTTTACCTCTGTGATAACAGTTTCCGTAAATATACTTCTGTCGTACCAATAACCTTGGTCGCATTGGATAGAGTTGGCTGATTGGTTTGCACAGGAAAGAGTCCCATCGCATGTGTTGTAATCATATCCGTATCTATATGATTAAGGACAAGTTTCCAAAGCTATAGCATATAAGTTCAAGAAATACAACATTTGTGTCTTTAAGACAAATTCTGTCGCCGAAAAAATTGTTGGTTGTTTCATAGTCGACTTCTATGTTGTGCATGCTCACTTACTTGTAGCAATACTGGTATGATCCATCATAAGGTGTTGTGTAGTTAAGTATGTCGGATTCGGTAAGATTCGGATAAACCGTTGAATTGTCTATCGGTGGAACTTGACATCTGCAATTTCAGAATATGTAAACTACAAAAGAAAGTTAAAAATCCAACATTAGCACATTTTTTTTCTTGCTTTAAAAAAAATAGTAAATTCCTCGGGTGTATGAACTGACAATTAGGATGTTGAGACCAAAGGCCGCACCTTGATGTACTAAAGCACCCACTGATAACAAAAACACTGTACCTGTAATCTGGTTCGTACGCTATAAAGACGGTCGCAAGAGTATGAAAACCGCCTACAAAATTGTGGCTACTTAGCAATCCACAGACCAAAAACTGACATAGCCCAATCCCACCTATTTTCGCCAAAATCGAATCGAAACTAATCATTTTAGAGCATTAACATACAGCCAAAGTAGTTGTATTGAGCAGAACAGGTTTGAATAGATCTGCGACTGGTCTGAGGACTTCTTTGTGGTATTTTTTCGCAGCAACTTGACAAACATTAACACGCCGTACGCAATTACATGTGAGTGCATTAACTTGTTTGCTCACATAGGTTGTAACATGGTAAATGTTTGCAGGGCTGATAAGAATGCACAGCGGTTTTGTTTCATTAACAATGTGCAATACTCGAAACAATACGATCATTTCTTACCTATCGAAAAAACACTATTTATTAGCTGGTAAAATATATCGTTTTTCGGCTGCTGAACGACTTCAAATAACCCTGAAGTTTCAAACTGTTTCACATATCTTATTAGGATATGTAGAGTACATGATTGCTGGTTTAAGCAAATAGGCAAAAGCCGATGAAACTTCCGTTAATTGTTTCCGGCACGTTTGCTGACTGCCACACTTGCAATATCTACAGCAACCAGTAATACCTTCATAGGTCGCGCAGCACAAACTTAAAGATTGAAAGAAAGAATTAGTTTATTATAATAAATGACATTTAGCCCTGTCGTTCCCAACCTTTCCCGCCTAATTCCTCACTTAACATATCAAGTGTGTCAGCAACTAAGTTTCCTGTGCATTACAAGACAGAGTTGGATAACAATCACACGGTTGTCGGGCCTTGGGGACTCCGCTTTGTAATTACAACGAAGTTCTTGCGCAAAAGTTTTCCTTACGGCGCAAAATTTTGTGAGGTACAATCTTGGTGCGAAATACAAAAAAGGCACTTTGCCGTCTGTAGGCACATTTCATCGACCATGACAAAAGAAGAGACATGAACAAGTAATCAAATGATTAAAACAATGATTTTCTAAACACAGGAATTAATTTCAATATAACATTAATAATCAAAATTAAGGTGTATTGGCATGACCATTTGCCTAAACATGTGTATAATAAAGTATGTCACTTTTTACGTCAATTTTGGTCGTCAATAGACATGTGTATTTATTTATTTTTTAAATACGAATCAAAAAAATGTTCTAACAAAAAAAAAGATAATTTGAAACGATCAATAAAGCATGTCGCCTTTTACGTCTATTTGGTCGTTATTTTCCTCATTCAACATTTTGTACATTGTGTTGCTAAAACCTACACGCTATAACATCTAGTTTATTAAAACTGAACGCTTGTAACAGTTTCTTGTTGGTCAAAACTCTCGTTGACACAACCGATAGAGTCCATTGGCAATTCTTTTTCTTTTCTGTGAAAACAAAACTAATTTGTGCTGCGTGTCAACACTTTGTAAAGCCAACCACAAAAAATATATTATGAAGGAGAACCAAAAATTCAAAATGAAGTTACGAAAAATGGTAATGTTTCAGTTATGTTTTTGATTAAGTTAAAATATACTTACAATGCATTAGATGAAAATTTGTTTAAATCAACAAATCGACTTTCTGATGTAAACCCAGTTACAGAGTTCATTTGTGATTCATTTTCTTTCCTATTTTTTTTCTTGTGATTCATTTTCTTTCCAAACCAGTTTACAAAATAATCATAACATGCATATGACACAATTTTTAGTGACAATAAAATCTACATACTTAGCATTGTTGGCGAGTTCGCTTAAATCAATGATTTCCCCTGTCTTGTAAAATATCTCAGCCTGCTCGATTGTTTCCATGATAGGTTTTCCATTGGTTTCCGGAAAGGTAAGAGCCAAAATTCCCGCAACAATAGCTTGAAAATAGAGTTACTTGAATTATAATACAACCACAATTGAGCACAATGATAAATTAACTGGTAAGGCGGTAAAGATCAAAACTGACATGACAAAAAGTGTAAAGGGGAAAAACCTTACCAAAAACTCCAAATATGACGTTGGGTAACCACGAGATTGTGTTTTGTAGCGATATGACATAAGGGGCGATTATTCCCCCAACTCGAGAAGCTACAGAACCGTTTCCCATACCAGTGCTCCTAAAAATAAAACTTTACAATTATCCAGGGTTCATTTAGAATATACCATATCCCAAAGAAATAAACTACTAACCTTATTACAGTAGGATAAAGTTCATTTGTCACTTGATATATGATTGCAAATGATCCGGAGATTCCAAATTTGGCTATAAACGCAAACACGACACCTAGTGTAATCAACGCTGAAAATAGAAAACATATCCAAGATTGATAATAAACGACTTTCGAAAAACAAACATATTTACACTGATTCTCGCCGGCATATTCGTTCACTATCACACTTGCAAGAAGTCCTACTCCTGACACAAGCACCATTATTGAAAGAAGAAGTCTCCTTCCAATTCGATCCAATGTCAACCAACAAAATACATAAGATGCAAACTCGAAGACGCCATCTACCGGAAATACAATTGTAAAGTAAAATTTCAACAACACGTAAAAAGTAACCGACTTAGAGTATTGTTCACAAAGATGTCTCCAGCCAATGATCCGGCGTTTAATGAGATTCCATAGTACACAAAACTGTTGACAAACCTTCAAAACGAAATGCAGTACGGTATTATGTTCTTATTTCTAATGCAACTTTTTGTTAAACCTCACCAATTAAACATGACACTAAATGTTATCAAACGCATTCGTGGAGTTTTAAAGAGATCCAGGAATGAATACTTTCTTGCTGCATTTTCTTGAGAAATTTCTTTCTGTAATGAAATTTATGGTGTTGGAAATATAATCTAAAATAAGTTAACCTATTTAAGACTTAACCAATTTTTCCTCTCCAGCTTTTCTTGCTTCGTCCCAATCTTCCTCTGTTAACTTTACACCGTTCAATCTTGCGTATATATTGCACACCTGAAACACAGATTCCAATAAGCATTTTTCTGTACCTAAATTTGACTTACGCAACTTGGACTTAAACACGTGAAGACAACTATAGTGACTATTCCAGCACCTGTGTACCCAAATATCCTTAGGATTAAGTTAAGCGTTCTAATGAACAATTTGAAATGTAAAGTATAGAGCCATTACCTTAAAATAATTTACAGACAGTGCGCACCTATAAGATCACGGCAACTGGTGGCAATTGGGACATTGACGGTTTGGGATAGTGTATTATCATTATGTAATTTCAGTTTGTTGGTGGGTATGACCTTTCAGCCTGTAACTCTCAACAAACTGGTGTGATGTAATTAGGCTACATTAACCTATACGAGCCGCAATGATGAAACCTCGTAGAAAAAAATATGCCCTAACTGCAATCTTAAAATGGGCAACGAATATTTTTCCGCATAAACTTATCTTGGTGTAAAGAAAGATAGTTAAAAATACAAAACGTTTACCCTTATTCCTTCCTTATCTCTTTCCATTGCGAAGAGCCATCGTGGAGATTCAGGGACGACAATTGCCACAATCAGAACTGGTATAGACAGAATCGAGACTACAAACTAAACAAAAAAATAAATAAACATTTTTCACATGTCTTGTATATATTCAAGCTCTTTGTGACAAACGCTCATGCTCCCTGAGTACTTCAAAGATATTTTCAAAAAGCATTATGTGCGCATGCAGTGACCATGCACACTAGAGTTATAAGTGGGCCTGAATTTGGCGTTCGAAACTGATCCAAATCCGAAAGCACAAGCCAAAAACCTCATTGTAAACCCAAGTGATGGGTAGAGTGGACCAAACTGATGGGTTACCAAAACCGTTAGGGTAACCCCACTAAGGGGGTAAGGTTAAGCCCAACTGAGAGGGTAAGGTTTGACCCAAGTGAGGGGTAAGGGTGAACCCAACGTTCTTCAAACTCACCATGAGTTCATGCCAGTCCCTCCAGACGTAAGCAAAACCCGAAAGTATCATGAATCCAAACGTGTAGAAGATTTGATAAAGCATTCCGAACATGGTCCTGTATTTCGCTCCAGTAATTTCCATGACTAAAAGTGATTTAAGAGTTTAATAATCATGTATTTTGTGATTTTGGGCATAAACCAGGGCATTGGACTTGAATACATAGTTCGAGTCCAAATATATTGCACAAGTCTTAATCCAAAGTCAAGTCCAAATACAAGTCCGACGAAATATGTATTTCTAATTTTAAATCACAAATCAGAGTGCGGACACAGTATGAATTGTGTATCTTACGAAATTACAACGTGTGCAACAGATTTGACAATGAAAGAACTAAAATAATCCAACTTCGGCTTGTGAAAAAAAGTCTATGACCGCCAATACAGATTTAAGACCAATGTCCTGGTCTAACCTAGTTTTTGAGGTACTGTAAGTCGTGATTTTTTACAGACGTGTAGGCTATAGGCTAGAAAAAAAAACTGTGGAAAGGGAATTGTTTTCCATGCAAACAAACGCAACCTTTGTCAAAATAATGGTTTAAAAATTAGCAAAGCATTGACGTACAAGGGAAATCAAACACACGAAACCCCTAACATAGGGTTGGGGTAGAACAATATTTGACCATTGGTGTCAAGCAAACATTGGTGTTTAACTTTGGTTTGTTTGAGAGACAGCGGTAAACCTATGGACTTACTGTACACGTATGTGGCAATGGTTGCTCCATAACGAAAAGTAGCAATAAAAACTCGAACTGCTGAGTACATTTCAGCCGACACACTGAAGGCACATGCAAAATATGAACCAATTGCCAAAGCAGTTGCCAAAACCAGTGTAGGTTTTCGACCGTATCTACCAAAAATATATGAAAAACTTGATCAAAAGCTCTCACCCATTAAAGCAATGCATAAAATGGGGTGTTAGTTTAAATTTTATTCTAAACCACTAAGAATGGAAAATATGTTTCTCGTCATGAAATCAGTCGATGAATATCTTGGAATATATATATTTCGCTCTAATGGCATTATTTTTCATTCTAAGTTATTTAATTACACTATCGGTGATCTATGCTGCCTGTTGCTCCGATGCTGTTAAGTTAAAACAGCACTCTTTTATTCACGTCGAATCTTTTATTGCTCATTTTTAAAAGGGATTTGTTGTGTACCAACCTGTCAGCAACATTTCCAAACAAGAATGAACCGACAAGCATCCCTACATAATACATAGAGGTGGAGAGCGGAATAAGATAACTTCGATCACAAACGAGATTAAACTGAAAAGTAGAATACACAAATACCTGTAGGTAAAAGTATTTCAGAAAGTATGAAAAATTCACCTCTGTGATAACAGTTTCCGTAAACAGGCTTCTGTCGTACCAATAACCTTGATCGCATTCGATCGCTTTGGCTGATTGGTTTACACAGGAAAGAGTTCCATCGCATGTGGTGTAATCATACCCGTATCTGAAATGCATATCGTTTTGTGATACCTGAAAAAACAATAGGCAGTTTTTTATGCTTGAGAATTTTCACTTACTTGTAACAATACTGGTATGATTCGTCATAAGGTGTTGTGTAGTTAAGTATGTCAGATTCGGTTAGATTCGGATAAACCGTTGTATTGTCAATCGGTGGAACTTGACATCTGCAAATCCACGAATATCAAGTCAACAATAAAGTACAACATGTGCAGCAAAAAACAAACAGAAAATACATTACTATGTGACTTAAATGTCATTAAGTTTAAACTGGTTTTATGTATTGACTTTTTCTCTTTACATGCAGTGTACGAACCTATCAACTATTAATCTGCGATGTTATAAAAACGTAAAAGAAATATTAATATACTGTAAGTTAAAGATTGCTCTTACTATGACTTGCGCAATATAATCTGTGAAAAACGTTAAATAATGTTTTTTGTTGATTTACTTTTGCTTTAGTTGCCTTGTTGCAAAATTGTTAAACCATATTGCAAATAGGTTGCAGACAATGCACACTGTTTCGATCTATAAGATCACATCAGTGCAGATGTTGACAAGACATTATTGGCTAGCGTAGCCATCTAAATGCACCCCAGTTTGTAATAGGCTGAAAGGTCCAAACCGTCAACACTGTCTGTAGCTTACTCGTCATTTATTGGCTTGATGGTTTTATATTGCAAAAAGTAATATATATATATATATGTGTGTGTGTGTATATTAGTTCAAACGTATTCTGCGCTTTTTTCGAAATAGCTAAAAAAAATTACTAATATGGATGCTGTACCTGTAGTCTGGCTCGTAAGCTATAAAGACTGTGACCAGTGCGTGAAATCCGCCGGCTAGTGAATTATAACTAAGAAATAAGCAAACCAGATACTGACAAACTCCAATTCCACCAATTTTTGCCAAAATCGTGTCAAAATGGATCATTTTTCAACAACTTGCAAAATTCCAGTTAAACTGACAATACGAGATTCTTTTGCAGCTGATCGGTGAGTATACTATTTGTGATGACTTGACAAATATTAACGTGTCTGTACATTCATTGCATGTGCGTGCATTACAATGTGTACTTATTCGGGTTTAACATGGTAAATGTTTGCATTCCGTGGACTAGAATGGCGACAGGTGCAGTTGTTATAAAACTTGATTTGTCAGCGAATTTCCTTGAATCAAAAATGCAGTTTATTAGTATGCGAGGTGATTGGCATAGCTTTTTGCCGAAACGTTTAAACAATAAAGCCAGTCGCTTTTTGCGTCCATTTGGGATGTTATTTCCGTAGCATTGATTCCCAAAAACACCACGAAGTGGTATAATTTGAACAAGACTGATATTTTGCAGCAGTCATGGCTTTATGTTTAACTTCTTTTTAAATATACAAGTCGACAAAAATGAGGGCATCGGAATCTGTTTGCTTAAAATACAACAAAATAAAATTTCGCAATGATTCTCATACTCTTAGCAACATAGAGCCACTTTAATATGACAATTAAGCTCCAATGCTAAACACGTTTTTTGGGGATTTATTAACATTTATTATTTTGTTTATTACTTAATATTCTACAGAATTTCTCAATCACAAGCTGTAGTCAAATCATAGTAGAAATATATTTTAAATTTTGCAGGAATATGAATGCTTGTCTGTATGCTTCTGTGGCAAATGCTTTTGCAGCAAAACAGTATGAGATGGGATAATATATGCCATGACATTATTTTGTTTTAGCCTACATGAATGACATAAATGAGGAGGGGTGGTAAATTAAGTGTATAAATTGCATGTTGAGTCGTTTTATATCCGAAGAAAATGTTACCATAAGAATCATTAAAGTTTTGGATCAGTTAAGAGTTTTTAGAAACTATCTGAAAAAATTCTTTTCTCTGCTTGTCCATGTGGATTTTTGTCGACAGGAAATTATAAGTTAGGTCGAAGGCATGAAAGACAAATTGTGAAAACGTTTGTCAACAAATTCCGAAATGATGACAGCCACATCAAAATTGAACGCCTGTTTCAGTTTGTTCTTGCTCAAAACCAGCGTTGTCAAAAACGGCGAAATCCAATTCCATTTCATTTTCTTTACTGTTAATATAAAGCTAAATCAGTTTGCAAAAAAAACGCCACTTAAACGAAAAACACTCTAAAATGAAATACGATTTATTTAGAAACAAAAATACCACTTACTCAGGATTACTGGAGAGTTTATTTAATTTTACAACTTCTCCTGTCTTGTAGAATATCTCAGCCTGCTCAATTGTTTCCATTATAGGTTTTCCCTTCGTTTCCGGAACGCTAAGAGCTATTACTCCAGCAATCAAAGCTTGAATAAAGGATAACCATCACAAATATAACCTATTTTTACTGACACTAAAACTCTTGGACATGTTGGTACTAAATCTCACCTAATACACCAAATATGACGTTTGGTAACCACGTGATCATGTTTTGCAACGATATGACGTAAGGAGCGGTTATTCCCCCAATAGGAGTAGCTAGACAGCCGATTGCCATACCAGTGCTCCTAAAAATGTCAATGACGTAATTTTAGGCTAATTGCTCGCCTAAGTTGTTCACCTTATAACGGTTGGATAAAGTTCATTTGTCACTTGGTAGATGATTCCATACGACCCAGAAATCCCAAATTTGGCTATGAATGCAAACACGACACCTAGTGTTATCAGTGCTGCAAAAAATAGAAAACATAGTTAAGATTGTCTGTTTCAGTTAAAGTTTCATTGTCTACACGTTTTCTATTTTCTATTTTTTTTAAATCCTAGGAAGACAAACTTACACTGATTGTCCCCGGCATATTGGTTCACTACCACGCTTGCAAGAAGCCCTACTCCTGAAACAAAGTACATCCCAGAAAGAAGAAGTCTCCTTCCAATTCGATCCAATGTCAGCCAACAAAATACATAAGATGCAAGTTCGAACACGCCATCTATCGGATTATTACATTTCAAGAATTGCTTTTTAAGATTTGATTAGGCTAACTTACTAAGTGTGTTGTTTACAAAAATGTCTCCTGCCAACGACCCGGCGTTCAATGCGATGCCGTAGTAAACGAAATCGTTTACAAACCTATTAAAAATATACATCTTTACAACAAATAGTTGTTAGTAAACTAACATAAAATTCTAAACCCACCAATTGAGCATGACTTTTAAAGTTATTAGGCGCATCAATGGAGTTTTAAAGAGATCCAAAAACGAATAAGATTTTTCGGAAACCTGCTGAGCGTTTTCTTCCTGTGGTTTTATTATTTTATTAAACAATTATTATTTTGTGATGTGATGTACAACTACAAATGACATATTTGACTTCACCAATTGTTTCTCTCCAGCTTTTCTTGCTTCGTTCCAATCTTCCTCAGTTAACTTTACACCGTTCAACCTTGCGTAAATATTTGTTACCTAAAAGACAGATGACTTTGTACTAAGCATGGCACAGCAGTCTAGAATTTTAAGAATAAACGAAACACAACATAGTTGATACATGTAGTCACGATAACACAACATTTTTAAACGTTCCTATGTTTTACGCTTATAGGATTTCTATAATCTCTGGTATTTTAGTATGTTGAGCGGGCGTTAGAAAAAAAATGCCTGTTTTTTTAGGTTTACTACTACTTAATTAGGGTTCTTGTATATTTTTTGGTTTTTGAGGTTTACGCGAAATTCATCAAAATACTGTAATAATTCAGAGACGCAAAAAGAACAAAGAATACTGATCGGAGGCAAAAATACTAGTGTTTGTGACAAATAATTCAAATATGTGAAACACCCAAACTTTTACCTTTATTCCTTTCTTTTCTTTTTCCTATGTAATGGTTCGGAACGAGATTTTTTTTTGTAACATAATTTTTGTTAGCATAGGTAACCGTTTCTAACCACCACATAATGTTACAATTTTTGTTCGGAACATATTTTTTCAAGTCAACGAAAAACCGTTAGATGGAGGTAGAGGTCTGCAAATTTTAGCATTTACACCGCACACCTAAATTAATTTTATGTGTTTATTAGTTCGGAATTTGATGAAGTGAAAGTTTTCAATGGAAAAATGGGGCTTAGGGATTCAACAACAATGTTGCAAAAGAACATTTGAAACATTCAATAGTAAAATGGGGCTTAGGGCTTCAACAACAAAGTTGCAAAAAGAACATACAGCGATGAAAATAAATGATTAATTACAAAAAAAGGGAAGTGAACACCGAACATTGGAAACATTCAATAGTACAATGGGGCTTAGGGTTTCAACAACATTGTTTCAAAAAGAACATGCAGCGATGAAAATAAATGATTTTATACAAAAAATGGGAAGTGAACACCGAACATTGGAAACATTCAATAGTAAAATGGGGCTTAGGGTTTCAACAACATTGTTGCAAAAAGAACATTGGGAACATTCAATAGTAAAATGGGGCTTAGGGCTCCAACAACAAAGTTGCAAAAAGGGCATACAGCGATGAAAATAAATGATTATTTACAAAAAAAGGGAAGTGAACACTGAACATTGGAATCATTCAATAGTAAAATGGGGCTTAGGGCTTCAACAACATTGTTGCAAAAAGAACATGCAGCGATGAAAATAAATGATTTTGTACAAATGGGGTTTAGGGCTCCAACAACAAAGTTGCAAAAAGAACATACAGCGATGAAAATAAATGATTATGTACAAAAACAGGGATGTGAACACCGAAAATTGGAATCATTCAATAGTAAAATGGGGTTTAGGGCTCCAACAACAAAGTTGCAAAAAGAACGTACAGCGATGAAAATAAATGATTATGTACAAAAAAAGAGAAGTGAACACCGAACATTGATAACATTCAACAGTATAATGGGGCTTAGTGCTTCAACAACATTGTTGCAAAAAGAATATACAGCGATGAAAATAAATGATTATTTACAAAAATAATGAAAGTGAACACTGAACATTGGAAACATTCACTAAGATAAGGGTTAATGGCAATGCAAAACAGAAATGCAATGATTTTAAGTTTCCAAAATAGCTTGGGACATGTAAAATGTAAGTTAATGTATGTTTGTTTGGCAGTCAATAAATTAGGTAATTTTAAAGCTGCATCACAGACTATCAACTACAGTGAGAAATATGAATAGAAAATATATGAATAGAAAAAAGTTCTTTTACAGAAACAATGTAACTGCATGACATGTTATTTTAAATAATTTAGAAAAGTCTTCTCTTTTTTGGTGATGCTTCAGAATCTGAGCTGCATTTTTCTTTAGTTGGTGTACCTGGAAGTAGACAAAAAAATATTAATTTTTCTTGGAAAGATTGGAATTTTATATTCTTTCATGTACGTTTAATCTAATGGGATGTCATTAGGCTGTTACAATTATCCTAATTGTATCTGGTATTACTAACCTTTAAAAAGTTCAAGTCTAGTAAACTTACATAGCGACTGTTGGATTCTTTTAGCTTTGTAAAACAGCTTGTCTGCTGGCCACCTCGCTTTGCATAAACCACCTTCAGGAATTTGAGAGAAGTCTTTAAATTTCTTGTTGTCCAATGTTTTTAAGTCAGAGATTCGAAAAATTTGTAAAACTTCATTATCGTCCACAAACTGAACCATTATATACAATGATTCATCTGCAACATAATATAAATAATTGTAAATACAATTATAACTGCCATGACTTGGACTATAACAACTTCAATGCACTATGTTCAGAGGTAGTTCATGACAGCGATTGGTTGCAATCAAGTAAACTTGTCAGTTATTAAAATTGCATTGAAATAAATAAAATACTGAAAGCAAAAAACGCAAGCCTACCAGTGCTGAGTTTTTGATTTTTTGTCGTTGTGGTTGCGATTGTTTCTCCACTTTCTGTGACACAGTAAATGAAATTAGACAAGTATAATATTAAGTTAGGGCAAAATAAGCGTAACTCTAAAAATAATGAAGTCAATATATTTGACATAACAGTCAAAATTCTTGCAGAGTTTAGTTTAAAATTTCCTTCTTATGGCAGGAAGATGCTTGAGTTGTGACTCTTATGTCAAATTTATTGGCATTGCTGCTTTTGTATAATGTAATATAAAGTTAGATTACAGCCCCAATGGTCGTTATGGAATGACTGTATAGGTGGCAAGCACACCATGCACAACTAGAGTGCTTACTTATAACATGTGAATGCCTGTCTAACATTGATTGTAGTATGTAAGTCATATACATACCAGATTCTGACGACTCCTGATCCAGGTGAGATTGAGATATATCTTCTATACAAAACAAACAACTATTTAATATCATATTAAAACATACTTATATCATCTAGAATATAATGATGAAAAGGTTTTAACTGACCAAATTGCGAAACAGAAACTATTGAAGAAAAATCCTGTAGGGTAGTTGAAAATGAATTAGTAAACGGGTACTTACTTGAAACCACCTCCTCCATAGCCATCCTAGCTGTTTCAACAATTTTCAAAGGATGAGACAAGTCATACACCCGATTTAACATTTCGATTGAGTGCCCCTCGGACCTGGCAACTGCTTTTTGAACTTCTGCTGGAGCATCTCGCATTTTGGTTGTTATTACTTTTCTGACATCAGTTGCTGAAACTGCCATTTACGTTGATAGAAACCAGTTTGAAAAGTCTATTGAATGTAGTGGCTTCCATTTCAGCACCAGCAGTAACCAATGATGGAAAAGCTTGAGATTTCTCTCCCGGCTTATGTTTCAAAACAGCCCATGCACGTCAGATGACACCTTGAGGTGATCATATTCAAGTTTGGACAAAACAATGCAACCATGTCGATTTTGTTCTTTCTGCTTTTCAGCTAAAATTGAAAAATTCCTTGGGCAGTTTCCTCTTTTCCTAACAGTTCATCTCGCCTCATTCCTCTAAATATTCCACCCCTGCATCCTAGTCTGCATATTACACGACAGAAAATGTCGCCCAACAAAAGCTCCAAATGTTTTTTTTTAGTTTCTAAACTTAGTTTGACGGACCCTGTCCATTTCTTTTGTGATCTTGTTGTTGTTTTCATATTGCAAGATTGCTTTCTTTGGTGTGTCGAGATCCTTAAGCTGCTTTCTACTTTTTTCTTTTACATATTGTTCACGTTTCTCTTTCTGTTTCTTTCTGAATTTGTGGTAGATGACGCACGGAGCGTAGGCTTTTACCACCCGATTCGTCAACAAGTGCTCGATTAGAAGCGCTTGTGTTATGAAAAAATCCCCGTTTCTTATCGGGCGGTGTTATAATTTTAGAACATGTGTTATAACACAGCCCGATTTTATCGGCAATGGTAGTGAAGCATTAAATTTATTTTTTATTGAAAAATATCATATTTTCTGTGGAAATAATCGCAGGTGAAATGGGTTTTACATGAAATTGGCAGTTAAATGTGAACTGTTATGACAAAAGCAAACGCATTTTAAGCAGCGAAATAGCAGCAGTCCCAGATTCTCCTCGATTGTAAACTGTAAAATACAAAATGGGCCAAGGTTGTTGTATCTAATAGGCATCCATGTTCTGATAACAAATGGAGTAATGAAAAGTGACAGTTCAGGGTGGGGGAAGCATTTCTAGTGCTTCGTGAAGCAAACTAAGGCCTAGCACACTATCAAATAAAGGACTTGGGACATTGGATTTGAAAAGCAATGATACATGGTAAGTGGTTGTCAATTGTCATGATATGCTTGTCATTCTCAACTGTTTCTATTATTTTAGCAGATGGTAATTTGTTATTTTTTTAGGCATGTTTAAAAATATGGTAGCTCATCTCTAGTGTGATCCTGGTTTTGTAAAACATTGGCTTTCATTTCTACTGGCCTAACTCAAGCATTTTTGTGTAAACTCCTACTTGTCAAATTAAATGTTGCCTACACTTTTTCTTTTATTTTTTGTTGCAGTTCAACATCTGGAAAACTGAATAGAAGCAGAAAAAAAGCAGCACAATCATTCCAAACGTAATTCAAGATTGCCTTGGACAACATGGAAGAAAGTAATTGATTGTGGAAGAATGGTGTGGGTGAAATGAGCTCACTGAAGTGTCAGCTAAATCATTGATGCATACAAAATGCTTCTTTCCTCACTTGCAGGGGAACATTTTATTTTAAGATATTCACCACACACTTCAGTTTTACATGAATCGAAATATGTGTGTTTTTTGCCGCTGTACTACCCGAAGGCAGGTTTATTTAACAATTCTTGTGCCCAATTTAAAGCAAACTTGTTATGTTAGATGTGTTCAATGATTTGTTGGTATTAACGCTGTCTTACCTACATGACATAATCATGGCGTCGTTAAAAAAGCATCTTTTGGGTAAATATTTATACATTTTCACTTTGATGTAGACTCTTTCAGTAAAAGTGATTCATCAGACAGGAATGAAAAACCTTTATTTTCAACCAGTAATCTCTATGATAGCTTGTTTGATACAACCTCATCTTTCACATGGTAGCTGGTTTAATTTTATTTCAGTAACTCGCAGCACATTGCATTTTCAGCTGAACAATGTTGTTTCACCTTTTTTGTTTCTCAGTCTGTTCACTTGATGACCCCTTTTTAGTGTACTCATTGTAAATGCAGGTTTTTGCTTGATAAATCAATCTTCTAATTATTTATCCTCTTCACATTTATTTCTTCTTTCATATAACTGTGGCACCCAATATGAGTATGTTATTGTGTGGAAATTGGGTTTATGAGGTGCTTTATTTTTTCATTAATAAAATGTTGCCCTTAACTGTGCATTTGTTATTTCATCATTTTAAGTACTAGTATTAACTGGTTTAAAATCACAAAGGGCTTGATGTAAACAAAAACGGTTTTCACAGGTCAACTCTAAACTACATCTAGTAAACGCATAAAAAATATCTTTAGAATCTAACCACCACATGATAAATGAGAGGCGTACATCATAAGCGAACGAAGGGCATGACCGCTTTAAAATGATTTTTCGCGCTGACGACCCTTGTAGCATATACAGGCTCCAGATCACAAGCGGTATAAGTTAAATGAAAACGGTTTTTACAGGTCAACTCTAAAATACATCTAGTAAACACATACCAAATATCTTAAGAATCTAACCACCACATCATAAATGAGAGGCGTACATCATAAGCAAACGAAGGCCATGGCCGCTTTAAAATGATTTTTTTGCGCTGACGACCCTTGTAGAATATACAGGCTCCAGATCACAAACGGATTAAGATAAATGAAAACGGTTTTCACAGGTCAACTCTAAAATACATCTAGTAAACGCATAAAAAATATCTTTAGAATCTAACCACCACATGATAAATGAGAGGCGTACATCATAAGCGAACGAAGGGCATGACCGCTTTAAAATAATCTTATACGCTGACGACCTTTGTAGCATATACAGGCTCCAGATCACAAACGGTTTAAGGGAAACAAAAACGGTTTTTTACAGGTCAACTCTAAAATACATCTAGTAAACGCATAAAAAATATCTTAAGAATCTAACCACCACATCATAAATGAGAAGCGTATATCATAAGTAAACGAAGGACATGACCGCTTTAAAATGATTTTTTGCGCTGACGACCCTTGTAGCATATACAGGCTCCAGATCACAAACGGTTTAAGATAAATGAAAATGTTTTTCACAGGTCAACTCTAAAATACATCTAGTAAACACATACCAAATATCTTTAGAATCTAACCACTACATCATAAATGAGAGGCGTACAAGCGAACGAAGGGGATGACCGCTTCAAAATAATTTTATGCGCTGTCGACCCAGTAGCATGTACAGGCTCCAGAACACAAACGACATAAAGTATTGAAAACGGTTTTCACAGGTTAACTTTAAACTAGACCTACGTCGCATGCAAAATATCAATCAATTCCTATCATTACCCTAAAATCAAGAGGCGCTCATCATCACTATACGTTGAGATTGTATTCTACACGCTACAAGAAATTTACATGCTATAGGCCCACATGAAATCGACAGCACTAGCGGTCGTGTCCTTCGTTTACTTATGATGTACGCCTCTTGTTTTTGATGTTCTTCTTAGAAGATAAAGATATTTGGTATGTGTTTACTCAATGTATTTTAGAGTTGACCAGTGAAAACCGTTTTTGTTTACCTTAAACCGTTTGTGATCTGGAGCCTGTATATGCTACAAGGGTCGTCAGCGCGAAAAATCATTTTAAAGCGGTCATGCCCTTCGTTCGCTTATGATGTACGCCTCTCATTTATCATGTGGTGGTTAGATTCTAAAGATATTTTTTATGCGTTTACTAGATGTATTTTAGAGTTGACCTGTGAAAACCGTTTTCATTTATCTTAATCCGTTTGTGATCTGGAGCGTGTATATGCTACAAAGGTCGTCAGCGCGAAAAATCATTTTAAAGCGGTCATGCCCTTCGTTCGCTTATGATGTACGCCTCTCATTTATCATGTGGTGGTTAGATTCTAAAGATATTTTTTATGCGTTTACTAGATGTAGTTTAGAGTTGACCTGTGAAAACCGTTTTTGTTTACATCAAGCCCTTTGTGATTTTAAACCAGTTAATACTAGTACTTAAAATGATGAAATAACAAATGCACAGTTAAGGGCAACATTTTATTAATGAAAAAATAAAGCACCTCATAAACCCAATTTCCACACAATAACATACTCATATTGGGTGCCACAGTTATATGAAAGAAGAAATAAATGTGAAGAGGATAAATAATTAGAAGATTGATTTATCAAGCAAAAACCTGCATTTACAATGAGTACACTAAAAAGGGGTCATCAAGTGAACAGACTGAGAAACAAAAAAGGTGAAACAACATTGTTCAGCTGAAAATGCAATGTGTTGCGAGTTACTGAAATAAAATTAAACCAGCTACCATGTGAAAGATGAGGTTGTATCATAGAGATTACTGGTTGAAAATAAAGGTTTTTCATTCCTGTCTGATGAATCACTTTTAATGAAAGAGTCTACATCAAAGTGAAAATGTATAAATATTTACCCAAAAGATGCTTTTTTAACGACGCCATGATTATGTCATGTAGGTAAGACAGCGTTAATACCAACAAATGTTTAAACACATCTAACCAACACAACAAGTTTGCCTTAATTTGGGTACGAGATTAAAATAACACCAACAAATCATTGAACACATCTAACATAACAAGTTTGCTTTAAATTGGGCACAAGAATTGTTAAATAAACCTGCCTTCGGGTAGTACAGCGGCAAAAAACACACATATTTCGATTCATGTAAAACTGAAGTGTGTGGTGAATATCTTAAAATAAAATGTTCCCATGCAAGCGAGGCAAGAAGCATTTTGTATGCATCAATGATTTAGCTGACACTTCAGTGAGCTCATTTCACCCACACCATTCTTCCACAATCAATTACTTTCTTCCATGTTGTCCAAGGCAATCTTGAATTACCTTTGGAATGATTGTGCTGCTTTTTTCTGCTTCTATTCAGTTTTCCAGATGTTGAACTGCAACAAAAAATAAAAGAAAAAGTATAGGCAACATTTAATTTGACAAGTAGGAGTTTACACAAAAATGCTTGAGTTAGGCCAGTAGAAATGAAAGCCAATGTTTTACAAAACCAGGATCACACTAGAGATGAGCTACCATATTTTTTAACATGCCTAAAAAATAACAAATGACCATCTTCTAAAATAATAGAAACAGTTGAGAATGACAAGCATATCATGACAATTGACAACCACTTACCATGTATCATTGCTTTTCAAATCCAATGTCCCAAGTCCTTCATTTGATAGTGTGCTGGGCCTTAGTTTGCTTCATGAAGCACTAGAAATGCTTCCCCCACCTGAACTGTCACTTTTTATTACTCCATTTGTTATCAGAACATGGATGCCTATTAGATACAACAACCTTTGCCCATTTTGTATTTTACAGTTTACAATCGAGGAGAATCTGGGACTGCTGCTATTTCGCTGCTTAAAATGCGTTTGCTTTTGTCATAACAGTTCACATTTAACTGCCAATTTCATGTAAAACCCATTTCACCGGCGATTATTTCCACAGAAAATATAATATTTTTCAATAAAAAATAAATTTAATGCTTCACTACCATTGCCGATAAAATCGGGCTGTGTTATAACACATGTTCTAAAATTATAACATCGCCCGATAAGAAACGGGGATTTTTTCATAACACAAGCGCTTCTAATCGAGCACTTGTTGACGAATCGGGTGCTTTTACAGTGACAATAAGTGCTGAATCAGCAAGTTGCATATTGTTGACTCATCAATTATTGTCAAGACGTCCCATAGCTAGTTCAAAATGATTCTAAAGAATATATTCCTTTTTTTGCAACATTAGCTATAGCATTAACAAAAGTTGTAACAAAAGGTGTGTTACAAAACGATAAAATACTTTGGTTGGTAAATTATTGCTTCCATTCCAATCAAAATTACACACATCAAGGTACAATGAACATGGCACAATACAAACACGAAACAGTGATAGATTTCATCGTTTTAATAGAATACACAACACATCACTAGATAACGTACACCCATATTTCGCACATGACTTTAAATGATTTTGTGAAAAGTGACTCTTTCTGTTGTTGTTCTAATCTTTGGCACTTTCTGTAGTTCATGCTTTGATTAGCCTACATCTGACGTAGAGTACTTGTTTTCAACCAGTGCACTTGAAACTTTTTTTCATACTTCTAAAGAAGTGAATATTTGATTGTGTACTGAGAGGAATGCAGTGTTTACAGACTATCTAGTGCCACATCGTCATCATTCGCAAGGAGCGACCGTTAAAATTAAGGCGCGCTGACATACAGACAAGCACTTTTCGGTTATAAAACACGAACGGTTTGACATAAATTCAAACGGTTTTCACTGGCCAACTCCAAATTGCACACAGATACAGCATGCAAAGTTATAGGCCATTCCAATCAGTGAATCGGAATTCAGAAGCGTACATGGTCATTATTCGCAATGAACGACCGTTAAAGGCGCGCTGACATACAGACAAACACCTTTCGGTTATAAAACACGAACGGTTTGACATAAATTCAAACGGTTTTCACTGGCCAACTCCAAATTGCACTCAGATACAGCATGCAAAGTTTCAGGTAATTCCATAGAGTAAATAGGAAATAAGAAGCGTACATGGTCATTTTGGGCAGGTCACGACCGTCAAAATTAAGGCGCGCTAACATACAGACAAACATCTTTCGATTATAAAACACGAACGGTTTGACATAAATTCAAACGGTTTTCACTGGCCAACTACAAATTGCAGTTAGATACAGCATGCAAAGTTTCAGGTAATTCCATAGAGTAAATAGGAAATAAGAAGCGTACATGGTCATTATTCGCAAGGAACGACCGTTAAAATTAAGGCGCGATGACATATACAGACAAGCAACTTTCGGTTATAAAACACGAACGGTTTGACATAAATTCAAACGGTTTTGACTGGCCAACTCCAAATTTCACTCAGATACAGCATGCAAAGTTATAGGTCACTCCAGTAAGTAAATAGGAAATAAGAAGCGTACATGGTCATTATTCGCAAGGAACGACCGTTAAAATTAAGGCGCGATGACATATACAGACAAGCAACTTTCGGTTATAAAACACGAACGGTTTGACATAAATTCAAACGGTTTTCACTGGCCAACTCCAAATTTCACTCAGATACAGCATGCAAAGTTATAGGTCACTCCAGTAAGTAAATCGGAATTCAGAAGCGTACATGGTCATTATTCGCAAGGAACGACCGTTAAAATTAAGGCGCGATGACATATACAGACAAGCAACTTTCGGTTATAAAACACGAACGGTTTGACATAGATTCAAACGGTTTTCACTGGCCAACTCCAAATTTCACTCAGATACAGCATGCAAAGTTATAGGCCATTCCAATGAGTGAATCGGAAATGAGAAGCGTACATGCTCATTATTCGCAAGGAACGACCGTTAAAATTAAGGCGCTCTGACATATACAGACAAGTACTTTTCGGTTATAAAACACGAACGGTTTGACATAAATTCAAACGGTTTTCACTGGCCAACTCCAAATTTCACTCAGATACAGCATGCAAAGTTATAGGTCATTCCAATGAGTAAATCGGAAATGAGAAGCGCACACGGTCATTTTGGGCAGGTCACGACCGTTAAAAATTAAGGCAAGCTGACATACAGACAACCACCTTTCAGTTATAAAATACGAACGGTTTGACATAAATTCAAACGGTTTTCACTGGCCAACTCCAAATTGCACTCAGATACAGCATGCAAAGTTATAGGTCATTCCAATGAGTGAATCGGAAATGAGAAGCGTACATGGTCATTATTCGCAAGGAACGACCGTTAAAATTAAGGCGCGCTGACATATAGACAAGCAACTTTCGGTTATAAAACACGAACGGTTTGACATAAATTCAAACGGTTTTCACTGGCCAACTACAAATTGCAGTTAGATACAGCATGCAAAGTTTCAGGTAATTCCATAGAGTAAATAGGAAATAAGAAGCGTACATGGTCATTTTGGGCAGGTCACGACCGTCAAAATTAAGGCGCGCTAACATACAGACAAACATCTTTCGATTATAAAACGCGAACGGTTTGACATAAATTCAAACGGTTTTCACTGGCCAACTACAAATTGCAGTTAGATACAGCATGCAAAGTTTCAGGTAATTCCATAGAGTAAATAGGAAATAAGAAGCGTACATGGTCATTATTCGCAAGGAACGACCGTTAAAATTAAGGCGCGATGACATATACAGACAAGCAACTTTCGGTTATAAAACACGAACGGTTTGACATAAATTCAAACGGTTTTCACTGGCCAACTCCAAATTTCACTCAGATACAGCATGCAAAGTTACAGGTCATTCCAATGAGTGAATCGGAAATGAGAAGCGTACATGGTCATTATTCGCAAGGAACGACCGTTAAAATTAAGGCGCGCTGACATACAGACAAGCACCTTTCGGTTATAAAACTCGAACGGTTTGACATAAATTCAAACGGTTTTCACTGGCCAACTCCAAATTGCACACAGATACAGCATGCAAAGTTATAGGCCATTCCAATGAGTGAATCGGAATTCAGAAGCGTACATGGTCATTATTCGCAATGAACGACCGTTAAAGGCGCGCTGACATACAGACAAACACCTTTCAATTATAAAACACGAACGGTTTGACATAAATTCAAACGGTTTTCACTGGCCAACTCCAAATTTCACTCAGATACAGCATGCAAAGTTATAGGTCACTCCAGTAAGTAAATCGGAATTCAGAAGCGTACATGGTCATTATTCGCAATGAACGACCGTTAAAATTAAGGCGCGCTGACATACAGACAAGCACCTTTCGGTTATAAAACTCGAACGGTTTGACATAAATACAAACGGTTTTCACTGGCCAACTCCAAATTTCACTCAGATACAGCATGCAAAGTTATAGGCCATTCCAATGAGTGAATCGGAAATGAGAAGCGTACATGCTCATTATTCGCAAGGAACGACCGTTAAAATTAAGGCGCTCTGACATATACAGACAAGTACTTTTCGGTTATAAAACTCGAACGGTTTGACATAAATTCAAACGGTTTTCACTGGCCAACTCCAAATTTCACTCAGATACAGCATGCAAAGTTATAGGCCATTCCAATGAGTGAATCGGAAATGAGAAGCGTACATGGTCATTATTCGCAAGGAACGACCGTTAAAATTAAGGCGCGCTGACATACAGACAAGCACCTTTCGGTTATAAAACTCGAACGGTTTGACATAAATTCAAACGGTTTTCACTGGCCAACTCCAAATTGCACACAGATACAGCATGCAAAGTTATAGGCCATTCCAATGAGTGAATCGGAATTCAGAAGCGTACATGGTCATTATTCGCAATGAACGACCGTTAAAGGCGCGCTGACATACAGACAAACACCTTTCAATTATAAAACACGAACGGTTTGACATAAATTCAAACGGTTTTCACTGGCCAACTCCAAATTTCACTCAGATACAGCATGCAAAGTTATAGGCCATTCCAATGAGTGAATCGGAATTCAGAAGCGTACATGGTCATTATTCGCAATGAACAACCGTTAAAGGCGCGCTGACATACAGACAAACACCTTTCAATTATAAAACACGAACGGTTTGACATAAATTCAAACGGTTTTCACTGGCCAACTCCAAATTTCACTCAGATACAGCATGCAAAGTTATAGGTCACTCCAGTAAGTAAATCGGAATTCAGAAGCGTACATGGTCATTATTCGCAATGAACGACCGTTAAAATTAAGGCGCGCTGACATACAGACAAGCACCTTTCGGTTATAAAACTCGAACGGTTTGACATAAATTCAAACGGTTTTCACTGGCCAACTCCAAATTTCACTCAGATACAGCATGCAAAGTTATAGGCCATTCCAATGAGTGAATCGGAAATGAGAAGCGTACATGCTCATTATTCGCAAGGAACGACCGTTAAAATTAAGGCGCTCTGACATATACAGACAAGTACTTTTCGGTTATAAAACACGAACGGTTTGACATAAATTCAAACGGTTTTCACTGGCCAACTCCAAATTTCACTCAGATACAGCATGCAAAGCTATAGGTCATTCCAATGAGTAAATCGGAAATGAGAAGCGCACACGGTCATTTTGGGCAGGTCACGACCGTTAAAAATTAAGGCAAGCTGACATACAGACAACCACCTTTCAGTTATAAAATACGAACGGTTTGACATAGATTCAAACGGTTTTCACTGGCCAACTCCAAATTGCACTCAGATACAGCATGCAAAGTTATAGGTCATTCCAATGAGTGAATCGGAAATGAGAAGCGTACATGGTCATTATTCGCAAGGAACGACCGTTAAAATTAAGGCGCTCTGACATATACAGACAAGTACTTTTCGGTTATAAAACACGAACGGTTTGACATAAATTCAAACGGTTTTCACTGGCCAACTCCAAATTGCACTCAGATACAGCATGCAAAGTTATAGGTCATTCCAATGAGTGAATCGGAAATGAGAAGCGTACATGGTCATTATTCGCAAGGAACGACCGTTAAAATTAAGGCGCGCTGACATATAGACAAGCAACTTTCGGTTATAAAACACGAACGGTTTGACATAAATTCAAACGGTTTTCACTGGCCAACTACAAATTGCAGTTAGATACAGCATGCAAAGTTTCAGGTAAGTCCATGGAGTAAATAGGAAATAAGAAGCGTACATGGTCATTATTCGCAAGGAACGACCGTTAAAATTAAGGCGCGATGACATATACACACAAGCAACTTTCGGTTATAAAACACGAACGGTTTGACATAAATTCAAACGGTTTTCACTGGCCAACTCCAAATTGCAATTAGATACAGCATGCAGAGTTATAGGTCATTCCAATGAGTGAATCGGAATTCAGAAGCGTACATGGTCATTATTCGCAATGAACGACCGTTAAAGGCGCGCTGACATACAGACAAACACCTTTCGATTATAAAACACGAACGGTTTGACATAAATTCAAACGGTTTTCACTGGCCAACTCCAAATTTCACTTAGATACAGCATGCAAAGTTATAGGTCACTCCAGTAAGTAAATCGGAATTCAGAAGCGTACATGCTCATTATTCGCAATGAACGACCGTTAAAATTAAGGCGCGCTGACATACAGACAAGCACCTTTCGGTTATAAAACACGAACGGTTTGACATAAATTCAAACGGTTTTCACTGGCCAACTCCAAATTTCACTCAGATACAGCATGCAAAGTTACAGGTCATTCCAATGAGTGAATCGGAAATGAGAAGCGTACATGCTCATTATTCGCAAGGAACGACCGTCAAAATTAAGGCGCGCTAACATGCAGACAAACACCTTTCGATTATAAAACACGAACGGTTTGACATAAATTCAAACGGTGTTCACTGGCCAACTACAAATTGCAGTTAGATACAGCATGCAAAGTTTCAGGTAATTCCATAGAGTAAATCGGAATTCAGAAGCGTACATGGTCATTATTCGCAAGGAACGACCGTTAAAATTAAGGCGCGATGACATATACACACAAGCAACTTTCGGTTATAAAACACGAACGGTTTGACATAAATTCAAACGGTTTTCACTGGCCAACTCCAAATTGCAATTAGATACAGCATGCAGAGTTATAGGTCATTCCAATGAGTGAATCGGAATTCAGAAGCGTACATGGTCATTATTCGCAATGAACGACCGTTAAAGGCGCGCTGACATACAGACAAACACCTTTCGATTATAAAACACTAACGGTTTGACATAAATTCAAACGGTTTTCACTGGCCAACTCCAAATTTCACTTAGATACAGCATGCAAAGTTATAGGTCACTCCAGTAAGTAAATCGGAATTCAGAAGCGTACATGCTCATTATTCGCAATGAACGACCGTTAAAATTAAGGCGCGCTGACATACAGACAAGCACCTTTCGGTTATAAAACACGAACGGTTTGACATAAATTCAAACGGTTTTCACTGGCCAACTTCAAATTTCACTCAGATACAGCATGCAAAGTTACAGGTCATTCCAATGAGTAAATCGGAAATGAGAAGCGTACATGGTCATTATTCGCAAGGAACGACCGTTAAAATTAAGGCGCGCTGACATACAGACAAGCACCTTTCGGTTATAAAACACGAACGGTTTGACATAAATTCAAACGGTTTTCACTGGCCAACTCCAAATTTCACTCAGATACAGCATGCAAAGTTTTAGGTCATTCCAGTATGTAAATCGGAAATAAGAAGCGTACATGCGCATTATTTGCAAGGAACGACCGTTAAAATTAAGGCGCGCTGACATACAGACAAGCACCTTTCGGTTATAAAACACGAACGGTTTGACATAAATTCAAACGGTTTTCACTGGCCAACTCCAAATTGCAGTCAGATACAGCAGGCTTGTCAAACTCGCGGCCCGCCGGCCGCATGCGGCTCACGAACAGTCAATAACATTTGTAGTATTTTTTTAGATTTTTTTGATTATACTAAATGTTTCTTACTTTTCAAAGCTATTATTTAAACAGACATTTAGCGAAATTTAATTTGTAAATACAAATTCTTATGTTTTGAATAGAAACGATAGTAATTAAACCGTTCCTCAAACTTTCAGTTAAGGCTGTGCAATCTGCGTCCGTACGGCCACATTAAAATATATGTACTGGCGGCCGTGATGTAATTAAATCTCCTTTGCCAAAACTTTTGATTTTCAAACTGCCCGAAAGAGATGTTGTGTTACTGAAAAGAGTATTACCAGCCTAGCAGTCATATGCGTCAGTCTTTTTGTAGGCCTATTGTGTGCAAACAATACGATAAAACAGGTAGTAAAAGCATCACAATATAGATTATGACGTAATAATCATTAAAACTGATCTTTATTGTGCAACTCAATCTGTTCATCAAGTTGTAAATTAATGTGATAATAAATCCGGACCCCCCTTTTCAAAAAGTTTTGCGTAAATTAAATAGGCCCAAATCGTTTCCGTTTACCGCTGATAACAGGGAGTCGTTATCTCAAAGCCCTGAGCCTTCAAACTGTTGTATTCGCTTGTTATCTAATCGCCAATTGTGACGTAACAAGGGTTTAATACGGAGTTTTATGCGCTAACAATCGGAAAGTTACGTTCCGGCTAGAACGCTGGTTGCAATTTCTTGGATATCAAACTGTTTTTGCATTTGTATTGTTTCGACCTGCCAAAAACGTAATAGTTTTGTCCCACACATTAGATCGATGTTAATCGAGTTATGTTATTAGGGTACACGGAATTTGCGACTGCCACAATTTATGCCTTCTACAGTTACCACCAACTTTAGTGCATTCGTGACATTGCGCAACTTAACAGTAGCATTATCGCTTTAGAAAGGCGTTCAGTCCTTGAGAATCTGTTCCCCCTTTTTAAGCAACGATTTTGACGCTTATCGCTTATCGCTTATCTTGCAGCTGCAGTTTTGCTGAGTAAGCTAGATAGTAGCGGCAAAATCAGGAAACTACAAAGCTGTTGCGAAAATTATTTGTTGTTTCTGTCAATTGGAGTTAGTGGCAGTTTAACATGTGAATTACGTATTCAGTCTCGTGCGGTCTAGCGTGTTTGCAAACACTTTTCGTAACAAAACTCCGTTCCAAATAGTACTTTTCGTAACAATATTGTTTTCCAGCTAACACTTTTCCGTAACAAACTTTTCTTACAGCTATAGCTTTTTGCGAACTCAATTTATTTGAAACCGATGATTTTCGCAACTTAAAGTATGTTTCAAACTAACACTTTTCGTAACAAAATTTTTTTCCAGCTAACACTTTTCGTCACAAAATTTTGTTCCAATTAACACTTGTTGCCTCAAAATTTTGTTCCAATTAACACTTGTTGCCTCAAAATTTTGTTCCAACTAACACTTTTCCGTAACAAATTTTCTTAGAGCTTTAGCGTTTTGCGAGCTAAATCTATTGAAAACCGATTATTTTCGCAACTTAAAGTATGTTTCAAACCAACACTTTTCGTAACAAAATTTTGTTACAGCTAACACTTTTCGTAACAAAATTTTGTTACAGCTAACACTTTTCGTAACAAATTTTTGTTTCGGCTAAAGCTTTTTGAGAGCTAAATTTGTTTAAAACCGATGATTTTCGCAACTTAAAGTATGTTTCAAACTAACCCTTTTTGTAACAAAATTTTGTTCCAACTAACACTTTTCCGTAACAAATTTCCTTAGAGCTTTAACGTTTTGCGAGCTAAATTGATTGAAAACCGATGATTTTAGCAACTTAAAGTATGTTTCAAACCAACACTTTTCGTAACAAAATTTTGTTACAGCTAACAATTTTCGTAACAAATTTTTGTTACGGCTAATACTTTTCCGTAACAAAATTTTGTTCCAACTAACACTTTTCGTAACAAAATTTTGTTCCAACTAACACTTTCCGTAACAAAATTTTGTTCCAGCTAACACTTTTCATCACAAAATTTTGTTCCAGCTAACAATTTTCGTAACAATTTTGTTCCAACTAACACTTTCCGTAACACAATTTTGTTCCAGCTAACACTTTTCGTAACAATTTTGTTCCAACTAACACTTTTCCGTAACAAAATTTTGTTACGGCTAAAGTTTTTTGCGAACTCAATTTATTTGAAACCGATGATTTTCGCAACTTAAAGTATGTTTCAAACTAGCCCTTTTTGTAACAAAATTTTGTTCCAACTAACACTTTTCGTAACAAAATTTTGTTACAGCTAACACTTTTCGTAACAAAATTTTGTTACAACTAACACTTTTTGTAACAAAATTTTGTTACAACTAACACTTTTCGTATAAAAATCTTTGTTACGGCTAACACTTTTCCGTAACAAAATTTTGTTACAACTAACACTTTTCGTAACAAAATTTTGTTCCAACTAACACTTTTTGTAACAAATTTTCTTAGAGCTTTAGCTTTTTGCGAGCTAAATTGATTGAAAACCGTTGATTTTCGCAACTTAAAGTATGTTTCAAACTAACACTTTTCGTAACAAAATTTTGTTACAACTAACACTTTTTGTAACAAAATTTTGTTACAGCTAACACTTTTCGTAACAAAATTTTGTTACAGCTAACACTTTTCGTAACAAAATTTTGTTCCAACTAACACTTTTTGTAACAAAATTTTGTTACAGCTAACACTTTTCGTAACAAAATTTTGTTACAGCTAACACTTTTCGTAACAAAATTTTGTTCCAACTAACACTTTTCCGTAGCAAAATTTTGTTCCAACTAACACTTTTCGTAACAAAATTTTGTTCCATCTAACAGTTTTCCGTAACAAAATTTTGTTCCATCTAATAGTTTTGTAACGTAATTTTTTCCAATTAACAATTTTGTATCAAAATTTTGTGACAGCTAACACTTATCGGAACGAGATTCAATTTGTGTGGTTTCACCATGTATGTGCAGATTTAAAACACAAAATGTTTAAAATATGCTTAAAAAATTCTCTTTGTCGCCATCTAATGAACAAAAAAATACGGTAACAAAATTTTTTGTTACCCCCAATTTAACGATGTTTTTCTGTTCAAAAATTTTCGTTACGACGTACCAGAAATTTTTGTAACTTGGAACAAAATTCGGAACAAAATTTTCGTTCCGAAACGAAATTGTTCAATTTGGAACGAAATTTTGTTACTCGGAACGGTTTCGCTAACGGTATTTCCGAGTTAATGGAAAATTGCATTATGCCCCATTACCATTGCAAAAAGCCACCTGGGAGATTCAGGGATAACAATTGAAATCAAAAGAAGTGGAATAGACAGAATTGAGAGCACGAACTAATAAATAAAATTACTGTTGTTAGATGGTGTACAATCCGTCTCGTATTGTAAAAATTACCATGATCTCACGCCAGTCTCTCCAGTAGTATGCTACACCAGATAATATCATAATTCCAAATGTGTAGAATATTTGATAAATCATTCCAAACATTGTCCTGTATTTTGCCCCAGTAATCTCCATGACTAAAAGTAAGTTAGTAGTTTAGTTAAAATGGTTAGCGTTTGAAGCCAAGCCTTTTCAAAAAAAGGGAATAAAAAGTGCATCTCAAAAAGTGTTTTTGTAGCGAAAAAGTGGTTTAACAAAATTTATTAGTTTCTGCTTGTGGCCGAGTTTGTGCTACACATGTTATCAGTTTAATGAAGCATTTTGGGCAGCATATAAACATAGACTGAAAAAAATTAAATATAAACGATTCTTGTTGATCGCATAACAAATTTCCATTTTATCTCACTGCTCAGATTATTACTCAACGATTAGGTTGTGGATGTAAATTATCATGCATTTAAACGGAATATGAGATAAACTAACATTGCACCAGTTTTTTATGTCAAAATGATTCTGCTGCACAATTTTTTGGTAAAACCTGCCCAGCTATCATAGGTAAATCAAAGATGTAACAACCCGTCCGGACTTTTGGATATATAACCTTCAAGTAGGGTATTTATAAATAGCAGTAAAGTTATGCAGATCCCATGAGAATAGCGTGCAGCCGGTCCGCTGCACCAGCACTCATAAGAGTCCCATGAATATTAAAACTGTAATAGCTACCACGTGTAAACTTTTTCTATTTCTATGAAGCTTAAAACTGTTGATGTAGTTGCCCAGTATAGGATTTTGGTTCCCTCTTTTCATAAGTTACAAACAAAGGACAATTAAATCATGATGAGTGTTTGAATGTGGGACCAGTAAATGTATTTCCTCTCCAAGGCCTAAAAATCATGTAACATTGACTTACTGTACACGAAAGTGGTAATGCTTGATCCATTTCTAAAAGCAGCTAGAAAAAATCGAACCGCCGAATACATTTCCGCCGAGTTGCTGAAGGCGCATGCAAAATAGGAGGCAATTGAAAGAGCAGTTGTGACAATGAAGGTGGGTTTGCGTCCGTATCTGCAAAATAAAATATAAATCAGAACAATAAAGTGTGTGTCAAGTACCTCATTTTTATTGGTGTTTAAATTAAACGTGATACATTTACACATTTTACCGTCTTGACCGACGATTTGTTATCTACTAACCCCATCGTTCCCAACATGGGAGGAATAACCCTAAAGTGGGGGCACTTAAGCTTTGGAAATATGACTTGTTATGTTAATGAAAACTCTGATTTAAAACCACCTTTATATGGTTTGCCATCTACTATGTAGTATATTATGGAGAAATGAATTGTTTTGAATTGTTAAGGGAGGAATTCGTCAAAAAAGGTAGGGAACCAATTTGCTAACCTGTCAGCAAGATTTCCAAGCAACAACGAGCCAACCAATATACCCACATAATACATTGATGTAGAGAGGGGAAGAAGGTAACTTCGTTGACATACAAGATCAAACTGAAACGCAAAAAAGCATTACAATATAGACCAAGGAAGGGACATGTTGCTATGTTACCTCTGAGATAACTGTTTCCGTAAACAAACTTCTGTCGTACCAATAACCTTGGTCGCATTGGATAGATTTGGCTGATTGGTTTACACAGGAAAGAGTTCCATCACATGTTGTGTAATTATATCCATATCTGAAAAGCCGTGTGTTACGAGATATCACACATGGAGTATCTTTAGCAAAGACTTACTTGTAACAATACTGGTATGATTCGTCATAAGGTGTTGTGTAGTTAAGTATATCGGATTTGGTTAGATTCGGATAAACCGTTGCATTGTCTATCGGTGGAACTTTACATCTGCAAATTTGGGAAACGTAAATATATATGATCAATTCCAAATGTCCAAGAACTCATTGTATAAATTATAAACATCGATAACATTCGTACAAACTGTCTTATTTTGAATGACAAATTAGTGTTAATTTAGGGTTAAAACATTATAGTACACAACCCGATCAATTTGGTTAAGTGCAATATTGTTATGTTGCAAATTCGTTTCACGTAATGTGCACAACATTTTATGGCATTCTTTACCAACTGTAAGTTATAAAGCATCTCAGTCTAGGCATGTACTGCACCTGTAATCTGACTGGTACGCTGTAAAGACAGTAGCCACAGAGTGAAACCCACCGGAAGTGCTCTGATAACTAAGAAATAAACAAACTAGGAACTGACTAAGCCCAATTCCACCAATTCTTTCCAATATCGTGTCAAAGCTGATCATTTTTCAACGTTTTCTAGTAGCTTATTTTGTATTGTCGCTGGTTTGACAGAGCTTTTCCCTGATCTGTGGCACTTATGTTATTTATTGCAACAAATATTGACATGTCTGCGCGCCATTCCACTTGAATGCATTGAAGTAAATGATTATAGGTGGGTGCAATGTTTGCATACTGTGAATCGCAGTGGGGTTGATGTTGTCATGCGTTGCCTTGTTTATCAGATCAAAAACGTTCTGTTTTAAACACGGTCTCAACCTTATACTGATCGCGTACCACTTGACCACATTTTCTATCGATTTCTACCTGAGTTCTGTCCCAAACCTGGGCTTTTATGTTATAAGGTCAGGTAAAATGTCAATTTATGATTATTTTTAAATCAAGTATAGAGGAAGCTACTAGCGTACCCCGTACCACCTTAGGAGTTCCACCGATTGACAGTGGCGGGGAAGTTTGAAAAAATGGGTTCCCTGCTTTGTTGTACGAGGATTTTTCGTTTGTTCATAATTTCTTATTTCTCCGCTACTGCAAATGCATTTAAAACCATAGAAGTTCACATCGAAGACAACACGAACCCGAACACGAAAGCACAAGTCCGAAACCCTGGCCGAACCCGATTCGTTTTCAAGAAGCCCGTTTAGGCCAGAAAGTTTTATAGACATGCCTATACATTGAAGCCTCAGGAAAGACCAAGACAACAAACACAATATGCAAGAATAGACAATTGGCCTTATACAAGGCGTTTTAGGGCTTTTTGACATTATTGCAGGTCCAGCAACTTATAGCTACTTAAATTTATCAAAAAAATACTGACAGAGTGAAAAGTCAGATCCGAATCAAGCCCGTTTTTTTAAAGAAACCTAAGCCCGAACCCGGCCCGAAAAGCCGGTCTTACAACTCTGATTGAATCCACAGATATTCACAATCGCAAAATATTGAAAACCAGTTCCAACAGCAACTAAGGAGTGAGACAAAATATTTCCAAACATTACTGTTTTGTTACTTTCACATGCAAAAGTTTTTTAATCTCGTATGACCTTGCGTTATTTTTGTAGAGAATTTTGATTGACTAAAAATTACTTTGAAAATCACTACGATTAATTAGGTTACATCCCAAATTTGTTCTGATTAAAATTGAACGACCGTTTCTTATTCCTCTGTTATCATAACTGTTGGAATCGAGTTCCGGTTGTTTAAATTCTTCAAAGATCTGTAAAAAGACGTAAGAATGAAATCGTTTTCGATTACTTTTTGTACCCACACAGAAAACGACAAAAAAGCCACTGTCATTGTTACGGTTCTTATCTTTCATGCGATTTTTATCTTTTACTGCGTGTTTCTGGTCAGTTTTGTCTGAAGGCTTTCAATTGAGGGTTGGTTTTGTTTGAGATAGAACTATACGCCCTGTCTAATTTCAATCCCTTTTATGTTGCCTTTTTAGATACTGAAGATGCTTGCACAAGCAAAATAGATTTGTTCTATATACGATAGCTAACCGATTTTAGCATGGAAATAAACGTTTCCAAAGTTGTAAAAAACGACTGGTTAAGATCACGTTTTAAGATTGCATTTTTCGGCGATAGTAGCCCGCAACGAACCAATAAACAACAAGTCAATTAACCGACTCCTAAGTTAAACATGTCCTTGTGCATAGTGTCGTAAATGTTTATTGCTGCGGAGAGACGATGAAATTCGCGACAGATCGGTAAAAAAAATTAAGCCTATGACACGTAAAATAGATACAAATGAGAGCAAATCGTGCGTGAAGACCTTTATTTTAATTGTTATCTACTTACCTGTCAGCAAGATTTCCAACGAAAAGCGAGCTGACCAATATACCCACATAATACATTGATGTAGAGAGGGGAAGAAGGTAACTTCGTTGACATACAAGATCAAACTGAAACGCAAAAAGTATTAAAAATAAAAGGTAGAGGAGATATGTTGGCAAATCACCTCTGCGCCGACTGTTTCCGTAAACAAACTTCTGTCGTACCAATAACCTTGGTCGCATTGGATAGATTTGGCTGATTGGTTTACACAGGACAGAGTTCCATCACATGTTGTGTAATTATATCCATATCTGCAAATCATATCGTTACAAAATAGCATCAAACAATAGTCATTTTTTATATTGTTGCTGTAATATGACTCTGCCGAACTCTTATCTTTTGTTCACCAGTCTCGAAAAATTCTATGTTCTGGGGCTGAAACAGTTTTGTGCTTCGCAGTTTTTTAATTTGTACAGTTTTAAATTTTATAAGTGTTTTAACTATTTTATTTTTCACTACTTTTTATCGACAGCCTACTACATGTTTGCTTTTTTGCAGAAACTGACGATGCCTATTTATTAAGGCGAAATATATATTTCTGTTATTAGAAGAAACGATTTATGTTTTTTATCTGTTTTTATGAAACAGTCCAATATTATTATTATTATTACTATGTTCTGGGGATTTTAACTTGTAGACTTACTTGTAGCAATACTGATAGGATTCGTCATAAGGTGTTGTGTAGTTAAGTATGTCGGATTCGGTAAGATTCGGATAAACCGTTGCATTGTCTATTGGTGGAACTTGACATCTGCAATATTAGGAAACGTAAGTTAACAAAAATCCCCGGTAAAAATAAATGGATACTTTTATATGCGTATTTATTTATATTGTGTAAATTGTCAATACTAAAGAACCATGACATTCTGTGCAACGTTTTTTACGTTTTAATTTTCGTGCATAGTTAACACCTTGTTGTGCATATTATAACCATTTCTAACCATAAACTCCAACCGGTATTCAGTTGAGACATACATGAATAGCCGGGATCAGCCCTGAAGCGTGGGTGCAGCCCAGCGGTCGCAAGTTAGATTTATCTATAGCCTACGCCTTGTTATATGGTGAATGCCTGGTCACCGGCTAATTCGGTATAACGCCTTAAATCGGCCTGGCGTACAAATGATGCATTCGGATATGTTACAAATTTCTATCTACTGCAGCTGCGCAAAGTTTTATGTCATACTTTTCCACCAAGCAAAACATCCTATAGTTTGCTGCATATTCAGGTTAACTGACCAAAATACATGTACTGCACCTGTAATCTGGCTGGTACGCTATAAAGACAGTAGCAAGAGAGTGAAACCCACCAGAGGTACTCTGATAACTAAGAAATAAACAAACCAGGAATTGACTAAGCCCTATTCCACCAATTCTCTCCAATATCGTATCAAAGCTGATCATTCTTTAACGTTCTCTGGTATCTCAGCTTGTCAATGATTTGACAAGGCATCATGAACCGCTTTTCCTAGTTCAGTCTTTGTGGTATTTGTGGCGACAAATATTGACAAGTCAACTGTAGCGCTATTAGTTTTGCACCTAAGGTAAAGGACACTGCTCTAACAGCTAGCTGATGAAACCAGTAAATAGACCGCACGCTACCCTAAATGCTATCGCTAACACAGAGACGAATAAGCAATCTGGCTTTAGTACTCGTAATAAAAGCGGACTAAAATACGAACAGTTTTAGACAACAAAAGTGGACTAAAGTTGCACTTAACATTACAATAAAAACGAAACCATTGGACACTAAAACCCCGCCCGCGACAAGAGCACGTTATCCAAACGCAGACTAACCAACTCTGTCCGATCACAGTTGCATCGCCTTCACGTTCTGGAGCCACCCTGGGGGACAACACGAGTTGCAATTAGGGTAACGCGCTGGAATACCAAGTCAGGTTAAGATCAGTTGACAGTGTTTTAAAAACAAATTAAACTTGCCTTAGGGCAGGGGTTCCCAAACTTTTTTGGTCTGTGGCCCAAATGTATATTTAATAGCGATTCGTGGCTCACCGCGTGCTGTCAATTTTGGCACAAACAAAAAAATAACTCAAAAACAGACGAAATGGTTTCTAGCAATTTATTTTTAATGAGATGCTCTGAAATTTGGCTACAAGATTCGGAACTCTTTTTAGAATTAGATGGGAATTAGATGCAGAATATGTATCTTAAGTCGTTATAAATGCGCAAAATTGTCCCAGAACAGCCAATCCATAAAATTTATCGCAGTTCTGGATAAGTTTAGTATTTTTGAGAAGCTATTTGTTACTTCAGAAGCAGAAAAAATTCTTTTCGCTACTTGTCCATTAGCATTTTTGTCGGCAGTTTTAAACTAGGTCAAAGGCATGAAAGACAAATTGTGTAGACGTTTGTTGACGAATTCCCAAATGCCTGCCACATCAAAATTGAACGCCTGTTTCAGTTTGTTCTTGCTCAAAACCAGCGTTGTCAAAAACGGCGAAATCCAATTCCATTTCATTTTCTTTACTGTTAATATAAAGCTAAATCAGTTTGCAAAAAAAACGCCACTTAAACGAAAAACACTCTAAAATGAAATACGATTTATTTAGAAACAAACATACCACTTACTCAGGATTACTGGAGAGTTTATTTAATTTTACAACTTCTCCTGTCTTGTAGAATATCTCAGCCTGCTCAATTGTTTCCATTATAGGTTTTCCCTTCGTTTCCGGAACGCTAAGAGCTATAACTCCAGCAATCAAAGCTTGAATAAAGGATAACCATCACAAATATAACCTATTTTTACTGACACTAAAACTCTTGGACATATTGGTACCAAATCTCACCTAATACACCAAATATGACGTTTGGTAACCACGTGATCATGTTTTGCAACGATATGACGTAAGGAGCGGTTATTCCCCCAATAGGAGCAGCTAGACAGCCGATTGCCATACCAGTGCTCCTAAAAATGTCAATGACGTAATTTTAGGCTAATTGCTCGCCTAAGTTGTTCACCTTATAACGGTTGGATAAAGTTCATTTGTCACTTGGTAGATGATTCCATACGACCCAGAAATCCCAAATTTGGCTATGAATGCAAACACGACACCTAGTGTTATCAATGCTGCAAAAAATTGAAAACATATGCAAGATTGTCTATTTAAGTAAAAGCATCATGGTCTGTATGTTGTCTATTTTTGAGGACAATCACAAGCAGACAAACTTACACTGATTGTCCCCGGCATATTGGTTCACTATCACACTTGCAAGAAGTCCTACTCCAGAAACAAAGTACATTGCGGATAGAAGAAGTCTCCTTCCAATTCGATCCAATGTCAACCAACAAAAGACGTAAGATGCAAGCTCGAACACACCATCTATCAATTTATTACATTTTAAGAATTGCTTTTTAAGATTTCGATTATGGCAACTTATTTTTTTTTTTTTATTATTATTTTACGACAATCAGACGACAGTCCGAAAACTGAAAACTGTCCTTTGTCGTGTCACCATACGAGAAATAAACGTATTTTCAGATAAAGGGTAGTCGATAATAATAGTAAACAAAAGAGGAAAAGCGAACGAAAGAGGTTAAAATGTCAATAAATCGGCAGCAGAAATCAAAATCTATTACACGCATGCAGATATTTGTAAACGGCATGGAATAATGACAGTGTGTGGGCGTCTGTTAAATCAGGATGACCAAATAGCATGAAACGAATAATTGCACCAGGAGAAGCGCGTTATGGACGAAATGCGTTCAAAAGAATTTAACCTGCTGTTACATGGCATACCCCAACTGCTATCTCTCGAATCACCTGACCAAACTGAACATGTCTTAAGAACGTTCATAACGGAAAAACTGCAGTATTCTTCCTCTGAACTTGATAAAATACAGTTTAGCAATATTCACCGCCTGCCGCGGCGTACGTCAGCAATCAGTGGAAACAAAGATTTGTCTAAACCAGCCCCAATAGTTATCAAGTTTGTCAAGATGTCGGACAAAAGAAAATTGTTTTCTCTTTCTGGTCGCGCTCGGTCCTTCGATGCAAACATAACAAGGCATCTACCTGCTTCTATGCAGGCTCAAAGAAAGGAATTAATTCGACATGCAAACAAATTCTACAATCAGGGAAAAACTATCAAATGGAAAATTATTGAAGCAGATTACTGTCTGTTCGTTAATGGTGAGAAGTTTACCGATTTTTAGTCTTTGATGTTGTTTAAATGGATCGATATGGTGATGGTTTAGCGCTTTTTCATATCAATGCTCGGAGCATTTTCGCTCATAACAGTTCTTCTAAACTAGATGAACTGCATTTTATAGCATTAAATCGTGGTTTCGACATTGTCTGCGTGACTGAAACATGGCTAGATTCAAGTGTTTCTAATGAACGCCTCATCATTGACGGTTTTCAGTTTCCTTTTAGAAAGGACAGAAATAAGCACGGTGGCGGGGTGTTGGCGTATGTACGCAATGATATTCACTGCGTACGCTTGTATGATCACGAGTCTGACGATTGCGAGTTGATGTGGCTGAAAATTACCATGGTTCCCGATTGTCGACCAATAATAATTTGCGTTGGATACCAACCTCCCAGTTATAACAAAGCCTCTAAAGATCTTTTTTCCGCAAAACTATGTTCTACAATTGTTACAGCAGACATCCAAATGTTACAGCAGACATCCAAATGCGTTATTATAGTAGGCGATTTTAATGAGCCCCACGCAACTATCTTCAATTCTGCATTGTATTATTCTGTCACTCAACGCGGTTTTACGCAACTAATAGACCAACCAACCAGATTTAGTAACATTCTAGACTGGATTTTAGTAAACACACCCGAGTGCGTATTGTCATCTGGGGTACTACCACCACTTGCAAATTTAGATCACTGTGCCATTTATGTTATACTTAACGTATCTCGTGGCGCTCTCCCCAAACACGTGTTTTACAAATGGATTTTCGCCAATAGTGATTTTGAATCTCTAAACAATATTTTAATCGCGTATCCATGGGATGATTTGGTTGCAAGCTCATCCTCTGTGGACATGGCCCTAAACAACATTACTGATGTTGTTAACCAGACGTGCAAAACGTATATTCCACTCCGATCTTATAAGCTAACAGCGAAATGTAAGCCATGGATGAATCACGAAATTAAACACCTGTTTCGAAAGCGACATCGCTGGTTTACCAGATGGAGAAATTCTGGTGAATTGCATCACAAATTACAATACAACAAACTTAGAAACGAAATTCAACGCAAAATTAAGACCGCAAAAGCTAAACACCATGCGCATATTGTTAACGAAGCCTGCCTTTCTCAACCTTCTTCTAAGAGGTTTTGGTCACTCACACGTAAAATCCTGAATACCAACGAAGTTTCCTATAACAGCAAAAGTACGCCAAGCTTTGTTTCCAACGGAGTAACTTATGTCAATGACATCGAGAAAGCAAATCTCCTAAATGAACATTTCGCCTCCATTTCCACACTCCCTTCAAATCTGCTTTCACTGTCTTTTCCTCCTTCTTCCTGCCAACTTAACCTATCCATACCTTCCATTGACATTACCCCGTTTGATGTGTACCACGTATTACGTAAACTTGACCCTAGCAAATCTTCTGATCCGCTAAATCTTCCTAATCACATTCTAAAACAATGTGCAGAATCCCTAGCAACGCCATTAAGCTATTTATTTAATTATATTATATCAGTGGGTATCTTCCCATCAGAGTGGAAAAAAGCTACAATAATCCCACTGCATAAATCCGGGCCAAAACATGATGTAAAAAATTATCGACCAATTTCGCTCCTACCCTCCCTATCAAAAGTTTTTGAAAAAATTCTCCACAAACACATGATTACTTATTTGGAATCAAATAAACTTCTGAACCCCAACAATTCCGGATTTCGAAAAAATCATTCAACCATCACCAATCTGCTTCACACAACCCACAATATTTACGCCGATCGTGACGAAGGCATTGATTGTCGAATCGTTTTTCTTGATATTTCCAAAGCTTTTGATCGTGTTTTGCACCACGGTTTATTTCATAAATTACAACAAATTGGGATAAATGGCAATTTGCTTCCTCTACTAAAATCGTACTTAACTGGTCGTGTACAACAAGTTCGCCTGAACAACAACCTTTCAACCTTACTACCTACAAATGCCGGAGTCCCACAAGGTTCAATTTTAGGACCATTGCTCTTTTTGATTTATGTTAATGACATCTCCAATAACTTAACCTCTAACATTTCACTTTTTGCTGACGACACTGCCCTTTATTATTCGGATAAATCTCCAAATCAACTTCAAAAAATTTTACAGCGAGATCTCAACCACCTCGACAAATGGGCTTCCACTTGGGCAATTAACTTTAATCCCTCCAAATCTAAAGTACTATCGCTCTGTAAAAGTTCCAATCTTCCTCAAATATTTTTCAAAGGTGTAGCTCTGCCTGAAACCCGTGCACATACATATCTCGGCCTCATATTTACACCAACACTTTCTTGGCATGACCACATTCGTTACATTTGCCACAAAGCACAAATCAAAGTTAACCGATTGCGCAAAATATCTAACACAGTCTCTCGGCATATCATCCTTACCCTTTATAGGTCTTGCGTTCTTCCTACGCTTGAATATGGCGACATTTTATTCGATAACTGTAACCTCTCTGACTGTGAAGCACTAGAAAATGTGCAACACCAATCGGCTAAACTAATTTTAGGGTGTATGAGGACCACTTCGTATGATAAAATATTACAGGACCTTGGATTGACACCCCTCCGTGTTTGTCGCAACGTTCACTCTCTCGTTCAATTTCACAAAGTTCTAAATCGCATAGGACCTTCATATTTACAAAGCTGCATTCCTGAATACGTTAAAAACTTAATTAAATATGACTTGCGTAACCCCCTCAAAATACATCCCATTGCGTGCCGCAGAAATACCAAATATAACTCATTTTTTCCCAAAACTATGGCAACTTACTGAGAGTGTTGTTTACAAAAATGTCTCCTGCTAACGCTCCAGCGTTCAATGAGATGCCGAAGTAAACGAAACTGTTTACAAACCTATTAAAAATAAACATCTTTACAACAGATAGTGATTAGTAAACTAACATAAAATTCTAAACCCACCAATTGAACATGACTTTTAAAGTTATTAGGCGCATCAATGGAGTTTTAAAGAGATCCAAAAACGAATAAGTTTTTTCGGGAACCTGCTGAGCGTTTTCTTCCTGTGGTTTTATTATTTTATTAAACAATTATTATTTTGTGATGTGATGTACAACTACAAATGGCATTTGACTCAACCGATTGTTTCTCTCCAGCTTTTCTTGCTTCGTTCCAATCTTCCTCAGTTAACTTTACACCGTTCAACCTTGCGTAAATATTTGTTACCTAAAAGACAGATGACTTTGTACTAAGCATGGCACAGCAGTCTAGAATTTTAAGAATAAAAGAAAAACAATATAGTTGATACATGTAGTCACGATAACACAACATTTTTAAACGTTCCTATGTTTTACACTGACAGGATTTCTATAATGTCTGGGTTTTTTAGTATGTTGAGCGGGCGTTAGAAAGAAATGCATGTTTTTTTAGGTTTACTACTACTTAATTAGGGTTCTTGTATGTTTTTTGGTTTTTGAGGTTTACGCAAAATGTGTTTGTGACAAATACTTCAAATATGTGAAACACCCAAACTTTTACCTTTATTCCTTTCTTTTCTTTTTCCATTGCAAAAAGCCACCTTGGAGATTCAGGGATAACAATTGCAATCAAAAGAAGTGGAATAGACAGAACTGAGAGCACAAACTATACAAAGTTGATATTGTTTACAAGTTAGTCAAATGTACATGCAATCTATCTCATATTGTAAAAAAATTACCATGATCTCACGCCAGTCTCTCCAGTAGTATGCTACACCAGATAATATCATAATTCCAAATGTGTAGAAGATTTGATAAATCATTCCAAACATAGTCCTGTATTTTGCCCCAGTAATCTCCATGACTAAAATAAGTGGTTTGAGTTAAAATTGCTTAAATTGGTTAAAATGCTTAGCGTTTTAGGCCTTTTCCAAAAAATATCAAATGGTTTAATAGTGTAAATATAAGCTATGATGTGGATTATTTCTCAACAAATAGGCTTAGGATGCAAATTCTCATGCATTTATACGGAATATGCGATTAACTACATTTAACCAGTTTTGCTCATATAAAATGTTTCTGCTGCACAAAATGTTGGTAAATCCAACCGGTTTAGCGTACCAGGGCCCATGACTCGTGTTCGAATTTGGGACCAGTAACAGTTTTAACTTACTGTACACAAAAGTTGTAATAGTTGATCCATTTCTAAAAGCAGCTAGAAAAAATCGAACCGCCGAGTACATTCCCGCCGAGTTGCTAAAGGCGCATGCAAAAAAGGAGGCAATTGAAAGAGCAGTTGTGACAATGAAGGTGGGTTTGCGTCCGTATCTGCAAAATAAAATATAAATCAGAACAATAAAGTGTGTGTCAAGTATCTCATTTTTATTGGTGTTTAAAATAAACGTGATACATTTACACATTTTACCGTCTTGACCGACGATTTGTTATTTACTAACCCCATGGTTCCCAACATGGGAGGAATAACCCTAAAGTGGGGTCACTTAAGCTTTGGAAATATGACTTGTTATGTTAATGAAAACTCTGATTTAAAACCATCTTTGTATGGTTTGCCATCTACTATGTAGTATATTAGGGAGAAATGAATTGTTTTGAATTGTTACGGGAGGAATTCGTCGAAAAAGATAGGGAACCAATTTGCTAACCTGTCAGCAAGATTTCCAAGCAACAACGAGCCAACCAATATACCCACATAATACATTGATGTAGAGAGGGGAAGAAGATAACTTCGTTGACATACAAGATCAAACTGAAACGCAAAAAGCATTACAATATAGACCAAAGAAGAGACATGTTGGTATGTTACCTGTGTGATAACTGTTTCCGTAAACAAACTTCTGTCGTACCAATAACCTTGGTCGCATTGGATAGATTTGGCTGATTGGTTTACACAGGAAAGAGTTCCATCACATGTTGTGTAATTATATCCATATCTGAAAAGCCGTGTGTTACGAGATATCACACATGGAGTCTCTTTAGCAAAGACTTACTTGTAACAATACTGGTATGATTCGTCATAAGGTGTTGTGTAGTTAAGTATATCGGATTTGGTTAGATTCGGATAAACCGTTGCATTGTCTATCGGTGGAACTTTACATCTGCAAATTTGGGAAACGTAAATATATATGATCAATTCCAAATGTCCAAGAACTCATTGTATAAATTATAAACATCGATAACATTCGTGCAAACTGTCTTATTTTGAATGACAAATTAGTGTTAATTTAGGGTTAAAACATTATAGTACACAACCCGATCAATTTGGTTAAGTGCAATATTGTTATGTTGCAAATTCGTTTCACGTAATGTGCACAACATTTTATGGCATTCTTTACCAACTGTAAGTTATAAAGCATCTCAGTCTATTCCATAACTGACCAAAAGGCATGTACTGCACCTGTAATCTGACTGGTACGCTGTAAAGACAGTAGCCACAGAGTGAAACCCACCGGAAGTGCTCTGATAACTAAGAAATAAACAAACTAGGAACTGACTAAGCCCAATTCCACCAATTCTTTCCAATATCGTGTCAAAGCTGATCATTTTTCAACGTTTTCTAGTAGCTTATTTTGTATTGTCGCTGGTTTGACAGAGCTTTTCCCTGATCTGTGGCACTATTTATGTTATTTATTGCAACAAATATTGACATGTCTGCGCGCCATTCCACTTGAATGCATTGAAGTAAATGATTATAAGTGGGTGGAATGTTTGCATACTGTGAATCGCAGTGGGGTTGATGTTGTCATGCGTTGCCTTGTTTATCAGATCAAAAACTTTGTTTAAAACATGGTCTCAACCTTATACTGATCGCGTACCACTTGACCACATTTTCTATCGATTTCTACCTGAGTTCTGCCCCAAACCTGGGCTTTTATGTTTGGGCAGATAGAATGACAATTTATGATTATTTTTAAATTAAGTATAGAGGAAGCTACTGGCGTACCCCGTACCACCTTAGGAATACCACCGATTGACAGTGGCGGGGAAGTTTGAAAAAATGGGTTCCCTGCTTTGTTATACGAGGATTTTTCGTTTGTTCATAATTTCTTATTTCTCCGCTACTGCAAATGTATTTGAAGCTGTAGAAGTTCACGTCGCAGACAATAGTATAGTGGCGATTTACATAACGGTCTTCTATTGAATCCTGAGTTGTAAACGGACCTGAAATTTGAACCCGAACCCGACCTGAACACGTAAGGACAAGCCCGAAACCCGGCCCGAACCCGATTCGTTTTTTAAGAAACCCATTGACAGGCCTTTACATTAAAGCCCCAGGAAAGACCAAGACAACAAACACAATATGCAAGAATAGACAATTGGCCTTGAACAAGGCGTTTAGGGCTTTTTTGACATTAGGTCAGGTCCAGCAACTAATAGCTACTTAGCTAGTTAAATTTATCAAAAAAATACTGACAGAGTGAAAAGTCAGATCCGAATCAAGCCCGTTTTTTAAAGAAACCTAAGCCCGAACCCGGCCCGAACCCAAACCCGGTCCGAAAAGCCGGTCTTACAACTCTGATTGAATCCACAGATATTCACAATCGCAAAATATTGAAATACAATTCCAACTGCAACTAAACAGTATGACAAAATATTTCCAAACATATCTGTTTTCTTACTTTCACATGCAAAAGTTTTTTAATCTCGTATGACCTTGCGTTATTTTTGTAGAGAATTTTGATTAACTAAAAATCACTTTGAAAATCACTACGGTTCATTAGGTTACATCCCAAATTTGTTCTGATTAAAGTTGAACGACCGTTTCCTGTTCGGCGGTTATCATAACTGTTGGAATCGAATTCCGGTTGTTTAAATTCTTCAAAGATCTGTAGAAAGACGTAAGAATGAAATCGTTTTCGATTATTTTTTGTACCCACACACAAAACGACAAAAAAGCCCCTGTCATTGTTACGGTTCTTATCTTTCATGCGATTTTTATCTTTTACTGCGTGTTTCTGGTCAGTTTTGTCTGCAAGGTTTTCAGTTGAGGGTTGGTTTTGTTTGAGATAGAACTATACGACCTGTCTAATTTCAATCCCTTTTATGTTGCCTTTTCAGATACTGAAGATGCTTACACAATCAAAATATATTTGTTCTATATACGATAGCTAAGTGATTTTAGCATGGAAATAAACGTTTCCAAAGTTGTAAAAAACGACTGGTTAAGATTACGTTTTAAGATTGCATTTTTCGACGATAGTAGCCCCCGCAACGAACCAATAAACTACAAGTCAATTAACTGACTCTTAAGTTGAACATAACCTTGCGCATAGTGTCGTAAATGTTTACTTGCTGCAGAGAGATGATAAAATTCACGAAAGATCGGTTAGTTCGTGTCGTTTGTTCTGCTTTAACGGGCAATCGTTTTGTCTACATATTGCCCAAGTTTCCTTCCTAAAGTTTGAGCAAACAAGACCAACAGCATAGGATTTGAACACGTTCAGTGCCAACGTGGTATAACAAATGAAGAGGGAACACTCTGATGCACACACAACCTACCAAATTTACGTTGTGTGCCCATTAGCCTGATTTACATTTACAACTTTGCCAGTCTTGTAAAAGACTTCAGATTGTTCAAGAGTTTCCATCATAGATTGGCCAGTTGTATCAGGAAAAGAAAGTGATAAAAAGCCAGCGGCTAAACCTGTGTCAAAAACAAATCAGTCGAATCTATATAAGCCATACATTTAGTTCTTACCAAAAACTCCAAATATGACGTTCGGTAACCACGTGATCGTGTCCTGATAAGATATGACGTAAGGGGCAATAATTCCACCAATACGAGCAGCCATCGAGCCGGTTCCCATTCCATTGCTCCTAAACATGACAACACAAGATCAGTTAGTGGACGGCTATGGCACCGACAGAGCCGATAAATTGCTAACCTGATGACGGTAGGATAAAGTTCGCTCGTGAAGTTATAGACAATCGCATAACGAACCAGAAATGCCGAATTTTGCAATGAAAGCAAATACCACTCCCAGTTTGATTAGTGCTGAAAAGAAAATACATGGTAAGAAGTTATTTGCTTTAGGATGATGGCAAATGCAGTTAAAAGCAAACCATATACAATGTTGTGCAATGTCCAACCAATTCACATCTAAAAAACTTAATAATTGTGGTACAACGAAGATACCTTTCGTTTAATTGTACAGAAGCTTATAACGCCAATAAACGCTTCCAAAAGATATTTCATCCTTGAAAAACATAGATATATATTTTTTCTTATCTAACAGCTGAAAAACATAGATATGAACCAAGCATGCGACATTTACGCTAACATCCCCCCTTGTGGGAAGTGAATACGTTCTGGCCATCACCGCTGGTGTAAAGTATTGTAAATGTCCATAAAATCTATAAAAACTTACATTGGTTTTCTCCGGCGAATTCGTTGACAATCACGCTTGCAATAAGACCAGTCCCAGACACAAGAAACATTACTGAAAGAAGGATTCGTCTTCCTATTCGGTCCTTTACCAGAATGCTCCATGTGCAGTGGTGGGATTCAATTTTTTGTCAGCCGGTAGTATTACAAAAGTCATATTTTTCAGCCGATTCTGTTACAAAAAGTCCATTGATAGTAACCAGTAATGCTAACCGGTTCGGTGATCTCATAAAATTTCGTGAATCGGTTTTATGGAACCGGTGCGAACCGGCTGATCCTACCACTGTCAATACGTTTCTAAATCGACTATGTTCGAAACAACTGTTAACATACAATAAGAATAGCGCACCTGTCAGCAACATTTCCAAACAGCAAAGATCCAAATAACATACCGACGTAATACATTGATGTAGAAAGAGGAATGGGATAACTTCGATTACAAACGAGATTATACCGAAACAAACAGAAAATGTTTTCCTATTTGCCAACAAAAAGGAGTAAAATAAAATGATATTTTTTATATGTTTAAGCAGTGGAGTGAACTGGTTAAACAGAAATCGAACCTCTGTAACAACAGTCTCCGCAAATAGGCTTCTATCGTACCAATAACTTTGGTCGCATTTGATTGGTTTTGCTGATGTGTTGACGCAGGAAAGATTGTCATCACATTTGGTGTATTCATATCCATATCTGCGGGAATGCAACTACTTAGAAACGGATGTGAGAAGTTTTGTACTCGACGAGTCATTTATTACAACATTTTGTTCGCATTAGGAACTATATACGTGTACTTACAAACCATATTGATCAAAAACCGTTTGTCAAAGAGCCTGCATATAGTAAAACATTTTGTAACAGTCGATTTAACATGTGGTGTTGGTAACATAAGTGTAAAGTAAACAGCTACGATAAAATGTATTTACGATATATAAGGCAGAGTTGTAAACGGGCCTAAAATAGGAACCCGAATCCAGGCCGAACCCGAAGAGACAAGCCCGAAACCCGGCCCGGCCCGACTTACAACTCTGGTATAAGGGCATTGGCATTTTTTGTTCATAGATTTTGGGCAAAAAATCACAGAAAGTATGCCTAAAAATAATCTCGTGGAAAATAAAAGTGATGTGCAATAAACTTTGATTTGCTTAGATTTGTGCCAATACCCCTTATGTGCCATTAAATCAAGTTCTCTGTTAAGTAATGTCGAGTTATTTGGAACAATACTGGTATGATCCGTCATAAGGTGTTGTGTAGTTAAGTATGTCGGATTCGGTTAGATTCGGATAAACCGTTGCATTGTCTATCGGTGGAACTTTGCATCTGCAATTCCACAATAAACAAGTCAATAATAAAGTGCAACATGTGTAGCAAAAACAAACAGGAAAATACTCTACTATGTTGACTTAAATGTTATTAAGTTTAAACTGGTTTATGTATTTGACTTTTTCTATTTACATGCAGTGCACGAACTGATCAACTATTAATTTTAATACGAAAGTTGTGGTTGTTTTGTTAGTATCCAATTGTAACATTATCAAAACCGACAACTTTTCAGTTGTAAAAACACCTGCTTAGGATTTTAAGAACCAAATCGTGTGTATGGCAAGGACTAAAACGTTAATCTAATTCTAAAGAAATTCAAAAACTGCAAACTTCATTACGTTTAGATGGGCAAATTACAATAGAATAATCAAAATACCTTGTCATTGTGCTTAGAAATGAATGTAACTTTACCTGTAATTTGGTTGGTAGGCAATAAAAACTGAGAGAAGAGAATTAATGCCTCCTACTGCATTATCGTAGCTCAGTAGCAAACAGAACAGTATCTGGCTGAACCCTAAAACACCAATTTTCTCCAACAAAAGATCGAAACTAATCATCCTGCTGCTTGCTAGATATAAAGTATAAACCAAATAAATTTGCAATCGACTGGTGGCAAAATTTGATTTCGTTTAAGTTGTTTTTGGTGGACTTGGAAAAGTTTGCAGTCCTGCACTTTGTACCAACTTCTTATCTCAACGGTTTTAGGTAAACACAACCGCTTATATAACGCACGAGTAATGAGGTTAAACGTGACAATGTTCGCCTTATTAGTTAATATTTTTTCTCAAAGTATCAATTGTATGTTGAAACGTATTTCTGACAGCAAAAGTGGTCAACTTAACACTTTGTAGGCAATAGACTTGGGAATTGTCTAACAATCTTCCAATGAATCTACAAATATCTTAAATCGGTAAATATTAAAACAGCCTGTATGCCTACAAACCATATAATTCCACAACACATCCGCAAACATTAACTTGTGAAGCTTCTCCATTACTGCAAATAACATTTCAAGCGCAAACTGTAACATCCCCGATTTTTTTAATAACAATCAACCCAATAGACCAGTGGTTCTCAGCCAGGGTGCATGACCCAAGGGGGGGCACGAACTGTGTTTCAGGGGGCCACGGATGTATATTCACCAGAAACACCCATTAAAAGCCATTTTGTTTTTACCTCTATTCACTAATTTACTCGTCTATGTCACATACTATTTGTTTATATTGAGGTTTTTCACGATTACGGATTCTTGTTTATTCTTTCCACCTGAATTAGTACCGAATTCCAACACGAGATTGCCGTTTACATTTTTAGGGGGCCATAGGTCCTACAGGGTTACTTAAAAGGGGCCTCGAGGCCCATAAGTTACTTCTAGGGGGGCACGGTCCAAGAAAGGTTGAGAACCACTGCAATAGACGATAGGCTGCAGACAGTGCACACTGTTTTAAACTATAAGGTCTCATCACTGCAGCTAGTGACGAGAGATACAGAATATGTGGAATCGAACAGAATAAGCGAGGCATGGCTTTTAAGCATGTTAGCCCCAACCAACTGGAACGCCGTTGAATGGCTACACTTGCCAATACGGCCTACCTCGCGTCGCCAGCTACACTCATGAGACCTTACAGGTTGAAACAGTTTGCACTGTATGCAGCTTATCAAAGTCAAGTTAGGTTTGAAATTTGGCAAAATTGCGGTAAAGATGCTGCCAATTGTAATGTTAGGCGCAAAACAAGCCGTTTTATTCTAACTTTAGCCTGAACCCGATACGAAAAGCTTGGCCCGACTTACAACTCTGAAACATCATCACCAGCTAATCAGCCAGATTTTAACTGTAGCATCTGTTGCAGTATTGTTCCACTCGCAACACAGGAAACAGTGCGTTTAAGAATCGTTAGACCTACATTTGAATAAACACAGCACCAACAGCTAAATGGGTGCAATGTTTTCAGCCTGCTACATGCTAATGCTAAAAGTCGTTTCTTATCTCATTTTTTGCAGTTTGTTTTATCGCGTTTCGGCTTTCGTTTTGCCACGGTGTTTTACGTTTTCGTGTGCTAAGTAAAGATAAATGACGTGGGTACTCCGTAAGTTAAAAACAATTGCCAGAAGAGCTACATTAGTTCCATATCATACCTGGCAGCAAAATTATGTATTATCAGTTCTGATACCAATTATAATGAAAGCATTCTACTGTATTGTCATTTTTACACAAAATATCGACTAAACAAAATTACTTTTAAGTTCACTACGATTCGTTTGGCTACATCCGGAATTTGTGCATATTAAAACTGAACGCTCGTGACAGTTTCCTGATTATCGAAACCCTTGTTGTCAACACCTTCTGAATCCAATTCAAGTTGCTTCGTATTTCTGCAAAAAAATCCACAATTAAATAAGATTTCGAATATTGTTGTACACAAATAATAAGAATGATGCACTTGATGCACACCCTATTCTACTTACATGGTGTCCCCGTTCGCCAGATTTACATCTACAACTTTGCCAGTCTTGTAAAACACTTCAGCTTGTTCAAGAGTTTCCATCATAGGTTGCCCAGTTGTATCGGGAAAGGAAAGCGATAACAACCCAGCAGCTAAACCTGTGTAGCAAACAAATCGGTTTTAAGCAAAAAATGAAACCTGATTTTAAATAATTTCTTTGCACAATAAATGTAAACAAAGTGTCCATGATGTTCGGGTAACTCGATTCTACAAGAGTAACATCCAGTAAGTATTCGACTCGACTCGGGTTACCAGACACCAAAACACAAGTTTACTCGTTGTAAAAAGCTCGAACTATAGTGAAGTTATAACTTCAGTTCGACGCAACCAAAACTCGAAAAAGACGAAATCAAGGTTTCATTTGGCCTCCATCACCATAAACTTCATGCATGCATGTATACAAGCCTCACCAAAAACTCCAAATATGACGTTTGGTAACCACGTGATCGAGTTCTGCAGCGATATGACGTAAGGGGCGGTAATTCCCCCAATACGAGAAGCCATTGAACCGTTTCCCATGCCATTGCTCCTGTAAATATCCACATGGCAAATTATGTACGTAGCGATGGGACCGACAGAGATGATAAATCGCTCACCTGACGACGGTTGGATAAAGTTCACTTGTGAAGTTGTAAATTATTGCGAATGATCCCGAAATTCCGAATTTCGCAACAAACGCGAATACCACCCCAAGTGTGATCAGTGCTGGAGAAAAACAGAGTAGATCATAAACCATTTGATTGCTTATGATAGTAAATGCAGTCACATATACCAAGTCGAATTAAGGTAGTCATTTAGAGAGCTGTAAGCGGGCCTGAAGTTAGTGGCCCGAATCAAAAAGTACAAGCCCGAAACTCGGCCGAACTAAGTTCGAATTAGGCTAGAAAGTTAGTGAAAATGCGGTAAAAATGATGCCGAGGAGAAAAAACGTGCTCATCAAAGGCAGGCCCGAATCAAACCCGTCTTTTTTCAAAAAAAAATAGATTCGTGACGTCATCTTATTGTGATGTCATAGTTGGTAATTTTTGTTTTTTGGAATAAGGGGTAAATGAAATTCATTCGTGTTTTTCAGGGGTGATGGTAAAGAAAAGTGTAAAAACCACTGGTTTAACTAAAAACACAGGAATTCGAGACGAAAAACGTATTATATTCAGCAAGACTGTGTCATTCAGAAACTGCCCCATGCGCATTTGGAAACCACTGTGTATTATATATATCCATAAAACTACAGAAACGTACATTCGTTTTCGCCCGCGTATTCGTTGACAATCACGCTTGCAATAAGCCCAGTACCAGACACAAGCAACATCACCGATAGAAGAATTCGTCTGCCGATTCGATCCATAACCAGAATGCACACTGTGTAAGACGCAATCTCAAACACACCGTCTGGAGAAGCAGAAATATGGTAGAGTTTATGTGAAAAATCATTTGATGTCCATTCAAGGTGACTTACTTAAAGTGTTGTTTACAAAGATGTCTCCAGCCAATGATCCGGCGTTTAATGAGATTCCATAGTACACAAAACTGTTGACAAACCTGTAAAATGCGTATTGGGTTTAACGATTTGACACTTCAGACAAGTCAATTTGATGCATTTTTAAGTCTAGAGCAAATTACAACCAACAGAATCTTAATGTTTGAACAAAACCTTTACCAATTAAACATGACTTTGAATGTTGTGAGACGTATTCCTGACTTTTTGAACAGATCTAGTATAGAATATTTGGCAGAAGATTCAGTCCTTGGTTGTTGGTTCTGTAAAATGTCAAAACGCATTTGTGAAATGTTCAACATAGTCAAGCCTAACAGTTGTTATTTTTCAATCACCAGTTTTTCCTCTCCTGCTTTTCTTGCTTCATCCCAATCTTCGTCCGTCAATTTGACTCCATTCAGTTTGGCCATAATCTCTGTGACCTAAGGTTTACATGGCAAAAGAGTTGTTCAAAAATTGAGTTTAATATCTGTTCGTTTGGGAACCGTAGAACCCGTAAAACCTTCAGCACTTAGTGTCAGAATTTTGTCAGAAAAAGGGGCCCGAAATTGGTCCCGAAGTAGAAAAAAGGGCGAGTAGTGAAAAAGGTATCAACAATCTGTTAAATTTTCGACATTGGCCGTGTGTTTTAGTTGTTAACAGTTACGAGTGTTTTACCCTTCTTCCTTCCTTATCCTTTTCCATTGCAAACAACCATCTGGGTGACTCAGGAAGGATTAGTGCAATGATGAGCACGGGGATAGAGAAAATGGAAACCACAAACTAAAAAAATAGAAATCGGTTGAGGTTCCGCATCATCCAATGGAATTCACCTTATCTCATAGGTATTATCAATTATGGGAAAGAATCATAATGAGTTTGGTACTGACAGAATTAGCATTGAATTGCGGGAGATTGCGGGACGTCGCGGAAACCGCTGAATATCGGGTTAAATTGCTGAAGGTTAGTGCTGTTAAGGTTACTTGGGCGGAAAGTCTCCCTTGGCCGCTGAATGTTTACTCCGGACGCGGAATGTATCCGGCAGATTTTTTTAATGATTTTCCATTATAAAAGCTCACCCCAACCTCAATAGCAATAATCGTTAGCAATGTTACCCGATATTCAGCGGTTTCCGCGACGTCCTGCAATCTCCCGCCTTTCAGCGTTTTAGTGTTTTAGTGACAAACGTTTTTCTTAAATCACGTACATTTAAGCAAGTTACACTTAACGCTAAAAAAAGCAGTAACTTTTTTTTCAAAAATTGCTGAACCAGTGAGGCTAGAGTAGAGCGCTTCACAAATATGACTTTGAAAGCAAACATTGCATTAGGTTTTTGCTTATATTTTCACTTTGGTTAACTTATTTTCAATATACTTGCCAGTAATCGGTGCCAATCCCTCCAGTTGTAGGCTAAACCACCAAGTATCATAAAACCAAGAGAGAAGAAAACCTGATAAATCATTCCAAACAAGGTTCTCCACTTTGATCCTACAATCTCCATGACTATGGACGTAAAATAAAAGTGCCATTTTATAACAATAAAAGTTGAATGTGGTTTAAATCAGTCCAGCGTTAAAGCGCTTGAGTAAAAGGCAGCAAATAATAATGACATTCATTTGTTAATTTCTAAGAAACAGTAAGGAGTTCAAAAGTAGCTTCAGTATAAAACAAATTGCTAGCGAAGTTAAACAAAACGTATTCATTTTATTGAACAGACGTTTCGACAAAAAACTTTTGTCATCATCAATCAAATATCGTCTGTTCAATAAAATGAATACGTTTTATTCAACTTCGCTGGCAATTTGTTTTATACTGAAGTAAGCAGTTCGTTTTGGGTTGCTGATCTTCCAAAGGGCGATTAGTACAAATTTTGTATCAAAACCTTTAGGAATGTACACAATCTCGACACAATGTTGGTATTTAACTTGTTTAGTGGTATCATGAAGTATTCCAACTTCCAAAGTTTGACCTCAGTGCATTACGCAAGCAATCGGGAAAACATTAAGCTCATCAATGATGCCAAAAACAAATATTGGATAAAGTTAAACACATCGACTACCTCATCGGTCTTGAATTGAGATGTGGTTTACGCAAGGTGGCTGAACAATTAAGTACATAACTACTTATATTTAATTGAAAAACGTGTTTAAGTTCGTGCAGCCAAAGTCATTCGTGTTGATACAGACCCAAGGCATTATTGATATAGGCTTATACTAAGGTTACGTTGATTGATAGCATGCGTTACGCCCAGAGGTCTGGGTAGCTTGGACCCAAATATTGACTTTTATAACATCAGGAACAAACGTCTGTTTAATAGTAAAGATGCAGCCATAACCTATGGCCCGAACCTCAACGTTATTTTTAAGTGCAATATTTTGTTGGTATATGACATTGGAACTATAAAGTGTAAATAATAACAAACACGAAGAATAAGTTGTATTGTTTGGTGTATATATTCACATGTATATGTACTTACTATATACAAAGGTGGCTATGGTTGCACCATAATGAAAACAAGCTACAAGTGCACGGAATACAGAATACATCTCCACTGAAACACTGAAGGTGCATCCGAAACTGCAGGCAATTGTCAGAGCAATGGAAACGATCAATGTCGGCTTGCGTCCAAACCTATTGAAAATTATTTTTTAGAGCAATAACACTGGCCAACACAATTTTTGGTGTCTTTAATGTTAAAACTGATATTGACTAATTTTGGGGTGCTGATTTCAAAAATCATTACGGTTTTCTTCAATCAGGTCAACTTTTTAAGTTATTTACAAAACCAAAATTTATGACCATATTGGTTCAATGACTTTAAAATCACGCTTTTATATGTTTGTTAAAGTTTTGTTACATTAAACACATCAATTTTCTACAGTGCAGTCGGTTTTTTAGCATAAACATGTGTTCTATGCTTATGCTCTGTCTAAAAATAGTTGGTGTAGGCTAGTGGTACTTTTAAACTAAACGTGTTTTATGGAGTGATTTCAGACTAGTAAAGCAAGGTGGTAAAACTAAAATTAATAGTGGCTAGGTCATCTATAAGGTGTTGCATGAATTACCAATATGTTTTATTCTACCTTACTTGTGAAAAACCCATAGAACACAACTAAAAAGAAAAAAAAGATCTGTATCAAATGTTCATATCTTGCACACTTCGTGACTTTGGGGGTTTTGGATAAGCAATGGGCTCCACTTATCTAATGTTGACTCGAATATTGCAGTAATGGACAAAAACAGTAGAAAGGGACTGAAATTATTAGAAGAGTACATAACTAAGTAATTAAGAGGTCTGAAAAAATCGGAACGAAAATGAGTATAAAGCTACACTTCCCTTAAAACGTAGGGGATAAAAATGATGAGAATTAAGCTGAAAGGTTCCAACAGGATATCAGTGAAACAAAACGTGTTGGGGAAGAGGGAATAATGTGATCCTGGCTAATTACTGTTGGTAAATTAAACGGGGCGATATTGCTGCCAGTCATTTCTGAAAGTTACAGAAGTAGGCTACATGTGCATAGGCCTATATCCGATATACCTGACAACTTACAAATTTGAAACCTTTGTTTTGTTTTTTGTGTGGAATTTTGTTTGTTAGGAGTGTCTACCTGTTACATTTAAAATTAAATCGAAACTTTGTTCTTGCAATAACGGTAATTCCACATAAAATACTCAAAACCAGTTTCACTATAGTGTATACATATAGATTGTTTTTCAAACGTGGATGTACCATAACATGAAAACTAGACGTGATACAGATAAACCGATTGCATTTTTGAAATCAGGGCACTAAAATTAGTCAAAATCAATTAAAACATTACTGACACCAGAAAAAAAATATTTTTTTGTTGCCCTGTGTAATCATTGCTTTTATTTGGACCAATACACACTTCGGCAAACAATGCACCAACGGTCTCTGGGTTAATACAGGTGCGCAAATGTTTAAAAATAATAAATTTTGGGATGGGAAAAAATAAAAATTCGTTTGTTGAAATATAGCTAAACAAATAGACCTAAAGTGGCGTAATTGGTCTTGAAATTACCGTAACATGTATGCCACAGGTCAAGTGGGCGTAAGCGTCAAGCTATTTGGCATTTTAATTATGTTTAATAGGGACGCTGGTGACCTTAGAGGTAATAATAACTTGCTATGCGGTTAGTAACAGAAAAAAATATTGTGAATCCCTGATCTAGGGTCAAACCAGGCTGCACCAAATAAAAAGAAAACCAAACGTATTCGCAATTTGGTGGTTGAGATACATAGGGGGTATTATTAATAATTGAATATGAAAAAAAAGGCAGTTGGACTTAGAAAACGAAAAACAGATGGGCGGATTTTGAAAAAAAAAAATTTTTTTGAAATGCAATTTTCTCAAGCAATTGTTGACATACAATAAGATTAGCGCACCTGTCAGCAACATTTCCAAACAGCAAAGAGCCAAACAACATACCGACGTAATACATTGATGTAGAAAGGGGAATGAGGTAACTTCGATCACAAACAAGATTGTACTGAAATGTAGAAAAAATTGCTAAAAACATATAGCCACATTTGCTGTGTTTAAGTCGTAAAGTGACTTAGATAAAACACAAATCGAACCTCCGTAATAACAGTCTCCGTAAATAGGCTTCTGTCGTACCAATAACCTTGGTCGCATTCGATTGGGTTTGCTGATTGGTTTACACAGGATAAGGTCCCATCACACGAACTGTAGTCATACCCATATCTAAGGTAAAACAACATTTCAGAAATACAAAAAAAAACTGTAGGAACAATTGTAGGAGCATGGCACTTAGCGTTGAATAAAAGATGTTTCTATTAAAATTTACAAAGTTTCAAACAGTGTCTCATTTCTGAAGCTTTCAGTACACCTAAATCAATCTGTGGTTTTCGTGTTGCAATGTATTGTAAACAAATAATATCGATTTCGCCGATATAATGGCATCCTCAGTTCTAAGCAAGAAATAAAATAAAATTAAGTTATTCAGGCAATAAAAGATGTAAAAATAATAAAAATAATAAAAGTCTAAAAAAAAATTATATCGGCGAAATCGATATTATTTGTTTACAATACATTGCAACACGAAAAACACAGATTGATTTAGGTGTACTGAAAGCTTCAGTTACTAAGTTATGATTATCCGCAACTTGAATCATCTGTATTGAGCGCACGTTGGTTCAGGACGATTTCTGTAAAAGCACAGTATATAGTGTCTCATTTCTTAATTTCCAATATATGCAAATGAGCACGCTTTTAAAATTTCTGCAGGCAATACATGTGGACTTTATTACACTTAGTACCGTTCTGCTCTTATGTAAATTGTACTTACTTATAGCAAAACTCGTCATTGGGTGTTGTGTAGTTAAGTATGTCAGATTCGGTAAGATTCGGATAAACCGTTGCATTGTCTATCGGTGGAACTTGGCATCTGCAAACCCAAGCATAATAAGTGAGCAAGTGAAAAAGTGTATAATTCCACAATATTTACAACTTCTATTTGAAACATTGTACAAAAATAGCTTCAGTCACATTGTCAAAGCCTTAGTAATTGTATTTGCTTCACTAATGAATTGCTGTGATCGAAGATTTATAAAAATCTAAAAGAAGTTGCAGACAGTGCCTACTGTTTCGACCTATAAGGTTTTGGCAGTGCAGTTGGTGATAAGAGATGAGCCGAACCTGGCCCGAACCCGAAACGTTTTTGAAAAGCCCGTTTAGCCCCGAATTTGATTGCCAGGCCTATACACTAAAGCCTCAGGAAAGATCAAGACAACCAACACAATAGACAATTGGTCTTAAAGAAGGCGTTTGGGGCTCTTTGACATTAAGTCAGTTCCAGCAAGTGGCTACTTAGCTAGTTAAATTCATTCATAAAAATACTGACACAGAGTGTAAAGTCAGGCCCGAATCAAGCCCGTTTTTTGAAGAAACCTAACCCCGAACCCGGCCCGACTTACAACTCTTAGTAAAGTACAACTGTACCTATAATTAGGTTCGTAGGCAACGAAGACAGTTAGCAGAGAGTGGTAACCTCCTACTGCATCATCGTAACTCAAAAGCAAACAAATAAGCAACTGGCTAAACCCTATGACCCCAATTTTATCCAACAGAAAATCAAAACTAATCATCCTGTCGCTGTTTTACAAAAATGGGCACCAACCCTAATAGCCTTAATCGTAAGCACTTTTTTACACAAATTGCATTTAAAATATTTGCATGCGCCACATATCGGAATTTAGTTTTTTGTTAGTAGCTCTAGCGAAAAAACTTCCATACTAAATCACCAACTTTAAGCTGCAAAAAATGATTTTCGAACGAAACTATCTGCGCATCTGGCTAAATCCTACAAACAGAAAACAAACCTCATCATCTTGTTGCGTGTTAAACCTATAGACACTACGGACTACCTTAATCGAATGAACTTGATGCGATCTGCGTGTAGGTGTTTAAATATAAGTTTGCGCGTTGGTTAAACAAATATTTGAATGCTTGCATGACGCTGCACCCTTTAACACCCTTACTACCGCAATAACAACTCAAAGGATTGAATAAAAAGTCAGATTTGGGATGACAACTCATTTTTCAAACCTTTATTAACTTTTTATTAAGTAGCGGTAATGTTTAAACTAGAAACGCCCGGTTTTGGTTTTGCATCTGTGCATGTCAATGCGTTTCGTAAGAAGCCTTGGTTTTGCCATTATTTGCCAGTGCCCAAGCAAAAATTTAATCTAGATTTAATGCAAACATATTTTTCGTCATAACAAATCAATTAACCCGATACATTTTGTTCATTCCTAGGATAAGGGTTTTTGGAACACTATTACACGGATCTGTTGATAAGTCTAATGATGAATATAACGGGCCAAATAGACGTAAAAAGCGACAGGCTTTTCATTCAAACGTTTCGGCAAATGCCCATGCCACCATCAGAAGTAATATACGGCTACATCAGTGAAATGGTTTTGGATTAACGGATATTTTAACTTCGCATTGGTATAAGTCATAAATTTGACTATTATCGACAACACAATTCAAAAAAAAGATGAACAAATAGACAAACCCAACATGTACAGAAAGATAAATGGAATAGGTGTGTAGCTTTTCGTTTGCTTTCATGCATCAGCAGCATGTCCCAATATTTTGCTTTAACTGTTACTTTAAGCGTTTGTGTTTTTGCAAAACAAGGCCACTATAGTAACCTTTGTACCAATTGGTTAGTTAGGAACGTTTAAGGCTTAAACTTTAAGCAAACAGTATACAGACTCCGTGACTGCTACTGTCGATTGTAAAAACCAAAATGAACAACTATTAAACCATTGTTAGCCATTCAACTACAAGTTCAAAAGTTGTGGCTTTTTCATTTCTGTGGAAATGTAAACGTAAAAGTATCATTAACCTAACTGTTGAACGGTTGCCACTGGTTTATGACAACGTAAAAATAAATTGCTTGATTCAAACTGCTGCCATTTCCAACATTGAAACAAAGTGAAAATGAAAAAAATCTTTTCAATATTTATTTATAGTGGAAGACTGAAATGTCAAGTGATTTTAAACTGACTACAAAACCACAAAGTACTTTGCTTTGTGGCATATTCAAATGTACAGAGAAAATGGCAGAACTTTAACCTAGCGTGTTGAAATGAAAGTAAATTCACCTGTAGTCGGGCTCATAAGCAATAAAGACTGTCAGCAGAGAGTGGTATCCTCCTACTGCATTATCGTAACTCAAAAGCAAACAAATAAGTATCTGGCTAAACCCTAAAAGCCCAATTTTCTCCAACAGAAAATCAAAACTAATCATCCTGCAGTTTGCTATAAGATAACAATAGCGTTGTGGTAACGAACTAACTGATGTAAAATCAGATCTTGTTTGAGCTGTGTTCCACGTTGACAAGGCAAACATTTGCAAGCCTGCACGTTGCCGTCGCTTCTCGTTTCAGCATTTAAGCAAACACAAAGGTTTGCATACCACAAGAAACAGCTAGGTTTAACTGAATTAGACTTTAAAAGGACTTTACATATTGAATGAACAACTTATATTTTCTTCCATTCAGACCACGGCAATCGAGAGTCCAATGTCCAATAAGCCCTGCTAGTGTATTGACAAAAATTTATAGTGACGTCAAATACCACTAAGATAAATACCAAAACGGCCGTACTTGTTGACCCAAAGCGTTTTGATTTTGGTTGAACAATGTATGTTTATGGTTACGCCGAATTGAGGCAGCAAATCAACAGGGTTATAAATTGTACATGAAAATTAAGTTAAAATCTATTGATTTCGAAAAAAATATAATTAATCGTTTCAAAATGTTTGATTAATCTGCCAAAAAATTGTGATGTTTCTATATCGCATATTTGGGACTGCTTTTTTTGTTCATCATCAAGAAATTTGGAAACATCTTTATCGCCAGATTTTAAAATGTGTTTTGTTTAGGTTTTTTATAAAACCATTTGCTCTCGTAATTTGAATAATCCTAATATAAAGTTTTTTTTTCATTGTAGTAAAATAACCAAAATCGGGAACATGATTATTAAAATTGCTAAACAACATTGTTTTTAGGTCGTAAAAAACAGACCTAGCCAAATTGGTCTAAAATATGACGTTTTTTATTGTACCGTCAATATTTTTTGCATGGCTTAGACAGGTCTCGAAGAGAAAATACCGTCTGTTAAAAAATCACTAATGAGTAATGAGCAATTAAAATGGTCTGGAAAAAAATTCGACAGTTGTGTGTCGGCCGCAACAAAAAAAATTACGGTGATTAATCAATCACACAGGCCTAATTACAAATTCAAGTCACGAAATATATGAAAAAAAAACGAAAAATACCATCACGAAAAAGCAGCAAAAAAATTAAAAGAAAAAAGAAAAAAATTCACGAGTACAACAACTGTGTACTCAGCAGGTTTTTTAAACTTTTGAAAATCTTTGATGTAAGCAAACAATTTATGGTGATTCAGCAAAAGTAAGGACCGGACGAGTCTGCGTGCAGGTGTTTTGTTCAATTTTGAACAAACGAATAGGTGCAGCAGGTTTTATTGTTGTAATGCAAACACTGGATTCGTGCGGTGCGGTTTGTGGACGGTGGAATGTTGGCGCAATTTACTGAAGCACATTTCAATAATTTTTAAAAATAAAACCATTTTCAGTGCAATGTTTTTTAAGTCTTACGAATGCTAATGTCAAAGAGATAATTTGAAGACTATTGCTAGCCTAAAAAAGTATACGATAATTGCATCTATTACACCAAGTTTACATGGCCAAAATTTATTTGGGGTAAGGTTTTGCGTAACAAAAACATTTTTGGTTTCATATCTTCATTTTGCCAAAGTGCCGCCTCATATAAAATTTAGTTCAACACACATGTACTGTTACCCAGGAAAAGAAATAAGAAAAGACCAATCACTCAAACAGTGATAAATTGGTCAAGCACAGCAAAGAGTTATAAGTGGGGTGGCGCGTCGAGTTCGGATGTTATTTGAATAAAATGTGTTCATTCTGGTCTGATCTACACTTAGATTTAACCAAATTTCCGGTCTAATTCATTCGTTGTGCTAAAAACGCCGCGTTTTAGGCTTGTACTTTCGGGTTCGGGCCACAATTCCGGGAAATAATATGTTTTCAGCCGGGAAGTTTATAAACAAAACTTATTTGCTAAGTTTCGTTTTGTGTTTAATTCAAAATACTGCGATAAGTTTAGAATATGGATGTGACCATTTCAAAACTACTGCTGGTGAAAATACCCAAACTGAAGTAAAAGGCGGCATTCTTTTTTTCAAACGTTTCGGCAAATGCTCATGTCACCATCAGTTATATGTTTGGGCCGTTATTTCCATCATTAAACTTATGAACAGATCCGTATATAGTGTTCTGAAACTACTGGATCTGGTAACAAGTTTGTACGCAATGAAACTCTTTTTGTAAAAAAACTCTTTTAACAGTTAAGCTTCGTTAACTGTTGAATGACCCTGCAGCGTTTTTTCCTATTTAGATCAAACTATCGATCGTAAAGGTGTTAAACCTAGAAATCCACATGCAAGCGAAAGTCAATCATAAATATTGACAAGCCACGCATAACACACTGTCCCATCAATCGTATTCATTTGACGCGATCAATGGTCCCAGCGCGGTGAATAATTAAAACAGCGAAGGTTGTAACATGCAATATCCAGCTGTGATTTATAGGTGACCGAAACCGAGGTATAGTTCATTTGCTGTTACAATGTCGGGGGAAATAGACAACGATGTCTTGGAGTCGCAAGAAGCCGGGTTTGGTCATAGTGTTGGCCGTATCGTTTTGGTTGTATTCGACTTTGTAATATTTTTACTGGAGGTGCTTGTGTTTTGCTTTGTTTTGAAATGCTCGTGGAGCAACTACCGTGAAACAAAGGGAATCCAGAAAAAGAGTTTTCTGCACTTCCTGAGACATTTGCCACCTCTTAAAAGCGTAAGTATTTTTTTGTTATTTGACAGATTTTCACCAAGGCTTTATACAAGTACATGTACACCGAAAAAGTAAGAATGTAAAATATATAAATGTATTTCACAGTATTTATAAGTTCCAAAAGTTAAAAAAGCGAAAAAATAAATTTTCTTAATTGAAAAGACATTTTTTTGCCGTAAATAGGTAGAAAAAACGAAAACGTTTGATTGGGTTAAAGCTTCAATTAACACCCAATTTATTTAATGTCCTCAGTTCTGTCCACATGTTATCTGGTATGTTTGGTATGTAGCACCACGGGACTATTTACAATCCACGGGGTGTTTTGCCTAATTACTGCCTATGTCGTTTCCAATGCTCTTCACCGAATACCCTGCCCGATGAGAATTTTTTTCTGTAGCGCGCAATAACTGACTGAAGCCTAGTTTGTTCATTGATGATTACGATACTCTGCTTGTTTCCTATGGTTCATCATGTGGTTGATTAATACTCAACAGTTCTTCGTGTTAAGTTAATTTATAGTGGATATTTTATTTTATATAATAGCCTTTGGGTTGCACGGGATGCAATGAGGGACCATCGTATATCTCATTGTGAATGATCTGGTATTAATAATACATGCTTCAATACGAACCGGGGGTAAATCTGTCTCTGTATATGTCATTTCTGCAGAAACCGATCAGAGGGTATAACGTCAATCAAAAGTCACAGGCATATTGTTATAATGATCGTAACCCGGTTAGCAGGATTTGCGTTATATTTGACCTTTGGTTGTTTAGCTCGGACATTGATTTACCTTGATAGTAACGTTTGATGGAACATCAGATATTAATGTAACACCATCAGTTAGAAAAAAAAAAACATTTTGGTAAACATTAAAAACACATCTCCAGTTTTAACATTTTAATATTGTGTGAACAACTACTAAAACTTCAAAGAAATAAAACTTTTCTTTCACATTTCTAAATTTGCGAGGGAAAAACAGGTATTTTAACGCTTTTTAACTTTGATATTGACTATTACTATGGTTGGAAAGTAAGAATAGCGAATACTTTTGGCAACCTAATTGACAAGGGCGTCAATATATCTTCAACCAAACATAGTAACATAGATCTAAATTTTTTATTGTTTCTTCTCTCAATAAAAAGGGGAGATGGGTTTATGTAGTATATGACTTGAAAACAGCAATTTCATTTTCTTTTCGCGGGGCTTGAACAAAAAAAAAACCTAAACGAATTTTTTGTCTGTATTTTGGGTGTATAAAGACCCACTAGGCCAAAAGCTTGTACAAAATAATATTCTTTTTACACGGGGTTCGAACCCAGGACGCTCCAATGACGAATCCCGATCAAGGTTTTTTATGACTTTAAATGGATCAGGCACCCTGGATCATTCGGTCAAGGTCTTTCCCAGTAAATAAATCTTCGGTTTTATATTCTTGCGCTCTCTAGTGCTTTCTTGCGTCCAACTTCATCATCCTGATCAGCACCGGCCTCTTCATTATCCGACTTCTACTTCCACCGGCTACGACCACTTTTCAATGTTCGCTTGGACTTAAAATCACCGGCCCAACCTGCTACACCACTGAACTGGCATCCGTGTATCTCTATCTCTGGGCTCGCCAATACTACCTACATTCGTCTGAAGCATTGAAGGTGGGAGTTGTGTTTGTTTACAGCAGTGGTTGTTAAGTTAGGTTGAACTAATCAAACTGTGTCAAGAGTGTGGTTCTCAACTCCTTTTTTGGGCTATAGGCGACCAGCCCAATTAAAAGAATATCATGGGCTATTCCATTTTGGAATAAGAATAAAATTTAAAAATCCATAACAAGCATTTTCAGCTTTGAAATATTTTATATCTCTTCAAAAAATATGTATCTGAACATTCTTTCTTACATACGGAATTTTCTAGAATTACATGTAGCCTTCATGCTGCTTGTCTACCATTAGCTGTCGTAAAAAAGTAAAAGGAAATGGTTAACAGATGCAAAATAGTTGGCAAATATTTGGCGATATACTTTAAGCTTTGTTCAATAAACAAATTTTAGTTCCCTGGTTTAACTAAAACTTGAAGGCAAACAAGCTATCCCGGTATTATGTAGCAAAGGTGCGATATTAATTGCCATTCGTACAGAAAGTACGTAAATCTACAATTTAAATTTTGCTTTTTTCCAGAGTGTTTTACCGAAATGGTTGCCAGTCTTGAGTAAAATTTCGTTGATTTTGACCATTGGAGGATACTTGTTACAAATTATCATTATTTGGGTTCCAATTGGTGGATCTGGCGATGTCAAAAGCGTCTACAAAGATGGAGCTTGTTTCCACAGTGGTTCGAGTTTTTTTAACCTCTTAGTATACAATAATTTGAAATTGAAATAAACAGTTGTAATTTTCGGAAGAAACTTAGTCCAAGTATTTTCATTATTTTTTGCCATAAATAGCTTCGAGATAAATAGCTAATTTTTGTTTTATTGGGCCATTGTGGTAAACGGGATGTACTTGTTGTGTAAGACTGTTGGGTTGCTTAACAAGTCACCAAAGCTGATTGAAAGACAAACTAACAAATCGAACAAAAAATTAACATTCATTTTGCAGCAAGCTCTGTGGCAATCTTCCCATTTGTTGTTGCTTTCGCAACAGTAGTCACACAAACCACCTACGTCATATTATTTTACGTCATAGTCAGATCGTTGAAAAAGGCTAATCAAGAAGTAAACCATCGAAAGTCCAAGTAAGTATAGCTTCGTTGTAGGTCGAAAACCCGGTTGTAATGAATAAATGTAAAAGAATACTTTTTGAAGTAATTTACAAGTTTATTTGCACAAATTAGGGCTAAACGAAAGTTCTGAATAGCTGTTAGATGCAAGTAAAATCTTCTTTAGGAATCAATTTTCCACAAATCCGAAAAAACAAACATAAAAAGGGATAATTGAATTTGTAGCTTATATTAGAAAAAAAAATCAGCTTATCATAGTTCTTTTTTGGACATTGGTTTTTGGCTGAAAAACCATCCCAAAATTGTACACTGTTTATAGTTTTTATTTTGGCAAACGAATCGAATCTTGTAACATACATAAGAGGCTTTTTAGTCTGTGTTTTTCCTCATTGTCATCTTTAGTAGACTATTTAAACTTATTTTTTAATCTAGTTTGAACTGGATGGCCCCCAGATGCTTGAAACTGGCGATTGCATGTATTGGTAGTGACTGTCTGACAATGCTTTTTCTCAATATTGTCGGTCAATATATACCAGAAATATACGTACATCCAGTCCCAAGGATTGATGTCTTCATAAACCTTATCTGCATGTTGTTTTGCTTCAACAGAAAAAGCGAGTAAGTGACCAAAATATGAAATACAATATCAGTTGGAGCAAGTAGAAACGCTTTACAAAAATATTGCTTTGATGTATAAGCATCAAGCCAATAGATGATATGCTGCAGACAGTGCACACTGGTTCGACATGCAAGGCCTTTCAGCCTGTTACTCCGAAAAAACTGGAGTGCCGTTGAATAAGGCCATTCAAAAAAATGTAGTTGCCTATTTTATATGCTGTTTAAATATTTTGCCAAATTCCTTAACTCAGTGGTCGGCAACCGCCGGTCCGCGAGGAGTTGGTTACCGGGCCGTATGCTATTTTAGGTTAAATGCTTTTTAACATTTTGCCCATATCCCAGGGATTATAAAGTAATTTAGTCGTTTTCATTGCTGAATATTTGTAGTTTTTTGAAGGCCGGTCCGCGATAAAATTTCGGTTTCAAAAACGGTCCGCGGTACAAAAAAGGTTGCCGACCCCTGCCTTAACTCACAAATATTTCAGCAAAAAGGGACAGAACTTCAGATTTTTGAATCCACCACATTGATAACTCATTATTCCTGACAAATTGTTCACCAAATTGACAGCAGTACTGTTGCATTTCAGATTAGCGTCAAAAGCGTTATCCATCATAACCAAGAATAAGGGAGCACCAAAACGACCACTTCGAATGTCTTCTTCGCACAGAACAACAACACTGTAACATATGGACCTGAAGACCTAGTTGATATACTTACTATTGGCATTTGAAAGTCCTGTCCAGCAGTTCCAAAAACATTGCCACTTGGAAAAGGCAGAGATGTACGTTTATTTCTGTAGTGTACAGCTTTGTCACATTTCTCAAGGTGAATACGAAACTATTTTTTGTTACAAATGACTACGTGTATTAGAATGACAGTCGAAAAGCATTTGATTTCTTATAGGCTATGATAAGAACAACAGAAACTGTGGGCAGAAAATATCTGTGCTATGTAAGATTTAGAATTTCTTTGGAAATATAAGGATCAGAAAGCTTTTTGAAAAATCAAATCAAAAGTTCCATTTAGGCATCAAAACACATTGATTCCCATTGAATGCAATTGAAGTCTCCTGAAAACAAAAGTAATGTCCACTTCTTTTATGTCAGTACTGCACTTAAAAATTATACATACCGGTTTTATTTTCAAACATAAAAGTTGTCTGGGGACCCAAATCAAAAACTCTTTGTGCCATACAAAAGAATTGTGCCCAAATTTTTCCTTTCAAGCAAGTGACTGATTGTAAATACAGCAGCATTTCATTCGACTCAAAGGAATGGTAACCACATTTGACCCAATGTCCTTTCTGCTCGCAAATGTTACAAATCAATACGCTCATCATGACATAGCATTGCGTTAATACAGGCTCAGAGTAGACTTATTTACACACACAGTAATACGTGTGGATTAAAAGTCATGTTCATCACTGCCCAATAACACAATAGTAGCGTAACAATTGACATGCACAAAATCAGGGCTAGGGTACTGCTAACATCATTCGATAAGCTGTCAGTTGATTGAGAAACACTTTTGGTAGGTTTTGATTTATTGAGAGGAGGGTTCACAGATCAGTAAAGAGAAGACACTGCGCAGAGAAAAGGCGGTAATTCAGAGGTTGATCGACTTGCAATAAGTCCAGGATTATACAAACACACAATGACAGTTGGTGACTCGCTTATTTCTCATTTATGTTAAACTTTAAATCAAAATTAGCTTTATTTTGGATTGGAAGCATTCAAATCAAGTTACCCAAAAGGGCACATAAGAAATAAGCGATCATGATACAATTAAACCACAATTACAGCATTGCACAATTTCGACGAAACCCGCCAGCGGGCTTACGTCATCAGTCCATGACGTAAATCAACTCGAAACTTCATAAATATCATATAACAGACAAACTCCCACCACGTGACCGAAAGCTCGCCTCCCATTGGTCAATCGCGGTGAAAACGCCATCAAGGCACTTTTGACATTTGGATTAGAATTTGGTTTGTCTGTGATGTCATACGGCGTGGACTTGTGACGGTTTGATACGTAACAAAATGCGGTCGCTATCGAGGATGATGTCATAGACTTGGCTGAGGGCCAGGTTGTGAACCGATTTTCCGTTGACTTCCGTAATTTCGTCGCCAAGTTTCATCAGGCCAGCATACATTTTATCTGGATAGCTGTCGCTAAGGCTGGATATGAAAACGCCTAAAAAGCAAGAAAAAATATGTTAAACTTTGCACATTTCGTTGCTAAATAATCATCCCACAAATTAAGACAAAAATTGCTAAAATTCTGGTAAAATAGTCTTTTTTTATTCATTTCAAATAAAAACAATTTTTAACAAAAAAACACCAACAAACTTGTATGTATATAAAGTTACTAAATTTGTGACAGCAATCGAATTTGTGATTATAAGGTTGCAAAAATAAAATTAAACTTACTGCCACGGTCTCCGCTCTCACGCCTCCTAGCGAGATAAAATCCATATGGTCCTGATGGAGGTTTCACCATTTCAATAAGCAGAGTGCCTTGTCGTGTGTCCATCTGCAACACTTTGCCTATGGGCCTGTGACGTAACAAAACACGTTAGATGACGTCACAAGCTTGCACACATTGGTTCGTTCTCAAAATATGTTCAATATAAATAATAAAAACAATAAATTTTACGTAAAGCGCATCTAATACAGTTTTTATTGGTTCCGGTTTTGTTTAACGGTATTATTTGAAAATGCTTGCTTACTACACTTTGTGCAATATGCTTACCTGAAATGTCCAGGGGTTCCGACATTCTCAGTTCTGGAGTGCGACATCGCGTGGAGAGATTTCGGTCTTTCTCTTTCACTGAAAAAATAAAGAACCATTGTTAAGCTAGTTCTAAATAGCATTTAGTGAAAAAACTATTATTTTTGAAACACGTTCGGGCACAAACTACTAAACGCACATACAGTAAACGTCGGTTAATTCGGAACCGGTTGGACCAAAAAAATTGTTCGGATTAAGCGAAGATCCGGATTAACCGATGCCGCTTAGTCAAAGCCTAATCACATTACAAATCACATGTATTTCTAGTTTTGCACGACTTAGGTGAAGACCCGGATTAACCGAATACTGTACTTCGATTTGCAAAGCAAGAGCTACATATCAAAGAAACATTCGCACTGACAAATAATACACGAATGCACTAAAAGAGGCGTTATACGGATTTAAGCCGGAGTCCCAAGCCTTTACATGCAATAAGGGGTAAGCGAGAACAATGTAGCCTGGTTTAATGTGAGGTACACAACCATAGTAGTTAAGCCAAGTGAACACAACCAACTCACTTAATTTCGTAATCTTCACTCGATTTTACAACAGCTATGGTGTTTCGTTGTCTAGCTCTGCGTTCACGTGACTTGCGTTTGCGCATGCGCACTGTGCTGAAGATTGATGATATTGAGGGGGCTTTATGTAGGCTTCCAACCTCTCCAGTTTCGCTAGGGGACTTTTTTCGAGGTTTTTGGGAGGGCATTCGGGAAATATCTTCGTTGTTTTCGTTGAGGTAGCAATGACTCACGGAACGTTGGCTGTTAAATAATGAGAAAAATGTTTGAAATGAAATACAGAATATAAATCCCCACTACCATTTTGTCAGAAAGTCAAAAATTGGTGTTAAAATGACAAAAGTGTAAAGTTTTACTATATTATTTTGGCATGGGATGGCCAAAGCTCAAAAAAATGTGAAAAAATGGTTTTTTAACTTCAATTTATGATTTTTGACACCGTTTTTGGGCTTAACTTACTTGAAATTTTCTTCTTCGTTTAGTTTATCGGTGCTAATTGCGCGTCGAATGTTCTGGAAGCTGAAAGCGCCTTTCAGTCGGTTGCGTAGCGACGGTTTGCGCGAGGGTTGTGATTGGATGGCTGGGTCAGACGCAGGACTAAAATTCAAAACAAAGCAATGTTACACAAATAGAAAGACACTGGACACTGCATTTTGCTAAAAATGTAATAAAAACAGTAAAATAATACAAATATGCTTCACAAGGGGGCAAAATTATAATTTATTTAATGTATAGAAAAAAATATCGCAGTTTTTGCCGAAGTAATAACGGTCCAATACAACAGGCAAAAACACAGAAAAAATTTAGGCATAAACCGAAGTTTGTCTAAACAATTTACCAGAAAAATCCAAACCAAGGTATAACTTACTTGAGAGACCACGTAGAGTCGGTATAAACAGACCGCGTTGAACTATAATGACCGCTGTTATTGTTATTCACGTTCATCGAACTCTCATCATCAAAGAAATGACTTTTTTCAGTCAATCTTCGACCGGTGGCACCAGACACAGTATTAAAGTTCCTTTGGCCGAAACTAGCAGGGGCAGACACCGGGCCGCCTAAGCCAACTTTATCGAGGTTAGCAAGCGAAGCTGAGAGCTCGGATTCTGTTATATATGCAGTTTGTGGTGTAGGAGCAAAAGATTTAGGTGAGAGTGAAGCTGCACGCCGTACATCCTTTTCAAAGTCGGAAGGTTGCTCAAATGATTTGGTCCTTTGCTTAGTGGACTCTTGGACGTCCTCTAGTGCCGAACTGGCTTGTTTTGCGAAAGCCAGGCTGTTTCGCGAGGCTGCGTTGGCCTTTTTCGATTTTCCAGAGCCAGGAATTCGCATTTTTACTGATGTGTTGCTGGATTTGCTCATGTGTCTATAGTCTAGGGTTTGAGCACGAGGTTCGACCATACTGATCCTGTTTAAGATACAAAAATGAATAAGTTAGTGTTAATTTTGAGTGTTTTTCAAAATAAGCACTGTCAAACACTGAATCAATGTCATAAAATTTCACAATAGACCACATTTCTAAACTTTTTTACGGTCAATCATTTTTTCCCAATTTAACATGTAAAATGCAATCAATACATTTTTTTATCAGACCATGTCACTTACATATTTCTGGATTTTAATGTCTGCGACTTCCTTTGCACAACTTCATCAATTTTCCCCAATCTCGAGTCCTTTGCAGTCGAAACTTCTGGAACTTTGCTTGTTGTTACATCAGATTCATGAACTGTCTCTTTTGGCTTTTCCTTAGATAAATCACTATACTCCGATGACTGTGTCCACTTGGCCACAGGAAATACATCCTCGTCAACCTGCATCGATGACGTCACGCTCTCGAAATCGTCACTGCCTTCTTTCTTTTTCTCTTCCAACGCAGTTCCATTGATTTCCGACGCAGAAACAGCGGTGGCGTTTGAGCGCCCACTAACGTCGGAGTTTGCGTGCTCAAGTCTGCTCTTAGGTAGCGCTAAAGAGTGCGAAGATGTTGATGAGGCACTGGAAGATGATGGTGAAAGCGAAGAGGAGCCAGCATTGCTTCCTGGACTTGAATAACCACTACTGCTATGCGTACGCCTGCTTGGCGACGTGTCGGTTTTTGATTGGCTAATAAGTGCTGTGGGTTTGTCCTCGCTTTCCACGTCGTTGCTTTCCGATGCATTGTGGGAGCGGCTGCCATGACGCAAACGGCTGATATCGGAAGACCGCCAATTGCCTTTATTGCTTCTTGAAACGTAAGGTAAGGTTATGATTTCTTGTTGCTCGTCAGTTGTAGCTACAGTAGTGACTTCATCACTACGGTTTAGGGTTGCTTGTTCGGATGTTTTCTGGTTAATTGCTCTGGGAGGTGGTTTCGGTTTTGCAGCTTCGTAGAGGGGGTTTGGGGGCGAACTGTTGCTGCCCTTGCGGTGAGTCAGCATATTTGCTCGTGATGACGTACGTGCTATGCTGACGATGCACTTTTTTGAAGTCTGACTGCTGTAACTGGTTGGTGGGAGGGCGCGTTTAAATTCACGCGTAGGAGGAAAACTGTAGGAATAAAGTGTATTACAGTTACACCAATGTCCATGAGAATGTTGCATTGGAATTGACCGCGTTTTACAAAACAATTACGCAATTTAGTCATAAGCGATTTGGCTATGAAGTCATGCGGTTAAACGTTTAAAACGTATTTTACTCAAAACATATGGGGGTGATTTTGCAGACAGTGCGAACAAAAATAATTGTTAACAGCGGTTTTTGACTGATTATAAACTTAGCCATCATTGACTGACTAAACTGCGTGGTAAAATCATTGCGTCTTTGTGACAGTTTCGAAAATTTTAAAACTTAATCAGGTTTCACAAACAAGCCTTTTATGAAGCGTTAATGTAAACTTTCAATTTTTTTATAGTCATTTTTTTATAGTTTAACTGATGAAAAAATCGGGTAGTTTTACACGCTTTCTTGGAACTATATAAAAATCTCAAAATTTGGTACAAAATTACGCCAAAAAGTACAAAAGCTGTTTAGGTAGTCATGTACAAATGTTTACATACCAATCTTCGTCGGATAAGTTAGGTGGTGATTCGGCGATCGGTTCACGCAAATCTTCATCCGATGATGAACTGTCGTCCGAATGCAAGGAACGGTGTAAGGTTCGGGAACTTTCGGATGGAATCGGAATCCGATCGGTCACGTGTTTTTCCAACTCGTCATGGATGGGCGATTTGGGCGCGTCTTTTGTTTCTGCAAAACGAAAGTGGTTAAATACTTGATTACAAAAACAAAAAAATCGGACTTTTGCTATTTGAGTTTTAGCATGGAATTAGGTAATATTTAATCCATTGATAAAAACAAATATTTTCTTAACACACCAACGCCTAAACATACAATATTTGCTTTTCATTAGTGCCCATCAATACAATATTATTCCAGTTTAAGGCAACAAACACAACACAAATATTTGACCGCACACGAACCAACCCCTTGTGACGTAATAAGTATGAGTCATAATGACCCAAATGCAACGAAGCGTAAATTTTTGCCAGGGCAACTCAAGGCACTTTTAGACCGAAGCATCATAAGCACTCATGTGTGTATAAAATATTAACGTCATTTCGTCACGTGGGCTATGACGTGTTTACCTTTGTCTGGTGACGTCAGAGACTTAGTTTGATCGATGGTTGGCATTCCAAAGGACGGGGGATAAACTGTCTCTTGCAACAGCATTTAGATAAGTTTCAAATACAATGTTGGCTAAGATGTTCAAATGCAAGTTCGTTTTTTGTACCACTATATCTCTGTATCACTGAGAAAAAGGACAACAAATTGATATTTCTATAAACTGCACAAAAAAGCACGATATTGACACTCATGTCGCAAAAACATACACATTTTGACAAAACTTAGTAATGTCAATTAAGTCAACCCCAACACTTTTAACATACACGTGTCTACAAAACACATACACTTGTAAAACAGCGATCAATAAATTGGCATGCTTTCTAACAGTCTAGTTAACTTTGGCTGAAGACCAATGCTAATGTTAACCTGAAAAGGTGAATAATTGACTAACTGTGTAAATCAAAACCAACTTCTAGCAACACAAGACAAAGATCATGGACAGTTCATGACCTGTGTGTTTGTTCTCAACTAACAGTCAAATGAGCCTTACATTCCTAAATCACTTTCTCTTCCCTGTCCAAGCTTGTATTTCAAATAAATTTTAACAGTTGAAACGGCTATACAAAAAAAGCAGCCGAAAGCTTGGTAAAAATTATAACTGTCACTTATTTTGTCTGTAATAAAATGTTTGCAATAAAGTATGTTCACCATATGTAAGCTTTTTGGCAGGTTTCATACGTGATCAACACCATATAATATCCACAAATCTGTCATTTGCTGCTTACACTATTTCAAACAGTAACTTCGCAAACAATAACATCTACTATTTCCAAACTGTATCACAAACAGTTTAACTTCTGTATGTACAAAACCTTACAAAGTTGTCCATTTCAGAAACGCACCAACTTCAACAACACTGTTTACTGACTGACGACTTCTAACCAGTGGGTCAGGGTTTTGTGCCCAGTAGACTAAAAAGCGCACTGCGATTGTCACCTCGGCGGGATAACAGTTCGCAAGCGTGGCAAGTGTATCAATTCTGTCGTGCGTCAATCAGTACTTACACCTGCAATGATTAGTAACACGCGGCGCGCACTCATTATCGCTGCCAATCACGAAAAAACGCACTTTTATCAGTTGCTATGCGCCTTGCCTGCAAGTAATAGTGAATTTTGTAATGATAAATGTCGCCAAACAGTGTGATTAGTCAACAACCGCACATTGGGTATCTGTTAGGAATTAAATTGCACCAAAACCGCCAAAAATTTGTGTGGCAAATTAAGTACACAGTGCTCTTCAAGTTAGGTATGAGTTTAATGAAGTTCTAGGGCTTGACTTTTACCAATTTGCAGCTGTTCCAAAAACAAACGAAAGAGCCACAATGTCAAATATTAACACAACTTCTTAATCGTATGCAACGTGGCACTGTCATGTAACAATATACAGGCAAAACAAAGAACAATATTACCAACATTTTAGGAATCAATTTGTGAAAAGTAGTGAATTCTTTAAAGCACAAACAACATTTTACTTAATGTGATGTGTATTACATATGTTACGTTTAAGATACAAATCCACCTACAGCTCATTTGCCGAAAATAACAAATGTTCTATGCTGTAAAACACTTTAACATTTCCTAGAAGGGACATCGGCATCCAGATTGCAACTGAAAGGACAATATGGTCATAAACCGGCTAATCGCAATTACCGACACTGTTAATTATCAGTGAAGGTGCAAATTAATGTCTGCAGCCGGCGCTCGCAACGGCGGATAAGCCAATTAGCAACTATAAATTATAGAATCCGGTCGACTTGGATGCTTTGAACGCCTCGAAAGCTAAAAAGTAAATAGATTGACTGGCAGACGTTTCTTATTTGCTTAAAGCTAGTCATAATATCAGCATTAGGCTCATGTCAAATAGGCCATATGCATTTAACTGTATCGAAGATGTATAAAAATCTGTTCTAAATAGGTGAAAGGTCACACAAAAACCTATTTATCTTTTAATTTAATAATAATGTGCTTTAAATGAATCTGTACCATGCTTCTGATTTAAAAGGGTTTTAAAGTTCATTGCTATTTGAAGTTGAACAATAATTGCACAAATGCTGCTTAAACCTTCGAAAAGTTGGAGTAAATATTTGTTATCAAGCCAAAAAACACATTCAATTTCTCTTTCCCTCCAAATGTTATAACAAAGGCAAGTTTCGACTGACCAAAGTAAAAAAAAACAACAACAACAAAACTGCGTGCAGTGCTAGCGCAACGAGACGACCAACTAGATCGTTTCCATCGATGAACGGGTTTCATGGCGCTATTCAAGTGCCCTTATTGTTCAGCTGACTTCATGCGACCCTACTCCAATACAGCGTTGTGGAGGCGCTTTAAAAAATCAATATCATTTCCAGGCGTTTTCATCACATTTCGAACGCTACTAATTCGCATATTATGTCTATTTTTGTACGCGCGCCCGCACACTTTCTCACGATCTGTACGTGACGTAACAATAGGCGATTGTGACGACTGAGTTCCTTGCTCCACTGACCAGCAGCAACAGCCAGCTGCAAATTCGAAGCCTTGTTGACCACACAATGGGTCATTACCGTGTGGCGATTGTCCACGCGACTCGATCCCGCGCTTCGCAGGCGATTTGCACACAATAGGCGAATGTTACTGATTAAAAACGTGAACAATAGGGATAAAAGGCCGTTGAAATGTGGAAACAAATTAATCCCAACACAAAAAGCGCGTGGCACAGTTACTGTCTAAAATGCTTGCAGAACGAAAAACAGTTTGAAAAGTCCTGAGCTCTAAACAACAATATACAAACAGCAGCACCATAACTGATACTTTCCTTCGCAATTCGCTGAAATTGTAAGAAATTTATGTCCAAGAAATATTATTACACATACTGTCATAAACTATTCTTTTTTGACCAACCAGTAATTATAGACAACTTATCCAACATTTCGACGTCTTATTCGGGGCGTCTTGGTCAGGACAATGCGTTAAATATATATAATAGCCGGTTTGGCAAATATGAAAGTTTATAATATGCCTGGCAACAACACTATTCAATACATACTGTCCTCAGCAATTCGTAGATTTTGTGCAAATTTATGTCTTTTATTTCCAAACCAGAAAGTCTCGCTTTGTTCGACGTTTTAAACCTGCTTTAACTTTACAACTATTTGTCACTCAAAATGTCAACCCACATTAAACCTATTCCAGCCAAACAAGACCCGCTTTTAGTGACTTTTTATAGACGCCGTTTAGCAATTACATCACATACGTTCAAAGGTTAATCTTCGCAAAGTGTTTAACTTGGACACAGGAGATATGAACCTTTCCCTTGGAGACAGGATGCTACCTGTGTTGACATTGTTACGTCATAAACATGGTGCAGACTTCTTGGAAAGCCATGAAGAACCAACGCAGCGACACAATTACACGTAACATGTAGATATAGATGTATAAATAAATGCACCGAGTAGACCAACAGTGAGAACCAACCGGTTTCTACATTTAGTTGGCAAACAAACTAATCTAATTATTGAATTAGTTTAAATGTTTAACCTAGGGAACAGGTTTAAGAGGACATGTAGCTACCTTAAGTTTGTATTTCAGCAATTTTTAATATAAGGTGGTTTAATTCTCCTATATTCTTTAGCATAATCTGTTTACATTATGTTTTTTGAAACACAACTAAAAAACATTTTTTGTGAAACACTGCCGCCTGCCAGTTAAGTAGAGCAACTGGTTTAACTCCTATATAATTTCGTTTTTTGGAAACTTTACTTTAATTATATTTTTTGAAACACTGCAAGGTAAAAAAATATTTTTGGCGAATTACTGACGAGAGCCACTTGTGTGCGTGCAACTGCAGTAACTCCTATTTAACCCCGTTTTTACAATTTTACTTCAACTAAATTGTTGGAAACGCTGCAAATTTTAAACAGACTGTTTTTGCGAAACACTGGCGACCGGCACTTGTGTGGCGGCATCGGTAAATGTTTGCATTGTAAACGAGTTCTGCCTAAGCACGCAATGGCATCGGTCGCCAGTCGCCACACGATAAGCAAACTATACTTCCATTGCGCACTAAGCGTGTTGACTCAAGCTTTAGCTGTGGACTTATCAGCTGATCTGGCTTAATCCAAAATCATCCTTGAAACTCCAGGGTAGCTTGGACAACGTAACGACGCCACACTTTCTGTTTAACACAACATTAGATCGATATCCATCACTGGTGCTACATGTCATTTTGAACGCGTACTTCTGTGTAACGTGTTGTTTTGACTGTCACTCAAAAAGTATTTCAATTGAATCACCATAAAAGATACTGTTGCCTGTATTGTAAGTTTAGTACCTATAAGTTAAGTCAATACATTGAAAAAAGTAACACATTACATAGTACAGTTTGCACACACGATCAAGCTGTCAGAGAACAAGCTTTGGATAGACAACTGTAACATAGTTTGCTGCTTGAACAATGTCTAAAAGTCCATTTTGGGCGTTGAACACTAACCTTTCATAATACAAACCTTGCGCAACGGTTAACAATTTTCAAGTAATTACTAACTCGTTTAGAGCAATTTCAACATTTTGCCAAACAAAACTGTAAAAGCTTGCACACTTCTAGAGTCTATGTACATTCACTATTTTATCCACTAAACGCAGACTCATTTCCTACATACAACAGACCAAGGCACCGCAAGCCTTTCAATTAGCACAAATGAGCAAGCACGGACGTGGGCGCTTTCTCAGATACTTGTTATTTGTTCTGTACTTCTGCCTTGCAGCGTCTACCAAATGAACGCAAGTTGACCTATTCAACTCTCGCTACAGGAGAATACGACTCAAATCAACGTTGCTTTCCGGTGTGGCAGCGGGACGTTGGTGGGATTATAGACTAACGGAAGCTATGGGGTAACACCTATCATCTACATCGTCGCGTTTTAACCTAGGATTATACTATTAGCGTGATGGTTTGTGGATTATAGGGGTGTTTGAAAAATGACCTTAGTTCACAGGTTGGGCTGTAGGATTTATATGCATGAGCTTAAGCCTAAAAATGCTTTGTTAATTAAAAAAAAAACATTGAAAAAAAAGGAAAAGTGCAAAATAAATTGCATTGTCGAAAACTTTTTTGCCCACTTTTCTAAACTAATACACTTTTAATACATTAAATCATGTGGCCAATAAACTCAACAAAATTTATTAGTTTATACAAAAATACAATCCCATGTTATAGCCTTTTTAGCAAGATATATTCTACACATTTTTATTTCGTGCTGGCCTAAATCCTATTCACAGCGAGTAATCTATATTCTTTAGGTTCAACCGGGATACGGTCTGTTAGCAAATTGAATTTAAATTGCAGCAGCTATCGTTTCTGACCTTGCACAAAAATACCAGCTCTACCTTGGTAATTAATGGACTAGAATAAACAACAAAACGTAGAAACATGTAATAAATCTGACTCCAGCTCGAGAGGACACACCTTTACTACAAATATCGTGCATTGGACTATAACCTACGTGAATAGCTTGTGGTTTGAAAGTTTAAATTTGAATCGCTTTGTTCGTGAGGCAATACAAAGACGAAAATGCGACGGTGTCTTTATTATTCAGGAGTACAAATTTGTTTTGTGGCCTTGCGCTTGAAATTGAATACATAGTTCGACGGTGCGCTATGAGATTTCTAAGAAAAATCGACTTTTCACACGGAAAATAAACATTTTAACACAAGCCTGTGAATGCTCTTTAATCACAAGAACAGAAAAGTTCAAAAACGACGTAGTGTTATTTGTCGTAAGTTTACTTAATCTACAAACACTGATCTATCGAATAAAAGAACATAGTTCCGTTCAAACCTCCATGTATGACCAGTATTTGTTAAACCCTGCTTTTGCACTACTATATTCAAATCGGAAATTTAAACCAGTATTGATTGCAAGCCTTGTTAATTATTCAGTACAATAAATACAAAGAAATACATGTAAACTACAACTACAAATTGTTCGTGCATTTAAATCGAGTATTTAGGAACGTATTTAAAGTTGTTTTTGACTTTAGTTTTGCACCCTGGTTTGAAAACATGGTTGACTACATACCCTTACCTAAAAACACCACTGAAAACTTTACAACCCACAAGCACTAGGAAACATAGCAGATGATAGCATCAACGTGCTGCGTTCCACCATTATCAAGCGAGAAGGCTCTTAACGCCTGGGATGACGTCATTCAGGGCTATTTGTGTTTGTCGCGCGCTTTTTAACGTCGCACACGCAAGCACGTTGACTTAGGGTTACGTGAAAACAAAAAAACAACTCGTGGCAAAACGCTGATAGCAAGGTCTTCACGCAACAATTTGTCCTAAATAGGGCGGTTACCAAACGGTGGTGCAAAAACAACAACAGGTCGTCACGTAAATTGAGATGAATTGAGGTCTATGAGTAATATTAGCATCGATTTCTGAGTGTCACATCGTAAAAGATTCGTTTATGATTTCCTGGTAGCATTTTGAGTACAGCAAATGCATGCGATTGGCTGTTTTGCGACATTGTATTGCTTTGTTAGCTATTTCGCCAAAAAATGTAAGCAAGTTTTCATTACTAGTATGACATATGCAGGCCAGCGATCATAGCACACTCAATTATAATTCAGACTGGGAGGCATATTGAAAACGTTTTACCGAATCAGCCGGTCTCCCAAGCGTTGTTTTGCGTAAGTTATGGGCAGAAAAAACAAAAAAATTGCTAAACGCTGGTCGCTGGGACAATTGATTAGCTGTAAAAATCAACAATTTAAAATCCTAACAACACGAAAGCCACACAATTTCATACATTACGTTTCATTTTAACTGACACATGTGATTCAATGTTTGTTATTACTACCTTAAACATGTTCTATCGACACACAAGTTTACTGTTATGTATAAAACACCACATTTAGCCCTCAGTGTATCTAAGCTTGTAGACAACGTTGACTAGAGCGGATAGTTTGAAAGGTAACTAAAAACTTACCGGGGTAACAATAGCTAGGGGCGGTTGCTGTGCGATAAGAGGCATGTGGTCGAGAAATCCAAACAAGGCAAAATGTTGCGACATATGGCCAGACAATGACTAAGGACTCGCCTATCTAGTTCGGTTTTGACAGACACGTGAAGATGGGTTACGTCTCAATACAGATGTGGTAATTTATTTTTTAAACGTTACGCAAACAAGGTTTAGATTTGGGGTAGCGATTTTGGTAATTGGTAACACGTAAAGCCCAATTAGTCACATACAGTTTTAGGTATGTTACTTTATCATCCAATGCTTATCCATTTCCAACCACAATAATATCATTTTTTTCACAAGTAAACATGTCAAGTTTAGGTTTGTGCCATAAAATAGAAAAAAATACCTATTTGAGCTAGCAAGATTTTGTCCAAATGGCACATCTGCCAACGCGAGTTTAGCTATCATTTGCGTTCATTCAGGCGAAAACGCCAATTCTGATTGACATTTAATACGCCCTTGTCGCGGTCAAGTTCAAATAAATACGTTGCAAGGAACCCACGCAGCCTGAAAACGCATTTACAAAAAAAATCAGTTTTCCCAGAAGCTTTTGCGAATCACGTAATTCTCAGGACGCACCCTTTTGGTCCTCCTCTAATTTTTTCCGACCGCATGAACCAAACAAAAGACCGGCGCGGCTCACCACAAAGGCTAACTGTGACGCCACAATACAAATCACAAAGCATGGCGGCAGTTGCCAATAAGGCACTTCAAAGGGAAGCCTTCTGACCGCATTTTGGGGTGCGCACCGTAAGTATGAAGTTGAACGATACTAACAAACACAGGTTTCAAGACACTCCCTCCTTTTAACGACCTGTTTTCATGTTCACAGTGCAAACCTGCGGTTACAGTATTTGCATGTAGTTTAAATCTGCATTTGGTCTAAATTTTTAGTTTTTTAGGTGCGTATTAAACCAGAGTGTTTTTTATCATGCTGTTATCACCACATACACATTGACCAATTTGAAAACAGTTATATATAACTGAGAGTGATTATACTGAACAGTATTAGGCCCCCCAACAGACAGCATGGTCATTAACGATTACTGTTTATGACAATAAACGACTGAGAATGGATAATATTTTGATTGATTTTGGAAAATATATGTTCCATTCGTTTATATTGTTTCCATGGTAGCCTAAGGTTTTTGAGCAAATTTCTTTCTACAGGTGAAACTTACATGGAGTCACTCATTTAAAGTCAAATAATAAAAGAATGTAGGTAAATCAACACATCAACGATACCAATACTGTACTATCGATCCAAACACGAAACAGTCACGTAGATAACCATATGGACGCATACAAAACCAGTATCTTTTTCTAATTTAGTAACTATCTCCATTAACTTGCGTACATGGTCCTCCGGCTAAACTACCAACTACAATTCTACTATCAAATAGCGCACTGGAGCAAACTATACTATCTTTTAACACTTCGCAGACATACTTCCAAAATGATGTAACCTCCTAGACAAGTAATCTGCGGTCTATGGTTTCCCAATAGACTTTACTGGCAGCAAATAGTAAAGTTTCCTTAACGCATCACATCTACATCCTTTCTCACACATGGGAGCCGGTACTGTGATTCAACTAACGCTTTGACTCACCAGCAAACGTAATCAAGCAATATAAGTCCCCGCGAGAGAGGCTGCGAGAGAAAAAGAAAAAAGCGCGACGTTACCACGTGACCTGTCCGTCTGGGACCAACGTCTGAAGGTGCGACGATGAAAGAGCTTCCGACTGTTGCTTGTCAACAACTTGTCGCCACTGAGACGCGTTCAAACAACAGGGCACTTGCAAGTTTTTAAACTGCGCCAAATCACTCTTTTGACAACAAGAAACAAATGACTTTTATTGAAAGCGTGGTCGTAAAATTGCCACTTCGCAACAGAATATGAAAGTTGATTCCTAACGAAACTGTTGCCAAAACCAGAAAACTACAGGTAGGCGAAGTTTAAAGTACGCTTAAACAAGCATTTTAGAGCCGAGTTGACACACTTCGGGTATCGCTCATAATAACTTGATTCCCTGTTAAGTGAAACACTATGCGCGAATACCAAGTCTGTGTGGTTGGCTGTTTTATAATACCTTGAAACGTTACATAGCACAATATACAATAGACGGTAAATGAGATACGTTGTCAGTCAAGATTTTTCGAGGAAGATTCGGTTTTGGTTTTGGCTTGAGTTGGAATGATTCGGACCTGGCTTTACATTCGGTCTTATTTGTGCCGCAATTTCATCAACTTTCAGACCCAGTTTAGGCCGGTTTACGAACTTTTACTTTCAGGTTCGGGCCTCAATTTCAGACCCGCTTACAACTCGAAAACACAATCAGACTCAGATACCATCAAAACTGCCAGGGATTTTGTATGCATTTAAATGCGTTTCCAAACGTTTCTCTAGAGTCTAGAATCTAGACTCTAGATCAGTGGTTCTTAACCTGGGGTTCGCGGACCCCCAAGGGGTCCGTGAGATGGTTTCAGGGGGTCCACGGAGGGAAATATGTTAAGTATCATTAACCAACAGAAGAATTAAGTTTCTCAACCGTTTTTACAATCCTGCATACGAGTGCACGCTGTTTATTACACCTTAATTATGCCAGGAACAATTACTTTTTGTGATTGTCTTCCCTATTGTGACATCATAACACACATTGACAATAGACTTTATAGGACAAGTGATTTGTGAAGTTATATATACCAGAAATGTTACCAATTCGATGCGTTGGCCACTACAATACAGAAACGTCATTGATTTTAAAGGACTGTGAAGGTGGATTTAAATGCTTCAAAAGCATGACAGGGTATAATGCAAGAAACGTGAAACATAAAAAGACTTATGGTAAAAGGCGTTGGGGGTCCGCAGACTTACAAAATTCATAAAAGGGGTCCGTGACTACAAAAAGGTTAAGAACCACTGCTCTAGATCAGGGCTTCTCAAACTGTGGGTCGCGACCCCAATTGGGGTCGCGTAGTATAGTTTTGGGGTCGCGAAACATTATGGGTTATTATGTCAGTCACAATAAATGGTATACGTGTGTACATTTATTGTTTAAACATCATTCCCATGCATTCAAACTGCTCTAAACACATTTTGTAGAACTTAGAAGAGTATTACCAGCCTCGTAGTCATAAGCGCCGGACTATTTTTATTCCTATTGTGTGCAAACAATGCAAAAAAAAACAGATACCACAAGCGTCACAATATAGATTATGCCGTCATAAAAACTAAGACTGTCAATCTGTGCATAAAGGTAGAAATTAATTTAGGCTTTTTAGGCGCCAATAGATGGTATATATATATATATATATATATAATATAAGTATTTGTTTACATCATACCCATCAAGGGGTCGCGCAGAAATTTCTGTTTTAAAATGGGGGCGCAGAACAAGAAAGTTTGAGTAGCCCTGCTCTAGATGGTGATATAATCACTGAAAAACCTACGGAAAGTATTATACTCGTGTTCTGTATCAGTCTTATCTTTGATCAACGATAATAATGATAACCACTATGTACGGATCTGTTTGCCGAAACGTTTAAACAATAAAGCATGTCGCTTTTTACGTCTATTTGGGCCGTTATTTTCACCATTAAACTAATGATAACCACCTTTTGGTATTTAAGACAGCATGGAAAATAAAAATGGTAAATTATAAAGTTACATTGTGTAGTAGTATCAGGTCGTAAGTTTTCTCACTATCACTGCTTTGATGAACAACGTTACAGACGATAAACTCAGCTTCCTTTACAAACAGCGGGAGCTTGTGATAGCAAATTGGTTGGATAGAACTTCCGCTACTTGTGGGTGGCGGTGAAGTTAGCAAACATTGAGATTGAACCAAGCGCAAAGCTTTAAGTGCAAAATGTTGGCAGAAGATAAAGAAAAACATGATTAAAGGGAGACCCTGTAGTTTGTGATGCAGACAGTTGGAACGGATATGTTAGTTAGCTCATTAAAAGGAAAAGGGTATTTTGGGAAATATATTATACGCTTGAGCCGAGAAACTCATTAAAGCTTGGTATTTTAAAAGCTTGGTATTTTAAAAGCTAATGTATGTGAACGAACCAACAAAAATATTTACATGATCATATAGATCCTGTATTGGTAAATATAAGATTTTAGCTTAGCTGACACTGGTATTTTATGTATTTCTTGATTGTAAAACGGCAAACAATCAATGTTTTTGTTTAAGAACAGCCAAAATGATTTTTAACAAACGTCACGACCCAATTTACAAATACCATAATTTATTAGCATACAAAAACTTCCAATTTGAACAATCAAACCAATGAATAACGTAGGTTAATAGACTAAGCACAAACTTTCTTGTAACCATTTTATCCAATTTAAGATTTTGAAAAGCAGAAAAGCATAAAAAGGTGTGGATGTTTGGTCTATTTGATGACCTAATCCAGTCCATCATGTTAGGCCACAGCTTTATAATGGCTTACACGCGTTAACAGGTTGTGTTAGATTAAAGCGGTACCAGTTAGGCGGGCCATTACATGAATTAACCCAGGCTCAAATTTCTCTTCCAAATTGTATCAGGTTACGTCAAACATGACGTCATTCTCATTTAGGGATTCGACGAACCCATGTTACGCGCTAAAGTGGGGTTTGCTGTGTCTTTTACTTGATGAGAAGCGGCCATCCATACGGAAATGATGTGGTGTTTTTTTACAAACAAGCACTCCAGAGTTGTCCGGCCGGGCTTGGGGCTTGAGTTTTTCCAAAAAAACGGGCTTGATTCGGGACTGACTTTACACTTTGTGTCAGTGTTTAAAAAACATAAATTTAACTAGCTAAATAGCCGGACCTAACTAAACGTAAAACAGTTCTAAAACGCCTTGTTCAAGACCAACTGTCTTGTGTTTGTTGTCTTGGTTTTTCCTGATGCTCCAAGTATAGGCCTGTCAATCTTTCGGACCATAACGGGCATCTCAAAAACGATTCGGGTTCGAGCCGGTTTCGGGTTACAATTTCAGGCCCGTTTTATCAGCCACAAAATTCAGCTGGAACTAGGTGGTCTTTTTACTATAGTTATGTATACTTAAATTTCGGTTGATCGAATTATTTCAAAGTAGTATGATTTTTTGGTATAGTCTCCGCTTTGGTTTAAACTTAAAAATTCGGCGCTTTCAAAATCTTTTTTATTGTTACAACTGACTGATAAAATCGTATTAATTAACACAATATTGCTGCAACAAACAAGAATCAAATTATGTTTCTTGCAATGCATGCTTTGAAAAAATGTTTTGGAATTAAATAGGTGTATAATTTATTTTCGACGAATTCCTTTAATATAGGTTTCTGCCAAATTGTTTTAATCACCTTTCCCTAAACCACAAAATGTACAATTTTAAAGTGTAAATAGCTATGGCAAGTGAAAGTATAAAAAGGGAAATGTGCGCCGAAATTAATCGAGAAATAATTTTAACACAGGATGTCGAGGTATTAAGCGACAATCACATACAGCTTTTCGTATCCTGTTTGGCAATAAATCGTTCCAAACAATGTTTTCGTCGCAAAAAATAAATACCGTCCGTCGATAAGCGACATCACGAATCGTCTGCCACCGCATTATGACGTCACAAAGCCCGACACCTGTCATAATGTACACGGATCCACAGTGCGTGTAAAAACGGATTTGGCATTCCAACAACTGCTTTATCTAATTTATTACATGTGCAAACGAAACTCGTTGCAAAAAAGTAACAAAACTTTCAAAATACTTATTGTGAATCAGTATCAGGTCTAATATTTCTATTTCTCACTATCATTGCTTTCATGGACAAAGATACGGACGATAAATTGTAATAGTTGTGAAAATCAGTTTAGAAATGTAGGAAACACAGTTTAACCAAATGTAAAATAGTATCGTTTTCATGACTGCGGTTGGGAGTAATGTGAAGTGAAGGGTCGTGACTTACGAATGAGTAAAATATAAAACACATTTGGTATGTATGTTTGTGAAAAAAAAAAAAAACTATTTCAAACCTTGTTAAGTTTAACTCAGAATTGAACTTCGCTAATAAAAATTGTTACTGTCTAGGATTGCAGACGAGAAAAATCAAATCGCCGAGCGTTTGTCACGCCGCAGAACTTTTGAGACATAACTAAATACGCAAGGGGCACGTGATCAATATAATTAACCAATCAGCAGCGAATATGCCTGTAGTTCAATAAACACATAAGCCTACGCTTTATAACGGTTTAAATCGACTCGGCAACGTCTACAGTGTGTACAACAATCCTGTGGCTAGGCTTGTAATACGGCAGATTTTCCATGTTAATGGCCTTATATGACAGTTGACATTTTGCCTATCCCTGTTTAGCGTTTTGGGCGTGTTTGACTCATGAGCTGTTCGTATTGTGGTAAAGGCTCGTGCGCATTGTTGGTACTAAGTGATTCACGTTTTTTCGATAGAAAACTGGATAAGAGATATGGGGAAATTTAGGCAATCCAAATCCAAGCATGAAAATGTATGAATAAGCTATTGTTGCCAGGCATAATGTATAAACGAGTATTGCTGATCCAGCAGTTTTTAAAAAAAATACATGTAAAAACTGCTGGAAGAGCAATACCCGTATTACTAAAAAAAGTATGTTAAATATTCGATTTTGAATACACGTAGCTTTGCTGGAAAAAAATCACATCGAAAATGCTTTGAAAGCGAGAAATATATTTCAATGGTTCCAGACTTAATGAATGTAAAATGTACCAATTTACTTAATTCCTAACCTACATTACCTATACTAGTTCAACTGTAACCAATCCGTATTCAGTGTACAAAGAATTACAACAACTTTGCTACAAAGGGAAAACTTACCAAGCGACAAACAATACGAAATCCAGTACATAAATCTGAGTGTACATAATAGCTTAAGATAGTTCAACCCAAAAATTTAGAAAATCAAACAGAAGTTTCCAGAAAAAAACGTGAATGCAGAGTCATGTAAGGCGTAAGTATATTTGTTAACCAACATTGGGGAAAGCTTATCACAAAAAATGGTCAATATTTGTCGCGAATACCAACGTGTAATACAAAGGCTGTTCTTCGCATTGAGAAGTTATATACGTTGGATAAATGCAGTTTTTTGACACCTGTCCCTTTGGCCCGAACGAAATTTGACTTTTTATTGCATCAATATACATTCTGTGACAAAATTTCGAAAAAGGCCAACGCGTATGAGAACCAACTGTCAATCTAAAAAAGGCATTCTTTCAATCTTCAAAAACGTGAAACAAATTGTCGAACATACACCAACTAATCTTAAAAAGTTTGAAATTTAAATTAAATAACCAGTAAAGCATGTTAGTTTTCGAATAACGCGGTGTTCTGTTTTATTAAGCAGTAGTTTTATGGCCCGTTGTGTATGTCATGGCAAGTACGAACCATTATTTATGATTGGGCTGGGGCGCATAGATTTACAACAAATTCTGTTAAAAATTAACACTGAATTGACACAGAGAATGTTTACCGCCTGTTATAAGTTTCTAAACTCATTTTGAAACGTGTCGGTTTTTGTACACATACTGAAAACGACCTATTTTTCTTCACAAATGAAGCGTTTTTAGTGCAGATAAAAATGCTAGTTTGGGCAAATTAGGAAACTCACCAAGAATAAAAAATTTAGACACTGTAGATTACAAAGATTTAAAACAAAATAACAACTCAAGTTTGAACCAAAATCACAAGATATATCAGATTAAAGCTCTCATGGCAATTGTATTTTTATGCCGACGTTTCGGCGTCCAATACAGGTCGCCACAAGATATATCCACTAAATTCGTAATCCTATAGTTATTTGGTACAAAGGAATTTTATCTCACTGCTAGTAAACAGCACAAGCAAGCAATGAGAGGTTGGAAATTACCTTTACAGTAAGTTAATATTTTGTAACGACAAATGCTTGTACCATTGAATGTCAGTCGTTAGCAAACAGGGAGAGAATAGTTTCAGGACAAACATAGTTTCGCAACAGTAAACCATGCAAGCTTGGTACAAGTTTCGTAATTGACGCATACACTATAGCGCAGTGGTTCTCAACTCGTTTCAGGCCATGGACCATCAAATCAATTAAATGAATATCGTGGACCAGTCCATTGTTAAGTAAGGAAAACGAAAGCATCCACAACAAGCATATTAGCTTGAAATATATTCCTTCATTACAGAATTTCAAGGAGTGATATCAAACAACTGACAACTAACAGTAAATGGGCAATAACTTGGATAAACTTTTGTGGCACTGAATATTCTATTGTCAAATGTCACCAAATACAACTAACGTCCGGTGAACCACCAAAAAAGTCATCATGTCATGGACCACTAGTGCTTGTTGCCCTGCTGGCATTTAAAGTTTAACTAAAGCAGTATTAAAAAAATGGGACCGAATTTAACAGGCATTAGAGTTGAGCGAACGTTTATGCAGCAACAAGTAAAGGTTTGGGTATATTCGTAAAGTTTTGGAACAACTTTCATTAACAAAAAACACCCCTCAGTTTGAAAACAAACATCCCACAGAAAAAGAAAACCATTTAAACCTGTAATATTGAACACACACGAGACAGTTTTTGGCAGGAACGGAACATATATCAACACGTACGTGTTTTGTAAAGTATCGTTGTAAAAATAATTTGTTATTTATAAAGCATAGGTTTCCTACCTTGTGGTTGTTCCTTGTTAAATGATTGTGACCTCACAACTGGGAAGGGAACGCGACTTAGAAGATCGTTCAATTGTTGTCGGTTTTCAGAAAGCTTTTTCCGAATCGAGTTGGAATTATTAAATAAATCTAAACAACAAAAAACATTTGTTATTGCCGATATATTCGGCGTTTTACATAGAGCTGAAAATCGAGTTTAACAGTACGTTAAGACAGGTTTCTGGATAAAACTAACCAAAAAATGATATAAAGGTTCGTTATATAGGTCTATCAGAAACTTAACTGCCAGAAAGGTTATATATGTCAAAAAAATACTGGAAACTTTTCAACAAACGCCTTTGTTTTCAATATTACATTAAAATGTGCCTTTTTGTGTACTGCACAAATTCACTGGCAGTTTTCAATAGAGCTAATTTTAAGTCCAACTTCGAAAATCGCTGCGGTCATAATCAGTGCAAAATGCCAGAAAACCTAAAGCCCGTGCGGAACAGGCATGCATATAGAAACTGTATAACCTTGACGAAGCCAACATTAAAATGTGTTCACCATATACAATCTACCTTCACGTTTTAGTCCAATTTGGGTTCCGTTCTTATTGGAAGAACTGCACTAAAAACCTACAGTGCTAGAATATCTAATATAGCTTAGCCTTGCAACTAAACCTGCCCTTATCTCCGAAATCACAAGTAGGGATGTGATTAAGTGACTATTATCCAACGATTTAAACATGCATTTTGTTGAAATATAGCTGATAGGATCTCAAATGTTTAGTAAACTATTAAAAAGCATTGGCAAAAAGTGTATTCACCATATTGTACAGATTTGCGATTGTTTTTTACTTAGACCCCGTTAAGTCATTGTCTTGACATTCTAATATCATCTGCTATTCAAAATTGTTTCATCAACATAAAATTTAAATTCTGCACCACTTAAAACTGCACAATTTTCGATTTTATAAATAGAGCAACAGTCCAGTATATGTACGAAAACTCTGCTGTATATTAAACATAACTCAATTATATGAGCTGTTGCTGCCGGGCATAACTACTCTATGGGTTAAAACAAAAACTGTATTGACTGCAAGTAAAGCCTATACAACGGACGAACACACTACTCCATTCTTGCTCAAAATTAAGCTAAGATTAACAACGCTAACCACACTAAATGGTGCGCCATCAAATTGTTCAACATCGTAAACTGCTTTCGGGGCTCAATATCGGCGTTTAACCGTCGCATAACAATTTTACCACCGTTCCTTTCATCAGAGCGCATTATTCAAATACCGGTATTGACTCATAAAGGGTTGGCGTATTGTCCCGAAGAACAGTTTTGAAAACGATAAATAGCGTTTTTTCATAAACCAGACCCCTTTTGGAATTCAGTATTGTTGTCTTCTGTTCAGAAAATTGGAAAATTGCTCTGTCTGTTGACGTGCTGGCCTGTTGCTATTTTACAAGACTTTTAGCAATATTTTAATAATTTTACAGTAGAAGGCGATATTGCGCAGTCGTCTGTCAATTTTCTACTCAATTTTTTCGACAAGTTTCTCTAATTAACCTTTATTAGCTAAGTAACAGTGCTTTCAAACACAAAGCGAAACATGCCTAAACTACACAAGCTCAAAATTGGGCTTTACAACTTTTCTACCCTTTATTTATAAGCTTTTTAAGGCACTAACATAGGCAAAACCACAAACATACAAAGGCACTTGTAAAAGTAACAATTACAGCCTTTTGTTACCTCTCCACAAACCGGCACTGTAATTACTAGTCTTATAGGCCAAGTTTTTCACTTCAACGCTAGAAATTGAAGTAGTAGGCGTCTGGTTCAGCCCAATACAACTTAACACAATTAGCCAAGTCTTAACAACTTCGCCAAGACCCGTAAATCGCTTTCACTTCGCCACTAACACGCTCAGACTATGCCCTTGAGCAAGCAGCAGGAATTAATCCAGAAGGTGAATAATTGATGAAACTTTCGAGAACCGCAACGATCGTTATGTCACAATGGAGTTTGTCTAGCGACAATAAAGGGTCTCGCTTGAGTGAAATAACCGCGCATTGTTAAAACAGTAACGTAAGTTTGAAAATGATGGCAAAAATGTGTATTTAGGAAGGCAATATAAAAATATGTGATCTGTTCATCATTTTTGATGAATGTGCTAGTTTTTTAACGCAAATGTGCACACATACGAAACTGCAAAGACCTGAAAAGATATGCTTGCAAAGTACAGTTTTTCTACGCAAGTGTGCACATATGAAACTACAAAGCCCTTAAAAAGCCTGTAATGCTATAATATACAACAACATCTAGTCCAGTGGTTCTCAGCCAGGGCCCATATTAAATCGACTACTTTCCATGCTGTTTGTTTATATTGAGATTTTTTACGATTACGGATTCTTGTTTATTCTATTCGACCTGTTTAAAGTCGAAATTAGATTCCAACATGAGATAGCCATTTACCAAATTCCAACATGAGATAGCCATTTACATTTTTTAACGGGGCCACAGGTCCTACAGGGTTACTTGAAGGGGGCCACGAGGTCCAAAAGTTACTTTCAGGGGGCCACGGTCCACGAATGGTTGAGAACCACTGATCTAGTCTTATGGATACAACAAACCACCAGTTTATAATACAGTGACTATGTTGGGCAACAACATAGCTAGTTCAATTTGAATGTCGATTATATAACAATTTATCTAAATATGGTACGCAAGAATTGGGTTTAGTAGAAAAGTTATTCAGGAGTCTAAGCGTGACAAGAAAACACGTGTGGTTCATTTTTGTTCATTGGCGATGTTATCTACACGCTAACATATGTTTGGTAGCTATCATATTTTTACTGACAACCTTGTAGAAATACCTGCGGTTTATTGCTAGTAAACACGACTGGCATGTCACAGCATAGGCCACATTCCACTGGTGCTTAGCTAAACAAACGCGGCGCTTGGTACAACCATACCTTGTATGACAATATAGGATGGCTCGTAAACCTTGTAACGCAACAGAAATTACAATAGCAAACAGCTGATAGTAAATTAGATTCCAACGCTATTAGCGAGGCTTAAATTCTGACAAACAAGCAAGGTGATGAAAACGACCTGTATAGGACATCGAAACGTCGGAATAAAATTACATTTGCCAGAAGAGCTCTACAAACTTGATATTATGCCTGGCAGCAATAGCTTATATAAGCAAGGTGTACAATAATCATGTATCAACTCGACTATCATTAACTGTATGATGCCAGTTACTTGACATAAGGATTTTAACGACCTATATTGCATTTCAGACCGCTCTATATTCCCATGTTGCCTTTTGCTAAAGCCAAATACTACACCCATTACATCATTCTTTGTCCTATGGGAAAATATACACACCAAATACCTGCCAATAAAATCCCTAGAGCACGTTGAAACCTTACACGCAAAAACCACATAAAATACGATGACGGAATGATACAGAACAAGTCCGACGAATAAAAGAAAATTTACACACCTGTACTGCCACCCAGCGGAGCATCGCTTGTTCTCCATCGAGTGAACGAGCGTCGGTTGTTGTCAAATTTACGAAGGAGCACTTTTTCTTTGAGTGAATGTCGGTAAAAGTTGTCGTTTGTTCGTCGGAAGAAACGTCCCACCTGGTCGATCTATGCAAGGCGACATTAGTTACATAGTTACACACTTGCAAACTAAAACAGAACTGTTATTGTCATGACTAACCACCTTACAACACAATTTGATTACAAGCTGCCAAAGTATTCCTAAATGTATTGGCGCTATTGGGTGCGTAGCCATTAAATCAGTGGTTCCCAAACTTTTTCATATTTTTTTCTAAACGGTCCCCTTGGCATTATTTCGAGGGCTCGCGGTCCTTCAGCCTAAATGTGTCTTTCATAAAAACGAAAGTTGATTGCAGGATTTTAGCTAGTTGTGCAAAATTGCGCATAATAATCATCCAAAGACAGCATGTGACATCACAAAGAGGACAAAAAAACATTACGATTGTGCGCGAACAATTGCATTTTTTATAGTTGTCATTCAATAAAGGCCATTGTTTAGCAATGGAGACAGTCGATTCTCAATTCTACTTTGATTTAAACTTATTTAGTGGCACAAACTGACGCCAAATAAGATTGTAGAATTACTTCAACAGCTTCGCGGTCCCCCCAAAATTGCCTCACGGACCCCTAAAGGACCGCGGACCCCAGTTTGGGAACCGCTGCATTAAATCGAAGCGAAAAATTACCCTTGCAATACAAAAACAGAAACAAAATGTTGCAATTACAAAATTTTCGGTTTGCGTCTTAAGAGCTTGTGATAAAATGTTTTGTCGCTTTTATTTGCATGTACAGCATAAAACCAACGTCTGTTGTAAGTTACAAATTTTCCACGTTTTAAATTACAGTACACCAGGCTCATTGAAGACGTTATACCGAATCCCTGTATGAATTATTTCATTTTGGCAGTTTCTACGTTTTAGTACTGTCTTTTTAACATGATACTATTATAAACCTATAGTCGGGCACCTTTTCCTACAGAATGTTGACTTCAATTAATTATCAACTTTCGTAATTTTAACATAATTACGTAAGTATGTGGTCAAAATGCTTTAAATCAAAGGTGGGCAAGCTTTTTGCATGCGCGGGCCAAAATGTAGGGATACATTATGGAGGCCGGCCGCAGCGATGATCATGCATTAACATAGCAGGCAAAGTCAAATACACAATGATTTTGTCTTTGTACGCAACAAACCTATTCTTAGTAATAAACTAAAAACTATCAACGTTTAATGTAACAACTCTTTGGTAGAAACATTTATATTTTAACGTTACTGTACCGGTTCGGAAACAGTAGATAGTGTGTCTGACGTCACGGAAGATCCTGATTGGTCAAAAGTCGTGCTGACGTAGGTAGCTTAAAACAAATATTCAAGTATTAGTATCACATCTTCCAAGCACCGGCATTTGGAGGCAAGTATTTTACCTTTCATTGGGGGCGGGCCCATAAGTGCTGATGACGTCATGGCTTGTGCAGGTTGGCAAACATTTTCTTCTGCAAGCTTTGACAAGGGGTACAAACTTACTCAAACCAAGTATCTTTTATACCTTATTCTAACACCCTGTTGATAAATTTAAATAACTTATAAAACACGTGTTTTGACCACATAAGTTAGATCCGAAAGTTTTCGACTTGGGCCAAGTAATTTTTTGACACACAAATATGTTCACATGGCGCAAATACTTGGCCCCAACTCGCAACCTGGAAATCAGGTAATAGTGACAATAAAATACATGCAGTGCTAAAAAATATCACAATAAGTTATCTGATCGTATGTGCGTGATTTACGGGCGTACAATGACACAGCGCATCTGTTATGGATTAGGTTACAGTTTTTTTTTACCTTAACGCTTATTAAATTAAAAGTAACAAAACCTGAAAGTAACAAATGAATGAACAAATGTTGTGCTAAATTAAAAAGACTATTTACCTCATGACAATGGTTATTAATATTGATTAAATAAGCGTTTACCGACGACCTTGCCCTTGACGACATGCAGGGCTAAACAAGTTTTGACATAATTTCGTAGATTTGGTTACTAAAGCTTAATTTACAAAAATAAATAATAGTAATAACCCAGTGATTTCCAAACGTTTAATTCCGTGACCCAAACATCAAGTCACAAAATTGTTTGAAAATCGTTACATTTATACGACCACAAGCGTTTGTGTCAGGGTATAGTTTATCACATAACAAAACTATAAAGTATAAACAATAAACGCTGTCGCCCACTGCATACAGTTTGGAAAACAATGTCATAAACTGCCCAACAAACTAGTTTTTGACATTTTTGTCCTTTCCAAATGATTCGTTAAGACATGAGCAAGCTTATGAAACCAAAATGAGAGACGAGACATTATAGATACAGCTGAGCTTAGACTAGGACTGAAGTACCTTGACTAGTACACTGCGGTTTGATAAAGTAAACCTGAATCAGAATTGGTCTAGCCTTGTCCAACAACGCCACTATTCAGTTTGATGCCATTTAAAAGACATTTCTTGTAACAATCCAATCTAAAATGGCCGCTGTTAAGAATTAGCTGCAGACAGTGCACACTGTTTCAACCGAAAAGGTTTCATCAGTGTAGCTGGTGACCAGACTTGACCTTATGTAGGAATAAAAAAAGTATAGCCAGGCTATATTCGTTTTGTTTGGCTAAATTACCAAACCTCACCAATATAACTTATCATTTTATCGGACATCGCATTATATTACCGGCAGGTTTCTTTACCACAATAATCTCACAAAAAACATTCACCCCGATTTAAAACACTCTTTGCTCAAGTTTATGTCGAACACACCCGTTAACACAAATACGACGCTCATTGCCGTGATGACGTCATACGACGTGTAGTGGCCAGTGAAGTAGTATAGTTGGTTTTATTACACTGTATTGTGGTGTGTTTGCACAGTGGGTTAAGCCCATATAGGCAATGTATGTCATGACAATGAACAAGCCTATTCGTATGTTCCTTATAATAGGATGTGTTTAAGCGGTTTATTACTGTACTGTCAACTATATAGAAACCCAAAGCATATAACTCAATCTTGTCAACACTTATAGCAAAATATAGGTTTCATACTCTACTTTTTGAATGCACTATACCTACATTTTAGTAAGATTGATGTGTACAGTTAACGTAGCCACTAATTAAATTGCCTCATGAAGCAAATCGTTGCAACAAAATCGCGCTAATTTGTTACTTACTTCGATTTACATTGATGCTGACAAATTTATGTCCATTAAATTATGCTACAAAGGTGCAACACAAGGTTCTGTACTGCTTCATTATGATACGTCTGACCTTAGCATCACAATTTATCCTTAAAACCAATTTTACGCATGTCCTGCTACTGGACGCTCTCAAGCACGAAGATTACGCCTTGTTGAACTCATATCAACTAGTCTTAAGCATTATACTCACTCTGCTGGCTTACCTGCCTAAAAAAATGTCAGTCCAAAAACGCCAATCATGCCTGGAAGTGGTAAAGCGTTCACAAAACACAGATAACAATCAGAGTTTCACAACCAGCATGTTGTGAAGCGTGGCCTAGGAGCTAGTATGATTTGTCGCAAAACGTTACTGCTATTGTGAATAGCGAGGCACAATAACATTCGTAGCATATCCAAGTTTGGGAAAATAGCAAAGGGGAAGGTGGTTTGATCAGCAAATAGAGATTTCACTTGAAGGGCTGCTGGTTTAGAAATAGGCGGTAGCGATTATGAAAGGCTAACATTTCGAATGTCTGGTTGAGTTCATAAGTTGGACACCAACTTTAGCAATTGACATTCTCAGGTTAGCTGCTTAAGTGTTCGCATCTCCGTGAAAACGATGTTACAAGCACTAAATAAAGCGATCGACAAAAACTTACTGCCAATAGTAGAATAGTTCAATAAAATACCTATCTATAGTTACAAATGTTGAAGGATTCAAAATGAGCTGCACATTCAAAGGACGCAGCCATTCATGGACCCATTAAGAAATTATACGCTTATAAAAGCAGGGAATTTTAAAGAGGACGGAAAAAAGGTAAACTCTTTACCAACAACTGACACAAACCTTTAATCTCAAATAATCACTTGTAAATTCATTAAAAACAAACAAATCTTACAGGCCATCCGCACATTGTTTACTTATGGACGATCGTAAAACTCGTCAGCAAATATTACGAGTTTTAATGACGAAAGCACTGTCGTCATCCATTGAGAAATAACACTTGTTTAATGAATTGCTCATAGCACCGGAGATTAAAGTTTCATTACAAACTTTTAAATAAATATTTGATAACGGATTTCCTATGTCTGACAAATGCTGAGCTATCTGGTTTTATCTGTTTGAACACAAGTAACGGAATTGTAACACTCATTGGGTGGAAAAAGTTATTTTACATTAATTTGTACAGTTCGACATATGTTCTCCCACTGTACTGTATTGTTTACAGTTAGACCAGTGGTTCCCAAACTTTTTCATTATTTTGTCAAAACGGTCCCTTTGCCATTATTTCGAGGGCTCGCGGTCCTGAGGCTGGAATGTGTATTTCAGAAAAACGAAAGTTGATTGCAGGATTTTCGCTAGCTGTGCAATTGCATTTTTGATAGTTGTCATTCAATAAAGGCTATTGTTTAGCAATGGAGACAGTCGATTTCTCAATTCTCTGGATTTAAACTTGTTCAGTGGCACAAACTGACGCCAAATAAGATTATAGAATTACTTTACCCGCTTCGCGGTCCCCCCGAAATTGCCTCACGGACCCCTAAAGGACCGCGGACCCCAGTTTGGGAACCGCTGAGTTAGACTAACAAACGAGTTAAAAGCAGTCAACCATACACAAAGTCAACCATCGTAACAATTAACAAACAGGTTTACATATTACATCTTTCGGAATAACAGAAAATTATAGTCCTTAAACTCACTAATGGAATCACCACTGCTTTAAAACTTGTCAACTGACAGCACATAATTCTCTGTATACTTTAAACCCGCCTAAAATGTAAATACTAGCTAACATTTAAACCTGCAAACAGCAAAACTGTGCATTCAACCTCACATTTCAACATTATGACCTGGTTTCGTTTTCCTAACTACATACTCAGCAAACTTGCACCGAAATCAATATCTTTCCTACATCACACTGTACAAGTGTTTTGTCACCATGACTGCTTGTAACTTACCACGTTAGTCGAACGTTTTGTTTGTAATGTAACTGTGGAAAACTTGCGACGCAATCAATGATTAACATCCACGCCGCAAAAGCGCATTCGGCGGCGCTGATTTGCCACAAACGCCGCACTTTAGCCTCAGTTGCCTCTAAGGGTGATTGACCTTGCAAGCAACTGCATGTCGCGAACTTTGTGGTTGTTTTTAGCTGTAAACCGTAACAACAAATGATTTTCAGTCAACCATAACACGTTAAAACATGTCAAGCGTAACGTTAAAGGGGACGCTTCATTTGATGCACTTTTTATCCGCACATTGTACCAGCAGACCAAAACATATTACTTTCAAATTTTCGCGGACTTTCTTTCAAAGGATTTTTTACACCGAAACGTCCTGTACGTTCCTTTGGCTTCAGTTTTATTGAAGAGGTACAGAGAAAATCGGCAGATGTGATATGGAATAGTGCGATTGGTTGATGACACAACTGAGGTTGCGCTCTCAAAAGGACAATGCTTCTGTGTTAAGACGCCACACGATTTGATGACGTTACAAGACATGATGACGTAACAATGTGCAAAGAAATATTAGGAGAATAGATTATTTTCAAATAAAACAGTTTTAGGCCCAATAATTTGGGTTGTGTAGGCTCTTTACCACGGGTTAAAACAGTTGAAGCCACTTTTGCGTGCTACAGCAAGCCAACCATGTACAGGTTCGAAATGATACAAAAATATTTGTTTCTTTTATCAATAAAATGGGGTAGTATGGTGTTTCGGAACGCGCTAGTACGATCAGGCGTGTTTAGAACGGTACTTTTCGACGATTTTTAATCAGCATAAAACACCAAATATTTGCAGGCGTTGCGTCTGTTTTGTTATGCATTGTTACGTTTGGTTACACTCAACGAACGGATAACGCATTTCTGCACCACCACCAAAACCCAGTGATACATCAAAACGTCTATACATCTGATGTGCACCAAAACCAAATAATCAATTGATCAACCTATAATAAATCGAATCATTTGTAACATGACACAAAGTTTTCTATAAAACTTTTTTTGAGATTTTAGATTTCTTAGCATTGAATATGACACGTTCGTCGTGTTTGCAAACGATTCGGTTTCGGCCAAACAAATCGGTGCGATTTAACCGAAAGACATTATTACTAAAAACCGGCTGTAAGCACTCATTACAAAAACGTAAGTAACCTACAAAATTGGTTTAACTACTACTTAAATATCTATATTCTTGAAAGAAGTGTAGCCGGTGAAGATATATAGCATCTACTACATGTTCCAGTAATGAGAGTGTATCGCAAAAAAAGACTGAAAGGGCCACTGCATCATTATTTATTATCAGCAAATCAAACAAAAGTTTGGAAACATCAAATCACCAAGCCATATGTCATCAGTCATTGTAAACAAAAAAGTGATGAATATTAATATTCATCATCGTCTTCTTCGTCCTCATCTCCCTCTGCTGAATCCACTCCAACCTCTTCGTAATCCTTCTCCAGCGCTGCGAGATCTTCCCGAGCTTCAGAGAATTCACCCTCTTCCATTCCCTCTCCCACGTACCTGGAAAAGGTTGAAGTTTTAGGGAAGATGAACATACATTCATAACTGTGATCAGCCCTGAAGAGTTCATGCAGACCAGCGATCACTGCACACTCGTGCATAAATCATAGTATGCAAGGCCTGTTTAAAGTGTTATACCGAATCACCTGTTCACCCAGCATTCCCATATGGCAAGGAACATGTTAGAAAAAACTAGCCTGCGTTGAGATTCGACCTCACGAATCGCGCTCTACCAACTGAGCTTCACAGCACTACACAGCTCATTCGTGGGCACGTTGAAAATAGAGTCACAAGCGCCGTTGCCTGCCTCGTATGCTGTATATGTCAGTTTCGTAGTAGGACAATACGATTTTTAGTTTAGCTTAAGATGCGATGTCCTTGTGAAATAACTTATGATTTACTGTTACATTCCTATTTATATCCACCACTTGCACCCTACACTATTTTGCGCTTCTCAGCATTGAACCAACTATTTTCGGCTTGGTGCTGGTAAGACTGCTTTCAAATACGTTAGCCTGAACGGTTTCTGTAAAACAAACCAAAACTTTTTGCTTACCAGTGGACAAATGCACGCTTTGCATACATCAAGTCGAACTTGTGATCAAGCCGAGCCCAAGCCTCAGCAATGGCAGTTGTGTTGCTCAACATGCAAACAGCTCGTTGTACTTTGGCCAAGTCACCGCCGGGAACCACAGTTGGAGGCTGGTAGTTGATTCCAACTTTGAAACCGGTTGGGCACCAATCCACGAACTGACCAAATCAGAAGAAATTTGTCAGATTAAAGCGTGAAAAATATAAAGGTTTGAATTAACTGGAGCGAAAACTCGTGTGTGGCATTTGTTTGGAATTGCTGACCTTGTTTGCTTTAGAAATATACTGTCCACTATAGTGTCAATAAGAATAAGCCTATCTCTTGTTCTACAACGAGGTTTAGGTGGTACGCAGCAATAGAAAATGTCGTCCGGTGGTACGCAATCAGTAGAAGGTTGAGTACCACTGGTTTAAACTATACATTTATCATGAATAACAAACTAATAAAGTTCCCATAAATTTGAACAGAATAAAAATAACCTTCTACCAATCTGTGAGCAATTTGACCCAAAGTAAGCAACTATCCTGTGCTATAGAATTAAAGTATTTTGTTGTTACCTGAATTGAGCGCTTGGTTTTAATTGTTGCAATGGCTGCGTTCACATCCTTGGGGACCACATCTCCACGGTACAACATGCAGCAAGCCATGTATTTCCCTCGTCTTGGGTCACACTTTACCATCTGATTAGAAGGCTCGAAACACGAGTTGGTAATTTCAGCCACTGATAGCTGCTCGTGGTAAGCTTTCTCGGCTGAAATCACGGGAGCATAAGTGACCAATGGGAAGTGGATACGTGGATATGGCACCAAGTTGGTTTGGAACTCGGTCAAATCGACATTGAGAGCTCCATCGAACCTCAAGGAAGCCGTGATAGAAGATACGATTTGGCCAATGAGCCGGTTGAGGTTGGTATAGCTTGGACGTTCAATGTCAAGATTACGACGGCAGATGTCGTAGATAGCCTCGTTGTCGACCATGAAAGCACAGTCGGAGTGTTCCAAAGTGGTGTGAGTGGTTAGGATCGAGTTGTAAGGCTCAACCACTGCAGTGGAAACCTATAAGACAGAATAAAAATACAATGAACTTTTACTATACCTCATCATAATATTATTGTCGGAGTCAAACTATGCTGAACATACAAAGCTTATGAAAACATTTTTCAGTGTTTCAAAACATTAAAAAAATAACAAATTTTAAATTTATCTATTTTAAGGTTTGAAAACGTTTTTTTTTTTTTTTTTGAAAAGCTTACAATCAGTTACAGACTAACCTATATATTTTTCACCTCAGCAGCTATTTCGAATACATACCTGTGGAGCAGGGTAAACAGCGAATTCCAATTTCGATTTCTTTCCGTAATCGACGGAGAGCCGTTCCATCAACAAGGATGCAAACCCGGAACCGGTTCCTCCTCCAAACGAATGGAAGATGAGGAACCCCTGCAAACCGGAGCACTGATCCGATAATTTTCGGATGCGATCGAGAACCGAGTCCACCAATTCTTTTCCTGAACACAAACGAAAGTTTTTTTCCCATTTTTTTTGCAACTTCACTACTCTTTAGCAGAGGGGGCAAGAAATAGACCCTAAAACATTGTTTTGGCAGTTTACTCCCCTAAACAGTCAAACTTAAGCCAATACTGGAAAACAGTAAGGAATTTGGTTGTTAATCATGCACAAGTTGAAAATCAAATTATTAAGGGACTTTACGGGTCATATGCACTCGTGGTGCTACGAGATCGAACACACATGTTAGTTATACGTTAGCAATCCAATGTGGTACAAACATTGAACTAACCAATGGTGTAGTGGCCACGAGCGTAGTTGTTTGCAGCATCTTCTTTTCCAGTGATCATCTGCTCAGGATGGAAAAGCTGGCGGTATGTTCCGCTACGAATCTCATCTAAGCAAAAAATAAAAAAACTCGCTTTATTCATACACGTATGTTTTATCTTCGTTGGATACATTGCAACTCAAACGGTAACAAAAATATAGCGCATTTATATAGCCAAAAATTCGGGCAAAATTTTAGGGCCCTACTTTACACATACCTTTATTTATGCCACAAGCCTAACAATATTTTGATCTAAATCAGGATTAGTTTTAAAAATAATTCGAGTTTTTGCGGGACGGCTTAAGCACCAATTTTGGCCCGTTTACAACTCTGGCGAGACCGTTTAGCACGTCAAACGGCGGCACAAAAAATACACTTGCCACAACTGCGTTATTAAGTTTATTTAGGCAGTAATTAACATATTTCTATGAGACAAAAAGTAACATACCGACAACAGTTGGTTCAAGATCGACAAAAATTCCGCGAGGGACATGTTTTCCAGCTCCGGTTTCGCTAAAGAAGGTGTTGAAGGAATCGTCACCCACTTTACCTCCACAGGCCTTTGATTCCATCATCTGACCGTCGGGAGCAATTCCGTGCTCCAGGCAATACAACTCCCAGCAAGCATTGCCGATTTGCACTCCGGCTTGTCCGACGTGGATTGAAATGCATTCACGCTGGAAAAACAAGCCAACAGATGATAAGTATAAGCTGCAGACGGTGCACATAGTTTCGACATAAAAGATCTCATCAGAACACTCGTTGACAAGACCATATTGGACTGAATAATGTACAGTGTACACGATGTTATATAAAGTAAACTAAGAAGAAATTTATTGGGAATGCTTGGTGGCCGGCTGATTCGGTACAACGCCCTTAATAGGCTTGTCGTACTGTGATTCATATGAGTGTGCTGGGATCGCTGTTTTGCATGGACGCTTTAAGGCTGATCCCAGTTATGAATTTGTGTTCATCTTAATAAATACGAATTCTAGACTGACCTTCACGACTCGAGCCTATACAGTGCAGCATATATTAGCCTTTATAAACCGAAGGGTCACCTTAATTAACGATTGACATTGCCATTTACTTATAAAGCTATGTCCTAACTAAAGACAAAACATTCCCAACGATATTATGAGATACATTACACGATAATTCTGCAAACACTTACCATAATGACAGCTTGGTAATTCTGCAAACAAAAGTAGAAACAAACACAACGTTTCAACAAAGCACTTTACGCAGCTTGTAACGAACAGTGAATAACGCGTGGCTGGCCTCGCCTCGCCTCATATACCCCGTATGACGTCACAATAAAGCACGATGCTAATTGGTTAAAAAAGATTGAAGTTGCGCTTGGCGTTGGAACTCACGAGCCGCATAATTTAATTTCGAAACAGGTTTTGTTTTTTTTGCCCGTCTGCCTCTGGAATTGATTAATCAATGCATCGATTGCATGCATTCGATGGTGTGTCACTGCGTTCCAACTATGCGTTGCGTCATGGACACATGAAGCATTCTTTAAGTTGATTAAAACACAAACGTTCGAAAAATCTAGTCTGAACAAAAATTTCGGCATATACAACTTATGCGGTAAAATGTAAATTCCACGGTTTAACAAATAAACTATACCGTCACCAGACATGCTATAATGACATGGACCAAATAAAAAGACAGCATCCCAACTTTATTTTCAAAAAAACTATGGGCCTATTTGTTGTGTGCAGTTTTTCACTTTCCTTTTTCTCGTTGGTAATTATTTGTTTTTTATTGTCATTGCATGTGTGTGTTACACGAAGACGTAATTAACATGAATAAAAAGTCGCATCCGAAAAACTCAAACTTATTAACAAGTCTATAATTTTGGAGTTCTAATTGACCACCCAATCATTATAGGGTTGCCCTTCGCCCAACGCGATGTGTCATATTTGACACTGATTAAGTCGATGCAGCATTTGCGCCAAATACGCACCTCAAGGGGAAAGTTGAGTCTTTGCTTCTAAAAACTCTTAAAACTGGAATACGTAATCCAGTATTAACAGTCTGTTGTCTGATCGAACGCATCCAATCAATCGAAGTCACCTACATTCGTCTACGGGACAGATGCAACCAGACGTGAAATCATTAATTATTGAACAAAACAGACACTGAAGTTCGATTGAATTTGTTTCAATTTTCACCTAACTGCAATCGTTTTCACTGGAGGCGGCGAACGCATTAATGTCACTTCTGATCTGAAAATAAAATTCGTTAACTTTTTTAAAGCTAATAAGCTAGATTGTCGAATGTAACTTTCATATATGCATATATTTTACACAAACTTAGCAAAACATGACGCTTAAAATTTTGTTATTCTGCAGTAAGAACAAATGTCGTTAAGGTCCTGTTTCGTCAGCTGTGTTTGGTCACTTATCTTACATGTATGGGTACTTGTTCTTCTTGCTTAAATATCTACTATTTAAAAAAAATGTCAATTGCAAATTTATTGGGTGGAGCTATGGTGTTGGTATAGTTTCCAATTTATTTTGCCCCCTAAAAAATCTTAAAATGTGTTTTAGTACGATGTTGATTTCTATAGTAAAGTAAAGGTGGTCGGCGGACTTGCCCATGCGTGACGAGCGAAATACCACAAGAACATTTACAAGAAAAAGTTTAAATAAAACGAAATATGAAGCAAATTATTAACTATTTTCGGCCATATTTAACATACCCGTAACTTACTATTTGGCCTTAATTTTTTTCGCTAGTTTTGTGATGGAAAACAACACCGTACTGTCACGTGTCGCGTACATTTACAAACTGTTTTACAAAACATTATTTTTTAACTAAAACACTAGACTAAAATATATACCTCTGTAGGTTTGTGTCTACTAATTAGGCAGCTGTTCAGTTGCATTACCCTACCATGAACTAGTGAATAGATTGGATACGTATCAGACTATTTTTTAAAAGCTCTTTTATTCCCAAAAATTACGAGTGGTAATTGTTTGTATACAATGTATAGTTTAACAATATAAGGCATGCAAGGCAATTGCCAATTCATGAAATTTTATTGTGTATCAATTAACAAATTGAAACAGTTTTGTTTATTATTTTAATTGAGATTGCAAAGAATCCAAAGATACACTTTTACACATGTTTTTATTTTATTTTGGTACTTTTTCTACTTTGTATTTAGGTTGTACTGACTTACTGTTTGTACTGTGGAGTTTAGCTAATTATGGAGGAGTTTGTCAACAATGTGAGAACTTTGTCAACACAACAACAGTTCAGTCAACTATGTGAATACATGAACAAGTCATGGCCTCTTCTTACTAAAAATGTCTCACACTTGGACACTGCTTTAGAGGCTTTGGACATACAAGAACATTCACTTGGGGTTCTTTATATTTTATGTGCTAAAGTTTCTCTATTGCCGACTGCATTTACATCAGCCGAGGACTTTGAACAGATTTTTTTCCAGACTCAAATGTTCATCGGACAATGTGTCCCTGATCAAGTGCAGTATGCGACCGGAAATTTATGCCAAATGTTCCACACCATGGTACAGGAGTTGTGCAAACGAAACATGGCTATTAGAGGAATCAAACCCATATGTATGGCTCTGGAAAAAATCCGAGCCCACCCCTCTCAATTGACATCTCTACATGCAGCCCTTTGTCAGTTGTGCTTGGACTCAAAGTGTATGAAACCTGCTTTGCAATACCTAGACATAGAGATTACTGACATTGCCAAGGAAAATGGCTGGTATGAATGTAAACACTTTCTATGCTACTATTACTATGGAGGTATGATTTATGCTGCTATGAAAAACTACAGCAGGGCATTATACTTTTTTGAGCAAGCTATTACCTGTCCTGCTACTGTTGTTAGCCATATTATGTTGGGAGCTTACAAGAAATATATTTTAGTGTCGCTTTTGACTGAGGGAAAATTTGTAACACCACCAAAGTATACTTCTCAAGTTATTAGTCGCTTTGTCAAGATGTTTTGCAATGAATACAACAGCCTTGTTCAAGCTTATGCAACCAGTGAACCAGAAAAAGTTAATGCAGTTATCGAAGCAAACCAAAGTGTGTTTGTCGCAGATAAAAACTTAGGCTTGGTGAAGCAAGTACTCACATCGTTACATAAACGGAACATCCGACGCCTTACTAAGACTTTTATTACGCTTTCTCTCTCAGATGTTGCTTCAAGGGCATATTTAACAGGCCCGGAGCAGGCTGAAACCTACCTTAGACAAATGATTCAAGATCAAGAAATTTGTGCTTACATTGACCACGAGAGTGAAATGGTAAGCTTCTATGACGACTCGGTCAAATACAATGCTGCAAATGTGCTAAAAGAAATTGACCGGGACATACAAGACTTTACAGAACTCGACCGTAAACTTACTGCGATGGATGAAAATATCCAAGTAAATCCAGTGTATGTGCAAAAAATCAAAAGTGCTGGGTCTCAAGAGGAGGAATTTGATGGAAGCATTTTGTTGTCGAGCTCGGCATCGACAAGCAGGCCTTCGTCAATTTTGTCAAAGTTAATGTACAAGTGATGAATCTGCGTTAATTTATTTTCATGAATTTACTATTTCAAAGAGACTTGCATACTTATTTTTAGTGTTCAAACTGTCATTTCTTGACGAATTGGTCTGTTATGGAAATTTGTTATCAAAACTGTCTTCGCCGTTACAGACATTGCCAAATTTGAGGCTTCATGTATTACTGTCAAGTATTCACTAATTAAAAAGAAAATAAGTATGTTTACTAATGTAACCTCCATGAGTGTTTGCCTAAAAAAAACTATTTTCTGATTAAAGTTCCTGTTTTAATAATCCGTGCAACAAAAACCATAATTTTCATGTTAATGTTTCAGGGCTCTTATTGTTTAATATTTGTTTTAATCATGTTAGCGAGTCAATTTTGCAAGTTTTGTTTGCTGTCCAAGCAACCACAAGCAGCAAGACTTTGCGCTCGATTTTCGACAGAAACTGTTTACACAGAGGTAAATGAAAAGACATGGACTTGTCTTTTGTACAAATAGTATTATGAAGATTAATATATTTACCAGTCAATTTTCATCTATGCAGTAATCCTTGGTGTATCTTGATTCCCCGGTAGAGAACTTGATAAAATCCTTGTGTATTTCTGACAGAGGTACAAATGATTTATAATGTGGTAAGGCTTTAACTAATTGCTATCTGTTAATCTGGACAAATTTTATGACAATTTATTGCTGGACGCTGCAAATTAATTAGTTTCAAGACTGTTTGCTTCTTGACAATCAAACACTAAAATCAAATGTTCAATCTATTTGTGTTTTCCTATGTCGTCAGAACTTTCGCCCAAGAGATGAGTCAATCACCAAGAAGAGAGCTCGCCTTCTATGGCAAAGTCGAAAGCGTGGAATTTCAGAGAATTGCCTCATTTTCAGCACATTTGCAGCAGAACACTTAAACAGGTATAAGATGTAAAAATGCTCTCAAAAATAACTGAAGTCTTTAGCTTAGGAAATCATCCAGTTAATCTCATTGTCTGGTTAATTGCATAAAAAAGCTATGTGGTGCAGTGGTTCCAACCAGGGAGGAATTTGAAAACTTGGGGGAGGAATTTACTCTAATTTTTAGGTGTGGTTTGTAAATAGACACTTTAGCTCTGGGAATATAATCTGTGAAGTTGATAAAAAACTCAACTTCAAACTTTGTATGGTTTAACATCTACCATGCAGTCTATTAGGGAGGAATGAAAATGTTTGTTAAGAGAGGAATTTGTGGAAAAAGGTTGGCACCACTGATTTAGTGGATCTGTCTATTAAAATGTGTGAGGATACTTATAATTTTACACTATTAACAGACATATATACTTGCTAACTTTGATTTTGTTTTTAGCTTTAACGAAACTCAACTCTCCACCTTTGACGAACTTATCAACAAACCCAGCAATGAGTGGGACCTGTATTATTGGATGGTTGGAACAAAACCTGTACCTGACGAATTTTCAAGTGATATCATGGAAATGCTACAAGAACATTGCAGGTAATTACCGATTTCTTGAATTTTAATTGGTCTTACATAACAGTTTGGTTTATTTGTTATAACTTGTGACACATTTGCACTAAACATCCTTACATAGATGAAAGGGTGTGAAACAGACACCATTTTAGGGCAAAAACATTTTACTACCAAAATCGTATTTAATTATTCAGTAATGCAATTTATGTCAACGAACTTCAATCCTATTTTGTTTGTTTTAGGAATCAAAACAAGGAAGAAAGATTCGTCCAGCCTCCATTAAATTATAAACCGGTGCAAGATTAATCACCCACTGCAGTGTCACTTTTTTGTTCTGTTATTTATTTAAATAAAATCAATTGAAAATCAGTCATCTTTTTGCCATTGGGGTTCAAAAAGAGTATATCTCGTTTTTTTATGAAGAGTTTAGCTTATATAAATACGTTGTCAATGTCCAGTGTACCAGGAAATAACACAATATTATTTATTTTACCTGCGAGGTACTGAACCTTATTGGTTCAAAGCAAAAATAGCATGTAAATTTACATGTAGATATTTCATCTTACATTGATTCCAAAATTGTAGCTCATCGATAATTAAGATAATGTTCCAGTTGATAAAAAGACGAGGCATGGCAAATTGAAATTGCATTTGTCAAAATCAAGGTAATCTAACCATATAACTAATTCTTTTTTGATTTGCCATTTATAAAAAAGTCCTTATTTAAAGCACAGAAAAAGTTGTTTATGCAGTCAACCAAACTTTGTATTTTTTACCCTCTCTTTACAAGTAATTTCTTTTTTGAAAGCTTGTGCCAATAAATTTAACATCTGCCTCCTGAAATGTAAGCCTCCAAACCATTTGCTTGAAAACACAAAACGATAATAATTTATTAGCAGTCAACTTAACACGAAACAACTTCAAAGTTAGTACATTGTATCAGTCATTTTTTTTATCGGCATCATCATTGTCAGCTGCCTCTTTCTGCCAACGAACCAAGCTGAGGAAAACCTGTTCTAGTGTAGTTTGTGAAACAGTGTATTCCATAACACCAACCTCAGACTTAGACTTTTCCATCAAGTAGAAAACCTACATAGATAAAACAAAATTGATTGCATTTTAAATTAAAAGGTGGCATTGTACTGCTATGATTTGATCTAAGCGATATTTTAACTTTTTGCTATAGCACTTGATTCAAAATATTACAATTTATGCCCACACAAAAAAAGGAAAATAAGATTTGAAAAATTGAGTTAGTTTCCCTTTTAAGAAACAAGTTGAACAATCTTGATTTTGATGGAAAACACTTGCTGCTTTTACAACATAACTGACACCCAGTTTAACATGCAGAAGCTCGAGTTGTGGCATGCCACAAGAATCGAAAAATTAGTTACCAATTTGGTCAATATTATAAACATAAATATATAGTCACTGTTGCTTTTGCAATGTCGCATTTACATGCTAGCAACAAACTCCTAACATGGCCATTATTTTTAAAGGTAATTAGTAAAAGATACAAGAAATCTTGAGAACCTGTTTTCCTCAAAAAACATAAAAAAATACAAATAAGTTTGTTTCCACTGTTAAGAATTGTCCTGGCAAACCTTGGACAGCTTAAGAGCAGTTCCATCAGGTAGGTATTGTTTCACTTGGCATGTTATCAATCCCTGGTGATCATCTTTCACATCACACCCTTAAAACAAGTTTTTTTTTCAACATTGCTAGTCAAATGCATTTTATAAAACAGATGTACATCAGTAGTTCCTTATTTCTAGTTACTGTTGAAAACAAAACATAAGTAAACATTTCAGAAATCAAACAAAAAAAACATTTATGTGTTTGTACCAGTTTTATTTGCAGTAGGTAGGTGGGCAATGTTTAAATGTGTTGCACAATAAGTTGCCTTTAGGCTGTCTTTTGAATCACTGATTTGATTTAGGTCAACTAATTAGATTCCTTTGGGCAAGCTACAAAAGTATCTTGCTCAAGGTAACATACATGGTCAATGTGGGATTAGAACCCACAAACTTGTGAGTGCAAGGTGATTGCACTAACCATTTAGCCTTTTGGGGGACTACTAGTTGGTTCTCTCTAATAAATTTACACCATTGAACTATGTTTTATCATTTCGTTGGTGCAAGTTTATAGCTGTACAATCTTGTTATCACTGTTTTTGGTGTGTTTTGTCACTTTAGTCGTTTTATAAGAAATTTGTCTTGAATGTTATGCAATTATCCTGATGAAGGCATCTTTTATGGGACGTCAAAACATTGATTAATTCTGATAAAAACTACTGGAAAAGCGATACTCATTAATACATTATGTCTGGTAGCAACAGTTTTTAATAATATTAAAATTCTAATATTACCAGGAAAGTTTTGCTTCATAAAAGTCGTTGGTGCTGAAAAATCAGTTGCAGAAATAGGCATCTTCATTTCAATAGTGTAGCCTTGACCGAATCTATTCTTAAGGTGTTGTGGGCCTCCCAAACACCGCAGCTGTCCATTTACCATAATAGCAAGTCGAGTACAAAGTGCCTCACATTCTTCCATGCTATAAGATGAGCAACAGAATCCATTTTGGCAAAAAATTTAGTCATTTTTTGTGTTTAGAATTCAATAAATCAGGCTGGGATTTATAATAAAAAAGACTTGATTTGGGCCTATCTGTCAACCTTTTTCATTTTCAGCAATATTATGCCAGATTTAAGGCTTGTATTTTTTGGAACAAAATTGAACGATATACAGTAGACCCAGATTAATTTGCCAAAAAGTTGCTCATTCATTTATTTATTTCGTTCACGCGCAGTAAGTAATCGGTTACGTATGTACATTCAAATTGCAACGGCGCAAACAAAAATGGATCAGCTGGAGCCACTAGTGGCCATTACAAGTAGCTGACCCTATCTATTTAAACGGTTGAATATGATACTTTTAAACAAGGAATAAACAGGAAAAGAAGGCAATAAAGGACACAATAAAGTTTGAAAAATAGTGATAAATTCTGCACATGAAAATCTCAAGTCATTGTGAAGCGTTGTGAGTATAAGAGAAGTCTCACGAGGCAAAGCGTCACAGCAGACTAGGTCACAGCAATTTCCTCGCAGCAATATTCGATTGATTACGTGCAAGGCGGGGTAATTAGCACAGGAATTTTGGGACCAATTAAGACAAAACACCCCGTGGAATGTAAACACAGGACCTCATGGTGCTACATTACATAATGTGCCAGTGAGCATACCTGTGGCTGTGGGTTTAGGAATATGTTGCAATGAGGAAAAACCTTAAATTACGCTCATGTCAGGCAAAAATCAAAGTCATTTGTTACAAGCCTGACATTCGGATATCTGGATTCAAATATTTTGTACTTAATATCCCGGACATTACAAATCAGTCGTACTCCAATATAACTCTGAATTAGGTGAAGATTCATGTCACTGGGGTTTACTATATTCACTTTTTTCACCTGTGTGAAGTAATAACAATGGAGCAACCCTGAGATCTGACATCAGCAAGAGCATCCCACAACATCCGTCTTGCCCCAGGATCCATTCCTGTGCTAGGCTCATCCAGTAAAACAACAGGAGGATTCCCCACTAGTGCAATAGCAGTGCCCAGTTTGCGCTTGTTACCTCCGCTGCAAAATATTATAATTTCGTTGCCATCAGTCAGTGGCTCTAAAAACTTTTAAGCTGGCAGGAAACGAACGAACTTTCGGTTTTCATAGCAGGAAAAAGAGATAAAGTTGCTTCAACAAAACAATTAGCAACTGCTTTTGTTTTTTGATTTTATTCTCGTTGGGCAGGCAATGGTTTAATGGGTTATGCTGATAAGAAACTGTCTACATTTTGCAAGTGGCATTAGTTTTTGTTTGATTATTTAGAGGTTGGTAACGTAAACCTAATACAACATGCCTGATTATACCAGATCAAAGCAATACCGCTTAAGTGTTTTGTTCAGAGAATCGCAAGTGGCTGAGTTAAGATCAGAACCAACAACCTTGTGAGCATAAAGCAAGTGCGCTAACCACTCAAAACCTCAATATTATAACATTTCGAAGGCTGGTTTAAAAAACTATACACAAGCATATGTACAATATGTGAATAGTTGATTGCATGTACATATTACCATACCTGTATGTGCCACAGTTTTTGTACAAATGCTGAGCAAAATGCAGATTCTTTCCAAGGCTTTCAACACAGTTAGGTATTTCGGCTTCTGGCACACCACGTAGCCGTGCAAACATTCGAATGGTTTCGGCACCGGTCATTTGTTCAATTAATCCATCAAACTGAGGGCAATAACCAAGTCGTTGTTGCACCTGCGTTAAAAAAAGTACTCAGTTAAAACTCTGTTACATCCAGGGCAGGAATTGAGTTTATTTCGCTTGGTGAAAAAACACATAGCGGCACAATTGCACAAACAAGCCAGAAATAGCTGCACAAAATTAAAACTTATGTAGCACAAAAAAGTGGATGGCACAATTGGTTATGGTGTAGCTGCAGCATGTTTGGTCATTGCCTACCATTTTGCCCTCAATTATTTTCACCGAAAAATGCAGCTATTTCAGACCTGTGGATTGTTGAAGTGCAATAGTGTCGCTATGTGTTCTTTCACCAAGCGTAATAAACTCAACTGAACAGGCTGTAACCCAAATATAAAATCCACCTTTCTTAGGTCTTTGTTGATGTTGAATCCCTCAAGGTATGCTGTGCCACTGGTTGACTTGTAATCCCCGGAAAGCATTTTAAAAGTAGTTGTTTTTCCTGCCCCATTTATTCCAAGCAATCCAAAGCACTCCCCTCCCGGTATTCCGATACACAGATTATCAACTGCTACAAAACTGTTTGAACCTGTCTCATAGACCTGAAAGAAAATTCATGTCCATTTTCTCTTCTTATGAGAAACCATACTGAAAAAAATGACCCAAAAATCGTCAAAAACTTGTTTTAACTTGGATATTTTTTGTAACTTAATATTTTTTTGCAATTTTGTAACGCTAATTATTATTTTACCGCATTTTCATGCTTTGAATTTACATAAGGTATTTTCTGTTTTAAATCTCCAAAGCCTTGGTTTTTTTAAATAATTCAGCAACCTAAAATAATAATTGAGAAGCGCAATAGATAGCAATCAGTTTTTTTTGTGAAGCATGACAAAAACGATTTAAAAAGGTTTTATACCAGGGGTGGGCAACCTTTGTTGCTGTGGGGCCAAATGCAATTGCCAAAATTAGATAGCGGGCCGCACCTGTGTCTAACGCAAGGTGATTTTACTTTGTTGCTTACCAAATATGCTCAAATATAAGTATAATTCGCATTTGATTCCAGCCACATTTTGTCAGGTCGCAGAAAACTGACATCAGGCGCATTAATCTGCTCAAAAATATATAATAGAATGGACTCGTTTTTCAGTACATTTGAAATCCAAGCGTCTTTGCGGGTCACACAACCTTTAATGAAGGGCCGCAGGTTGCCCACCCCTGTTTTATACTGTATTACAGATTGGGAAATAGTTATATGTTTGTTTTTTCCAAAAGATATCAATTCTAAAACTGAAATGGTTATGTTATGTTGAAAACAACAAATTTGTGTGCCAGATATATAATCTTCTAAACTTTTTATAAATAACTTTAACCTAAATATTCAATTATTTTGGACCTTACCTTTCTCAGATTGTGTATAAGAAGTCGGTCAGTTTTAATCAGCTCTTCCAAAGGAGTTTCATTCAACCTCTTCTTCTCATTCACAACATCTTCATCATCTTCTGCAGAAGTTCGTCTTAAAGGTCCCTGCGTTAACTATTGCAATTTATTTGCTACTAAAAATTTTGGGTTGGTATTCAACCAGTGGTGGGATTCAAATGTTTTTTCAGCCGGTTCTGTCACAAAAGTCATATTTTTCAGCCGGTTCTGTTACAAAAAGTCCATTGACAGTAACCAGTAATGCTAACCGGTTGGCTGATCTCATTTCGTGTGATGGTACTATAGAACCTGTGCGGACCGGCTGAATCCCACCACTGTATCCAACCAATATTTTGTCAGGTGAAGTTCAGTTATATGTTTAAATATGTATTTTTCCCTTTCATGCTTTATGGCAATGGCCAAAAAGGAATTATAAAACTTGAGGGGAGGAACTCTAATTATGGAAACAGGTTTCCAGAGAAACAGAATCAGTCGTTAAAGGTTTAAGAATATATATTTCGCCTATTGGCATCGTCAGTTCTGTAAAAGCGAGAAAAAAGCAACAATAAAATGAAGATAAAACATCAACAGGCTAAAAACCAACACCCAAACCACTTCACAGGTGGAAAGGCGCTAACTGTACGCGTATGGGTCTGGCAAGCAATGACGCCCAAACCCGCGCACCAATCAAGTCTTATCAGAGACGCGGATGAAACGCGCCTAGCATTCGAACGGCAATAGGCGAAAATATATATTCTTAAACCTTTAACGACTGATTCTGTTTCTCTGGAAACCTGTTTCCATAATTAGAGTTGTACTTGGACAATAACAGTGATCGTCGTTAAGTATGTTGCCTGTCAGAGGGTCAGATACTGCTCAATCAATTGATTCTAAGGTTGAGGGGAGGAATTTACTTTAATTTTTACACGTGGTTTGTAAATAGACAATTTATCTCTGGAAACATAACCTTTTAAGTTGATAAAAGATCCAATTTTTTAACGATCTTTGTATGATTTAGCATCTATTATGTAATATTTTTGGAAGGAATGAAAACGTTTTAAATTGTTCATCGAAAAAGGTTGGGAACCACTGCTTTATAAAATCACAAAGCTCTTGGATATCTTGTTTGTTTATTTGTTTAATTATCATCTTGGTGCGCAGACAAAACCTGATTTGTAAAGATTTCATATAGAGCTACCAGTTTTTATTGTAGGCCTGGTGAATCATTTTTTACTTGATTTTTTAACATTATAAATTTAAAGTTTTAACAATACTACATAATCACACCAAAAAAAGAACATTTACAGTGCCATTTCGTGGGACAACTTTTGAAAACAGCCACTTGATGGCAGAGCTGAGTAGTCTCCATGCCAAAGGGAGATAATCAAATTCTATCAGGAATATGATGATAAAAAAGATTACACCCTGTACTCCGAGAAACGTAACAGATTTTCCGACCCCATAAGATTCCCATGCAAGATAGTCAGTCTGGAAGTTTATGTCTGCAAAGGAAAATATATTCAGTTGAAGCCTTAAGGATGTGAAAGTGTCACCAACCAGAAGTTTTGCATGTCTCTTCCATAGCTGCTGTTGAGGTACAGACGTTAACCATCTTATGATTGGTGTAAACGTCAGCCAATCCTTGACCCAAGCAATATTGAGGAAGGAATAAGAAAATCCAGTTCAATGTTTCTGCTATGTCGTTCAAGCCTGGAAATTGAAAATAGCAATTGTTTAAAAATGCAAGTTGCAGTACAGTATTGTATTTGTATTTTGGGTCCAGCCTTAATACTAAAGATTAAATAGAACTTTTGCATTAAAGACACAGAATTGGAAAAAGCTGCAAAAATTTAAAATACACTAAAATAAAAACAAACAAACTAGGGAAACAATGGTAAAAGAGTGCAGCAGTATTGAAATAATTGAAGAACAACCATGCATACTTGTTGAACAATTCATGATTACTTCTTTACAAGTAGATCAATACAGGGTAAAAGAAGCTCTAAACTGTGCTTCTATATTCAGTCCCAGTTAAAAGAGATAAAATTATATAAACCTGCAAATCAACGGTATTTTTGTTCACCACAAATAAAAAAATAATAAAAAAATAAAAAAATTTAACCATGAATTAAATCATAAAATTGGTTGCATAAACTGAAAATAGATTACTTCTGTCCTTGATAGTGAAACAATACATGTTAAAACAAAAATACCTAAACCATATTTCTAATGCTAAGTCCCTGTTGAACGAAAAAAATACATAAACCTGCAAATCAACAGTACTTTTGCTTACCCAAAAAATGGAAAAATAACAAAAATTTTCAGAAAAAATCACATAATTGATTAAATAAGCAAAAAGTTCAGCAGTTCCCATACCTAATAAATACAAAATGTTGACAGCTATGATCGAGGCAAGGCCAGTGATCATGTTGATGATGGTGAGTCGGACTAATGCAGTGGATGGAACGACAAACAAGAATGACAAGGAGTACATTAGAGGGAGAGACGACCAGCAATAAAGAATAAAAAGCAGAAAAACTATTCCAGCATTGTCGTTTAGCTCCTCAATGGTGAAAGCTGCAAACATAATCTGAAAAATAAAAATAAAAATTTTTGTAGTTTACTTTTGATGTAAACAACTTTTTGCCATTTAATGTTCAGTAAACCTCAGTTAATCCGGATCTTTGCCTAATTCGGACAAAACTTGCGGTACAAATGATTTGTAATGTGTTAAGACTTGTAACTAATCGAAATCGGTTGATCCGGGTCTTCGCCTAATCCAGGTATATATTTTGGTCCAAACAGGTTCAGATTAACCAAGGTTTACCGTATGATACTCCTTGAGACATTTTAGCTCACATTTAATCAGATAAATTTAAAGTAAAAAACATACACACAAATAAGGAAAGAAAACATCATTTTAAACTCACATAAGTGACATCAACACAAGATTTAAAGATGATAGATACACAATTTATAAATTTTTTTAAAAAAATAATAAAAAGTAAATGCATGTAAGTATCTTTAGCATTTTGACAATTGCTGAGATAAAACAATCTAAAGATAAAAAGGACAAAAAATTGTAAACAAGAAAATCCAGAAACTTACCATAAGAACCAGACATGGTGTGATGAAGTTTACAAAATCCCAAACAAATGTTGAGAACCAGAAGCAAAATGGGTCAACACCAGCTAATGTTTGAAGCAGGGATGAACGATCCACCCTCTCACGGACCAGGAACAAACAAAATGAAGCAGCCAGAAATGAAAATCCCAGGACAATATTAAATGCAATAGAAAACCCAGACAGCGATCTATAAAATATTAGAAACTCAGTTTGTTTTAACACATTTTGAGCACATTTAACACTTAAAGCGATAAAACATTTGGCCCAAAAGTTGAAGCAATTGTGTTACAAATGATTAGGGATGGGCCAAGCTGAGCAAGAACCAGAGTACTTGCTACCGAGCATCGCTATTTTTTATGCTCGGTCAAGCAGTTGTACAAACTGACTCGAACATTTAATTTGCATATTCATCACCAGCTAACATATAAAGCTAGTGTTTGAAAGGGTATCCAATAACAAAAATAACTGTTTTTTAAATGCATAAGATGGTGGGAAAAACACGTACTTCTAAGGACAGTACAACTGATAGAAGAGACCTCGGAAAGCTACAAAACTCGCGTATAATTGAAAATGTTTGTGACATCACAATGCACTGAGCATTAACGTGAGATGCTTGGTGTTCGACAAAACAAAACATTTGCAGTTTTGGCCAATCCCTAGTCTCAGGTACCAAATTGTATACTTGTAACCAAACATTTGCCGCAAATATACAATAGAAAAGTAAAAGAGAATGTACTTAAGTAACAAACATTTTATTACCCCACTAGTTCCTCCTGTACACGAGCTGAGGTCTTTCTCGGTAGTGGACTGTTAATGAGTTTCATTGCAAAGTCGGATCGGTTTGCCACAAACCGTATGAAGGCTTGATCAAGATATGACAGTGATGTAGCGGGACTATGGTAAGCCTGGTTGTTGAACCATGCAACATTTTCATAAGAGTTCGTGGCTAAAAGAAAAAGAAAAAATTTCAGATGATAAAAAACTATCCATATTTACTCGATTGTTAGCTGCCCTCAAACAGTAAGCAAAATTACGTATGCAAATCACAGAATACAAAAGTTCCATGGATTACATTAAAATTAGTATGGATTGTTGCAAAATATTATTTAATAAAGTCACTTATATTGTAATGACTAAAGCCAATATTTTGTAGGCATCAGATAATAACCTTTTTATTATTTAACCCTATTATTTTATTATCTAATCCTAAATAATCACCCTATTTGTTATTATTGTAACTAAAGTATAGCAATAAGATCATTATTATTGGTAATAACTAAACAAACTTAACATTAGTGACAGACCAAACAAAAAAGACAAAGATCTCTCTTATTTTTTTAACCCTACTTTCGTTTCCAGTGAATGTGGCAGATATAAGATTCTGTGAATTGAAATCGCCGCCCTCGCTCTGAAATTTTTTCGAAAGAAATTCTTCCATGTCTTCTTCGGTGAGCATCGAAACTTTGGCTGGTGTGTCTATAAATGTATATTTTTTATTAATTGAAAGGTAATTTTATACAATACATTTATGCTGTTGACACATGTATGTTTTTTGCTGTGTTTCATACCAAACTGGAAAAAAAAATAAGGGTTACAAAAGAATGGTTGCATATTTTTTATTTTGTTCTTTCATTGTGATAATTTGGCCATAATGTATTTATTTATCTCTGGTATAACAATCCATTCCGGTATGAAACACTGTTTTTTTTATCTTACCTGCAAACTGTTCTTTGTAAAATGTACTGAATTGTTGGGTGAAATCCGACACATCATTTGCGCTCACAAATACATTACTGCTTCCATAGGCATCAATGTGAACATCTGAAAAGCACGAAAATGAATATTTTAAACAGTTTAGATAAACGTGAACCACCTGTGCTTACCTAGAGGAACATTGTCTTGAACAAATGGAGGGAATTTCACTTGAAGTATTGCAAAAATTCCAAACACCACAGGAACCAATATCTGAGCAACGGCAACCTGCAAAAAACAACCTTAAAGATAAAATATTTTTACATGAGAAAGTTTCGTCTTAGTATTAGTTTGTTTCACACAAATATCAATTTCACCTGAATACATTTTTTTAGAGCATCCCAGAAAGACTCCCGTCATGGGTTCGAATCCCACTGCAGGTTAGATTTTTCTAGCCTGTCCCATCCCATATGGGAATGCTTGGGAGAGGGGCTTGATTCAGTATAACGCCTTCATGGGCCTGGCACACTACAGGTTTTTTGTTTTATTGGGCATACATGCACTCTTATGCGATTTTTATTTTTTAGGAAATGTAATAATGATAAATTATGTTGCAAACCTTATAGTTTCTTCTTGAATGCAAGATATGTTTGACAACCAGAGCGTAGAACTGTTGACACCAGAGAATAAATCCAGTGTTGTACACAGTGATGTTAGCACCTAACAATTTAAATGTTACACTGTATTTAATTCCTAAATTTAAAAAGTTCCTATTTAAGTTTCTCAAAATTGAAATGCATTTGTAACTTACCACACAAAGTTTTCAATAAACACCTTTGTAAGGCACAACCTACCACTAAAAAACCTTCAACGGACTTTAAACAAAACTATCCCTCTCAACTAGTACCCACCACCAACGATTTCTCCCATTTATGTTTTTCCCCGCAGTGCTCTTAACTGACTCTTTGGTAAGCTCCTATTGCATAAGCCCTTTTAAGGCAGTGTAACTGCAGCATGCTTGGTCATTATTTTGTCCTCCACTACTTAGCGCTGCATAACGTTTGAACCTTGTCCAGCTATTTCTAATTTGGTGATTGATTCAATGCAATTTTGTCGTTATGTGTTTATTTCCCAAGCGAAATTAACTCAAGCTCAAATGCTTAATACTTTCTATGATATACCTGCTACATGCCCCTGTTTTGGTTTTTCAACATTGTCTTGTAAAATAGAGGACATTTGAACTGACATTCTCCTGCTTATAGCCTCAACAGCTGTCTCTGCATCTTCTGTCACTCTACAATGCAAGAACCAATTTATAAACTATCTAATGCTTTTTTATGAAAAAAATCGAGCATTATTTCTGCATTAGTATAAAATATTGTTTTCTAACTTCAATTGTACAAAAAATCTAGCTTTTTATCTGCGTTTGCATACAAATCTACTTTTCTATCTTAATTTGCACAGAAAAATGCTCTGTGTATTAGTACTTATGCAGAAAATCTAGCTTTTTATATGTATACATCTAGAAAATCAAGCCAGTGGTTTCTTTAGATAATGCAAGCTTCCAACTGTATTTGTAGTGAAAATCAGGATTTTATAGCTAACAATTTGGTACCCCACAATGTGCATTGGGAGGTCTATTTTAGTGCAAGCACCAAACAATCAAAATTAAAACAAAGCAACATGGTAACTTCAATTTTTCTACCTCAGGAAGACTTCCTCCAAAGTTGTTACAGTGGCACCAAAGTTTGTGATTCCAAGTTGTTTGGATTGCTCTTCCAATGCCTTGAACAGTTCCGGAAACTGAGGAGAGGAATGGAATGGAAGAAGGAAGGATACTTCTCCTCCTGCTGTCCTCTCCAGATGTGAGTCAGGGACATAAGAGTGAAAAAAGTCGTTCAACTGCAAAGAATCAATATTGGTGTAAAATGGATAATTTTTGACAGGTATTTTGTTTTTTCATACTTTCATGGTGTCACATTCCTGCGTCTTGGTAAGAATGGCATGATATCCAACCCCAAACTTGTTTTTAAGGAACACTGATGACCCTATAAAAAACAAAACAAAACAAGGTAAAAATAAGTCTTGGGTACCGTGTATAGAAGGTAGTTCACTATTGCAGAGTAGTTATAACAGTGATATCAGTAACAACATTTTAGGCAATAAATCATTAAGAGAAATAATTTATACAGCATCACTAAAAATATGTTCACAATATTGCTAAAAGTACTAAAGCATCAATATATAAGCTATTGCTGCCAGACATAATATCAAGTTTATAGAGCTCTTCTGGCAATTGTTTTTGCTAGAAGAGCTGAGCTCTACAAACTTGGTAATAAAGCATCATGTATACATCGGAATACAATTTCACTTTAAACAAAATATGGCAAAAAGATTTTTTCTTCAAATAAAAAAAAATGGAAGCACTGTTCTAAACCACTTTGCCTAAAGTTGCATATTAGTTTGTCTATTTTTTACCAATTACCTGCACATCTGATTTTTCCATCAGCCATGAT